>NW_024373145.1:300385-900385 GCF_014805655.1 Passer montanus | reverse complement strand
GTGGAGACACTCCTTCACAAACTTCTGTGATGTGAGTCCTTCTCATGGGCTACAGTCCTTAATTAATTGTTTCACCGTGGATTCCTTTCCATGGGGCGCAGTCCTTCAAGAACAGGCTTCTCCATTGGGGCTCCTCCAAAGTGGCAAAAGTCTTACCAGGAAACATGCTTGAATATGGGCTCCTCTTTCCAGGGGTCTGCAGGTCCCTGCACGACTCTGCTCCAGCACAAGCCTCCCACAGGTTCACAACCTCCTTTCAGGCATTCACCTGCTCTGGTGTGGGTCTCCTTTCTGAGCTGCAGGTGGGTCTGTGCTCCAGAACGGGCCTCCATGGGCTGCAGGGGAAAAGCCTACTTCAGCATGGTTGGCACCACAGGCTGCAGAGGAATCCCAGCTCCAGTGCTTGGAGCATCTCCTCCCTCTCCTTCTGCACTGATATTGGGGCCTGAATAAGTTGTTTCTCTCAAATAGTCTCACACTTCTCTCTTCTGGATGCAAATACTTACAATAACTTCTTTTTCCTTCTTAAATATGTTTTCACAGATGCATTACTACTATCACTGATTGTCTCAGACTTGGCCAGCAGCAGTTCCCTCTTGGAGCCAGCTGGCATTGGCTCTGTTGGATATAAAGGAAGATTCTCACAGCTTCTGGCTCCTGTAGTTCCCCCTCCCAGCACCAAAATCTGGCCAAGTGAACCCAATACAGTTGTCCCTTCAGTGCCTTTGGAGGCTGTGAAATCATCACATCCACTGTTTTTGCTGGAGAAGTAAAGGCACAGGAGCACCTGTTTGAAGGGAGCAGAGCTGCCTGCTGACTGCTCACCATTACATGGTGCACATCTGTGTGAGGTCGTCTGACTAAATTAGGGCCACAAAAATATCCTTTTCATAATGTGATATGATATTGATGAGTTGTACAGCACATTAATCTGGCATGATGCTGCTGTTTGCTATGCCCATGGTCATCTCAGGTTATTTTCCTTAAGTTCTTTCATTCGTAAGGCTCCTCAATATTTAAATAGCTGATGCCCACATAAGAAATGGTATGCAGCCTAAAATTCATTTATATGGTCCCTATGACCTAGGAGATCTGTACATAGATCTGCCTTTAAAATAAATAGAAGATTTCTTGCATATTGGCAACTGGGCAGAGTTTATAACTACTTTGGTTTTCTTGCTGCTATGAAGGATAGAGTTCCCTTTGTCCTTTCAAATTTTTCCTCTCACAGCTCACATTTGTCAAAAAACATAGTCACAGAGTCATTTCTCAGGAAAATCCCAGGGGTCAGACCTAGCATTTAATAACACAATGAAGAGAAATTGGCAATGTTTAGACTTTCTGGTGCAAACCGGTTTGTAGATTCAGAGTTGGGCAGTCATGGCAAGTTTCCACAAAAGAAAGGAGAACAGTGATTATGAAGAGCAGACTGGAGATGATAAAAAGGTGAGGAGGTGAATACCAGACATGAGTTAGAGGAGAGCCTATTACTTAGTTCTGAAGTGGTGGCATACACCAACATCTCATGTATTGGAGGTAAAAAGGAGAGGCAGTGAGAGCACATACAGTACATAAGAAATAGAAGAGTGAAATGTGTGATAAGGTAGGTATAGAAGGAAAGACTGTAACTGTAAATGACTTGAGATTCTTAGGACTTTTGTTGTCACTGTAACAATAGGTAATGAATGAAATGCAGATGAGTGATTTAATGAAAAAATGTTCCTGGCATATCTACTATGCCAGCAATTCAAACTACCTGTGGTTCAAAACCAGGTCCAATCTACATTCATGACCAGAATATTTTAAATCCAATTAACTAACCCAGATGTAATTACTGATGTAATTACTGTTGCTATCTCCTGATAGTAAAGGATGTGTACAAGACCAAGATACATGGCCCAATATAGACCTTAACTCTCTAGAAGAGAAATGAGATATGGAAACAATTGAGTAATTTTGGATTTCATTATTTATTGTGAGTGTACACAGCCAAATTTTTCTTGGGATAAAGCCACTGCTGTCAGTTTAATTACATTGGGAGTAAATGTGACCCTCCTCAAGCCTTCTGTAAGTGTACAGTTTCTATTAAAGTTGTAACAGATCAATCATGAAAAGGTCTTGGCACAAAAATCGGTAGATAGGTAATAAAAAAGATAAAGGACACCGAAATGAATGGAATGACATGCTGCAGGATATTAGCTTTATAAAAACAACTTTGTCCTATAAGAAAAGTTAGGTAGTGGCATGAGACTGGAACAAGCAGAGAACCCCTACCTCTGACAAAAGTGATCGTTGCTGTTTCTGAGTAAAAAATATTGTAGTGGAAGTGGCAAGTGTTTTCAGTGAGAGATGCTCTTTTACAATTAGAGTTGCTTAAATCAAATTAAATGGACATATTGATTATGCAAAATTTAAGGATTATCCATCCATCAAAAGGTGATGGTCAGACTTGCATTTAAATTGCTGAGCTGGGGCACACATAATGTGTTTCTGCTTTGGAGCTGCAGCACAGCCCAGTCAGTGCCCTGTGCTTTGCACTGCAGCCTCTACTTGCCCTACACCTGCTGTTGCATGGTGAGCATGATTGACCTGTGATTTGAATATGCTGAGTGACGTGGAAATGTGAAATAAAGTTGAAATCAGCTTAAATGCACAAATTACTAGGTTTGCTTTGAAAGCAATTATTCTGCAGGAATTTGTGTGTGCTCTTTGCTGGCTGTGGAAGAACATGTTGTCCTTTTGATGCCACATACTCAGTTTTTCTTCTTGCTTTGCTCCATGTGTGGATGGAGGGGAGAACAAGCCATTTTCCCAGAGGAGAGCTAAGAGGATTTTTCTTGCAGCAGTACTTGGTTTGTTTGCAGCTGTTCTTGTGTGCAAAAGACCATATTTATTCTGCCCCTACATCTCCCTGCTCCTTCCTCTTCCTGAGGCTTCCCTTTACCTCTCACCACTGCTACCATTACTGTCCTCTTGCCCTGCCTTCCTTTGTGTTATGTCTATCTGGTATTCTTCTCCTTCATTCTCCAAAATGTCCCTCATTCTTATTTAAAATGATGAATCTGTCAATCACCTCCGTTGTTGCCTCTCTGCTACTTGGGTTGGACACCTGAGATCTATTTTTCGGGAAGTTACCCAACTATTTTTCACACTTATTTTTTCCACTGTATTAGACCACAGCAGTAGATGCCTCCTTCATTTCCTACTCCTTTATGGTTTTGTTCAAGGGTCCCAGGATGAGGGAAGATGAGAATCTTGACTCCATGTTTCAGAAGGCTGATTTATTATATTATATTAAAATTCTATACTAAAACTATACAAAAAAGAATAGAGAGAAAGGATCCTTCAGAAGGCTAGAAAGGAAAAGAATGGAATGATAAAAGCTGGTGACTCTGAGAGATCTGAGCCAGCTGACTGTGATTGGCCATTAATTAGAAACAATCAACATGCCCCAATCACAGCTGCACCTGTTGCATTCCACAGCAGCAGATAGCTATTGTTTACATTTCTTTCCTGAGGCTCCTCATCTTCTCAGGAAAAAAATCCTATTGAAAGGATTTTCATAAAAATATCATGGTGACACTCCTTTGCTTCTACAGAGAAGTACAACTTGTGTTTTTTCCTCATTATTCCCTTCTACCTGGTGTTATCAACAGTTCACCCAGCTCCTCCTAATTAGTTTTTCGTCCTAAATTTTTTTTGGCCTCTCCCTCTCCACAATGTATTGACTATTATCGTAACTAATCTCCAGATACAGGTGAGGCTTCTGGTGAAACTCCTGTCTCACTGTATTTGCTTTCTAAGTTTGATTCAAAGTGGTTTCTAAGTAATCAGAAAGGATGCATAATACAAATTAAGACCTGTTTAATTATTTTCTATAGTATAACTGTGTGAGGAAGCTTTGAAAAAAATCAGCAGACATCAGTGTCTTAAAACCCCTGCATATTGAAAATCTTGCCAATGATACATCTATTATTTTGTGCATAACCTTTAATGTAGCGTTTTTTTTTTTCTTTTTAATCCACATTTATTTATTTATATAACTATTTGATTGTTTATCTGGTTGATACTGTTGGATCTGCCTTGCCAAGGTGTCCAGACTGCTATTATCATTGTAAACTGAAATACAACTAGTGTGCTGTGATGGTGATCCTTTGTCTTTAAAACAATGGATTCTTATTCAGGTCCCCCTGCCCACTGTGCTGTTGCTTTTTGATAATTTGAAAATGGTTGTTTTGGAATTATGATGAGGGAATGTGGGAAATGGGAGTACCATAGCTTCCTCTGAAGGTAATTAACTTTCTTTAAAGGAAGGTGGGTGTACTGCCTCATAATAAAAATCATCTTTAGAGATCACAAAAATTAAAATAAATTCCTTCTTTCTCACCCAGGACTCATCTTTTCATCTCCAAAACATTTTATTTTCCCTAATTACCCTAAATATGTGCAAGAGGGATCATTACTAATACATAAGTGACATAAAAATTAAATTCTGATATTCCTAATACTGATATAAATTGAGAGTAGCCCTATTGATTTAAACTAAGTGGTTCTGAATGGCATTGGAATGAGTTATAAGTGTTAAATGAGTTATTTGCTAGAGCAAAAAGGGAGCTACCAGAACTTCCAATCACCCAATTTTTTTTTTTAATGGAGTATTCTTCTCTCCACAGCTCTTTTTTACTGTTGATGTCGCTTCTTCAGTGTAGTCTTAATGATGAGTTTATAACATTTATGTTCATTTGCATGGCAGGGAGTTGAACTGCCATAAGAATTATATCTTTGGAGGAGGATTAACAGGAGAAGAAGCTGGGTCATGGAAAAGGAAATCACTTGTTCAAAGTGACTCAAGTATCAGAAAATGAGATTAAGAAAATTGTAATGAGTGCATTACTCTGTACAAATGTTCACCTCCTGCACCTCATTTTTTTCCCTGCTGTCAGTCTTTCTTTTATTTCAGAATAATGCAATGAATTTGTTGCAGATTTATATCTTGACTTAAACCTTCAGAAGTGAATTGCACACACAAATAGAACTTGATTGTAAACAAAAAAGCCTGCTTAAGTCCTGATTTAGCCATGAAGAAGATATGGGCCTATTACACTGTCTGAGACCTTAAAAAAGCAGATTGCTGACAGATAAACAGAACTTTTGTGAAATGAAAAGCTGTATTTCCATTTCTATATTTCTAATTTTCACTCATTTCATGATGACCAAATACAAAAAATATAAGTATAGGCCTAATTTTAAAAGTATGCTTGCATGCACTTAAACTATTCATGCCCTTAAAAACCTGAATGAATTGAGGCTAAATACAGAGCTCCTATTTTTGTTAAAATCATGTGTCTGACTTCTAAGAAAAATGGAGAGCTTTGCACCAATGTCAGCTTTGTGTACTCAGCTGCACATTGTCATGTTTATTATCTAACTTCTTTTGACTGAACTGCTTTGACTCTATTTGGCCTTTAGAATATTTTTTTTTTGTAAGGGGAAGGGAAAGTTGGATAATTTCTTGATAGGACCATAATTTACAAAATTCCAAGCCTTCTAATATGGTACAAGTGAGTAAAAGAAAGTAAGTTCCTTTCCTGATAATCTGAGCCTTCCTTCCCCCCTCTCCCCCGCTGTCTTTTACAGTCTTTTACTGCATTTAGTTTAAAAATCCTCTCATTTTTTTTTTAGACCACATAAGTGCATCTCTGCCTGTCAGACCTCCTGCCACCCCGTGTGTTTATGCATCTGGCATTTCAGGCTTTGGTTGTGTAATGACAGCTTCCGCAAACAGCAGACAGATCTCTGAATTTACAGAATGCCCACAGTGAATTATGCCTGTTTTTCTTCCTCTGCATAGCTCAGTTTCTGACTGGTGTTATGTGAAGCTGAAATTCTGGGTAGTAGTAACCACTGCTTCCACTCTGAGACAAGATTTGTTTGCCTCTCACATTTCTCTCAAAGAACAGCTAACTTTTTTAAAACCAGGAGTGTGTATATATATATATATATATATATATATATAAAAAAAAATATATTTATATATATCTAAGACCAGGGATCCTTCCCCAGGTTCAACAATTACGTATCTTCAAATTGTCTATTACATTACAAATACAAAAGCTTTTACCCAAAGTAAAATGTAAAACAGTATAATCATGGCAAATATGGCTAGAAGGGTCCTTGAGAGGTCCTATTCATTCTTCTATTGAGACAGATTTCGTTATACTGAGAGACTTTCTCATGTATCTTTGCCTAGTCTGTTCTAAAAAGTGTCCCAGACAAGTGGGTCACTTTCTTTAGTGATCTTTTATACTACTGCCTAATTATCCTTCGAATTATCGACCCCTTGTGTTTACCTTACATTCTATTTTCTTAATTTAAAACCATTACTGATTTTCCATTCACCACTGAACACAAAGAACATTTATCTTTTAAATATCTGGAAATTGTTACTATGTATTTTTTATTCCCCAACTCAGTAAATTGAACTTCCCCTTTTCCCATTTTCTTCAAGGGTCTATTTTCTCTACTTTTGAGTTTTTTACTTGTTACTTCACATGTTTTTCCCCCTTATTGTTCTCTTCGGATGCTTTCTGGTTAGCTTCTTTCTTGAGGTTTGGCAGCCAAAAAGACATAATGAGGTGTTGGTTGAGCTGTAACCTCTCTGAGGTATGTGGGAGGGTTGCATGAAGGAAGCTGCATTTTACAAATGGGTGGCCTGAAAAGAAACAGGGCAGTGAAATGATATTGTTGACTCTGGGCAGTTCCTGAACCTTTTAACTTTGTGGATCCCTTTTGAGAGTGTTTCTGTAGAGATGGTAATTCTGCATTTCATGATTATGCACCTGGTAGTTCTTGTTTAGAGTAATGGTTTTCACTTGTCTTTACTGAATCACATGCACTGTATGTTTTTACTCCAATGGCTTTTAATGACCTAATATTTGAAAGTATTTACAGCTCCCTATTCCTCCATTATTTTTCTACACAAATATGTGAAGCCAAAAGCGTGAGATGAACTGAGCAAGATGCTTGAAGATCCTATGTTTTACATGAGACAAGTCATAATTTCCTTGCGATGACTTATGCTTGTTATTGGAAAGAAACTTGGCATGGGCAAGTAGTCAAGGAGATGGAGCCCAAAGTCTCCTTCAGTCCACTAAGGCGCCTGGCCATTAGTCAGGGATGAAATGAATAGTGATTAACCGTATGAGCTGAGTTTCTTAATCTAATAGAAAGTTGTCTTTCAGGCCTGTCCCTTGTCTAAATTCATCAGTCTTCACTTCTAAGGTGGCAGAGCTCCCTTTCTGTGTCCCTGGATTCCTTTCATTTCGAATGACAGGGAAGTTACATCTTTTAAGAAGGGGCAGCTGTAAGTACAACTTTCCTAGCAAGTGGTTCACTTGGGATCTTGGGTGTTTTTGGCCATTCTGTCACAAACCACTCTTTACCACTTACAGACACTGCTGTGCTCTTCAGAAACCTGCTGATGCAAGCCAGCCTGGGATCAGGATCTGGCCTTTCATCTCTGTTTACTGGAAAGCTGCAATTACATTTTGTTTTCTAGGACTAATTAGTATCAGTTTTTTATTCAGCCCTACTGTTGTGAAGTGAAAAATTCCATCTGAGGGGCTGTCAGTGGCATAGAAAAATTAGTACAAGGCTTAGTTTCCATGTCATCAGTGGGAAAATATTTTATTATTTTGGCCACGGATTTTATGCATGGCCAGAAACCAGCTTTTATCCCATTTCCTTTGTATTGGAGCATTTTCTGCCTGTATTTCAACTCCTGTTCCGCACACAAAGCTTCTTGTACTTCCTGTTAGGGGTGTCTACAACTTTTGGAGATAATTTTCAGTGATGATAGGTATATATAAACATCTGTGAGATCTTAGAATCTCAGTTGCTGTGTATTTTGCTTCCACAGTTTGGCTTTTTCATTAGCAAAACCAACAGACCTGTAATAGACCAAAGTTCTCCAGGCTATTTACTAGAACAGATTTATAAACCAAAGCAGTAAACCTTGATTTTTTCTGGTTTTTTTTTTTTGTTTGTTTTTTTTTTTTTGTTTTTTACTTTGCTAAGTAAAGTAAAAAATTTGCAATGTCATTGTGTGTTTCAGCACAGAAATTGTCTCTGTTTTTGTAGGCTGAAGGAACTGGTTATAAAACACAGCCCATAAAAGCTTACTGTAACAACAAAAGAGCTTACTGTGACAACACAGAGCAAACAAAGCAGGAAAGCCTTGGTCCCTTTCAGGGGTTCAGTGTAGATGCTGACACCTCAGCTCCCAAGCAGGGGTCATAATGAATTGAACTTATCTGCTGCAAATCAGATACTGCTGATCAGATTCTCTTTTCAACGCCTACACAGCACTACTCTGTATGTATATCATGAGAGTGTAATTTGTATCTCAGAATAGTACCTGTCTGATTGACATGACTTTGTGTATTTATACTACATTGTATTTTAAGATCAACAATTCCAGAGTCAAAGATATTTCCCCTGGAGTAGCATCACTACCTCCACTGCTCAGAACAAGCAGCATTAAGCACCTGGAGATGACTGTACATCTTTTCTAACAACTAAAATTTTGAATCTGCATTTGGGTAACATTTTAACTTGAAGCTTTTTTGTAGTAGAATTTTTCTTGCTGTTTAAAAAACATGTCAGTAAAGATTTATTTTAACTACTCTCAAGAGATGTCATACTTCTGTAACTCACCTCTTGAAAGAGATAGTCGCAGGAATAATAGCAGTATTCTGCACAAGAGGTTTGGAAAATGATTGCCAATTTCTGAGTTATTACCATGCATTGGATTCAAATGTATCTTTAGAAACTAACCCCTTTACTGCCACATTACATTTTATGCCAGAGGTCACCTCTTGCACTTTTATTGAGGTAATGATTTTGTCCTAAGTTAAATCTTTTGGGGGGTTTATAATTACTTTCCAAATTCACTCATAGCAGTGTATTTATATACAGCAGAACTTTAGTAGGAGATGATACAGGGCATACAAAAGGACAAGGCTATGAGGATTTTGTAGATATGAGGTTGAAGGGGGTCTTCCTGGGGGGTGAACCATGTTCCTGGCACATGCAGTCCAAGATGCCCTGCCAGGCAGAGCTTGGTAAAAAAGGCAGAAAGAACCAGCTGCTCCCTGCTATGGGCCAGCGAGCAGGTGCTATCTTATTCATTGTTTTTATTTGATCAGGTGATTTAATGTACTGGTAGGCTTGATCTTTTCCTTCCATAGTTTTTCACAAGGATATACAGGTGATTCTCTCACACCTGGGAGAAGAAGAACTGCATCCTTGTTCTCTCTGGGCTGTAGAAAAAGCATGGAGACACTCTTCATGCATTTCTTGAAGGCTGACACTCTGTTCATGTCTTAGGGCTTTTTTCTTGAGGAAAGTTTAGAGCTTATAATTGTTCTATAGGAAAGTCTCAGTCCAAAGGACAGTACAAGGGCTGCCTCCAGGTGGAAGACCAAACAAAATAAATCTTTTGCTGATCCTCCTCTCTGGGCACCTTCTGAATTCCACGACCTATTTGTCATGGATAGTTCATCTTGGATCTTTGTTGTTCTTGCTTCATACTATGACCTTCTAATCCTTACTCTCATCTATCTGTATGACCTCATCTTTGGACTACAGAATTCAGTCTTTCTTGAAGATGCTCTTACTTTTAAATTCTTGTGGTAGATCTTGTATACTTAGGGACAACAATGGTTCTATCATAATGAATTACAGTGGCAGTGACTCATCGGTATGCCAGAAATCTGCTTTAAATTTCATTAATATTCTCATTCCTTTTGCTTTCTTTTTTATAGTCTTTATTCTTAGACTTATGGTGTCGGGACCCAGGACATCTCTGGATGCCCTATTTCTACTCTTCTCTTATGATGCCTTTCCCCTAGGAACACCCAGATGAAATCTCTGAGGGACTGCAGGTCATCCCCAGGGACTTTAACTGGCATCTCCACAGAGAGATGACCACTGGAGGTTTGCATCTCCTTTCTGTTCTTCATCACAATATGGGCAGGCAATGCCTTGCTCTGTTACACAGCCAAGAGACAAGTGCAGGAGCTGGTGAGGAAAGAGGAGGGACATGGAGCTGGGGCTGGTGGGAGTCCCAGAACGTATTTTAAGCTTTCAACTTATTTTAAAGGAGCATCCAGGGGCTTGTGTCAGGATGGCTACGGTACCAACATCTTCCTTGTAAATTGCTAAGCAGGAAGGGCAAGTGGAGACAATAACCAAGGTGAGAGACATGGATCTTAAGGCAGTTGTCAGATTTTCTTAGCTATTAAATGAATCAAGATGATGTTGCTTAAATGGCAGTTCACGTTTCTATAATTTATTTTCATTCTAAGTGTTGTTAGCTCTCATGCTCTCATTTTCTTTCTGTAGTATGCACGTGCATGTAATAGATATTTACAAACTGTGTTTATAGTTAAAGGGCTTTTCTAGAGGAAATAAGGATGACATATTCACAAAAAGTCACAAAGTATTCACAGGCAGCCCTAAATGTGTGAAACAGTGGGTCTGGTGCATAATTATGGTCAACTCCAGCCCTGTTGCATGAAAGATACAACATAAGGAAAGAACACCTTGAGCAAGGCATATGATCTGTCATGACAACATGATTCAGAGCTGAGATGTCAAGCAAGGCGGGGAAGGGGAAAGGCTTTCTTCAGCAGAGGTTGTGTTGCAACCTTCTGAGTATTCACTTGTCTCTTTCTCACTTACCTCTCACTTATGCTGTGCTGCCAGCCATGAAGTGTGACTTGCAGGCAGTGCAGGCAGCTTCCCTTGCCTGGAGATTGTACTGGTGTCTTGTCTGAGCAGACTGGCTGTGACTAAGATAGGTGACTCCACAGAGAACTCTTCTGGAAATGAGGCCTCTCTCTTCATCTAGGTTGCTCATAAGGAGTGTGACATTCTCCCTAAGGGGAAGAATGCTGGTCAACGTACAAGTTGCAAAGAAAAGAACCTCATCTAGAGGTTCTAGAACCTCATCCAGCTGCCAGCTGTCCTCTGGGCACACTTCTAGGAAAGATATCTGTGTGTTTTGCTTCCTAATAGCTAAGTGAAGGCATTATCTTTATGGCATTATCCTTCCAAAAGCCTTTTGGGATACTAATGTCTTGCATTCCCGAGGGATAGAGAACTATATCTCAGAGATGATTTATCAAATGCTACACAAGCTAGGTCTGTGCAGCAGAGTGCAATACTCTATGGGAAGCTCTGATATGTCTTTGCCTTGAATCCTTGCTAGAAGGCAGTTGAGCTTGAAAGTGATTTTAGAGGTGTTTCCTCTGTGTTTCTTTCTGACAGTGCTGATAGATGTTTCCAGAGATCATGACTTTGCAAAGCTCCTTATCATGAATGTACACAATCTCTTGAGTCCTCTGAACTGAAGGATTTTAAATTAGCAGTGATATGTGCTGACTCTTTTTGCATTTTCCAAACAAGTTCCCACTAACTAGTATGATCACTGTTTTGTGATGTTTTCCTTGTACCAGTCTGCACTGTTTTGCCACTTCCCACTGGTGCTCCATAAAAAAATCAGGCTTCAATATATTTTGCTACATTTATCTATTCATAAAACTTTTACTACTCTATCTGTTGATATGTGACTGTAGCATGCATAGCATTCGCAGGAATGCTGCCCAGTGGAGTAAATCCTGTTTTACTTTTTACATCTGGATGGAGTTTCCAAGACTCTTTGTGACTCTTGCAAAAATTATTTTCTAGTAAGCTTTACTTGTGGTTTGATTCTGACATTTCTTTAAAAAAGTAGGAAATAAATGTTTCATGAGGAGTAATTTCTATATGCCTGGCAATTAGATATGCTTAGAGTATGAGTAATGAAATATTACTAGGAGAGAAGGATATTATTCAGCAGGAGAATTCACTGAGAAAACTGTTCAATGATAGGCTGAGTGATGAATATACTGTAAATATTGCATGTGGGCAAATATTATCATGGTGGCTTAAATCAGGGAAAATACAGCATGATGTGCCATAACCTAAGTCTTGGAATCCAGAGTTAAGGATTGGCTGCAGAAAAGCTGACTCATTACTTTTGCCTCTGGCAGATTCCCGTTGCCTGGCTGTGTGTACCTATTGCTCTTGAGGCAGGATTTGGTCTGTGGCTGGTCAGTAAAATTTACAGCATTTCTAAAAACATGAAGCTGAAAAATGAATTTTTGAACAGGCATATGTTGCACATCTTACCAGCAGCAACTATTTGCTGAGGCTACAAAACCAGTGCATTACAGATGTTTCTTATTTTCACCTGAAAAACCTGGCGAACTGCAGAATTTTTTATGCCTGTATACCAAAAGTGCTAAAGGAATGCATCTTGCAAATTGATAGGCTGTTCTAGAGCTTAAAACAAAGTTAGATCACTGCACAGTAATATCACTTCAATTACAAAAGTCATGTTACTTTAGAGTGTTTTTTAGAGCTGCTTCTAGTTTTTATAATGTCTACTTCCACATAATCCCAGTCAGTTGAAATTAAGTAAGGGTTACAACAAAGAAAGGTTTTAAGGCTACTGGATTTTCCTCATCACTGTAACTTTAAAACAGCACTCAGTTAAATTGGTACAGAATTCTCTTGGGACATAAATAACATTGTTGGCGAAATAACTTATAAAGAAAAAATTCAGTCATTGAAGGGTTCATCTTAGATCAGCAGAGGCATTCACAAAACCTATTTGAGCTGATAGGCTTGCAGGCAAAATCCTGATTCCTTACAGCAAATAATGATCAGATTTCTTTATGCTGAGTATTTGCAATTTTTTCTTAAAGTCAGTAAGAGATGTGTTTTACTTGCATAGTGCATACTGCATACACACTTACATTCAGGAAGAATCAGGCCCCATGTCTCCCTTCTGTGGGTGCTGAATAATCATACCTTTTGTCTGCAATGGAAACTGAGGGTGCTGAGTTTTTTACCTAAATGGAGCTAATAAACAATGAAAGGAGTTATTTTTAGCTTTGTGAGCTTTGCTCATTAAATGCAGAGATGGGTACCATGAATTGAGGTATAAAATGTTAACCTTGCAGAAAGTGAATTGTCTTGGACTCTACATGCAGAATTTAATATAAGATGATATTTTAGAGAGACAATATGTATGTATCTATCTCTATATACAATATAGATGCAAAGGAAAAAGTTATATCTCTGAAAGTGCAATGAGAAGTAATTCTCATGCTGTTTTCTTAATAAGAAACTTATATAGGTATCTTTTTTATCCCCTGCTCCTCTTTATTACTCATGAATTGTACTGTAGATTCCATTAATAGGCAGGATAGGTCCATTCATGCACAGGTAGGTCCTCTGTACAGTAAGAGACCATTTCTGTATTCCAGAAACTTATTCTCTGTGCACCCTACTGAATTCTCCAGAATTTACTGTAGGGAGGTGAGTTGTGTTTGTTTTTAGAGAGACTGGTTTGATAAAAACCTAAGTCTGTGTTGAGGCAACAATGGTTTTATGATATTTTTCTGGTTCAACACCAGCTGGCACCTCAGCCCCAAACAGCTGCTCACTCTCCCTCCTCCCAGTGGGATGAAGGAGAGAATGGGAAGAGAAAAAGTGAGGAAACTTGTGGGTTGAGATAAAGGCAGTTTAACAGGTAGAGCAAGATAAGGAATTAATACCCCACTGCGTGTGTTCAGCCATCCCCAGGAAAGCAGGGCTATGCCACATAAAATGGTGATTTGGGAAGATGACTGCCATCACTTCGAAGGCCTGCTCTTTCCTCCTTCTTTCCCTGGGTTTATATGCTGAGCACAATGTCCTATGGAATGGGATACTCCTGCGGTCAATTGGGATCTCAGCTGTCCCCTCCCAGCTCCTTGTGCCTCTCCAGTGCCCTCTCTGCTGGGGCTAGGAACAGGAAATGCCTTGGCTCTGGGCAAGCCCTGCTCAGCCATAGCAAAAACAGCCCTGTGCTAGCAACACTATTTCCAGCACAAATCCAAAACACAGCCCTGTACCAGCTACTATGAGGAAAATCAACTCTACCCCTGCCAAAATCCACACAGATACAATCAAGCACCAAATTCCAAGAAATAGAAACGAGTGCTTTCTGGGAACACTTGTTAATTTTGTGCTGGCTAATTACTATTCATATCCTGTTTTGCGTTTGTTTTTTTTTTTTTTTTGGTCAAAAAGTAATGCAGCTATGCTGTACTGAAGTACACAATATGTGCTAGATGAGCAAGTTGTCATTATGTGGACCCGAATATGTAGCACTATCTTCCTAGGCAGCTACCAATGGTGTGTATAAGTAAATGACATTCCTCAGAAGCTCTATTAACTTTACACATGAATATGTATTTTCAGCAAATTCTATGGCATAGTCTTGCATATAGAATTACTCATATATACACATTTCTGCAAGGAGCCTAATGCTTGCAGCAGGAATATGGATTACAGCCCTTCTAAGAAGTGAGCATGTAAATTCTGAGTAGAATTTTTAGGTCACATGTAGTCTAATTCTTAATTTCCTATTTTTCTGACTCACATTTAAAAGTATAAACTTGTTGTTATATGGGGTGTATGCTTTTTTCCTTATTCAGGGAAAATAAAATTGATTTTAAGGCTAAAAGGACCTAAAAAAATTAGTGAAGTTTTGAAAAGTGGTAGTCAAGTATGTAATGCAACTCAATAAAAATGTAACTGGCACAGAAAACCAGTCAGAACTGTTTTTTCCAACCCAGCACAGATGATGTACATTGAGTATCAATGGATGACCAAAAATATTTTAGGAAACTGTTTTTCCCACCAGGCACTGGGTTTAAGACAAAACCACTTGAATCAGCCAAAGGAGCAATAGTGTGACAAAGCAGGACTAAAATAATGGGCCCCAATAGATTGTGGACACCTTGTGTATTGCCCTGAAATTCTCCACTTTGCAGCTGTTGTGATTTTTATGAGGATATGATTATTTTTTTAAGCAGATACAGTGATTTTTTTTTTCTTTTCAGAAGACTAAAATGAAAGTTTATAATGGTCCAGACCCTATAAAAAAGGCAATTTTCACAAGCAGATAAAACACCATCCAAAGCCACAGTCTGAGTATAAAGTGTATAATGTGGGATCACTGAGCATGTGTTTCTATGAGCAATTAAATATTAACTTGGGATGAAAAGTTTTCTGAAAACATCTTCACTACCTTAAAGCAGAGAGTCCTCTCAATTACCTTGTCTCAGCTTTGGAAAATAACTACTTCAAAGTGAGTTATTTCTCCACAGCTCCTGCAGCTGAAACTTTTGCAGTGGCTTTAATTTGTCTTGTATGTGTGACCAGCTGACACAAACTCATAAATGGTGAGCATCTTAATAACTAACAGGCCCTTTCAATTTAAGAGTCAAAAAGGCAGTTTAGGTGGGTTGGACTCTAAGGCAGTGCCATCAGAAGCTTTTGGTAGCCAGTGGCTCCTTTATTGAATAGGAACTTGGGGTCAGTGATGGGAATGGTTGTAAAATTTGTCCTGCTCTTGGAAGGACCCTGAACACCTGAAAGGTGATTTGAAGGTTTGGTACAAAGAACTTCAGCCCGTGGGTGTGGGCACACAAAAGGTTTCTCTCCTGAGGGGGGTTCTGTAAGTTGACCTTTCACATCTCCTAACTTTTCCTACTTACCAGCTTTACCTGTATCCAAGCATAGTGGGTGAGAGGCAGCCAGTCACAAGCAGATTGGAAACTGCTAAATAGGACAGCTTCACACGTTTTGGTAAGGATTATTTCCTAGTTATTTATTATTGTTGGTGCCTGTATAATAGCATTAAGATGCTACTCAGGCATTTCTGAATGTGGGCCATTTGAATCTGCTTACGGAAAGCAGACATCATTTCACCTGAGAACTGCATTCTCAGAAATGTCTTTTGCTGGGATCACACATAACCTGTGAGTTATTCAGCTAATCAAAATAGTTTTTCTAAGCCTGTTGCTATTTGCATCCAGCAAGAGTAATTTGTTCTTGTCCAACTGCTCGTGCTCTCTCTCTTTCATTCATCCTGCATTATAGACCTGCTTCTGAAGGATGCTGAGTACCTGTGGTTTGATTGAAAGTTATTGCGTCTCTCAGGCGTAAATTTAATTTGAGTGATTCCCCATATATTGCAGTGTGATGTGATGCATTAAAAAATAAAGCACTGCTGGAGAATCTACAAGCCATTATTTTGAATCTTATTTGAGAAAAAGAAATCTAAGCAGAGAAAGCCATATAAATGAACTGGTTTTTATTCTTTAGCTAATTCAGAAATAGTTTGAATTTTTAGAAAAAAACCAAAAAGAATAAAATAAGGCATTGATCATAAACAACCTTCTGGCAGCTGTTAACAGCTGGGACTGGTGGTTTAGTGCTAACATTATTTCAGGTAAATGAGAAAGTAGAATTGTAAACAAAGGAAAATGGTCGATTCCCCAAGTGAAACGTGGGCTGATGCCTAGTATTTATAGCTTAGTACATTCTCATTAATCCATTCTGTTTTTTTGGTTTTTTTTTTATACTGACTAATAAAGAATACTAATGCAACATTTCTCTGCTGATTCTAAGCTTTCTGTTCTGCTTGACACCTTACTTGCTAACATATATATTTCTTTTCAAAGAACTCATGCAGTTTTTTCTTGGATTATAACATAAAAAAGAATTCCTTCATTTCTTAAACTATTAACAAACAAATGTGTTGAAAACCTACTGAAGCCAGCAGGAATCAAAATACAGCAATTAGACAGCAGCAGCAATCTTTTTTTTTCCTTCTGATTATGATTCAGTGGAAGAGTGGAGGTTATGGCAATTATATATTTTAAAAAATGTTTAAGAATGTTTGCCTGTTTTTGACATACTTGCTCATAGAGTTAATTCCTCTGTGTACTCCAATCAAATCTATTCTCAGACTCAAATTTATATCAGAGCATTTTTAATAACATAATTTTTTTTTGGCCACAGCATGTAAGGAAAAAAAAAGTCACATTAGCTATGAAAAGAACATTATTTAGAGTTCAGTGCAAAGATGCACAGAAAGACTTACAATGGTGTCCATAATTTTGGAGCCTGATGAGTCATTTCAGTAAAGTTGTAGCACTGATAGAAATTACTTTGTTCTCAATATGGTCTTAGTCCATGTGTCACTTTTTAGTTTATGTCTGGACTGGTAGAGAGTTATTATGTAGTTTGAATTGTAAAGCTGTTGCATACTTAATGGTTACTGCAAAATTTGAGCCTTGTAAGCAAGACAATGTGTTTTAAAAGGTTCAAATCTGGTTTTTTTCTTTTATTTCAGGATCACTTTTTCAAAGGAGTTCAAAAAATCAACATGGCAGAATTTGTGTAGAAATAAGGCTTTAGTTTGGCACACTTAGGTCTTTGCTATCCTGATCTACTTGGACTGAAGACCAACAGTAACAAGAGCTGTTAGGTGAGCTCTACCACTAGCAATGATGTATTCTGTCACCTACGAAAGAGCTAAATTTAATATTTCATTTACAGTTAGTAATATGTAATAAGTGTAAAATTTTGGATGAGGTGTTGCTGAAAATAACTTTTGTTTTGTAACCATTTCCATTTTGAGAAAATGTAATGAGCTGGCTTGGCCACAGAACTTATGTATTTGGACAGCTGAGTTTGCTCATAGATTTTGCTTAGGTGAGGTCACGTGTCATGTGTTTCCCTCATGGAAGTGCCACGCTGGTAAGGCCTTGGAGCATTATGGGAAACTGTAACAAAGCCTTTTCCAAGCCAGCTCTGCTAGATAGTCTTCTGTGAAACTCTGTGTAACCCTATGACCAGTACTGAATGCTATAAAAGCTGCATTTCTGGAGCCTCAAGTTTTTGCTTCCTTCTCAGAGCCCTGTTCCATCACAAGATTGCATTTATTATGACTGTTCTTTAGTGGCCATCACCTTGCACAGGGTGAGTTGTGTGACTGCTGGTAGTTACCCTTGGACAGGGAGGAGTTTTATGGATACCTTTATGTTTGTGGACCCCATTTGTGTATTGCATTGAAATACTAAATAATTAGGTTAGCACACATCAATGTTGAAGGTGAGGATGCTGCCATTCTGTCTGCAGACCAATAGAGGAACAAAACCTTTCTAAAATGCAGCCTATTATTTTTTCAGTAAATATTCATGGTCTGCCTGTTGTCATCTCTCATAACCCACTTTCTGAGAATGTCATACAAGGCCCTCAATACTGTACAAGGTGGATGCTGTTCACAAGTGGGGAAATGCAAACAGAAAGTTGAGGATGGTTCCTGAGAAGATGAAAACAAACCCAAGGCACTGTCACAGACAATTGTCACAGTTTTTTTCCTGCCTACAAAAAGCTTTGCTGGAGTGATGATTGTTGGAGAGCTACTTGAGTTATTTAAAATGACTAGTAGCAAAAATGTAGGAACGGTTCTCAGTTGTGTCCCTGAGCTATAAACTGTAATGCCACTCATTAGCTGCCGTCTGTGATGCTGGAGTGACTTGAATAGTAGAACGGAGACAAAGCAGATCACAAACAGCAACTGCATAGAAAATGCTCAGCTTTATCAGGCTATCTCAAATATAAGCTAAATACTCATCAGGAAAGCTTAAAAGTTTGGAGATAAATATTTCAAAAAAAGATAATTTGGAAGATCAACAGGATGGAAAAGCGTCAAACATTAGAAACATATAACTTTGGCACATGTTGCATCCTTGGTATTATCTGGATTATTGCTATGACGTATGGCAAAATTTTTAATTAAGCTTTTATCCTGGAAAGCATGGAGTCTTCAAGTTCTACCCAAATTCCCCTTGAGAGTATTGGATGAGTTAGAGAGAAACTCAGAGATCTGAAATAATAAAGTGTGGCTTTCAAGAGAGGGTGAAAGAAAAAGTAATTGGAACTCATATAAAGAAATTTACCATGGCTTTTTTTTTTTCTTTTTGTAAATTTTCCTCTATATTTGTAAGCAGCCTTACTTATCCAACTGTTTCACAGTTCAGTGTGGATGTTCGCTTTTGCATTGAATAGAGATGTCCCTGAGAGTTACCAGTTATTCTTTAATCGATTTAGCAGCTGCATATGTCCTTTTAATATGGAGACTTTGATCGTAGCTCTGAGTTCAGTCTTTTTCTAGACCTTCCTTTAACAATATCTGTGCAATTGTATCACTGTTTAGTGTTGAGTTAAATATTCAGTAGTGAAACTGTCTATATTCTACTTTTCTCATTTTAGAAAACGTTTTTCTCTAATAGTTGCACAACTTTTGCTCCCCCTACATTTCCAGTCTCACTGCCTTTCATGTGCTCAAGGTATTCAATATAATTGATAGCAGAGAGCCTACCTGAGTAAAATATGAGACAGAGACCAGCCTGAAAGATGCCTGTTGGAACACACCGAGCAGTGATCTCCTCACTGTGCTGGGCGACTTTTGTGCTGTGAACTGACAGGGCTCCGTGCTGGCCAGCAGAGCTGACACTGTGCTGGAGGAAGCCCTGGTGGAGGCAAAGGGTTGGGTGACCCCTGTGCAATGGGCCCTGCTCTCTCATTCTGTTAATTCAGCTTTTTTCCCTAGTCTGTCAGCTGGGCCTGGCCCATCTCCTCTCAATATTGTAAGATTTTGACAAAAAAAAGCAGCATTTGAGGTAGAAGATTATATTTTTGGCAGTGTAAAATGAGAAGCATTTTGTGAAATAGGAAAACCTAGTTTGATACGTTATGCAGAAAACTTTGATATTGACACGTAGGTGAGCATTGGAGAGTCACATTCTAAAACATTATTAGAGGTGATGACCTGGTAGGACACATGGTTAGGAAGTGGTCTTGAGGTGAAAGCTTTTATGAGAGGAAGGATGCATTATACTCTGTCTCAGAAAAAAGAGATAATTGGGGGAATTTAGGGAAATATTTTGTTCATATTGAGCTTGAGTTATACTGTTAATATGGGCTGAATATCTGTGTTCAGTTCAAATGTTCGAAAACTGAGCACCATTATTGCTAATCACCCCCAGAACCTGCATTTTCCTGCCAAAACACAAATGCAGATGTGCTGACAGAGCAAGTTTCCATGGCTTGGGATGGAGCCACCTTATACGACTCATTCAGTACTTGCAAGAAGAGCCAATTTGCTACTGGCAGGTAGCAGTTTTCAGATTTCCACAGAGTTTCACAGAAGACCATCTAGGAGAGACAGCTTGGAAAAGGCTCTGTTTCCCTTGTTCCAAGGCTTTTGCTTTACCAGTCTGACACTTCCATGAGAGAAATAGATTGCCCTGTTCCAGCAGACTTTCTATTGCTACAGCCGGTTTGAGCCAAGGATTGCTCCTTTACTGGCCTTGAGGGCAGAACACTCCCTGTCACCAGAGCTCACATCAGTGCTCTCAGACTGCCCACAGGGGAGAAATCTGTGTTTTTTCCTGCTGCCCTTTGGTGCTCTGCTGTGCTGTGTGCCATGTTAGCTCGTTTTCCTGCCTGCTGAACAACTGGATGAGGTGTAAATTTGAGTGCTGGACTGTGAGCAGTAACATGGGAGGCAGGTCTGGCTGACCCAGAAACTGTGGTAAACCCTGCCAGCCACCTCAAAACTCTATTAAGACAAGAAAGGTACTGGAGCCATACAGATGGTTGCCAGATTTCAAAGGACATTGGTCCTTTTGCCTACTTGAGGGAACAGCACACTGTGAGAGAAGACTCAGGGTTAAGAAGGCTGCTGTACTTTTGGAAAGGTTGCAGTCTGTTCTTTTTGCAGCATGGTGCCATTTGGCATGAAACACAGGGGCAGCCTGATGGTGGTGCTTTTTTGAAAGGGAAAACTACTCAGAGCTGTGTCAGAGTCTGACTCTGCCAGAATTGTCTCTAAGCTCTGTGAGGGTTAGGCTGAAGCTTGAACTGCGTGAAATGTTGATGCAGTAGGGCAGGTTGTCACTGTGTCTGCCACTCACCCTGCCTACGGCAAGCATGGGCAGCTGGAGAGAGCTGCTGAGCGACGTGCTCCACAGAGTCAGACTGCCTTCCTCACACTTGTTTGTTTCCCCCCAAATTCTTGCTTTGAAAGGTTGTTTAGCCTGGCAGGTGCTGCTACCACTGCCGTGTGCCCCCCACCCTCTGCTCCGTGGGGAAGTGCATGAGGCTGGCAGCCACCAAATGAGCAAAGCCTTGCTTCTGCACAGCTACAGATAGAGAGAGCACATGGCTCTTACAGGCAGCAGGGCAGAATAGGACACCGGGGACCCCAGGCGCTAATAAGATGCATTTCATAATGTGCCACATGGAAAACAGAAACAAACCAGCAGTGACAACAAAGCTCTCCAACAACTGTCTTCCACAGTGAGCTGCTCTGCACTTGGCTTCTGAAGATTATTTCATTTTGGTTGAGTTAATAACTGAGAGGCTCTGAGAGCTGTGCAAAAGGAAAGAACAGCATTGTTTTGAGACACTAACAGCATAAAAACCAATTTTGCCCCAAGTTCTTATTTTTCTCTTCTGTTTATTTCAACAAATTTGAAACAAAGAGCTTTAATCATCTTTTTATGCCAAGAGTTAGGTCTGACTGTTTCTGCTGTCTGTGTTGTTTACATGTCACCATCCCCAGTTATCGCCTCTTCTTCTGAAGAGAACTGCTTTGCCCAGTAGGATAATTCTGGATGTTAGCTAATGATGGGAAGTAGGAGCTGGTAGAGAGCAATGGGACTCCAACACCTCTTGCCATGGGCAGAATTTCTGTATCTGAGATAACGATGGCATCTTTAGCATAGCCTTGCCTTGCAGCACCAGCCCAGCATCAGCTCTCAGGGGTTAAGATATGAACATATAACAATTAAAAAGGGCATCAGGGGCATGATAGTAGGCATTTCCTACTCAACAGCTGTAGTGTGCCATGTCTCCCTGACACTGGTGTCATAACTGCTAATGGCTTGTGTAGAGGAATGGTTGGGTATGAGATGGTTGTTTTTGCTGTCAGCTGAGGACTACATTCAGTAATTTGAAGGCAGTATCTCCTTCAGCTCCAGTGCAAACGTGACACAGCTCTGGCTGCTGAGTCCTCTGGCATTTCCAGAGATCCAGAGTTGAATTATAAGCTGGTTGTAGTTTGGAAATAAAGCAGTACCAGACACTGGGGATTTTATCCTCACGAGTTTACTCTTCCTTTGCTTTCTGTTCTTGAATTCTCACCCTTTCATTTAACTAAAAAACAGACAGTTTTTTTTATGTGTTCCTTTTCCTATGCTATTTATTTCCAAAATTTTATTCCCAAATCATAACGCTTTTTACAGACAGGGAAGCATTCTGTGTCTAAACTGGTGCAATCCTGAGCAAATAACACAGAGGTAAACTTCTCAAAAAACAGCAGTGTAGATGTACTGTGACTGCATGAATGTTGACAGGCTAATAAACAAGAAAAGCTGTGGACTGAACTTTGTATATAAATGTGAGGGCGGTATCCATCCCTCCCTGCTCTTAGGATGTGCGTGTGCATTGCCATTCTGCCTTTTACAGTACTGGTAGCTCATCTTTAATAAATCAAAGGCTGCTCTTTCTTGCTTGTTTGATTTCTGAAGGAGAGGATTTCAAGTCATACCCTAAACAGTTTTGACACACAAATGATGTCTGATGAAAAGTGCTAAAGGTGCTTTTATTTACAGATGTGTTGAGAAGTACGCGAGGAAATGAGTTTATCTTCTCTCCTTCTCACAGGAGGAGAATAAGATGAGAGATGCATTGTCCTTTTGTCCTCTGTCTCTGAAGGAGGCTGGCTTCTTGTCATCCTGTGAAGAAACTGCTTTACAGTTGTCTAGCCAGGAGAGTTTCTACCACGTCTCTTTTGTTATGCCCCGGCACCCTGGAGACTCGGCTGACATTGATAGGAGTGTTTCTCCTCCCAGCCCGCCCCTGCACGCCTGCCGTATGGTCTGACACCTGCCAGCTGCCCGGAGCTCTGCTGCTGGAGCACCTCCTGCATCCGTGGGCTCAGCAGGAGCTGCAGGCTGCTGGCACACTTCTGGTATGGATGTGAAATTAATTGACACAACATGAATCTTTGGAGATGATGCCAGAAGGAGGAACAGAAGATAGCAAAGAACAAATATGATGTGAAATTGTCTGTTGGCATTCTTCAATTGGAGAGGTTTGACTTTTCTTTTGCAGCTTGGTTGCTGTGCCTTGCAGCCATACAAGCCTCCATTTACAGCTTTTGGGACTTGTGGTTGTCTCAACAGCTCTCTGGGTTTCTTTAGCCAGGAGAGGTTCACTACTGTATGGAAAAGACAACAGGTTCTTCATGCTGCTGTGCAGACTCATGTGTAAATCATGCCACATTTGTAAAAACTGCTGTTGCTGGTGCAGGTTTTGGAAAAGGAGAAAAGAGAACGAGTTAATTTTTGAATTACGTTCCTGGGTGTAATGGTGGAGACTTTTTAATTGGGGTATTACATAAATTCTGTACCTTTTGCAAGGGCTTACTTGGGCAAGGTGCTCTCATGTATAAAAATTGTAACTTCTTTCAGAGATCAAATTAATTTGTGGTTTTTTTTCACTCCACATTTTATACAGGAAACTGGGTGTATAAAGCTCTCTTTTTTTCCTTGCCCATAGCACTTTCTTCTGTGGGTCACATTAACTAAAAATCTGTAAATTTTTTCAGAAGTCTCTGGGTTTTTCTGATCTGTGCCTCACTCAAAGCTTCACAAATTAAGAGAGCTAAAGACATGAATAGTGTCTTAACAGTACATATCCGAGATTTGCATATGTTCAGAAATTTACCAGCCTTGTTTCCAAGAAAAGTGAGGATGAATCACCCACTAGAAGGGCTGGTATCTCTTTGCTGACTGTAGAGGAACTTTAGCTTGGTGTCAGGCAACTGAGGTTATAGGTAGCATTCATCTGAGCTAAGAAAGATTTTTTTCTTTTCTGAAGGAAAGATTGAGCTGGTTCTAAAACACAGAGTAATGGGAAAGTGGAGCGTGTGCAGATACCATGTGAAGAGCAGAGGTGTAATGCACCCCAACAGTGTGCACTAACAGCCTGCCCTACCAAGCATCAAGGGGAGTTATGGAGGCATGTCATAGGAGTACAAATCCAGTCAACTGGCAAAAGGATGTCTATTTCAAAGCATGTAATGTTTGAAAACAGAAGTGATGATTTTTATATCTTTATAAAGACTGTAGAGATATGTATGTGCAGGCAAGTACTGCCATGTATTGGGAAATCTGCCCATATTCTGGGTACCCATAACTCTCTGTCTAAATGACAAGATGTGTGCCAGTTCCAATCCAGAAGGAATTTAAAGACCTTTACACAGCTGTGGCAATATGATCAAGTCTTTGGTGTACACACACATAATACAGCTCTCTTCACTTTATAGATCCGCAGAGTAGTCTAGGTTGGCAGGGAACTCCATGGACTGTCTTGTCAAATCCCTGTGAAGAGCAGGGCCAGCCAAATCAGGTTGCTCAAAATGTGTCCAGACAAGTTCAGAAAATCTCCAGAGATGGAGATTCCTTAATTTCTCCAAGCAGCACGTTCCAGTGTTTATACACCCTTGTTAGTGGTACAGGATAGAAATATTCTGCTATCCAGTGGGAATTTCCTTGTTTCAGCTTCTGTGTTGTGTCTCATCCTGTTGTTGTGTACCTTTCAGAAGAGCCTGAGTTTATTTGGTCTACGTGTCCATTAGGTAACTATGGACAGCAATAGGATCCCCCCATGAAACCTTCTCAATGCTGAACAAGCCCATCTTTCTCAACTTCTCCTTGGCCCTCCTGTGTTCCAGCTTCCTGATCACTTTGGACTCTTAGACTTGTGTGCTAAGTGTACTAATGTCTGTCTTCTATTGGTGAACTCCGAAGAGAACACAACAGAAGTGGTCTCACATGTACTTTTTAAAAGGGAAAAATCACTTGCCTGGACCTGCTGGTTATTGCAACTTGCTATGCAGCCAGCTTTTGCTGCAAGGGTACTCTGCTGATGCATTTAACTTGCAAATATTCATCCTGTAGATATGCCATCTATCCACCCAGTTAGAACAGAAGAAACATAGGGAAAAAAACATACCAGTATCCATATGGAGCTGGAATTAAACACACAATTCTAATGAACAAACTTCTGATGAGTCACAACCACACGAGATGGAAAAGTTTGAGCAGAGTTGCCATTACAAACTTGCAGTTCTCACAGCTTCATTAGAAGTACTTTTTCCACTTTCAGCTTTGAGAAGAAATTTCTTGTGTACACTCTAAATTCACCACAAATAAAGATGAATGGTAGGTAGCTATTTGAGCACTAAGGGTGCTAGAAACATTAGAGGCATTAGTGGTTTTATCTTTAGCTTGTGCTGTTTCTGTTTGAAATAGCAATTTCAATAACATTCATCACACTAAAGAAGGTCCATTGGTAAGAAGTGATATATCATTAAAAAGGTACAGAACAACTTTTATCCAGTTTGTCCTTTATAATCTTTATGCATGTCGTGTACCTGTGAAAGACCTTGGCCCCTTAGCAGTTATTTTGGAAATATGCATTACCTTCATAGATAACTACTTAATAATGAGAGGACTCTAATTTTGTGAAAAAACAAAACAAAATAAACAAACAAACAAACAAACAAAAAAAACAAAAACAAAAACAAAAAAGCTTAGTAATAAGAGGACTCTAATTTTGTGGAAAAACAAAACAAAATAAACAAACAAAAAAACAAAACCAAAAAAACCCCAAACAAACAAAAAAAACCCAAACAAAAACCAAACAAACCCCAAAAAACCCAACCCAACAAACATATATATATATTTGTATGTACGTATATGTATATGTATATATGAAGTGTTCAAATCCAAATATTCCTGTGTCACTTTTAAATGATGCCCACAGAAAATGCTAAGAAACATTAATTTATGATTTAGATATTTAACAATCTCTTGAATATCTTTAAGAAAACAGAGCTGTTCTTATCCCTAAGACTGAAGGCTTCCATTTGCAAATATGTACCCGCCTCTTCTATTAGGAGACGGTTGTATGTTAAGATTTTGGCTACCCTGCTTGCAAGTGGTGATCAGAACATTACATAGCAGTTCCAGGTTGCAAGAGAGGTAATATCTTTCCATTATGGGCAATAAAGTGCTAATGATAAATTGGCTGTAATAACTAGAGGCCTGGCCAAAACTCTTGACTTACTGAGGCATGATCACTTTATACATGCTGATTAAAATAAGGAATTAGGGACTATTCTTATAGAAAAATTTTAAGATGCATAATAATTTTATCTGGGGCTATCCATAAATCCAAATTTCACTTAATATCTCCTCGATCTTCGCTTTTGTTGATTGGGGACTGGCATGATAAGCTTTATAATCATTGGTGGGAAAACACTAGCTTTGTTTTTTGCAAATGCATCTCCTGTTGACAGGAATTAGTATCCAGATATGATCAAAATTTGACAGTTAGAGAAAAGTTCTGTTCTTGTAGTTTTGGACTAAACACAAAAGCTATCCATAAGAATTATCTAGTATAAAATATATTGTTATTCTAAATAATTACTGAAAAATTAGATGAAATAGAACTGGGTGAGGTTAATTTTAGATATATTTGGCAGTTTGAATTGATTCTTGGAAGAGTATATTATATTTCTTACCTTCAATTAAATTAATTTGATGGTTCAATAAACTAAATGATGGAGCAATTAAAGCACCACAAATAGAAAGTTGTTAATGCTTCTCCTCTTCCTGGATTATTTTACAATTTAATACACTTTTTGTCTGTTGATATCTGTGCTGCTATACAGATATATTTGCCAGAAAAACAACCAAAGCATCATTTATCTTTTGTAATGGTTCTCTGACAAATGAATGTATCCTGGATACAGGAATCTTTTGTGCTTTTTCTGTTTTCCATGTAGGAATTGTCAATGGTTAGAAATAGAGAACATGTGGTGTTTCAAGGGCTGTATGGGTTCAAAAACCTTTGCTATTTATGTTGGTGAGAATTTATTGCAGCAAATAATTTGAAATGTGTTTTTTTTCCCTTTCAAATTTCATCTGAAAACAAGAATAGAAGATAGTATTTCTGCCAGTGTCAAGGGGTAGGAATAAATTATTTAAGAAAAATAGTAGTTGAAAACCATGGCTAGGCACCTTCACATTCCCCTGCCCCTCCACCCCCCTGTCTTTCTGTAGACCAACACAATTAATTTCAGATTTTCAGCTAAAGTTGCTTCTAAAGGGTCAACCTGGGATCTTTTAACTTAGCCTTGCAGATGAACACTTTCTATGTCTGTGATCAAAACTAAAACCCAGAAAATACCAGAATCCAGGGGCACTCTAGGCTACGAGAAAACTTCCAAGATAATGGATAAAGGTGTTCTGAAACTGTTTTAGAACACCAGCCCATTCTGCAAAATAACAAGGGGGCTCCAGAGGACATGAAGAGGACATTTTATGTCATGGGAAGATGGGGTAGTGGCATTTGCGGTATGGACAAGAGCCATTACTTGAAGATGTAGTTCTTTAGTTAAAGCTGGAAGAGAAGAGCAGCATTTAATTCTGTTACTCTTATTCAGATATTAGCTATTGAGGATTTTTTTTAAATGGACAGATGTCTGTCATGAGATTTTTTCCCCCTCTTTTTTTTTTGGTATCTTTTGCTTTAGAGGATATTAGGGAAGACTGGACTTTAACAAATTTACACAGAAACAATCCAGAAGAATTACAAAGAATGTGTAAGAAGACATACTGTACAGGGCTTTGTGAAGGGTTTGCAGGTTAATCAGAATACTTGATTCTGAATCTGGCTTCATCTTCTGTGAGAGACCCTGTAGGAGGAGGAAGAACAGCAGATTTGCCAGGCACAATATCCTTTCACAAGAAAAGCTGGATTTTCATGGCAGCCTGTTAAGACAGAAGATCACATTTGTTGATCTGGAGCATTGTCTAATAGGGCAACACTCAGTCCTGTGGCCAAGGTGCTGACCAAACCTTGATCTCTTAAGCACAGATTCCTACAGTTAGCAGACCTAACTTGTGATCCACCTTTGGAAAAGGAAAGTAAGCTAGTCTGCAGTGTTTTGTACCCAGATAATTGTGAATCACTAGGAAGAATTATGGATTGCTGTACCTATAAGGGAAAGATGTACCAGAATGACTAGAAGGATTTATAGTGGCCTTAGCTACTCTTTCCTTATTTTCATTGATCAGGTCTTGCCTTATGCGTCTGAACAACAAAATATATCAGTCCTGGGACAGATAAGGACCAGTATTTGATGATAAGAATAAACTTCTTTAAGGGATGGATGTGTGAGAGGAATCTTAGAAAAAAGAAGAGCTTTAAGTAAATGTGGTGCCAGAATGTAGGGTAGATTAGAAGCCTCGCAACACAGAACATCAGGGAAAACTTTTTTTTTTGCATATTCTGTCATTTTGACCTAAGTGAAAGATGTACCAGAATGACTAGAGGGATTTGTAGTGACCTTAGCTGCTGTTTCCTTATTTTCATTGATCAGCTCTTGCCTTATGAGTCTGAACAACAAAATGTATCAGTCCTGGGACAGATAAGCACCAGTATTTGATTATGAGAATAAACTTCTTTAAGGGATGGGTGTGTGAGAAGAATCTTAGAAAAAAGGAAGACCTTTAAGTAAATTTGGTGCCAGAATGTAGGGCAGATTAAAAACTTCACAATATAGAACATCAGGGAAAACTATTTTTTTTTTTTTTTTGCATATGCTATCATTTTGACTTCTACTTTGGGGTTATTAATTAATTTATTTTAAAAATTTTTATTGGCTCACAGAAGTTTCAACTTTCTAGCTATTCCTGGGGGATGTGTGGTCCATTGAAGGCCTAATATAACATCTAAATTCTTAAAGACAATTACCTTGCCTTTTTCCATTTTTGTTATGCATTGCATGCATTTTTCTGAAAAAGATGTCTTACATCTCCTGTATGTGTGACTAATCTTTTGCTATTCCAAGAATTTGCTTTATGGTATTCCATGGGCACAAGGCTGTCACACCTCTTTTGCTTCAGTGTGCATTGGCAGTGAACTTCTTGTCTGTGTGAATATAACTTATGTTTACTTAGACCTCTTCCTCTGAGGAACCCAATGCTACACAAGTATTAGGCCTTAGGATCATTTTAGCACACAAGGGATGTGCCTCAGCCTGTTTCTTGAGACATTCTTATCTCATACAGGGCTTTCAGCTCCATATACACACTGTTGATGGTTGAGAAATTTTATTGTTTTCTACTGTAATTTGGCATGAAAAAAAAAAAATCAGTGAATTGATTGCTCTCAGGTCCTGGCTGAAATGATCTTCCAGAGCAAGTCACAAGCAGAGGTGCAGACCCCAGGGCTCAATCCCTCTCGGCTTGTGACTCCTAGCTATCCCCAGGCCCTCCAAAATACCCTCACATGTTCACTTTAAGAAAACAGGGACAACTTCCTTTCCCAGAGCCTTGAAAACCTTGCTTGTAATTGAACTGGGATGAGGGGCTGATCAGGTCCAGGGGCTGATGAGCTCTGTCCCTCCCTCTGTCCCTCTGCCCCTAGGTGTCCCTTAGCCACTGTCATTCTCTGCTCTTTGGGCTTCTCAGCTGCCTCAATGAGGAGGTGAGGCTGTCTAAACAAACCTACTCTAAGTGAACCCCCTTCTAACATTTAGCAATATCTGGGTCTTCCTTCATGCCAGTGAGAGCGATTATTTATCGTGGTTTAGTTCTCATTATTATTCATGTGTTTCTGTGACTATAGGCAACATTTTCTCCAAGTAATTTCCCAATAAAACCAGCTAGGCTTAGTTCTTCATTATTCCTGCATGTCTTTGTGGCTGGTCCTATCTCTTTTGGCTCAGCAAGGATGATTAATTATTCTACTTGATCTTCTCTTATCATGGGAGTACTATGTAAATTATTTCAAAAATGTCCTGTTTTAGATTTCATTATTTATCTTCAGTATGACCTGGGTATTATGAAATGTGAGAATTGCATGTCTTTCTAGCACACTTCTTAGATTTGAAAAATTTGCATGTGTTTTTCTTACAGGTCTTGTGGCCTGTTGTTTATGTTGTCTGTTAGTGATGTATTTCTATGCCTTCTAAATTAGTTATCCTGGCTTCTGACTAGGAGCTTACTATCACCAGTGTCTAAAAATTATGTCCTTAGCAATTCAAAATGTGTATTCCCTAACAATATAAAAGATGCATTTTTAGAACTCAACTGGCAGAAACAACAAAGATGCTTTCTATCTTGTACACAGTAGGTAAATGCTTTTTTTGTTTTTCCAAGTGTGAAGCAAAATTCTTTTCTTTAATGAGATCTGCGGGCCACATGTATTTTTTTTTTTTTAATTTTTTTTTTTTTTTTTTTTGTGAGAAGCTTCAGTGTTGTGAGTAGAATTTAGGTTCACAGAAAAGAACACATGGCATAAGTGAGAGGTCCAGTATACCTTGGAGGGGCACAGCTTTGCTGCTGCTGCTCATGTCGAGCAGTCTCAGATGTTTTCCTAATGTTTCAGCTATGAATGTGCATGAGCCTTTTCTGTTCCCCAGAGGGCTGACTCAGGTTGGTCACATTGAGTCTCTTTAATATTTTGTTTTCTGTCACTGTTGTAGTAACAGTTTGCATTGCTCTTTGCTGACATTTATATTTTCTTTGTTGACCCAATAAAAAATAGCTTATGCACCAAATGTCTATTAATTAATTTATCAAATTGAAGATACACAAATAAAACCAGGGAACTCAAAAGACATTTGCATTCCTTTATTCTTCAATTCTGCTTGAAATATTAGAAAATAAACAATTCTAGTGAGGATTTGTAGTAGCTGAACTGCATGCCTAAAAATTTATAAAAAAAATTCAGTTTTCATATTTTCTTACTGTCATATTTTAGAAGACTTTTCTGAAATTTGGTTATAGAAAGTTTCTGGAAAATAATATTTGGCTCAGTAGTATCCACCTTTTGTCTTCAACACTTGGTTTATTTTATTAAGGAATTTTTATCAGCAGAATAAATATACTGTTTGTCCCTTCTTAAAAAGAGAAAGTCTTCTGAATTAAGAATGGGTGCACATTTAGAGCTGTTATTTTTACTACTTCTTTAATTATCTAATGCTGTAGAAGTTATGAGGGTAATTCTATATTTAACACCTATTCATCTGCTTTTTTAGGAAAGGTTATGCATTTTAAATTTGTTATGTGCTGGATAAAATCAAGAAGTGTTCTGGAAGAGAGCCGTGACACCTGGGCTGTACTCTTCAACTTGAAAATCCCAGGATAAATTTACACTTAATTGAAATTGTTCATTGTCTGGTCCTGTGAAACTTGTATTCCTGGTCCCTCAGTGCTTGTTTCAAATCCTCTTTCTTCAGCATCCTTCTCATCTGGGAAGTGTTACTGTGGGGTTATATCTCCCATTTGCTTGGTAAATGTTTTAAACATTAAACTAATGTTAAAAAGATAACATAAATCTCCTCTTCTTCAGGCAGGATCTCTGACTGAACCCCAATAAAATTGCCTTAGGGATGGTCTAAATACACTTTCTGTCTGAAATCTGTTCTGATCACAGGCTGGGGTCTACCTTTAGCTAATATGAGAGTTTCAGGTTTAGCAGAGAGGGGTCTTGCAGTAGGAGGTACAAGAGGGTAGCATCTGGACTGACTTCAAGGAAACAGGAACATCAGATGATCAGAAATTAAGGACTATAGAGAAAACCAGAAATTTATCCTGGATGACTACATAAGCCCATGATCAAAGAATGAGAATATTCTCCTAGTGTCTTGAGATAGTCGAGGCTAAATAACTCCAGAGGCTAAATAACTCTGAGGCTAAATAGCTCCTTTTCCTGCCCTCCAAATCTTTTTTGCAGAAGACAGCATTTCAGCTCTTCCCCTTGTCAGGGTTTGCTTTCCTGTAGGGTTTGTACCTGTTAGTATAATAAGTAAATAAGGCTTCCTGCCATGAGATAATTACACATTAGCAGAAATTACAGTACCTATTAGTCAGAAATTTAGTTTTCATTCCCTGATGTGGCAATTGTCTGAGCATTAGAAGAGGCAGGCAGGAGTCTGAGCATAGCACGATGAGAAGAGCTGGAAGAAAGGAAAAGCCTCTGCTCTGATATGATGGAAGAATAGCAGGTACCCCACTGTGGGCAAGAGAAAATGATGGCACCCAAAAAGCCTTTTTATACCACTTTAAAAGGAGAATATAAAAATATAAATATTTAAAAAATTATTATTTTATATTTTATAAAATATAAAAGCAGAATATATGCAGTCAGATTTGAAGCTGGGGTGAGTAAAGTGAGCAAGCTTAAAGGGAAAATGGGATCTTTATGTTACAAATGTTCTACTGAAGCTATAGGTTAAATCACTCGGTGCTGTAGTGAACAGTGCATGGGGAGACCTCACCTGTGTTCAGAGACATGGGTCTGTCTGCCTCTTCTGTAGGTTGGAACAGATGTGAACTGCAGTGTGGGGAAACTCCTCTCTTCTTCCTAACTTTTTTTTTTTAATAGGGATTTTTATTCCTGCACATAAAAAATAAAATAAAAAGGCATGTTAGCTGTATTTTCATGCACTGGTCTCAAAAAAAAAAAAAAAAGCCCCAAAACATTTTGGATGTAACCATTAGTTACCCTTTAGGTTGGGAAACGTAAGCCCAGAGCCATTCAGCAACCTCTGAAACAATGATCCAAGTAACCATTTTTGAAAGTCACCTCTTGAAAACCCTCTGCATGAAAAATAAGCATGGGTCAGGAAAATCTCATTACACAGAAAATGGACACAGATTAGGAAGCAGCTCCAAAAGAGGCAATTACAGCTACCCACAGTATTAGATATGAGGCAAGATTTCTTGACCTGATTTCAGGGGGAAAAGTTGAAAGAGTAAACAAAAGAATGAAGGAAAGGAAGGGCAGATTGATGAAGGCACCACAACACATTTGTGACTAAAGCAATTTGGCCCACTAATCTCTTAGCTCTGTAAAGCACAGCAAGAGAAGGAAATAGCAAGCAACCATTATGATAAAAGAAAAAGAAATCTGGTAAGTTCTTCTGTGACTTTTCAAAGTAAGAGCTGATGATTTCTCTTTCTCCCTTGTTGAATAGCTTGGCTAAGAGAACTTGTGGATTTTGTTATTCACTCTTTACTCTGGCTTCTAGTCTACATGTTTAGGAAATTCTAGGGATTCTTCCTCCCATTTTTTTGCAACTGGAGCAGATGATAGGTACAGATGATAGGCACAGATGGCTGCAAATTCAGCATTTCAGGCAGATTTTTTTGCTTGAGCAGGTAATGCTTTTGAGCCTGCAGGTGATGTTTTTGGTGGTCTCCCACAGTCTTTCCTCAGAAGAGGACAAATATTGCTTAGACATCAGCAAATCTGTGACTGTATGGGAGGAGCATGCAAACTGTCCAGCTGCCTTGGAAATGTTTTTCTGCTGATGTCTGAGGGACAGGGTAGGAGATCCATGACTGAGCTTTGTGTTTGAACTTGTAATATTCCCTGCATGTTCTCCACACCTTGGGTCTGTGCAGTTGTGATGTTACACTAAAGAGCAGCACAGCTGTGGCTCAGTGGGATCTGAATAAAGTCTGTTTCAGATATTGGAATTCAAGTATACCTTTGGGGTAACATGGTTGCAGATTGCAAAATTTTGACCTCCAATTGCTGAGATATAAACAGGGATCAGGAGGAGGGGGGATTGCTTTCATTTCTGCAGACAGGCCAGTAACTTGATGCACCACTGAATGTATCCAGTAAAACTTCAAGGGCCAAACACATGCAAGTGTCTGGCCTATGTAGAAGCCTTTAAAATCAGGCCCTGTTTTTTTATTGAAAGGTGGCAATCATTGGAGAAAAGCTGAGGCATCAATAGAAATAATAAAGCAATATGATTAGTTAGAAAACTTTTTAACTCAAGTAAATGGAAGACTGAACAACAAAATAGCAGCCAGGAGAAAGATTCAGTGGACCACTCCAGCACCACAGCACTCTGCATATAATTTAGGAGGGAAATTAAGGAACTGAAACAAGAGGCAGCCTCATCATTTGCTAAGCTCGTGAATTCAGTCTCAGAAGCAAAGCAAAGCTTAATAAAAACAGATGATGGGGCAGACTAATTGAAGCAGCAAGCAGGAGAAAGAGAATGGAAATGAATGCGTATTGATTGTTTTTTATTGAAGTAAGAGACAATTGTGCAGAAAATGCTCCAACTCCTGAAGATGATTAAGAATAAATAATATAAAGACTTATGAGTAATCAGAAGAAAATTATTCAATGCTAGAATTCATACCTTTATTTTAAAATTAATTGCTAGAAGTAAATGAGAATTTTGATTGCATGCTGGCACAAACCCAGAGGCCACTGATCTCAAAGACATAGACTGTTTTGCAGGAATTCTATGGGTGGAAAAATTTGTGAATTGAGTTTAGTATCAATGAAAATGTTGAATTTCCTAGGTGTTTCCTTTAATGGTTATACTTAATTTTGTCAATTAACAAGTTTTTAGTTATCCATAAGTGAAAAATTGAGCATGCTTCTTTACTATGCTGCAAGGCTATCTGTGGAACTCAGTCAATATGGAGGAGAGAGACCTGGACAGATTGTAACTTGTGCTATAAATGAATAAATACTGTTGGTCTGAAAATATACATTATTAATTTGCCCACAAGAAGTGTTTTGTCACATTTTAAGATAGATGTAATGAAAGCAAAATTTATGCTGGTGATGTAGTTTGAGCATACTTTCAAAACCTTTATAGGAAAAAAATCTATTTAAATAATGCCTTGATTATTATGCATATACTATGGTCCTACTTTTAATCATTTAGAGCTAAATGGAGGTGAGGTTCTGTTCTGAATATTTTTCCTAATACATACGAGGTTGATATTTGTGTCTTTTACAGCTCTGACTCGAATTATTGAATACATTACCAACAGTTGTAAAAACCATATTGCTGCTGCCTAATTCTCTTTGGAGAAAATGTCACAACATAGTGGTTCAACTGGCTATTCTTGGCTCTCTGGTTTACCTGGATGCTGTTTTTCTTCTAACTGATTTTTTTCTTCAGTTACACATTTTCAAGTTGCCTCAAAATATTTAAAAAGCATTGCAGAAGTATAAGTCTCACAACTTGGGTTGTTCAGTGGTGTCGTACTCCTTTTCCGTTTTATTTTTGTTTAAGTTGGGGAGACTGTTCATACAAATGCAATAGCGGAGGAATCTCAGAAACAAAATAAGGAAGATTCCTGGTATTCTCATTCCCTCCATATGTAGAAAAACCCTAGGATACTGATGGTCATGCAACATTACTGACATTGCATTAACAAGACACCAAAAGGGCATATGTTCCTTCCCATACAAGGTCTCAGGAACTTCCTGGAGGAATGGTCAGGAATTAATGCATCCTTTTTAGGCAATGCATCCAAGAAATTATTTCAGGTGCATTTAATGCACCTTTTTAAATTGTTGTCTTGGGGTTTTGTTCTGTCTCATCATTTTGTCTCTCCCCTCATAGAATGCTCTTAAGGAACTCAGTCAAATTTAAAACATGCAGAATAGTTGTAATAAATGTTGTACCGAGTAAATAAGAAGTGTTTAGCTTCCTTTTCCTTTGAGACCCAGAGACAGCAAAACACCATAAAACATCTACAGGAGTTACTTTTTTAGAGTTACAGAAGAAAACCACAAATCTTAATTGGCAGGAACAAGCAGGCTTTTCACTTGATTCTTGCTGCAGGCAGCAGGGGTTTTAGATGTGGTATTCTTTTTCAGCGCTGGAAGCATTTTAAAATAAAAGTGTTTCTATTTCCAGCTCTGTCTCATTCAAACATTTTCTTCCTAGAGTGAAGAAAACTGTACTATGAAGGTACAGTTTCCCCCCATCTCTGGGAAATGGATTTCTTTTTTAACTCTTTGAGTCCAAACCAATATTGCTTACTTCCTGGATGCTTTCAGTTTCTGTGAGGTGAGAAGTGCTCCCCCTTGAAGTCCGGTAGCTGAAAGGGCTATGAGATGTGCTGCTTCAGGAGGCCTACAGTTCTCAAATGCTTCTTCTCTTTTTATTAGTCTTGAAGTAAAAATGTTTAGTAATAGAAAGGAGCATTGATTGCTGCCCTTATTAGGGCAAAAAAAATCTTCCTGTTAAAAAAAAGATCTGAATGCCACTTAGACTCCGATGGGATATTATTGGATCATCATGCCTAATTTGTCCATTGAAATAGAACCACAAACTTTTTGAAACGTTGTCAATTATTTCTTAACCATAATCAGGCTCTGCTATTGCTATTTCTCCCCCAAAAATTATGCAACTCCTGTTACACATAAGAACCAAAATTAGAGAAGTAATGCAGAGGAAATTTGGTTTCTGTTGTTAGAACTTTAAGAAATAAAGCAGAAAATACAATGGAAGTCCTTGGGGAGGGAGAAGCCAATTATTGATGCAACAATGCTGATTGCTGGAAGTGGACGTGCACAGTTATTCATCTACTGAATTCTGTAATTGTGTTTATTTTTATCTATAGATTGGGCAATTTTCAGGCACTTGTGCAGGCAAACATCTCTTTCCAGAGGTAACTGATTTGCATGAGAAGCTTTAGCAACCAAACACAACAATATTGAAAACCACTACATATTGACCTTTGTGCACAGCAGTCTTAGCTTTCACTATTTCTTGGGCTTTATTAAATTAGCAAACACAAGTTGTGCAGCCAAAGTGGGCTCTGGAAATGATCAGTGCCCTCAGAAGTGACTGTCTCTGGCCACTGTCCTAGATTTTTTTTCTCAAATAACTTTCTGCTTCTCCACAAAGTTTTGAATTCTTGCTGTTCACTGGAAGTGTCAGAAGAAACACAAACTTTCTTTCATGCCTAGATTATGGATTATTCCTTTACTTCTCAAGCAATTTAAGCCAGAATATTCTGGTTTTAACTTACCCCAATAGGTTAGATTTGACCATTTAAGTAATTGAGTTGATGTATGAGCTGGGGGATAAAGAAAAAACTTGTGACGACAATACTGCTTATTTTTTGCAGTAAAGTTGGATGTAGATGTGTCACTAAGAGACATGGTTTAATGGTAACAGTGCTGATAGCCTAAATGATTCTATGGTTTGTGCCAGTCGAAACTTCTGAATTCAGTGTGAGAAAACTGGAAACATTGGGAAATTGCTGAACAGCAGGTTCTGAACAGAAGCTACAGCTCTCTGAGCGCTCAGTGTGTTGGTGGTAACTGCTTTGCTTCATGCTGTTCAGTGAGTTTAGCATATGAATGATGTTTGCTTATAATTTAAGCAAGTGATTATCAATTCTTATCAAATTATTAATTAAAAGTCAATGGAACTTGTGAAATGATCAGAGGACTGTGAAGATAGCTGAGACAAGAATCATTAATTGTGTACTGCTTTTAACAGAGATTTCTCTGTGTACCACGCAGAACAAAAATACTTGATTGAAGCAGAAAAGTAATGAAAAATATGTTGCTAATGTAGTTATATAATATAATCATAGGTAGGCTGTATTTCCTGTCCTCTGATACTGTATTAGGAAAAAGAAGGATGAAACAGTCAAGAAAAATTGAGAGGAGACAGTTATCTTCTGTTTTACATGACCAAAACCACTGTTTTTCTGTGTGAGATGGAGTTGCATCTTCAGTCAGACTTAGCAAAACTGTGTTTCAGCAAATTTAAAAATGTTTTTATTGTAAATACTGTATTTATTAAAGTGTATATTTGATTGATAAACTGCTGCATTCCAGGCAGGTGGTGAGAAAAAAAGTGTATGAATGAACCCAGTTTGGGTCTAGTGGGTACAGCAGTCTTCTCTGGAAGGCCCTCTTGTTCTTGGAGGTATTACAAAATGATGGAAGCATTGTCTCAATGCCACAGAGAGAGGGGTTGTTACCATCTATGTGAATCTCTGTTTCCACTAAAATTGCTGCTTTAAACTCCAGTTGTTACTCTCGCACAGAGAAATCTTGTCACCTCAGTTTCCTGCTGCCATCTTAATACAGCTGCCCATAATCTTTGCTGCTTTCTCCGTATGGGAACATAACTTGATGTTTTTTGGTACTGTAGGAAGGCTAAAGATGAGGTGGTTAATTTTGTTTTTACTTTAACTCCAGACAGGGTTCAGACCAAGCTTTGCTGGTATGCAAACCTCAGAGTCAATCCACTAGATCACTGCATTGCACTTTGTTTCCTGCTCATTTAGCCTGTGGCTGATGGTTGAAATGTGCTCTACGACACTTCTTTTAATGTTATTTACTGCTAAAAGGAAGTCTAAATTTTCCATTTGGTTTCTTTCTATGAGTTAAACATAATATTTTTCTGCTCACAACAGTAATTTTGGTTGTAGAGGGACATGTTTTGACAGGAACACCACACATAATTTTAAAATTAAGAGCTGTAAAATTCATGACTTATATATTATGACAGTTTTAGGCCTTTTTGTTCCTAAAAGACTGGGTAATGTGAACAAGAAATTTCCTTTAATTAGCTTTGTTTACTGTTCCCTATAATGAAACATCCAAAGGGCCTTTAGTCTGGAAGTTATATTGGTTGAGGGAAGGGGCTATGGGCTGTTGCTTCTGAGACAGTGCTGGCATTGCAGGATGCTGTAGCATTACATCAGTGGCATCCCTGGTACATGCAACAGCAGCTAAATCAGCCCATTTTTTTCAAAGTGCTGCCATAACTTTTAATATTTTTGATTTTTCCACTCTTTAATGAAGCTAGCACAACAATTGTCAAGGTGATGAAGTGGTGAGAAGCACTTGAAAACTTTGTCTGGTTCCTTTCTAAGAGGAAATAAGCAAGAAATTTGAGTGCACTGCCTGTTTTTCTGTTTGCATAATCCAGTAATCATGCATATTTTCCAGTGTTAAGCCTTTATAAATACTAATAATAAGTTGCAGAAAACTCCAGAAGTGAAACCAAAGTAAAACAAAATGAATAAAAAGGATAAACAGGAAAATAAATATACAAGTCATTGGCAGGAACATGTTTAAAGAACAAAACTTTCAGAGGCAGTATAGTATCTGAAATCATAAAGACTCAAAATGTATACATGAGGAAATAAAAATACTTCCCCATTGTAAAATAAGTAAGTGGCCTTCATAGAAACCTCACAAGAACATGCTTCCTAGTTAAATATAAAAAAATTTGGAACCCCTATAATGCTAAATCATTAAAAAACAAACAAACAAACAAACAAACAAAAAACCCCCACCAAAACAGCCCAACAAACTTTCTCTTGTGAATTGACATAGGTTATCTTGGAATAAAATGAATTGTGCTTGTGAAATTCCAGAAGAATTTGTTCGAGTATTTCAGGTGCTACATCTTTATCTTCAAATTCCTCGCTTAGAAAACAGTGGGGCCAGCTGATATACATCTTCCTCTGAGACATAATTATGGTATTTTTTTTGTCTGTAAAGGACTTGCAAACAGACTAGACTATAATCTAGGAATGAAATTCCTGAAGTGATTGGAAGAATGAAGAAATTTAACAACCTGAACCTGTTTGTCGAGATATTCCTTACTGATGAAGAAATAATCTGAGAGAGGTGTAGAAAGAAAATCATCATCAATACAAAGTCTAGGGTAAAAAGAGGAAGGCAATAGTTTAAGTCCAATAAGAAAAGAGGAAGTGAATAGCCCAAAAAGGATTACATTTTAACAAAGATACAACAGAAAACACAACAGAAAAACCCTTAGATATTGTCAAAATTAAAATTACTCTTGAGATCAAAAGTTCCCCTGTGTATGGAGAGAGTTGTTCTGCTGGCACTGGTGATACAGTTGTGTGCAGATATTGTTGTCCTTGCTTCCTTGATGTAAAGATTTCTGCATCTTTGTACATTTTATTGCAAAGAAAATTAAACTAATAAACAAATAAAGGTTTGTGATGGAATCAGTTCTAATCTCCTAACAGACAGACCAATATTTTTTTTATTTCCTCTCCTTTTCTAGTTTTGGTCTCTTAAGTTGCCTCTTTGCTGAATGTCATGGTGCAGTTTAAGTTTCCAAACACCATCCAAATATTATATTGTCCTGCTTCCTTCCTTCTCCTTTCATATTATTAGTTTGTTAGTTTAATATATTATTTTATTAATTTATAAATTATTAGTTAAATAGTCATATGATGCTCTTTTTCCACTCTGAGAGTCACCTTAGAGTCAAGTTTTTTATTTCCTCCATATTTCTCTATACAAAAAATCCAAGAAGGCTCATTCTGAACTACTGTGATTGCTTCTATTGGAAAAGAATAGATCTCTATTTTTTTTAATAAGAAGATACTTACTAGTGTCAATTGTTAATTTTAAGAGAGAAAAATGCTGCTGTTCTCAAAACAGGGATATATAACACCCTCCTGTTTGCAGTTACCCAGTGGGTCTGGTGCTTCTTATATAACAATTTAAAATACATTTTATGTTAGATAAACAAAAATTCATTTTTAATGAATTAAAAAAACTCAGTGTTTACTCAGTCTACTTTAGTTTCCTGTCCCTGATGGTCACCAATGATCCTGCTAGTGAAATGTAAGGAAAACAGAAGACACACAAAAACATGATATTTTATCCAAATATTCTCCAAGCAACCACTGATCAGTGATTTTTGAAGCTCCTGATTCAGAGGTACTGCCTCATATTCAGTGCTACTAAATAATTTTTTTTAGCCATGAATTTCTGTGCCTCTTTGAATCCAAGTAATCTTCATTGTACCCAAAACAAAGCTGAACTACAGATCTGAAGACCCATCTCTGCCTGTTGTGAACCCATCATTTAGTATTGCCTTTCACTGTCCTTTAATTCTTAACTTAGCAAAGAAGATGCACAAACTTTCTCTATAACACTCATTGTTTATACACATCCATCACATTTCTCCTGGTTCATGGCACCTCTTGGATGACCCTGGTTGCTCCTCTCTACTCCCCTCCTGATTCTATTACGTTCTTCTGTCACTTTTTGTGATGGGCAGTGTTGTGGTTTTGCTGCTGTGCACAGCTGGCCCTTTGAGGGGGCTGTTTTGGAAGAAGTGTCTGGAGTCAGAGGGTGGCTGCCCCTGCCTGAGGACCTTGCTTGGGGGAGCACTGCAGCACTTTGGTAGCAACTGTAGGTGTATCTGGAGGCTTCTCTGAAGATCCTGAAGGCCAGAGGGCATGCACAGATCTTCTAGGGAGGGCAGAAGGGGGGCAGGCAGAGTGGACAGAGCTGCCTGCAACTCAGAAAATCCCAAAATTGTATGAAAAGAGACGCCCACAGGAGAATAGTGGGTAGGGAGAGCATTGCATATAAACTGCTCATACTTTTGTTCTGTCACCCCATGCTGCTTTTTCTGTTTTTTTTTTCCTTTATTATATTAATTTCCATTCAGATGAAATATGCCATTTTAGTGATCTTGGCTGACATAGAAGAAGTTATCTCTCTCTAAGCTGTGACTGTGTTGGGGTCCTGCTATTTTTTTAAAAACCAAAGGATCCTGTCCCATTATCAAAATCTTGGTTCCTTCCTGAAGGCACATGGACACCTCAGTTGCAATGGGAGAAGGTACCAGTGGCAGCAGGGCTACCTGGAATTGTAAACATTTACAACTGAGAATTGCTGTGGCTAGGTTTGTAAATCTGTTCCCTGCTCCTCTCTGACTTGTAGCTGCCATGATCTGCATCCTTTATGGTGAAGATACACCTCAATTACAGTGATTTGGGTTCAGCACAGGGCTGTCCTGTCATTCCAATGTGTGACTATGAACACTGCATTGACATTGTGCTGTGGCATCCAGATCCTCTTTTTTAAAGAGACACTTATGCTGCAACATTTCATAGTTGTAAATTTATCCTCATGACATTGATGGAAGCAGTTCAAGTCTTAGTGAGTTACACAGAAGTGAAAATCAGCAGTGCTCAGATGAAGGATAGGTTGTGTTCCCATCTTTCTCCAGGTTCCCTCCTCCCAAGGTGCTTTGTGCTTCACTGATGATAAGGAAGAGCTTGCTACTTTCACCATCCTCTTTGTATCTTCCCACACAATTAACAGGTATCTACCTTCCACCTCACTCTTCAGTTGGTGGTTCCCTTGCCCCTTCCCCCCTTTCTGAGATTCCAACATAAAGGCAGGCATCTATATTATGTGTGAGGAGTATTGGTATGTATAATTTGTCTTTGTTATGCTGTCTCCCGTAACACACCCACTGCAATTTATAAGCATGTTCAACATAGCACAAAAATTTATTCTTCTGCCCTCACAGCATAAGCAGGTTGTGGGTAGATATGCCTGCAGGAAACAAAGTTTGCATTGTGCCAGTAGATTTTGTGGCAATACAATTTAGAAAAGTTGTCATTGGGGTTGGTTTTAAATTGTGACAGATGTCAAATTCTTCTGACACAAATAATAATAAAGCAGTCTCAAATGAAGAAAAACTAGCTCCAATTGCACAAGAAACCCTTTGTGTATAGTGAGGTGTTAAAAGAAAAAATAACACTTTTTTATAGCTGCAAAGTTGTAGGCTGAAGCATGTTTTCTGTAAAACTGAGCTTAAAACTTATAAGATCTTTCTCTAGAATTTTTAAAGAGGAGTAATTTATATCTCACATGCAACTTGTCTTCTGTCAATTCATAGAGGAACTATGGTTTCAGAGGTGCAGTTATCTCAAGTCTGGACAATAACTTCTGTAGGCACTTGCAGCTGAAGCCTTATGTTATGTAATAGAACTCTAAAATGAGAGGTATTTTAATTAGGAGATAATAGTGATAATACCAATCTTTGTTTATTAAGTAGTCAAAAGGTTCAAGTAAGCTGTGAATTTTGAAGAAGACTTTGGCAGGAGATGAAAACCACAACAGCATAGTTCAGAATTCCCTTTAGTCGAGATGTAATCTCATTAGTGCTGTGCAAAAGTTCCAAATAAAATGAGGCCTGGACATTCTGTAGATGTTTTCTTTTGACATTCCTAATCTGGGAATGTTTTAAAAAAATAAGCACTTGTGTTTTTTAAAGCAGACACTGATCTTTGTAAAACCATCCATATGGGGATGGGTATAAAATGCCAGAGACCAGGAAGGAACAAATGTGTTGCTTGTTTGCTAATCACTATGGAGACATTGTGCTTGAAATCTTTACATTAATTCATCAGTTTATTTGGCCCTCAAATCTTGAACACATAAATGATCTAGAAAGGCTTTTGTGTCCCTTTCACTGTCTCACTTGACTGCCTTTCTAGCTCAGGAACTCCTGCAAGTCAGATTCCTGCACTGTGCTCCTAGGTTTTCAGCAGGCCATATGAACAGCTTTGTTAACACATGATTGCTTTTCAAACCTGGTCTTTTCTCAGGAGTGTAAACTATCCAAAATACAGTTTAAATGCATGAAAATACAGTAGGTGTATATTTCCAGCCACTCATCAATATGTTTTATGGCCTTTCCTAAAAAATTAGATATGCAATGATAATTTGCTTTTTAATATTTCTTTGCTCAAGGTACTGTTCATAGGTCACAACATGCCACTGTTAGTAAGTTTGAGAGAGAAATAACCTTACTTAGAATAATTATTATTGTTTCAAAAATAGTTCTTACTGATCAGAAAATCAATCCTGGTATCACCAGGGGTAGGTCCACTGACTGCCATCTTGGTACCCAGCTGTGGAATGGCAGGCAATACATGAAAAAGGAATGGAGATTGTATAAAAGTCATCAACATGGAGCTGCATGGATCCAGCATGCACTTATGGCTCTTGAGAATTTGTATTTACACTTCTTTTTTCCTGTAAAAGAAAGAGATGGCAGCAGCTTTACAACAACCAAAAAAAAAAAAGAGCCTTACCAAAACAGGTTAAAAGTCATGAATAAATTCAGGAAATAATAATAAAAAATCCATCACAACTTATTAAATTCAAAGATGTAAACACTGTCATGATGAGACCTTAAGCCATAGATTTCTGGAAGCTGAGAGCACCATGTTTATTGCCCTCTTGTTTCTGACACATCTGCTACTGTCTACTGGCAGACAGGATGCTGCATGAAGTTGACTTTGTTCTGAGAAATATACTCTTTTTTTTTTAATGTAGGGAAGGAACATAAAAGGCATCTGACTTCCTGACCTCTTCTTTTCCTGCCTTCAGGCATTTGCAACCTGACAGTTGTTTCTTTACACTGCTTTATATGGGACATTACAGTGCTGAAATAATTTAAAACAGGTCCATGAGGAATAAAGAGATCCTTTCAGTTTATCTACTTTGGGCCCAAGTTTTTCTCTCTAGCACAGCACAGCAGATAAGTTTTGCAGTCTGTTTTTGCATACACAAATGTAATTTTCCCCATCTTATTTTTCTTGATTGCATTAACACAAATAAGTGATCCATAGGTAGCTCTCTAATGCCACTATGCTTTGCTGAATACAGGTTAACATTTTTGCAGCTTTGAAACAGTGGGGGTTTTTTGAATGCTCTGGAAGGAAACAATCATTTACAACTATAGGCAGCAAATAATTCAGAAACCACCTAGAAAAAGTGTCTGTTTTAAGCAAGGGTCTTGTGAATATCAAAAAATCATTACTCTAGAGCTTTCTAAGAAGTATTAAGCATGATTGGCTCACAGAAAAGATGGATAAGAATGAACTTTATGGTCTCCAAAGACATCACAAGAACAATTAATCAAGTGGCAGGAGGTTCAAAGTGTCCATCTTTAACTTGCACTTTTCTCGATGGATGAGGACATTTACAGTGTCCCTGTGATACCCCAATTTTTATATTACTTCTGTTTTGTGGGAACATTAATGTCAGCCACTGCCCTCTCTTCCCAGATAACTTTAACACAAGCGAAAATGTGCTTTCTGCATCCCTTATAGTCACTAAATACCAGTAAAACTGCTGAAAAATGTGTATTGAATAAATAGAAGTGCACCTTTGAAGCTAGTTCCATCTGGAAAATAAAAGAATAGACATGTCAGCAAGGCAAGTTTAGCTTACTTCAAAAAGAAAAAAAGTGTGTTGCTACCAGAACCAAGGCTAAGCCAGAAACTTCAAGCTTGATTTAAATGAGGAATTGAATCACAGAATATACGGAGTTGAAAGGGACCCTCACTTGCAGTGCAGAGCACAGTGGGACAGACCCCTCCCTTGCCTGGCTGGTGATGCTGTGCCTGATGTACCCCAGGACATGGTTGGCCTTCCTGGCTGCCAGTGCACTACTGGCTTGTGTTGTGCTTGCCATTGACCAGGACCCCCAGGTCCCCTTCCACAGGGCTAATCTTCAGCCTCTTGTTCCCAAATCTGTCCATACATCCAGAGCTGCCCCATCCCAGCTGCAGAATGTGGCTTCCGCTTTCCCTTGTTGAATTTCACACAGCTGGTGATCACCTATGTCCCTGATTTGTCAAGGTCTCTCTGCAAGGCCTCTTTGCCTTCAAGGGAGTTAACAGCTCTTCCCAATTTAGTGTTATGGGCAAACTTGGTATTCCTTTGAGTCCTGTGTCCAAGCCATTCATAAAGACATTAAAGAGTATTTGGTCTACGATGGAGTCCTGTGTGTGGAACCTCACCAGTGATGGGTCAGCAGTCTGATGTCACCCCATTCCCTATAACTCTTTGTACCTGACCCATGAGCCAGTTGCTCACTCATCACATGATGTGTTTATCCAGCTGAATGGTGGACATTTTGTCCAGAAGAAGAAAAACAATCAAAAACTTTTGCCCTAACTTCCCTAGCAAGTTTCTGAGAGGACAAATGGTGAAATTAAGGAAACAAAGTTTGACAAGGAGAACTTTCAGCTCACAACACCATGCTGGTTGTGACTGATGACTGTGCTGTCCTTCTGGTGTTTTTCAATAACTCCCAGAATAATCTTCTCCAAAATTTTACCATGCACTGAAGTAAGATTCTTGGACCTGTAGTTTTCAGGGTCATCCTTCTTGAAAATTGGGACATTTGCCAGATTCCAGTCAAGTGGGGCATCTCCAGACTCCCAAGATCATCCCAAGGTCACTGAGGGAGGCCTCAAGCTGGCATTAGCCAGCTCTTTGAGTATTCTCAGAGGAAACCATCAGATTCCATAGACTTAGAGGGATCCAGCTGGAGTAGCAGATCCCATAAAAATAATGAAATTTAATGAAATTAATAAAATTACAGAATGTGAAAATTAGGTTTTCCCTGTTCTGCTAACTTTTCTGTTACAGCTCTGCAGTGCTCTCTCCAAGGTAGCCTGGGAGTGTTTTCTTCCCTCTTCTACTACAAAGTCACAGGTCAGAGGTGTCAACCTTCAACCTGGAAAAGTATGTGTGCTTGGAAAATCTGTAGGTAAGAGAGGAGGAATGTAATTCACTCCTCATATGTATGTCTGGATGTAATATCCTGCTGTTTATCAGAGCCACTTATAGGGAGGTTGCTTTCTTCATTCCTTTTCCCTTTCCTCTGACTGCCCTGGCCTTTTTGATGGCAGTTTTTAAAGTCCCAATTCTATCCCTGGAGAATAAGAAACAACTTCTCCTGTTTTTAATGCAGATCTCTGTTTTCTGTGTCTCCATGTTTCTAACATGTGACAGTTTTAGGAAACTGGTAACTTCAGAGCTTGATCTGTTTTGACTGTTTCACAAAACCACATTTGTGTAATTCCCAGAATTTGTAGTCAAAGAAAGAGAAAGAATCATAAAACATATGAAAATATCATGCTCGTTAAATAAGGATGTTCATCTGGCCAGCTTCTTGGTTGCAGTGCGATAAATAATGTATCCTTAATAAGGAATAAGTAACACTGATTCAACTACAATTCTTCTCTTATTGTCAAGATTAATACCATTATTAAATCTATATGGAGATCCACACTGGATATTTAGTCTGCTTGCATTTTTTATTAGATTGAAGATTTAAGCATAATTGTAATTCAAGCATAGTTGTAAACCTGAATACTTTATGCTAAACAACACAGAAAAAGAAGCCTTTTTACAGAAACCATTAAGCCCAAAAAGGAGAGGTCACATCTGTATCCGTGCAATATACTTAAAATATATACTTATAGGACTTTCATAATAATTAATTCTGTTACATTTTGTATGGGTGAGGGACTTCTCAGATATTGCTTGAAACCAATCATCCACAGATGATTGGTCTATCTCACTTGCCACTTCCCTTTCAGAGAGATGTTTAGATTGCTCATCTTCATCTTACAGCTTAAGCACTAATAATTGTGAATAAATATTGGTCACAGGGTATTTTATAGATGTACCTATAATTTTTTCTGTCTTTAAATGCAACTTATCTTGCTGAAATTCTCTGTATCAACCTAGTTGATATTCAGCTATAGCAGTTCGTATGCTGCCAAATCTAGACTGTAACCCACAGGGGACTTCATTAGTAGATAACTTTTTTTTACAGTTCAAAGATTTCACTTGAGAGTTTTAAAGCTCTCTAGTTTGCTAATTAGCTTATCTCCAAGGACTGTATTTAACAGTGTACAAACCTTTTTTATTGATGAGGGCATTTGCACCCATATCCATTCAACTTACAGTATCACCATCCCCTGTTGCATTCAAAGACAAATGCTTTTAAACTTTGTGTGTCATAGGCTTTCCCTGGTCTATCATCTCTGCTTTTGCAGAATGCCTCTTCTTGTCTAATGTACATGAGCATAATCCAGTTTTATATACACCAGTGTCATATATTGAATGTGTTAAGAATGAGAGTTACTGTGGCAATGCAAGGGATTTCCCACACAGTTACATTTTTTTAAAGTCCAATGTTAGTTAATTTGTATAATTGGAATAATCAAGTCAGTCCCAAACAGAATATTAATCACAAGCCCTGACACAAGACTGTATTCATAAAGTGTTATTCTGTGGATTGCACAGCAACATTGCTGATCAGGTCTGTGTGATCAATTCCAGTCTGCAGCAACTTAATTGTACGGAAACAGAAAGATTTCTTTTGTTCCATCAGGACTCATTATGCAGTGGTTCCAGAGTGCCTCTCCACCACTGAAGTGTTTCAGCTTTTCAGTGTCTGCTGCACAGGCTCTGGGTGCGTTGATGTTCCCAACCCTGTCACCTCACTCCAGGCTTCTATTTAGTGATGGGACAGACTCCATTACCCAGAGAGTGCTGGAGGACAAGGTTTGTATTTTTGGTGGATGCTCTGACAAGATGAGTACCTCAGAAGTCATGATCTTCTGTAGGTTGGTGTTGTGCAATCAGTAATGTTGTTTGAAATTTTTACTCCTTCTTTTCATGCTTCAAATAAAGACAGTGTCCTGAAAGACTGTGGTCTCACAGTGAGTGTCAGTTCTTGGCATACAGAATTGTACTCACATACTAATTGGAAGGAAGCTTATTTTATTGTGGTTTTACAAAGTCATTTGTTCTAATTTCTGTTCCCATGAATGTAGACTTGATCCTTAGTGCATGTCTATAGGCCTTGGCTGTCCAATTCCAACGGACTTGACTTACTGAGTTTTCATTTTTTAAAAATCAAAGGCTATTTCAAAACTTAGCCAGAGTTTTCCTCAGGAAACACATTTGCATGCCCAAATTCTCAGTCCCTGTACTGCGTCCCAATATTAATCTGCTTGGGTCGTACGTATTTAGATGGAACTGTTAGATATAACCCAATGCAAGTGCTGTCTAAAAATAGCATTTCTTCATGCATTGCTTTTCATCTGTATAGATAGAGGAAGGAATTGGTCTTTTATGCTTTTCAGATTGGGTAAGCACTACAGATCTCAATTCAGTTAAAAAGATTATTATGTGTCTGTTGCTCATTTGTTTTTCTCAGAGATTGCATCTGGGAGAGCTGACATCTTAAAACGACCTGAATTTTAGATGCAGAGCAGTGACTAAAATATTTTTGTGAGTTTCCATCATTGTAATTTTACTAAAATTCTCCTATTCTCTGTTTTGTTCTCCATTTAGTTACTTTTATGTGTGTGGACTTTTAAGCTCACCTTACTTCACAGGTGCTGAGCTGATGGACATCTGACACTGGGAAATCAAAAGCCAAAGTATGCACTGTTGAATTTTCCTGAAACTTTTAGGGTTTAGTTCAAAAATGCAATTTTTAATGGCAGGACAAAGTCTAGCTAATCCTCTTTTTTTTTACTGAATTTGTTTGTTTTCAGAAAGACTAAGATTTTTGTACAATAATTAATTTAACAAACAGAAGGAAAAAAGTATTTCAGAATATGCCCTTGCTATACTGGTGGCATTCATTCTTGAATGTCCAAATAAGTAGTTCACCTAATGGAATTTCTTTAGCATGTGAAAATACTTTTGGTGTGTTTTTTTTCCTAACATAGTTACATGAAAAAGTGCATTCAGAATTTATTAATATTGGGCATTCAGTATACCATCTGTCATTGTGTTTTTGTCTGTTGTTTGGAGAAGTTTGACTTTACTGAGGTCAGTTTTACTTATGTATGCTCCTGTATGCTTGTTTTAGATTATGGTTTTTGTTATGGGGTATGTACTGAATCATAGTCAATTGTATGACAGTCCATTCAGGTTTGGTAATGATAGACTCTAGAAGGAAAGACTCAGTAGCCTGAGAATCACTACATTTGATATTGTGTCTATTCATGAAAAATAAGGGGGTTTTTTGGGTGGATTTTCTCCCCTCTTCCTTGTCCAGAATATAAATGATATAAGCAAATTCATTTGTCATTGTTCTACAGCTGCCTTAGATCCAAGGCCAAACTTACTGCTCTTTGTCTTTTGTACCTTTTAAAGTGCTATAATTTTTTCTGCTCTTGAAGAGGAATACTTAAAAAGGTAAAAAAAGAAAAGGTGCAAGGTAAAATGAACACTTTTTCAGTGAAGCATTCTCCTTACACTTTAATCTGATAAAACTTTTTAAACCTGAGAATCAAACCAATATAAATCAATAAGATTTATTTCAAGTTTGCTACTAAGATCATGCTGACCTCTAGCTTTGGTTGCAAGTACTCTGGTAGAGTCTCTTAGTGCCTTATATGCTAAGAAAAAAACAGTGAACACACAGGAAAATTAGCATTGAAAAACATGGAAACAGATGTTAATAAATACCATGTTGTGCACAGTTACTTTTTATCTACAATACATAAAAAATATCTTGAAGGTATTCTTCATTTGTACTACTTAATGAGCAGATTTTAAAACTGTTTTTTGTTTATGATGTAAAACACATTTTGTAATTCATATTCCACTGAATTTGTAGAAAAAACTTTTGCAATTCAAAAGTTTATAGAAAGGAAATACAAGTGGTACTGTGAATTACCTAAAGAATTGAAACAAATATTTGAGTGAAATGCTTTATGTTATTTGAGTAGAATTAATTGGTTTAGACCTGTATAAATCTCCACTGCGTACTGAAGAATTATTTTCTTTGGATTTGTTCTTATTTGTGGATTTACTTTCATTAAGTGGTTCAGCTGTTTCCTAATTTAATCTCTACTGAAATAGAACTGAAAGACAGCATTTTACAGGATTTCTGATTAGACATTTCAAACAATATTAACTACCAGTTTAATCTTTTTCTGGTCTCTGAACTGTGAAAACTAATTTTTTTTACATTTATTTTTTTTGAGTATACTAATTGCTAGAAGCTATTCCCTAAAGTTGTTTGGATAAACAATATTCAGAACAGGGATAATTTCTGAGGAGTTTTTCATCTACAGCTCAAACTTCCTCCTGAATCCCTATAAATGCTTGAATATGCCAGTCTGTGGAACATCAAATTTTGTCATGAATTTGTGTGTTTTGGAGAAAAAAATTAATGAGATTCAGAAAAGTAGCAGCTGAGCGCTCTTTCATGTGATGTAAATGAAAGAGCAACCACTACAGCAAATGTTGAAAAGTTTCTCCAGTTCATGCTAGGACCAACCCCTGCTTGGATGCAAACGCACAGTTTCTATTCCAGATGAGCAGTGGTGATCCAGGTAAGTGGTACTCTGTTCTCTAAAAGCTTTCTGGGTCAATCTGCCAGGATGCTGCACTGCTATGTACAAAAAAGTCCTTCAGCTGTCTTCACCTATTTTACATACTCACTTGCTAAATCTTTTCACTAAAGCCAAGAGGACTTTTCTTCAATGGGATGCTGCCACACAGATGTTGAAAACTAACTTTTTGTTCAATATCGGGGCAGATGTAAAGCTTCTTCCTAGATGCCCTGGGTCATCCACATTAAACTCAGTGTAACCCTGCCAATTAACTTGACTGAAGGGTATTTCTAGGGAGCAACATCTAAAATCAGCACCCAACTTTTTACAGGAAATGTAAGTTCCTATATTCTGAACACGGCTGTGCCATGAGGGTCATATCATTGTCTAGGAGATGGCTGTGCCTGTTAGAGGATCTTTTTTGTTCTCGCCTGGTTCCCATGTTTTCCTAGTGACAGTGAAAGATGAAAGCAAAATGATGCTTCTAGGTATATTTTAGGTACTGCAGTCTATGCCTTAATCTTCACTGAAATATTCAGTTGTGGTTCTGTAGATTCTGTATATTCCTCTGGACTACTTTGTAAGCCTATAAAATTTGCATGATTAGCCAAGACTAAGTGTCTTGAGAAAGAGCTCCTTTCTCTGCTTTTCTCTTACCAGGCAGTCCTATTTCCAATGATCAATGAGAGTGGTCAGCTGGCAGCTTTCAAAATTTTCTTTTCTGTCAAATATAAACATCTTTGTTCAAGTGTAAGGAGGCAAGTGGTGCCAATGCTTGACTGCTGGTACAGATGAGAGACATCCTGCAGCAGAAAAAGTGTTTTCACTATTGTTCAGGCTGCTCATCTAAACCCTTAATTGCAAACCACGTGTACCCTTGAGCAACCATCTGACTGACTTGTGGGCAGACTCCATGCCATCTGAACAGATGGGCATGAGTGTAAGCTGACAAGGGAGCCCATATGTTCCTAAATTGTGAATGTTGAAGAGGGGATCTTAGCCAAGAATGTGCAGATGACTTTCCAAGTCTTACGCGGTTGTCATTAAGAAGAGCTGGCACTGCCAAGTGAAGCTTACTCCTTTGAGCTGACTTTTGCAGCAGTTCATTGTGGAGTGAGTTTCTGGACAGCCTTTTATCCTAGCTGAACATTGGATGTCCTTAGACTTGAATCTTGATTAGAGACTATTGTGGATTTTCCATAACACTTCCAAGTCTAGTCTTTGCTTATGACACGTCAGGAAAGTACAAACATCTGTTCTTCACTCATCTTTTTTTACTTCTTCTCCAGGAGGATTTGAGTGTTAGGATGTGAAGCTAGGCCAAGAAATATCTCCAGGTTTATTTTCTGTTACATTATCCCCTACTGGTCACGACAAAACACAGATTAAAATAACCAATCCAAGCAGTTGATATAAACCATTAAGTCAAAGTAGACGTTTGAGTATTTGAAGACAGTTGGTATTTATACTCACAGAATGGTCTGAGTAGCAAGGAACACCAAAGAACATCTAGTTCCAACCCTCCTGCCATGTCCAGGGACACCTTACACTAGACCAGGTTGCACAAAGCTATATCCAACCTGGCCTTGAACACCTAGAGGGATAACTAAAATCTGATTATGTGTGACAAATGTTAACATGTTTGACTGTATAATCAGTTATCAAAGGAAAAAAAAGAAGAAGAAAAAATGTACAAATTATATGATACCTAATTATTTAGTTTTGTTTTATTAAATTTTACTATCTCCTTCAGGAGATAGTGACTATAATCTCTAAGGCATTGTAGTGAAGAGTAATTAACTTCATTATAATGAAGAGTTACATGTTTGAGAAAAAACTTCTCAACTCCTCAAGGAGAAATAATATGGCTTAGCTAAATAACAGATATTAATCTACTTTTAAAGTTGCATGAACCAAAATAATTTATGTTTCTCTAAAAAGGAAGTTTATTTAACTTCTAGTAATTTTGCCTGCTGCCATAGTAACTTAAGACCATAAGACAAAATCTACGTGAAGGTGGATTTCTATTTTGATAACTCCAGTGTGCAACTCCAGTATTTTCAATCAAATTAACAATAGTAGTGCTATTGCCAATCATTGTTTCTTTTGTTCAGCTGAAAAAAAAAATAAAAAGAGATGTAAAATGAGACCAATATAACTAGAATTTTAACAAATCCTAGAACTACTTTGTGAGGAAAATGTAGGAATGCTGTACATGGCAGCAAATCTCCTGCAAGTTTTCTGTCAACAGAAGATAGGCTAGTATGGCTTTTTGTCAGTACACTTGGAACCCCGCCCCACCTCACTTGTGAGAAATAACATCCCCAACTTGGAAGGAAAAGATGACAATCTGAGTTACAGTTGAGTAACTTGAAAATTAGTCATTAGTGGTGGAAATCTCTGATACATTTGCAAATAAACATCATGTATGAGCACTGGAACAACGTGCCACATTTCTTTAAAGAATCACATTTTGATTTGATTTGATTGGCCAAGTACCATCTGTCATCTCGGCAATGCCAGCAGGGACCCATGTAAATCAGCACATTCCCAAGTTCCTTGATTGGAGCTGTAGCAAAGTGAATGGAAATCTCCCAAGCTGAATGCCTCATTTGAAAAAGCATTTCTTTCCCTGATTTGTAGTTTGTCATTAATAGCTTGTACTGGGAGCTGAAACTGAAGTTCTGAAGGCTTTGCAAAGACGCCCATGCTTGCTCAGATCTAACAGTGCTGTGTGAGTAATTGCTAGTTAGCAGCATGAGCATTTCCAGGCTGCTGACACTGTGAGCTTGACAACTGACAAGTTTCACTCCCATGCCATAATAACCCACAATGAAATGCAAAGCAGAAAGCAAAGATTGCAACTTAAAAAGAAGACAAAAGAAACGTTAGCAAATCTTTATTCAGTGCTCCTGGAACATCATGATCTTAGCTTAAGAAAGGTAGTTATGGGCAAGAGAGAGATTGCTGCTAAAGTAAGCACAGGCATAACTACAAAGTACAGCTTTGTTGATTCCTTTGACAAATACTTCTGCATTGCAAGAGGGTTGGAGGATTTCACTTATTGTGGTGGTGCATCTTGTAGCACTTAATGCTTCATTACAATCCCAGTAAAAAACCAGCACCTTTATGTTTGTTTTACTGACTTCATAAAAATCAGTATAGTGGACAATACCCTTTAAACAGTTTTAAGCCTGGCATTCTCAGTTCAGTAAGGCTTTGGGGATGAAAGAGGGGAAGAAAAAATAAGCATTTTCTGAAGGGGATTAACATATATTTTGCCAAATAAAAGACTTGTTATCATTTTATTGAGCCAGGTGGTTCAAGGTCCTCTGTCCTAGAAAAGCACCTTGCCAGGTGCTGCAGTGCCACAGTGTAGTAAACACATTTCAGCTTACTTTGTTTTAATGTTAAAACAGTAAGCCTGTACTCTCTGTCCCTTTGGAACATTCACCTCATCCATCTTTAGTGCTCCCTAATGAGAGTTCCTGTTCTCTTCTGATTCCCTAGTGTGCACTGTTCTGATTTCTTTGGGAGACCATTTTCACATTTCCCACATCATTCAGAGTTACTGCAGCGCCCTAAGAAGACCATCACTGATTGATGACCCAGAGAGGAAGAAATGGCTACCTAATATTCAGTTGTTCTAATTTTTTTTATTTGAATTTTAGACAAATTTTCATTTTTAACTTGAAATTACTACTTTCCTTTAAAAAACAGAAAAAATTAATTATAACATAGTTAATTTGCACTACAAAAGCATTTTTCTGTCTTGCAAGTGATTCCTTCAAATGCTTTGAAATAATTTAAAATCTGTTGATTCATTTCAAATTGGCCAATTTTCAAATTTTCTTTCAAAAAAAGAAAATTAATTGCAAGATTTAAAATTCCATAGTGAATTTAAATATCTTGCAGAATAAATATTGAAGAAAACCTTTAGACTGCTATTTTTCTGGAAAGGCATATGAAAATAAGCATCTTTTTTCTAATGCTGGAGGATGACCAGGAGAGGCTAATGGATTGCTGACTTATCAAAAATACTATGAATATTTGCTGGTGTGACAGAGTTGTTGCAGAGCTCAGTAACTTGCTTATGATGAAGACATTTGCATTTATAGTTCCAAATTAAATAATGTATCTTTTAAAACTTGCTATTCTTTTGGTTTTGCATGTTGCTGGTTTTAATTTTTTTTTTTCCTCATGAGAAAGAACTCCTGTTATTTGGGCATCTTACCTGTTTCATTTTGGCATTTTGCTATGCTAAGATCAGTGCTCGTCTCCCCAAAGACCATCTGGTTTAAAACACAGCTTCCCCCACTCCCATATGAACTGATTGAAAAGCTACAAACGTAACTAATTTTTAATTACATAAAATGCAAATTACCTAGGAGAAAGTGGAACAGGAAGGAGCAGAACTTATATAGAGCTCTTCCCTGCCCACTTTCTTTTTGCAAATGACTGTTTCTCTATCTGGCTTCAATCACCTCAGCACTTTTTGGTTGCAGCACACAGGGTAGCCTGTCTGTCTTTTCCTAGCTCCTCCTTGCTCCCATTTGGCACAAACTGGGCTTTTTCCCCTGTGCCACGTCCCATGTCTCTGGAACATCTCTCAGTAGCTGTTTGAGAGGAGGAACATCAGTCCCCTCCTCTAAATGTTCCTGTGTGGTATCTTCTCAAAGAAATGCCCTGTGTACCTGAGGACTAGCATAGCTCACTACTGAGAAATGACTTCTGCCTGATAATGCAACTTGTAGCTTTCCTTAGCATTTCATTTGCTTTTTTGGCTTTAGTGCAGATTGTTAATTCTCTTCTAAACCCTTGATTTTTCCCTTTTTTTTCCCCCTTCAACTCACTCCTTTTTATCCTTCAGTTTTCTTATGTAGTCTATAGTAAATATGAGGAATTTTTTTCATTTTATTTCATTCATGTTCTGTAATACATAGAGATTTTAGCTTTTTGCACATTTTTCCTGATTTCAAAACAGTTCTTTATGCTTTCTGATGTAATTCATAAAAACAGTTGAAACAAAGCTCCTTTGCAGCTTTAGAATGGCTGCAAGATACTGAAGATGGCTCGGGGTGGGCTGTTTGTAAGGTCACTAATTCAAAGATCTAGGTTAGCTGGTAATTTCATAGTTAATGCCTTTGGAACATCTCTAATCTCTCGTGGTAAGGTTTTCCTTGATTCATATCACAGCAGAGGTTTGTCATAACATCTTGTTGCCTATTTATTCTAGCATCTTGGAAATTCAAAGATTTAGGGGAAAGCGTTTCTTCAATAGCTGTTATTTCTCTCTCTATAATCTCATACATTTCAGAATTGAGATATTTGCAACCATTGCCTATTGAGACAAGCTCATGTTTTATCACTAAAAGGTGTTATTACCAGATAAAGTTAGGGTTTCCAAAATTTACAGTTGTTTTGAAGGCTGAAATCAATACAGATATCTGAGTTTTTAGGTCTTGTTTGTAAAGGAATATGTTGAGTTATTCTATCGTTAAAAGTTTTCAGCTTGTATCAAAATTGCCATTAATCTGTAAAGCTTAGTGTTATTTAATTAAATCTCCTAAACAAGAAGTTTCAAAAGGTCCAGCTGAGATGTGAAACTATTTGAATGATGATAACAACAACGGGAATACAAACACAGCTTGCATAGTGATCTTTGTTTTCCCAGGATATTGTAGGTCCAAAAACATATTACAAAAGGAGAAAATGCAATCGGGAAGAGCACTGCTAGCAAGGATAGAGGGGTCATGGACCATGAAAGGAATAAAAATGAACTTCTCTGTTATGATGTAGCAGCAAGGGACAGACATGATGAAAGCAGCTGATGCCAGAGTTTGAATATCTGTCTGAATTAGCTGAAATTCAGCCTTCTGAAAGCGGGTGTGCAGTGCAGATGGGTGGCCTAAATTCCTGCTGCAGTCTGTGGAGAGCAGTTTACATCTGACCCATCATTTCCTGATCCTGAGTGAGGTGTCTAAGAGATAAGGATGATTTCCTCTCTGGAGCTGCCTTCTGTCCTGTAGAGGGAACTTGGAGACTTGTTTAGGTTAAGGGTCTAGCTTGTAAACAGCTAAAATGAGAATAACTGGTATTTAAAGAAGGAAGCTGAAAAATTGAGAACACAGAGGAAATCAACAGAAACAGTAGGAGGGTTGAGGGTAATTTCAGATTGAAAGAGAGACCTCAGTATGGTTTGTTTTATCTAAAAGATGATTTACATGAAATGTGATCAATGCGGATAAGTGTTTTCATGGGAAGAAGTTACTGGGTATCACAGAGCTCTTTAGTCTAACAGGGAGCTGCATAACAAGAACCAGCAGCTGGAAGACAAAACTAGAAACATGCCAGCTGAAAATGAAGTGTGAATCATTAAGAATAAGGATGATTAAACTGTAAAACATGATCTTGGCAAGTGTTGAATTGTCTATTCTGCGGGCTTAAAGTCAATATCAGGCACTAAATTGTTTAAAACATAATGAGCATTTTACTTGTAGTATAAAATGCTAGGTGTAACATATCTGGCTTATAATACTAGCAGATCAGATTAGGCTTTATACACTTCCAATTTAATGAGTAATCACATCCTCTTCTTTGTCGTATTTCTGTTTGATATAACACTTTACTGTGCTGCTTTTTGGATACTGTGATTAATTTGTTCAGCTGCTCTAGTAAGTTCTGATGTAGGATTTCATTCTCTTTCCTTTTTTTTTTAATTTCTACATAAAATAGGAACTCACAAGAATGTATTTACTGTTTGCTGACATACTTTCCTCATAAAATGCTTAAATTTAAGATTTAATTTTCGGAATAATACCAGTAAAATTTTCAAAACCAGAATGACTTTGTCCTAGGATTTGAAGCTAGAAAACTTCACCAGTCGAAGAAAGACAGTTAAACAATCTCAAGCTAAGCACAAGTATAGCATAGGTTTGTTTTTTTTTCTCTATTTCAACCTGCATTCTGACTCAGATCCTGTGGTGGTCAAAAGGGCTTTGCTGTATTTTGAACTTGGATTTATCTGCTGGTCAAATAAGTAAAGGCTTCTGCTCTTGTTAGGAGCTTCCTGAGTGTCTGAACTATTAAACACCAAAAAAAAAACCCATATAAAAATATGTCCTCAACCCTAACAATCTGAACTATTAAACACCAAAAAAACCCATATAAAAATATGTCCTCAACCCTAACATGACATTTGTGCTAATGATATCTTTAGGATGACAGCAGCAAGGAAATCCCTGTGTCGAAAGACTGTTTCCCTTTAATTCCTCCCAAGGGCTGCACATCAGAAATCTTCCTCAGATGCAAATAATCTATTTCACTGATTAATCTGCTAATCCTCACTTTCTTGTTGATCCCATGCAATCTCTGCATTAGGGACATAGATAGTTATCACACAGATCATCTTGCTTTGAGCCTGGTGGGCAGAGCTGCTCTGGCAGCGCCATTTGTTCCAAAGTGAAGGGCAACCAAGGGAGTTTTTTCTGTGCTTTCCTTGCCCCCATTTCCTATCAGCATTTGCTCTTGCCACAGACACATATCTCATGTCTTTTGCTTATAGCAGATATTGTACATCTTCCTTGTCTGCGACAGTCTGAGTGACAGACTTGTCAATTCTTACAAGGAAGTGCAAGAGTCAGTACCTTTTCCTAGTTTTGGTGTAAATCTTAGGCTTTCTTTCTGCTGTCAGAAGATCATTCTGTTCTCCTTCAGAGCCTAGCAACAAGTCATCCTTATCACTATTTGGTTATGGTCCTTTACTGTCTCAGGCTTCCTGCTGCTCTTTTCCTTGTCACTTCAGTTTTCCCTTACTGCTGTCCTATGCATCATGTCTGCTTCTCTTTCTCAGGTGTTCAATGTGAATTTGACACCTAAGGGGATAAAAACAGTCCAGCTTTCTCTGTAGCCTCAAGATTTAAAGATAGATGAGGAAAAACTGTCTAAAAATACTTTATTTTTGTTTTATCACTGACTGATGGTGCTTTTTTTTTATGAGGTCAGTCCTTTGTCCATGTTAAAACTTGATTCTCAGCCTGTGAAGGTGATCAAAACAATGAGATAAGCTACAGCACTCACTTGGGAGACCTATCTCCTAGCTGCCAGCCCTAGAGAGTAACAGGGAGTAAAATGCATTAATCTAAAGTAAAAGATCAAGGAGCTGCTCCTTCCTCATCAAGGAGTTAAGTTTGCATACTGTTGCTGCTTGAATCATTTATGAAGAGAACCACAGTCCCTTGGAGGATGTAGCTGAATGAGTAGCAGTTAATCTGCAAGATTGATACCATCTCCAACAGGGAAAATGGCACAGAATCACATTGTGGGAATGTACATATTTTGTGAAATTACTTCTCAAGGCATATCCTTTTGGCATCTGCAATCCTGCATCAGTGTGTGCAGACTGTAATTGCAATCTTTCTGAATTTTGATATTTTCTAGGAGTTCTTTTCTACTACAATTTTTCCCATACAAAATGTAAATATAAAAGAAAGATTTAGAGTTGAAAGGCCAACCACGGAAGCATCCATGAGAGCCAGAAGTAAAATTACAAGTGTAGGTCAGACCATTTGGGTGTGCACCATGCTGTGCACAAGTCTTTATTTAGGTGCTTTTTTCTCCTCCACACCTTGGACACTGTATTTTCCATGTACTGATAAAATGTACTACTTTAAATTATCTGTTCTCTACAGAGCAATGAGTGACCACAAGCCTTATTTACTGATTGTCAGCAGCTTCCAGGTAGGACTCATGGACCCAGGGAAAGTTATGCCAGGGTAAGCAGAATTAGCAGCCTGACTCTTCCAAATCTTACAGTGTATGGATTTTACAGCCTGATAAGTGAGCTTCAACTAGAAAGGAGTCACAGTCAGAAGACAACAGTAGGAGCCTGTACTTTGAAATATTCAAATACAATTTTGATGTAAGATCCTGGCGCAACATGGAGATTTTGTCTCCCTGCCCTGAGCTAGAAGACAAGCCTGGGAGTGTTCTCTGCTGAGTGGGAATATGCCATGGTCCCTGTTTTTCTGCTGTTGGATAGCTGCTGCTGCTTCATTGCTTCCCCAGCCTTAGGCAGACACGGAAGCAGGCAGAGCTGAACAGGCAGCAGGTTCTTTTCTGTATCAGCAAAGTGGCTGTAGGTACAAGAATGTTTGGTCTGGCACTTGTGCCTAAGTGGCTCCATCTGGAACCAACAACCTTTGTGTTTACTGCAGGGATGGACTGACTCCTGACTTTTTACCCCTGCAGCTGGTGGGAATGGAGAGCTCTGGAGATCTCAAAGGTCCCCCAATTTCCACAGTGAGACTTACAACCTACTCAGCTGAACTGATGAATTCTGACAAGGCTGACACCACCTCTGAGGGTGGAGCACACACTGCTGTCTTAGACATCCTTGCCAATACAGAGTAAACTCTGTATTATTGTGTATTGCACTCGGTCTCTGCTGGGGTATAACAGCTGGCAGTTTTTACCTTTTATGTACTTTTTTCCTGTTGCAAAGAAGGAGTTTTATTTTAAGAAACTGCTTTGACTAGCCAGCTATTTATTCAATTTTCTAGTCAGAACATGGTGAAAAAATGGTAAATTGCAAACCCAACGAACTACAATCATGCAAAAGATGATAATTTCACTGGGCAGGCCTAGACTGCAAATTGTTTTGGTGTCCATAGGCTCAAGCTTTTGTTCTGTGGAAGGCTGGATGGGAAAAGCATCCAGTCTTCCAAGAACAGCTTCAAAACTTCAAAGAGTAAATATTGAATATGCATTTCTTTTGGGTATGAATTGTGTTATGCTGTGTGTCGTAGCACTTGAAAGACAGAATGTCAGTATGTGATGGAAAGATATCTCAGATTGCCTCACAGGGAATCACAGACTCACAGAACATCTGGAGCTGGAAGGGACCCATGAAGATCACTGAAAGCAGCTCCTGGCCCTGCACAGCTCTGTTCCCAAGAGTCACTCCATGTGCCTGATACCCAAATGCTTCTTGAACTGTGTCAGGCTTAGTGCTCTGATCACCTCCCTTGGGAGCTTGTTCCAGTGCCCAGCCATGTTCTGGGTAAAGAACCTTTTCCTAATATCCAGCCTAAGTCTCCTCTGAAACATCCTTTGTTTCATCCTCCCCAGAACAAATCCTTTGTTCTGTTCACTTGGGTTCTTGAGTTCTGTTCACTTGGTAATCAGAGATAAAAGAAAAAGTCCCTGCCCCTTTGCTTCCCCTTATGAGGAAGCTGTAGACAGGAATAAGGTCTTAGGTATAACTTTAGGATGAAGAGGCTACCTGTCTAGCAAGGGAGGATTTGCAATGGTCAAGTATAGCCCAAGAACTGTATTGCTTTTTACTTTTTCCCATTCTGTTTCCAACTTTTTAATCCAGATCTTGATATTTTTCTTTGACAGAATATATTTGCAGTATTTTTCACTCTCAAGTGCTCCTGTCTTAACAGTCAAATCCAAATGAAGCTGACCAATTCTTTGTAAGAACTTCTTCTAATCTAACAAGTCTGGTCTAACTAGTGACTGCAGAGGGCCACAGCCAAACATGTTTAATCACTTTCTGGGACACGTTGAGAGGCTTTATAAAGATATTGTAGTCAGCGCCTTGATTGTCTCAAGTCTTTTCTTGAAGAGGGAAAGAATCTCAAGGCAGAGCTATAACTTGGAGCTCCCTGAGTCATCATATAGACCTTGGGTCATTTGGACATTATTCAATAAAGAGAGAGGAGGAGGAGGAGGAGAAGGATTTTTTTCCCACCTAAAGACTGTGAAAAGGACCTTCTATGCAAGAGAAGATCTTATCTTTGGGACAGAAGCACTAAATGTTATAGTATATATGTAATTGTATTTCAGAGTCCAGTATAATTTGATCTTTTAAATGAATAAATGACTAAATAAAAGTCTTTTGTTCACATGCATGGATTGCAGCATGCTGGATATTGTCTAGCACTTCTTTTGTCACTAAAGAGCTAGGGAATCACCATTTCAGAGGCCAAGACACAGGTTATTGATGAGTCGTCCAGGCACAGTGACAAACATGTTCACCCACAGATGACCAACAAACTTCTTACTATTTAAAAAAATCACCAATCAAAAATAACCAAATAAGTGTGCTAAAAATTTACAGGATATATTATTTACAGTGTAGAAACTCATGTACTAATATATTTGGCTTCTCTTTTTCCTCAAATGATCTGTAGTTGTTTATCTCCCTTTATGTTTCCTGGAGATGCACAGACTCTACACTATGCTTTTAGAAAATTAAAAATACATTTTTTTCTACATCAGTTCTGTTAACTGTGCCACATCTTACTGAAATTATATTTTCTTGACTGCTTTTCACAGTTTCCTCTACAGTTTTTTTCACCTCACCATTTTCAGGTTTCTTTCCAGAACAGTTGTCCCAGGAGAAGTTCTCTCCTCCATCTCAGAGCTTTATGCTGAGCTCCATGCAGTAGATGACTCTGTGGAAGATAAATGAAGCTGTCTTCAGTGACTGCTTTCTAGGAGGACAAAACATAAGCAAGAAGTGAACAGACCCTTCAGTGGCAGTTGAACATAGACACTTAATCTTCAGTCATCAAAACACACAGGTACCTTTGGACAAGTCAAAACAAGAAAATATTTTTCCCATACAACCACAAAAACCTGTCTGTTCTTTAGATGTTGTCTTTCTTCCTGTTCTCATGAATAACACTAACAGAAGTGGCCAGTGCTGTTGGAAATTGCATTGTTTAATATCTTTTTTTCATACCACCACGGAATATCAATATTGGTTTCGGGTAGCTGAGTTAAATTTTTGGTGTGAGAATCTTGCAAAACAAAATCAAACCCCAAAATCTTGGAGAAAATAATTAAATATTTTTCAGTTTTGGGAGATCCTTCCTCTTCTGTGGGGGAAATCATACCTTTTTCTTCCTTTTCCTATGGAATATTTTAACACTACCTGCAGAGTATGAAACCAGGAAGAAATTATTCTGGCTATGGGACTTATTTTACTTGAGAATTGCACAGGGTAGTAATTTTCTTGCTGCCTGGGACTGACAAATGTGATTTTTATCCTCCAGCTGTAAATGGGCACAAGTACCTATTGTCATGCATTTGTGGACTTTATGTGAGGTGATGATGTTTTGAGTAAGTGCAGATGCATACTGTGGTTTGCACAAGCAGGAGCTGTGGCAAGAGCCCTCAGGAGAGTGAGAAGAAACCTCTGCTACTGCAGCAGCATTCCATTTCTCCTTGGCTTCTAATTTATTTAAACTGCCTTTCTCTATTCTTCCTTTGAGGTATTAATCGTGGATCTCTCACAATACCTGCTCTTGACTTCCCAAATTCAAGATCATTACTGTTTTGATGTCAGATAAATATTTGCATTGGTTCTAACTAGGGAAAGGTTGAGCTGGCAAATGAATGCTGTGACTTTGGATATGAAAAGATTGTGCATATATGAGAAAGCTAAAATATACAGACTTCCCTAGACAAAATAGTGAAGGATTTTAGGGCAGCTTTCTGGATGAATATTATTTGGAAGGAATATGTCTTTGCATTTCTTACTGCAAAAGTTTGTTGCTTTTATGCTGTGGTATTTTTCTGGCTTTTACCGAAGTGTATTTTTGCAAGAGGCTTTAACTTTTGTGTGTAGTGTAAACTTTTTTTCTGTGTGTGTGTTTGGTTGCTCTTTTGTTGTCCTTTTCAAAAAAATATATTAAAAAATTATTGTATTGTTGCCATCTGTTGATTTACTAGACATTTGGGAAAATACCATTTTCCCCCTGCTTTGTCATAGCTTTTTCTTTTAATGAATAACTATAGAAATAATTTGCCATATTTCTGAAGAATGCTGATGGAAAATGATTATAGAAAAGAGATTATGTTGATGGATCTAATTTACAGATGTACATGTGTATAAACCTCACTGCTGATACTGAAGCTTTGTCAAATAGTGCTATAATAATCCTTTTAAGTAACTTGTTGCATCAACCAAATCCAAAGTATTTTGATCTGTTATTGCTTTAATTTCCCATCTCAAGATTACCACACAGCTAGCAAAGCAGTTTCCCTGTTTTATCCTCAGAGGGAAGGGAAGCAGTGCCATCCACTCAGCTCTCAGATTGATTTATCTTAATACATTCTCTGATTTCTGTTGATTCCTCTATGATCTGGTTGATACTCTGAAATTTATTGTCTGCTATTCTGTTTCTTTTGGCAGCCCCCTTATCCACAGCTTTTGCCAACTATTTGCAACCCTCTGGGAGGCCCTGTCTGCTGAAGCAACACCACTTTTCTGCCATCAGGTTTTCAGGTGAATAAAAAGGAGTTTTTGCAGTTGTTTTATATTTCTTTTACTTTATGGTTGTCCCCATGGCTCTGTTGCTGAAGGCTAGCTCTGATATAGACTCAAAGGGAGCAATAAGGATTATAAAATGCCCACAGGAAAGGAAGGCACTACAAGATTGACATCTCACCTTATTCACATCCATGTAATGGAGCTGAATCTTGCTGCCTCTTTTGGCCACTGTTATGGGTCTCTGAAGTAAAAGAAGCACATAGAAAACAAACTAATTTACTGAACATCTTTAAAATTTGCTGCATGTGGTAATATTTTCTTAAAGACATCTCTCTAACAGCATGAATATGCACAGTGTAAGGTGAAGTAAACCAACTGTGACATCACTTTCATCCTGTAAGTCTCCCAGAGATTGCAGGTAATTCAAACTTAACCTGGTGACGCTGGTGTTGCTTTACAAAGTTGGAAAAAGAAGCCAACCAAATGTGCCTGTACATTTATAAATAATCCTCTGTCAAATCTGGTGTGCAATTTTGCAACTGGATGCAGAAGACTATTATTTCTGCCTGCTCTATGTTCTGCCACTGATTATACAGTGCTAAACAAAGATGGGTGTGGATTTGTTGACCTACTTATTGTGACTATAAACCTAGCTTATCTTTGTCTCTCTATCATCTTTGCAGAATACTAGGGATGCCAAATAAAGCTAAAATTAATCACCACACATGAGTGTTATTCAGCATGATAGATTGTGGTTTTAATGCATCAACAGCCTAGTGACTTGTCAAAGAAAGACTTTAGGAATAATCTAAGGAGAATAAAGAAGGATTTTCTTGGATGATTTGCTAAATTCTTCCTAAGAGGGAAAAGCATAATGAAAAAACCACAAAGTGTGTTTGAAAATGAAAGCTATCCAGTAGGCTGATTGGAGGTAACTTCTTAGAACTGAATATGAGATAATTGTGAGCATGGAGCAAAGTTGTGAAGAGCCCGTAGAGAGGGAATAAATACCTGATGAAAAATGCGGTAGATGGCAGAGCTGTGAGAGTGATTCAGAGATGCGACAATTGGGAGAAATGATCATCAAGTGTGATTACTATACAAGTACAGAAAAAAGGCCACAGGAAAAGCCTGTGTATTATTTTTTTCTTTTTGTGGGAGAACATAGATGGAAGAGTTGCTTCTTCATAGACAAGTTATGGAGAGAGAGGCTGCAACATGTAACAATGATGGTGGTGTCAGCACTATAGAGGTTTGCTTTGAAGATGATGCTCTGTTTATACCCAGCAGGTAGAGCAGGATGGCAGCATTCATGGCTGTTGAGAGACAATGCAGTGATGAAGGTTTGAAGAAAAAAAAAAAAAAGATGGGTTCTTTATAGCTGTGTTAAGCTTGGTATGAAATAAATTATTAGACCATAAAATCATAGAATGGCTTGGGTGGGAAGGAACATGAGAAATCATCTCCTTCCAATCCCTCTGATGTGGGCAGGGACACCTTGCACCAGACCAGGTTGCTCAGAGCTCCATCCAGCCCGGCCTTCAATACTTCCAAGGATGGGGCACCCACATCTTCTGTGGGCAACCTGTTCCAGCACTTCACCACCTTCACAGCAAAGAATTTCCTCCTAATATGTAATCTAAACCTACTCTCTGTCAATTTAAAGCTATTACCCTTTGTCCTGTCACTCCACTCTCTTGTAAATAGTCTCACTTCCCCTTTCTTGTCGGGTCCCTTCTGGTGATCACAACTCAGTCACCCCAAAACCTCTTCTTTTCAAGAACAATCAGATAGGCAAGATTATATTTAGGATGGTGTAAGATGGGTCTATAGAACTAAGGTAGACCTTTGAACAGTCTGCAGGAAGATGATATTTACATTTGTGACTTAGATTAAATACGTAAATTCTAAGGTAAAAAGGGATATGGCAGAGAATCCTCAGAATCTAGAAAAGACAGAGATGAGATCTTCTAATGGAAATACTGAATACGTTGGATAAAACTCGATGAATAAATGACCTTAGGGGTCTCTGAAAGAATTGTAGAAGAATATGACTTCTCATGAGTTCAAAAATAAGAGTTCTCAGATTTGCTGGTGAAATAGACACTTTCTGCAATTTTTGTGTTTGTTCTGTGTAATCCAAAATAATATTTTCTTTGGATAAATTTTGACAGCTCAAAAATGAAATGCATTTACAAATGAAAACAGTTCAATGTGAAAACCAAATGTTTTATAATGAAATTATTTTAGTAAATAATGTTGACTTTCCACAAAATAGCTAAAAAAACCTGGTGCAAAATGACAAATATTTTTCCTTACTCTAATTGAAGTCAAATCAAGGAAAACGGGGTCATATCAGGAGACCATACACTGAGGCTGTGGTATCAAGAATGTAGTACTGGTACTATAAGCTGAATAGTTTCCTTTTATAAGTAGGTACATGTATGAAAAGATTCATACATGTATTGGGTTGTCAATGTATACATTGTTCCTTTGGTGCTGTGAAGATTAACCACATTGAATAGTTCAAGATAGGCAAGGGTTTTTAATTTTTATGGACAGAAACAGAAAGGCGTGATTATTTGAGAAAGTTTTTTAGTTGCAAGTGCCTACCCTCATATTCTGGTTGGAATTTCTACTTAAACCAGGGACTAATCAGTCTCCAAACTATCACCTGCCTCATGGCCCAAGCACTGATCTGGAATGTGTGTGGCCCAAACTCAAATTCCTTCTCAAACTTAAAAAAAAATGTCAGGAGACATAGTGGTGGGTTGGAATCTCCATTCTGTAAGGGGAATGTCTTCACTGTCAATCTGTATTATTTTCAGGTGTTAATGCCTAATTTCTATTCTAAAAAAATATCTTTATGGCAGCTTATTTTATTCTACTTTAATTTAAAAGTTGTTTCTGTCCAGAGTGATATATAGTGTTAAGCCTGCAAGCTGCAGAGAAATGTGAGCTAAGTATCCTAGGTATTAATAGGGTGGGATGTTTCATTTGAATGGTTCTATGCACTAAATATTATCTGCTTTACAATTCCACTGTAAAGAACATGTGGTGAGAAAGATGCTGAAAGGAGGCAGTTTGGAAATACAACTAATTACTGCATCTGAAGATTTATCATCTTATATCTGAATGTGTTGGAAGAAGTACAGCAGTATGCAAATTCTTTCATTATTTCAATTTTCTTATTCAAAATAGCTTGTGAACTTTGATTTTATTGGTAACATTCATGAAAGTATCTAAATGTTACAATGTTACAGTACAGCAAGGCTCTATTTGCATTATATTCAATCAGTAACTGCTATGGTGACTGTGCCATTGAGCTTTTTACATGTGCTTCCACATACTTTGCAAAGAATGTGTTTTTTTCCCCTTACAGATGGAGGAAGTCTGGAATAGTGATGTTAAGAGATGCCTGAAATCTCAGAGTGAATCAGAAGCAGAGACTGAGAGGGAGTCTAGGTTTGATTATTTATTGTTTATCCTTTTATTCATTGGATCATAGTCTTACTTTTAAATTCCTAATCCCTTTGTAAGTAACTGATGAGGTTGCTGTTTTTCTGGTTTGGATCAGCTGGATGGCATGTGTTATTTGAGTGAAACTGCATTTTTCACACTTAAGAGTTAATAATGTAACATGTCTTACTGGGTGGAGGTTTAAAGTTTCTGTAACCAACAAAAGTGAGAAGAGAGCCAAGACAGCAGATAATTCTTACACCGAGACTATGAAAATTCCAATTCTTAATACCACTCCCTCAAATCCTATTTTAATTTAACTTTTATTGAAATATTTCAGGAGGAAAGATTAAAAAACCACAGGGGAAATAATTAATGAAAGTGAAATAAGTAGACATCTCCAGAGAAAGAAACAGCATTTGAGAAACGTTATCCCTAGCTCCTGTGTTCTCCTCCTCTTTTCTGAAAATGCATTCTATACATTTTTTTTACCTTGTTGAAAACTCCTGTTTACTTGTTCCAGCCTTATTCTCTGGTCCCACAATGGTTTGGGAATCTTTAAAACTAGTTAATTTCCTGTTGGCTAAGACATGAATGGTAAATCTCTGTTTAGCCATACTATGACTCCTCTGATTTACTGTCAATGTGGGATATTGCAAGGTATAGCTCTGGGAACCATATCTACCTCTAAAAGTGGTGGATGGTCCCTCACAGCTTCTGGCACTGGCAGAGCCATTGGCCTGACCACTCCAGGCAGAGCTCTCATTCAGCACTTTCAGCTGGAAAGCTGCAAGTTTAACAGTACTGACCATGGCAGTCTTGGCTTTGGGTCCTCTGTGCCAGGCACTGGGAACTGTCACTGCTTGGTTTGCACTGCCCTGAGGACAACCACAGCTCAACAGGGATGCAAACAAGGGAGCTATCCTATGAAGAGCCTGTGGGAAATAATAGACAAAGCCACTGCCTTGAGGAATATGAATTTTTGCTATTTAAGGAACTACTGATAATGTCAAAATATCCCCCCAAATAGTGAATTTTGAACAGTAGGAAGCGCACATCACTCTAGAGATAATCAACTGGTTAACTGAAGCCTCCAAAGAAGTGAAAGACAAAACCCTTTTACCAAGGAAAAGTTTATGTGGTAACTCCCAACTCTTGATGAGAAATGTGTTATCACTGTAATCTGTTTATGCTTTTTCTTTCACAAGAAGTGCAGCAGGCCAAACACCTGGAACAGATTTTGTTTATAATACATGTAGTGACATCAACAAAATATTTGGAAAGACACTGTATTCATACTCAGTGTCACAAAATGTTTCAAAATTGCTGCCTCTGCAGAGTTCCCAGTAAAACAGGAAATAAATGAATTTAAAATTGCATGAGAAGCAGAAAATAAATTTGAAAATAATGTCAGATGCAGAAAAATATAGAATGCTGCATTAGACACAGGAGCTGGAGGGGATCAGATTTTCAGCCTAATTGTGAGATAGAGTGAAGGCTGGAGAATGATCTGATAAAATGATCCTTAGAGGAGGTGATCAGACAACATGAAAATTCATAGGCTTTTTTGAAAATCAGACTTTTTTGAAAGTCAGGCTTTTCAATTTGTGTTCAGAATTTTTCTATAATAAACATAAGTATTCTTGCATAAATTATGCTAAAAGTGTGGTATGAAGTTAAGTACCAAATGCTGTATATTACCATTCTTAGAATTTAAAGACTTGGAACATAAAGGTCCATTTACTTTTTTATTATCTTTTTTTTTTTCTTAATTTCCTTCAAGCCTGGAAGAGTCAGCAACCATGGAATTTACTCTTAAAAAGTTCCAAACAATATAATTACTAAGTAAGTTTTTTTTCCTATTTTGGGACAAATGGTGTGAATCAACACAACACTGCAGAAGTCAGCTTTCTACACAAGTTGCTGATAACAAAAAAGTGGTTAATAAGGAACAGAGGCTTCAAAAAGGACTTCTAAGGATACTAAACCCCAGTGCTCTCAATTGTAGGCACTTTGGCCCAAAAAGTCAAATCCTAGAATGTGTTCTCAGCCCATCTCACTCCATTAAATAGCTCTCTTCTCCAAACTGGAAGCTTGGCATTGGTAGCAAAACGCTCACTCTCTCAGAGAGGTGTCAAAGGGAGAAGTCCAAGCTGTACTCAGAGCATGAGGTCATATTGAGGAAGGCTTTGATATTGAGAGATTTGGATGGTGAGATTTCTGTCTGTTTGCAGAAATCAGGTTGTACCCATTAATACTAAATTTGCTCTCCTTTTTTTCCAGAAAGATGTATTTTGCTTACATTTACAAAGAAAGATTAACTTTGTAGGCAACCAGGGTTTGGACTTTTCAAACTATTTCCATTCCCTCTCACCCTCTACAGATCCCCAAAAAGAGAAAGCCTATCCATTCTTGAAATTTAATAATGTAGCCTGAGGTTTTTTTTTGCAGAAGTAGCAGCTACCAGTATTCCTGTTACGCTAATGTCCATCTTGCTGCATCACTGGAATCTTGTTTTCACTATTCCCACTTATCCTTTAAAATGAGATGAAACTACAGGACTGACATCTGTTCTTCCCTAAAAGCAAAGCAAAAGCCCAAACTCAGACTGTGAAAGGTTTTAAATACTCCTGCTGAAACCTCTGAAAGGAAATTTGCTTCATGCCTTGAAATAAAAATGGCTGTGCTCAGATCCAGACAGATCACTTTGTGATTTCCACCCCTGCCTCTGTGAATATTTACAAAATCACTGACTCTCATTTTACTTTTCCAAATGACGATAGGAAAAATTTACAAGCTACCTTTTTCAGAGTAGGCTCACCCCTCTAAATACTTCAGAAAGTATTTAGATATTTAGTATTATTAGTATTTATATATTTACTGTATTTTCTTGCTTTTTACTAATTTTCAAACTTAAGTTAAAGATATGGCATTCCACTGAATACTTATCTCCTGATATTTTATTTAAATTTATTTAAATCTCCCTTTCTAATTGGATATAAAAATAGCCTCTGGTTACCTGAGGATTATCAGCTATTCACTGATGTTGGAACATGTTTTAAGCAAATCAGCTGTGTAGCATTTAAAAGTAAACACATGAAATCAAATGAAAGAATGGATTATTGACCAGCTACACATTCATCTTGCAAGGCTGAATCCAACAGTAACCATTTTTCACTTCAGTCTGAAGTGTTTATTTATGATTTTTTAGGTGATAATAGAAAAAAACCTTCCAAGAGCTAAAACTACATCATCCTTCAGCAATATAGTTTGCTACATTAATCTGAAAATAAACCTGAGGCTTAATCTGGAAATAATTGTTTAGGTTTTGTAGTTTGCATCATGATTTCTTTTGAAGGCAGTGTGAATTGCTGCTTTCATAAGGGTGGAAAAAGTGTTGTACACATTGGAATATTATGTTAATCCTTGTACACTTCATGTGCAAATATCTACAAATAGTCTAAGTTTCTATCTTGAAAAAAAAGGGATATAGAACAGAAAGGACTGTGTAATTCGAATCCAATTTGCTGCTATTACCAAACAAATCCACTGAGCTCCATCTTGCACTTAATTAAAGTGTTTTCCCTCTCTGCTTCTACTGAAGGAGGCTTCCAAAATTTGATTTCTTTGTTGTTTAGAAATATTTTTTTTCATCTCTGGTTGAAATTTATTTATGGTCACTTTATAATCATTTGCTTTTCCACTGACATTGACTCTGAAGTGTGAACAGTTCCTTTCCCTCCTGCTTACCTTTTGATCTATTAATAGAGAACTTTAAGATGCACTTTAATACTTCCTTTCTCTGGGTGTGTGTTCTAGCCTTCTTTTAGTCTTTACTAACATCAGCTTTCCACTTCCTTGATCACCTTAGAAATCCTTCTCTGCATCTGTTCCAGATTGAATTTATTTTTATTGCCTCTGGGATATGAGGGTTGTGCACAGTAGTCAGGGTAAGGTATTACTGGGGCCTTGTAAAGGAGGATACTTATAAACATTTCTTTTGTTGCATTATCTACCACTGTATAATTAGTGCTCCCTATTAAAGTATGAATTTTTGGGCTGATAATATTTTTCAAATATATGAGCCAAAATACATGTGTGTGTTGTGGTTAAAGAGGCAGGAGGGGTTTCAATGATCCTTTACTAAAACCAACGTTTTAGCAATTTGCTTTCATGGGTGTAAGAAGATATTGACAACAGGAACTTATTCTGGACACATGGAAAATTCTTTGTGTGAAATTCAGATTCTGACTTTTTCTTACTACAGAGCAGTACCAAACCCAGGGTGCTGAGTTCTGGACTATTAGTTTTAGTTTAATATACATCAGGAAAAGAAAGAAAGAAAAACCTCTTGAGTTCTCCAAATTGCAGTGACATCTGTTCAGTAAAAAGAAGAAGTAATGCATAAGTAAATGAATACTATCAACATATGGTGACAGCTCCTAGATCTGTTTTGGCATGGAAGTAAAGTAAGGGAGGCTGAAGAAATTTTCAAGCTAATGGATAATTCTGGTTCAAACAAGCTCAGCAGGTAGTCATTTTCTGAGTTTTTTTATGACTTACTAAGATTTGTGGAAGCCATTTTCCTTGTGTGCAGGAGTGAGGACCATCAGGTGAGGCTCCTGGTTTCTAGCATGCTATTTCCTTTTTGCTTGTATGAAAAATGGTTTCTCTGTATAGGAAAGAATCGCTTGTGACCCACCTTTCTGGCAGGCTGCCCCCCTGCTGACCTGCAGGAAGCAGATAAAATATAGGTGGAAAAGGTTTAATTCATCTTCCTCTAAACCCAAGCACTCTTGGTTATAGCTAAAGCTTTCTCTGCAAAGAGGATTTCCTAGATAGCTCAGCAGAACCCAGCTCCAGCAACTTTCAGGCCATGGAAGTAAAAGTTAAAACCCAGCTTTCCCCAGCTGAATGAAATCCCTGCAAATCTCTGGGTCAGGAGAGTATGAATAATTAGCTCATCTCTCAAAACTGGACTATTACCTATATGCCAGGTACTGCCTTTCTCTTGGAGTTCTCCTAATTCTCTGTTGATAGCATCTCTTTGGGATGTATTTTTAGCTCATAGTCTGCCAGGCATGGATTTATAACCTGATGCTGGAAAAATTCCTAGTATCATTGCTGCTGCCTGGAGCCTTGCTGAACCTAATTTAAATGAATTACTTGATCCCTTTTCACGTTCTGCCTCTTTAGACATCTTCTTGGTTGCACCTTTTCAGAGCAGATCCTGCTTCCTCCAGGCAACACAAGCAGTAAGCAACTGCATGTATACCTGGGCTGTCACCTCATCATGTGCTCTCTTCCATCTGCAGGCAGAAGCACAGGCACATCTGACCTGCTTGCCTCTTCCTGCCTCCACAGTGGAGCTGCAAGTTTGTCAATGATTAACTGATTCAGCTGGTTTTTCTGGATTAACTGATTTAGCACAGCGGATCTGGTGAATGCTGAGTGGAAGCCAAAATTTCATTAGCTTTCTTTCCTTTCTGTCTTCAAAATAACTGAGCTCAAATCTGTAAAAACCCTGTAATTAGCTAAGTGTCAAAGGTCCTCTCTGCATCTTTTTTGAAGTTCTAAAGGCAATTTGGAGATTAAGCAAAGGTTTTTCAACTCTAAAGGCAGTTCACCTTTAAACAACTGCTGTCTACTTACCCCTGAATAATTATCATTTTAAATGAGCTGGGGTACTTTTAAACTAAATGTTCTCAGAGTAGGTGCTGGTTTTGTGGGAGATTTATCAATGTGGTCAAGTACTAATAACTTTTATAGGAAATCCCAGGTCTTAGGCTGGCCCAGTTGTGTTGCAGTGCTTGTTTGTTGAGGTTTTATTCTTTCAGATATAGAAAGGCATTTCTCAGAAATGAAAAAAAAAAAAAAGTCCTGATGGAGGAGTAAGGGAAGAGAATTCATGCTACCAAAATTCAGAAACTGAAAAAAGGTGCTGGTGTTAGATTTGTATGCAGGCTTCCTGTGCAGTCCATACAGAATAGAGGTGCTAGCCTGCCTCCTCTGAATGTAGTGGCACTGAGGATTAGACTCTGCAGCTCAACACCTAAAATTAAGATGGTTTCTTTGCACCTCTGTCCTTCTTACCTTTCAGATGTCTTTTCTAGAGGCAAGGGATCTGCCTGGCAGAGAGTGACCATGAGGAAATGAAGGTTTAAGTTGTAGACAGATCACAGTAGGAGCAGAGGTGTTGTTTTAATGAAAACTGTAATATATTGCTTAGTAGGCCAGCCAGCTTTTGGGTAAAGATTAAAAGTGTCACTATAGGATACCTGTCTATGTATGAGCAAAAAATGCATTAATAATAAGATACAACTGTAAACTGTGTACACATTATACAACCAAAGCTGAAATAGCTTTTCTTGTCCTATGAATTTTCAACTTAGTTTGTGCATTCATATAAAGGAACTCTCTTATAAATTTCTCCAGGTCACTTATGATGTTCAGGGGTTGAAACATGCTTGTGTTTGGAAAACAGCCAAGGGAATTCTGTGTCCAGATCCCTTTCACTGCTTGAGATGTACATAGTATATCTTCCTCCAACGATTCAATTATTTGAGTAGCTGCTTGTACTTGAACAATAGGTGTAGCAGATCAGACCAAAATGATGCTTGCACTTATTTTGCTCTGATGTGGATGTCTAACGGGAGGTCAGAGTCAGCAGGGAAAAATCAGAGGCAGCAGGGTTGGAACCTTACGACATGGGTGGTGAGGCACAAACATCCTGAGCTGCTTCTCTAAAAGGATTTCTATCTTCTGAAAGGCCTTCAAGGTTCACTCTTCTCTTGTGTAGTGACTGACAGGTTGCATTTCAGGTGAAGAATTGGTTGTGCACATCTGGAACCATTCTGAAACATGTACCTTGCTGTTTTTAAGATTACTGAACTCATAATAGTTTACAAGATGGGTTGAAATTTATTGCTGAGCTGGAAGTAGCTAGATTCATTTTTTTCTTAGGGGACAGCAGAATTTAAGGTTCTATTAACAAATCTGAGTCAACAACAGAGCTGTGCAATAGATGGAGAGAAAGAATTTATCGTAAAGATCTAGTGAAACTTGTGTACAACCATTGCCACCTACAAAATATTCATTTTTATTTATATATTATACAATAAAGGTGTCAAGGGTTTTCACCTAAACACATGAATACTAAAAAAAAAAAAAAGTAGTATTTTGCAATTCTGTAGTTACTGAATCTACCATCTGATGTGTAACCAGGGTAGGAAACTCCTCTATAGAATTCACTGTTACCACATGCTCTTCTAAAAATTGTTCTTTTTGTTGTCTCTTTGTATTGTACCTTTTCAAAGACTAACTTCTCCTGCTGTTTTTCTTGGTTTGTTCTGTGGTTCTCACAGTGTATGAGGTACCTGTCTGGCTTAATTTAGTTGAAAAAAAAGGAAGTGGAAAAATAGTTAGATTTTAAAGGTGGCAGCTGTAACAAGAGAAGGAAAACAAATGTTATTTATATTAGTAGGCAGTTTACTCTTCCAGTGCAGCAATTTGTGTTTTCTGGTGTGGCTGCTGGCTGCTGCCAGCCCTCCCAGCAGTGATTCAGAACCTCTTAGTCACTGAGCAGGGCTGGACTGGGGATTTCTGCTGGCTGGCTCATCAGAGCAAAGGATTATATCTGGCTAAACTCACTTTGAAATATCAGAAATGTAGGATGATGAAGGGAAGCTGACCAGTGCTTTTTGAATTAATCAGAGTTCAGAAGCAAAGATGGGAGATAGATACCAGCATATTTTTTACAATGACTCAGAATTTTGCAGCAGCTGTAAGTCTGGGCAAAGTTTGCCCTCCTATGTTGTCAGAGCTGTATTTTTCTCTAGTTTACAAACAAGCAAAATATTTCTTCTGAAATTCCTGCAACATTGTCTATTGTATGGATGTATTTTGCTTTCTTGATCCTATTGACTGTTTCCTACTATGCATGATGCAATTAATCTTATAGTAAGATGGTCATCAGATTTTTAAGACTTTGCTATGTTAATTTCAACTATGGCTAGAAAGAATCATGATCTGAAGTTTATGAATAAAAAACACCCCAAAATTCCAAAAGAACCTCTAGAAACAGCATCAACCTTAATAGTGACTCCCTATTTACCCTTACTTGGGTCCCTTTACTTAGTCCGTATTTACCTTTACTTGGGCAGTAGTATCAAAATTTAGTGTCTTCTAGTGTTGTTTTGATAGTAAAATAGATTTTGTCACAGGTAGCAATAGAGCTGCAGACAGAAACTTTACAACCTTTAGCAGATATTTAGCAAGAAAGATCATTAGAAAAACCTGACATATCCTGGTGGGCTACATCAAAAACAGCATGGCCAGCAGGTCAGGGGAGGTGGTTCTTCCCCTCCATTCCACTCATGATATCCCACTTGGAGTGCTGAACCCAGCTCTGGGAACTCCAGCATAAGAAGGGTGTGGACCTGTTGGAGAGAGTCCAGAGGAAGCCACAAAGATGACCAGAGAGCTAGAGCAGCTCTCCTGCAGAAACAGGCTGAGAGAGCTGGGGCTGTTCAGCCTGGAGAAGAGAAGGCTCCAGGGAGACCTTAGAGCAGCCTCCCAGTACCCAAAATGGGCCTACAAGAGAACATGGGAGGGACTTTTGACAGGGGCATGTAGAGATAGGATAAGGGGAAATGGCTTCAAACTGAAAGAAGACAGGTTTAGATTAGTTATAAGTAGAAAATTTTCACTGTGAGGGTAGTGAGGCTCTGGAACACATTGCACGGGGAATCAGTGGGTACCCTGGAAGTACTTGAGACCAGGTTAGATGGGGCTTTGAGCAGCCTGCTTTAGTGGAAGTTGTCCCTGTGATGGCACGAGGGCTAGAGCTAGATGATCTTCCAACACAAGGTCCTCTCCTCTCCTCTCCTCTCCTCTCCTCTCCTCTCCATACCACCTTAAGATCAAGATTAATCCTATGATATCCCAAACCTTGCTTTCAAGAATTTGAAATGTGATTTGTAGCTCCTTTAAGCCTAAAAAGTAATATTTCTTGGAAGAGGAATATAGGGCATCTTATCTCTAGTGAATTATTTTTATAATAGCTTTATCAGCTTTGTTATCAATATTTTTTCCTTCTTTCTGCATTTATAAAGAAAAACATAAGGAGGAGAAAAATATGGCTTTGAAAGACACAGTTCATATTTTGAGGGTTTCTAGATAGCAATCAAGAATAGGTAAAACCAGCAACAGACCGCAGAAAATAAACCTGTGAGGTGTTTGTGTACAGTTTTATTTATATGCTCAGAGAAAGCTAATTAACATGCTTACCATAAAAAAGACGGTAAATAGGTTGGAGGCTATTTTAAAAGCTATTTCATTTTCTAGATGAACCAATATTTTAAGTCTTCTCCTGACTTTTACCTACTTAGCCTGTACCATTTTACAGTGGCTTGCCTGATCAAACCAGAATATCCACCCTGTATTATCTGGGGCAAAGAGCCTCAGGGATGTAATTAGGTAAAGAAATATATCTTTAATTATACAGGCCTAGAAATATTATACTGCCATAATTTACAAAGTTACTTAAATATTGCTTGTGAAATATTCTATATAAAATGAAAAATGAACTCCCATATATTTGTTTAAAGTTTGTATATGACATTTCAAAAATATATTCAGTCATCATGGAAGGTGTAAATGACATCTAATGCTGTCACTGTGACTCTTTGGCTATCTCACTGCTATTTCCTCTGCAGATAATGACTGTGCTGTAGTCTTGCAATCATTATTTCCATTTTTCTTTTTGTGATTTATCCTGTGTCACTAAGAAACAAAGTCTGTTTAAGTATATTTTTATTATCCTAGTCTAAGAGGGCTTTATGATTATGAGTTTCCATGGTGCCTGCTGGAAGCTCTTTGTTGCTCCCCAACAGCATTATTTTAAGTCATAATATCCTATAATAACCAGGTGAATAGATCACTATGTAAACAGCACACAAATTTATTTATTTTCTTCACTAGATTTTAATTTGACATTTTTTCACTTCAGAAGTTGATTCAGTGAAACAGAGCAGACAGAGAAAATGGGGAAAAACCTGTTGTAAACTCTGGAGTGGCTGGTACAATACTCACAGATTGCCTCTACCAGAAAAGATTCCATTTCCTTTGCATATTTCCTGCAAGTTGATCTGAAGATGTACTTGACTGATATCTTAACATTCAATACACACTGTTGCTAAACTTGCATTTTATACTTCAAAGTTCTGTAATTTCCTCATCTTTATTATGAATGATTTATGGAACATTCTGTTAAAGTAAACATTGATAGCATCAGGTAGTGCCTTCAGAACAAATGAAAATAATCATATTTCTGTCAAAAGTAGATGGAAATAATAATAAGACAATATCTGCACCAAGCGCAACCCAAATTTTGTTATTAATGCATAAATTTTATTTATGTCTAGAATATATTGAAATACAAATACTGTACACAGTAGAAATGATAATGTGTTAGAAGTTATGGACTTTTTGCTTACATTTCTACTTAGTATGCATCAGCTGACATTTTTAAGAAAATGTTTATTGGGAATCTGGAAGAGTGTTACCATGAAATAACAACAGCCTCAGAAAGGATATAATCTGAGAATTACAGAGGTATTTATTACACTACTTAGTTACCTGTGGGCTTTCCAAAGTTTTCAAGGCAAATAAATTAATCATTCTAAGTGAGCAGAATATTAAAATAAGGGAATGCTGAATTTAATTTTTTAGCTTATTTTAGAAGATGAAAATAGCCTCAGACATGATTGTAGGTTGTGCTTGGAGTTTACGTAATTTGCACTTGATGCTGTTATGGGGATGACAAAAAGGAAATATCCTCCATATACTGTGGAATTTACAAAACTAAATATAATAACTGAAATAATTTTATGAGTCTGGAAAATACACTCCTGAAAGCCTGGTACCCCTACACCCCAAATCACTTCCTGAGTACTGTACAGTAAACTAAAGCTCTCTTTCTGAAATTGGTGAATATGGAATACTGCCTAGTTTTCAAAGAAAACTTCTTTATATTTATGTACATTTTTATATATGGATATACTTAAATAATGTATCTGTGTCTATCTGTATACATGTGTCTATTAGTTTGTTTAATATTTTTGAAACCACTGGATGATATAATTCCCAGTTGCCATGGTAGACCTAAATACCTTACGAACCCTGCATATTTTGCAACAGCAGATGACCAGGGAGAAGGAAGGCATTATAAATGTTTCAAGGGAGGTCAAGGCTCCTTAAAAGTACCAAAGTACCTTAGATTTTTAAACCTTTTTTTTTATTTTCTTTTTTTTTTAATGCAGCATTAGAAGGGCTACTTCAATATGTTGTTTTTAACTTTAAAAATGCTGCCTTAAAACGTTTTAGAAATGGAGCTTCATACTCAACAGTCATTTGTTAAATTCCTACAGATCACACATAAGTAAATGTGAATACCATAAATATCCTGGCCTTCCCTACATCAATGACAGTTCACTTGTATTTCTTTAGACTGACTCTGATCTTGGTTTATGAAAATCTAATTTAGTTCTTATCAGTGCTGATTATGTATTTTGGGCATGCCTGACATGGGCATTAATTATTGAGTATAATAAAGATTTTAATATAATCTAGTACACATAGAATAGAGATTTAGAGTCACTATTTTTCTCTTAGTTTCTGTATGGTGACAACAGATTTTTTAAGGCTTATGTTTTTATGGTTAATTTCTGTGGTTTCATATCAATTTCTAGCATAGTTTTTATAAGATACACCATTCTAATGTAAATATTGTTCTATTTTCCCATTTAATTTTCACTAGCACTCTGCATATATAGATTTTCCACATCCTTTTTCAGATATTCTCTATTGCCCACTGACAAGTAATGAAATACAATAAACTAGGTCACAGCTTTTTCCCCTGATCCAATTTTGGATGACCCCTCAGAAAAAATATGGGGCAAGGGATTGTTGTCAGAGTAGCAGGATTTGGAAACCTCTGTGAGTCTGTGACAATTAAGTTACAGATGCTTGCCGAAGTTGGGTTGGTTTTTTTTTCAAATTCAGCTTAATCAGCATAGAGTTGATAATAACTGCAGTTTGCAACAGCAGGTTGAGGGCTTCTTGGCATGTCTAATGACAAAATAGACTACTGCATAGTGTAAACTACATATCAAGCCAAAAATTGAATGACTTTATTGTTTCATTCTGTATCCTCTGATCTGCAGAGCACATAAAATAGAAAACCTATCTTTGTCTTTTATTCAGAAATCTTCTTGTGAGACCCTTCTGTTCAATTTCATCATCCAGTTAATTATTTATCTTTGTTGCTATGGTCCTTGGGTATATGAAGGAATCTTCATATACCTACTATTGCATAACTTGAATTTCTGAAGTAGATCCACTCTGAAATTAATATATTCAGAAATGCTTGTGTGTAATTCTTGAATATATCAGACCTGTGATAATATTTCATTGGAAAAGACATTGAGTTAAATTTATACATCACAGGGAAAAGGCTAAGTCACATTTATTATTTAGTTCAGGCTACTTTAGATGTGTGTTTGGGACTATGCAAAGGACTGAAATGAGGAAGTGAACATTTCCAGATCAAGCACCTTAATTGGATGCTTAAAATAGTGTTAATACCTCTAATCAGGTAGTAACAAAGACATAATTTGTGAATGATAAGCCAAAGAGGAACTAGCATCCTGCCATTACCAGACCTGGACAGGTGAAGTTTTATATATATATATATATATATATATATATATATATATATATACACATATATATATATATATAGCTTCAGAATGAGCTGTGTAATCCTTTAAAATCTGTCCTGCAGTTGTAAGGCTTACAACATGTACTTGGATATGGAAAAATGTGGGCCAGCTGTAGTGAAACTGATGGGAGAATGATCAGAGACCAAAGGAGCACAATTTTTGGGGAAAGAGAAAGAGACATAGTTTGACTTGAAGAGGACACCACAGGCACAGATGAAGACCTATAAGAGGAATAGAATAAATTTGTTTCTGTACTTCTGATGCATTGTAATAGTAATGACCTTACATGGTAGCACTGGAAAATTTGTTTCCTTAGTGTAACTGATCTACATTGTCTTTTTGGCTGTGTGGTCTCTATTAGTGTACATCTTTTGTAATCATTCTAAAGAGCAAAAGATATGTCAGGATTGCTATAAGTAATTTTGGGTGGGAGCTATACAGGTGACTTCTTGAGTGGTAGTCCAACTCTATGCATCTGGGAAAGAGCCCCCCTATTTAAACAAAACTAAAAATACTGAGCTATACTCAAGGACTGTATGTGTGACAGAATGATTTTTCTTCAATGTTTTTCTCACTGTTTTGCCTTTAATTTATACAACTTTTTTATTTTGCTACTTCACTGCAGTTTTCCACTAAGGACTTGAAAATGACTGTCAGCTGAGAGCAGAGAAAGCTGTAACAAGATGCCTCTTTTATAGGATCTTTACTTGAAACTTTGAGGCTAGTGGCTTCTCACAGGGCACTGCTTTTGTGGCTTCACAAGTGGAGCACCATGTCTGTAATGTTAAACTGTGGCAAAGTCATCAGAAACAGCTAAATTGCATCCGGGGAAAATTATGTAAGAGTCAGGAATGTTAAGAAAGTGTTTCACTCTGCAGCATTACCCTTGTTACAGCACTAGAGACATTAGCACAGACTAGTCACAACATAGAGATGATCAAACCCCATCATATGTTGGATTCCAGCCTGTGCGCTTCTCACTAAGCACTTACAGTTCTGCAACTGTTAATTGGAATGTTGGATTACTTCTGAATCTAGACAGCTTTAAAAAGATGTATGTATGGTATAAAACACACTAGTTCTTGACCATAAATGACTTTACTTGGGTGGGGAGGGGTATCTTTGTATCTTCTGTAAAGGCCTGGATTTTGTTCCTTTTTCATGATCTTTATATCTCTGTTAGTGGTTTGTTCAAATTAATCTCAGCTCATGTATTTTGTTCCTGTTATCCTTACTACACATGTACTTATACTGATTTTATTTACTGATTATATGAACATAAATAGACATGGATCTTCTTACTTGTCTTGCTTTTTAAATTATATTAGGAAAAAGTATGGCATTTTCAATGTAATCTGTCAAGAGAGAAAAATATCTATCTTTTTTTTTTTTTAATAACCTCTTTTCAGGGAGGGAGATGGGGAAAGTAGCTCCTTTGATTCAATTTTAAGCATTAAAAAAATATTTTGAGTTTCATGCATTAGTCTCTCTCTCTCAAGAAAACCTTGCTGCATGTGTAGCTGTGTATGCCTTGGAAAAGACTTTTAAGACTAGGTGATTTTTTTTAATGTAGGAATTTTTTTTTATTTCCAGAGAGTCAGGTCTGCTGTAGTTAATCCAATCTCAAGTTATATTGCTGTGCTGGGTGAGTTCTGTCCAGGAGAAATAAAAGAAAAATTCAGCATTTTTAAATGTAGTGTAGAGATGAGACCATGGTAAAAAAAGTAGAACTCTCTTTTTGTACCCGAGACTGAGCTAGCAAAAAGCATGACACCTGCAGTAAGGAATTATCACTGTTTGCATTCAGAAAGCTGGCCACACTTCTTGCTCTAGCAGTTTATGTACCAATATAACCTTTCTGGGTTATAGATGTAGAAATATCAATAATTATGTGAAATTCAGGGAAAAGGTTGTTCTCTAGATTTGTAATTTTATGTGAGTGTAGGAATTGACAGATTTTATTGAGCTGAGGTTTGTCTTGCGTGTCCTTCTGTCAACAATAGCTAGCACAAATAGCTGGTTTGGAAAGCATCACAACTCCTTGGAGGCAGAATAGAAGAACTTGTAGTCATGTTTATCACTGGCCTCTGCTTTTAGATTGATTGATTTAAGCCTGGAAATGTTAAACTCTATATAATTTGCAAAAAAAGAAGATACTTTCCAGCAGTTCTTATTACTTGAACTACTCCTGTTTTCTATACTAATATTCAGGTGTTCCTTGAGTCTTTCTAAACTTTTGTTGTTCATACATTCTGCTGCAAATTATTTTCAAAAAGTTACATTATGAAAAAAAAATTAAAAAATTGAATTAGTTTAATTTTTATTTTTGGGATCACTTGTGTTACTGTAAGAGGAACTGTAAACTTTCTTCCCTATAGTACTGATTTTAATAAATTTTCCTGTTTTCTTGTTGCGCTCCATTTGTCTTTTTTTTTATCACTCTTCATATGATTGTGTCCATTTGTATAATTCTTACTATCCTTCCGTAAATCCCACCTAATTCTCACTACCAAGTTTGGAATAAGCTACATGTTAATTCACATGAAGTTACATTTCTCATTTATAGGAAAAGTATTGTAACATTTTCAAAGGTGTTTTTCTCTACTCCTTACACAATATCTTGTTTCCCTGATTTGACCATAGCTGCACCTTTATTTTCATACTGACAGTCAAATTCATTTTCTAAACTGATTCTGATAATTCAGAATCTTTGCCATTTGTATGAATGTGATCAAACTTGGTTTTAAAAGGAATTTTTATTCTGAATAACCAGGTTAGACCTTTTTAAAAAAATATAATTAAATAGTCCCTAAATTCTGGAATTATGGTTGTATAAATCTTGTGATACTCTAGTGGATAACTGACTCAGATACACAATATTCTATTATTTTGTTTGCTTCTTTCTTTATTTTATAATTCAGAATTTAACTTCACAGGGAATGGCAGGAGCTATGCATTTCTGCAAATGTCATAGTTTTTCTTGGGATCACATTTCTCAATATCTTGGAGGTATACTAGGAATCAAGTTTCCATTCTAGACATTCCTTGCTGACCCTGATGTGAGAAGATATATTTTGGTAATCTAGAAAAATAGAGAAAGGTCTGCAAGAAAACACAGATTTTTTTGGTCCCCGTTGTGTAATGTGGGACACGCTAAACCACACAAAAACATATAACATTTAACCATTTATAAATCTGAAAAACTGTGTTTACAGGACAGATCTGGATCTTGTCTGAGGTTTTTTTTTTTTTTTTTTTTAATCTGATTTAATCTAATTCCTTTACTACATAGGTGTAATTCAACCATGTGTAAAAGACATAATTCTCTATAGAAAAATAGAATCACAGAATTGTTTAGGTTAGAAAAGACCTTTAGGATCATCAAGGCCAACTGTAAATCCAGCACTGCTAAGTGCACCACTAAATCATGTCCCTAAGTTCCATATCTACACATCTTCTAAATGTTTCTAAGCGTAGTGACTCAACAGCTTCTTTGGGCAGACTGCTTCAATGCTTGTCAACCCTTTCTTTCTGTGAAAAAATTTTTCCTAATATCCAATTTAACCCTCTTCTGGCACCTGAGCCTGAGGCCATTTTTTCTTGTCCCATCACTTGTTGCTTGGGAGAAGAGGCCGAACCCCAGCTGACAGCAGCCTCCTTTCAGGGAGTTGTACCAAGTAAAAAGGTCACCTCTGGGCCTACTTTTTCCAGGCTAAAAAAATCCCAACTCCTTCCAGTGCTCCTCATAAGACTGATGTCTCTGAAATTGACTGTAAGTACCTAAATTTTTATTTTAAACCCATGTGAACCCATGGGGACATTGAAGCATCGTTAATAGTAGCAAGAAGTTGAGGATAATGCTCTGTTATTTCATGTTTGTCTAATGTATTCCTTAGGGAATTTTTCCAGGTTTATCATTTTACTTTGTTCCCATGCAATTGTATTATTACCCTGGAAAAAATGCAATAGGCTGCAAACATGACCTTCCCAAACTTTATTATATATTTTTTATTTTGAAATGAGTTAGAAATAACACTTCAAGATCCTGGTATGTTAATTTTTTTTTTTAATGCCTACCACTAAAGTACTTTAAAGGAATGATTCAACATCATTATTATTAGAAATTATAGAATGACTAATGTGATTTAAAAAAAAAATATTTTTCTTCCCTTTAATATCCTTTCTACATTTGTCTTCTTTAATATTCAGTGTGGAGGCCCAGTAATACCCACGAGGGGAAGCGAGGCTGGGAAGCTTATGCTTGCTGAGGAAACATCAGCATGTTTGTCAAAGTGTGTGATGGGCAGTTATGTGGGTTCACGGTAATTTTTTTCTTAAATATTCTATTTGTGTTTTCTTGTGGGTAGGTTTTTTTTTTTTTTTGAGGGGAGATTATTTGTGTCTTACAGCAATATTAATGAGATTTTTTTTGTGGAAAGGCAAAAACCTGAAACCCATTATTCATTTATTTAAAGGATGTGAAAGCTGAAGAGGTGACATCATGAACTCAGTTTAAGACTATTTCCTGCTTTCCCTTTATATCTACTGCTTGGTTGTGCCCCAGCTGTGCTTCCTGCTGGGGGATGTGATCACACAGTAGAGTGGTCTGGAGTGACTGGAGATGTCCTTCTGTACAAGTGCTTTGTACTGTCCTGAGCCTATGCAGTCTCTGATACATTTGTGAGGTCTGCAGCTACTAGAAGTAGTGGTAGTTGCCTTTTGCTATGAAATGGGCTGTAAAAATACAAAAGAATTTCACTGAATAGAGGATAGGATGCAGAATTCAGTTAAAAGCTTTCCAGCTGCTGAGGCTTCCTTTTTCTCTCTGCCGTCTTCTCCCTTCTCCCCTGAGTCCATTCACTAATGGTTCTGAGTTATGTCAGTAATAAGCTCTACTAAAAAATAAGGGAATAAAATAATAATAATTTTAAAAGTAGATGAAAAGAAGAGAATGAATCCAGGAATGGGAAAAATTAATATAATACTAGAAGAAAGGAGGCAGGAGTAGAAAAGTCAATTGTGGCTTTAGAGAAGGAAGGGTCCTTTGACAATTTTAGAAGAAAAAAAAGAGGCAAAGCTGCCAAAAGACTTTTTCTTTAGCTACTCAACTGGTTTAATTTTTAAAAGCAATTTTTTTTAAAGTATGTGTAAGTTTGAAACAAAACATATTGAGGAAGCTGTGCCTGTTGAATTTTATTTACTTTTTTTTTTCTTTTATTGTCTTTTTACATTTTTTTTTCTTTTTTTTTCCAAAATGATAGAACTAAGGCAAAGAATTTAATAAAACTCTTATTTTACAGGATCATATGATGTCTTGAATTGGAAGGGACTTTAAAGATCATCCAGATCCAACCCCCTTGCCCTGGGCAGGAATACCACCCACTAGACCAGGTTGCTCAAAGCCCCATTCAACCTGGCCTTGTAACTGCCAGGGATGGGGCATCCACAGCTTCTCTGGGCAACCTGTTCCAGAGTCTCAGGACCAACCTCACAGGAAAGAAATTCCTCTGTATGTCTAATGGAATTTCTCCTCTTTCAGTTTAAATTTATTACTCTTTGTTCTTATCACTGCAGTTCCTGATGAATGATTAATGTAATTTTTACCGGTTAGATTTACATAAAATAAATTATCACTTTGGACTACTACTTAAGAATTTTCACATCTTCAAAATTCAAGTTAATTTTTAATTATTTGTATTCTATACTTAAACAGTTTCTTTTACATGAAGTCCATGAATAACATAAATTTTACTGCAAATTTATCTTACAATAGAGATAAATGGATCTAAAGAGTTTAATTGCTTGAAATTATTCTTGAATTTGTTTTGAATTTAGCAAATATTTCCATATAGTGATGCTCCGCTTTCTGCCCAGCAGATTAGGGGTTTGAATCCTCCTTGCAATTAAAATTTTACTAACATAGTGCTACAGACTATGCATGACTGAAAAGGTAGGTGCCTTTATGTTTAATTGGTGCTGTTTGGTTTCATGAAAGATATTTAAATTCTCACACAGCTAATGAGATATGCTGTAGTTGGATCACTTTATAGAGAACTGAGATACATCAGCTGGAATTCATCTTTGCAGTATCTGCTCCCGACTGCATCCCAAGCACCATCTTGTAGAGCACTGATGGATGGGCAGCTCCCAGTGCTGCCTGTTGGTGTTGTTATGCTTCATGATGTACTTCATATTCATGGAGCAGGGACTGGGAATGGGAATGTACTGCACTGCTGCAGCCAGTAGATTATAATGTAATTTCTTTCTGTGGCTCAGTAAGTGTGTAAGAACATTGCACAAAGGTGGAACATACTCCACAGAAGACATTGAAAATTTCTCCTCCCCTATGCTTGATGATGTGGATTCAGTCATTTCAGGGAAGTTAAAAACAACTGCCTGGGTTTCCAGCAGAACAAAGTGAGTGCCCAAATAAAGTGCTCTGCTGTGCATCACAGGCTCATGCCCACATCCTTCCCATTTCTGTTGCACTGTTTTTTTTATAAATCCCTCAGTCAGTAAATAGTCTGCTCCACGTTTTTGCTGTCCACTTCCCATTTAGGATCTAAATTTAAAAAAATTAAGCATTTACTAAACTGTAATCTTGCCCAAGTACTTGCTACTTGTGGTAGAGTTATTACAATTATTTCTTCTTATTATTGTCCGGGGAAAAATTATAAATGACCTAAATATCTAATGTACAGGTTTTCTACAAGTATATGAACATGCTCAGGAATGCTATAATGGGGAAGCTAATTTGAAAGGAAGTGGGAAGAGAATTTAGGTGCAGTTAAGTAGCAAATAGAGGTCAGCTAAACTGAAGTTTGTGAATAAAATTGAAGGAAGGGAGTAAGCAAGAAATGGTTATTTACTTATGCAAATTGCCATCCTTCTATTTTGTACAATACTTGAATCTGCTTATTATTTCCTATGGCAAAGACTAAGCTTTTTCTCTTCTATTCTCCACTCCACCATATACCTCTTGTTTTTGTTTTTTGCTTATAAAGTTTTCTATCCTCTTAGGTTTTCATATAATTCTGTTTACCTCTTGTGAAATAGGTTTCTGTGGGCTTATTTGAAAAGCCAGTTCTTTCTGTAACTACAATTGCTTAGTAATAATCTCCTTTAGGTGGAATTTAGGGTATTCAAATACTCTTGTAATTTTATTAATCAAACTTTATAGCCAGATTATAGCAGAATTGCTACTAATACCTTTGTATTAGCTATGAACTTGTTTCAGTCGGCTGTACTTTATCCCTGTAATTGCAGCCTTTTTTAATAACCTCATTATTTTGTAGCTTTGTCCTTGTGCAAGTCTTACTCTTCTCTTGAATTTCTGAAATATTAACTCCTGCTGTATGTCTGAAGCATTTGTGCAGGATGTCATGTTGTTATGCTTGTCACTAAGGCATTACTAAAGTTTTAAATCCATTCATCCCACTGCTTTCATAAATGATCTACAAAATAAACACAGGTTCTGCTTCTGCTAGTTTGTTGTATGTATGCAGGCTCATAGTCATTTAAAGTTATCTCCAGTAGCCAGCCCTCAAGGGAATTGAAGCCTTTCCCTTAATTTTTGATGTTTTTTAGTTTTGTCTGATTTGTAGGAAGTGGCTGAATACTCTCCTCTGACACCGAGTCTGTCTTCTCATTATGTGCCAAATATGGAATGGAAGTTGTGTTCATGCAGGTGTTTCTAGAGCATTTCATCTGCTGTAGAAACCAAAAAAAGACAAGACCATGCAAGTGGCCATGAAGGGTTCAAGAATGAATTTGAGGAGCCTTAAAAAAATCATTATTCAACTTATTAATAGAACTGGTATTTAGTGTCTGTTGATTTTCAAATTTTTGTCACCTGGCCCAGTTGTGTCCCCTCCCAGGACCTTGCCCACCCCCAGCCCTCGATGGTGGGCTGGGGTGGGCAAGATCCTGGGAGAGACACCACAGATGCCGTGCCAGCCCTGATCAGCAGCAGCCAGGACACCGGTGTGTTTGCAGCACCTTTCCAGATACTGATGCAAAGCACAGCACTGTGAGAACTGCTATGGGAAAAGGAGCTCCATCTTACCCAGACCCAACATGCAACTTTTTTAAACAGAGGTATCATCCCCCTCAAAGATCAATAGCATTAGGAGATGGAAGACGAGAATAAGATGGAACTTCTTGTTTTCCATCAAAGTGTTCTGTTCTAAATATCACCTTTACATTTTCATTTCCTTCAGTTTTGAAAAATAAAACTCAAGCTGCTTACCCCCTAAAATACACTGGACAATAAGGACTATGTATGAATCAGAGCTTTGAGAATTTTAGCAGTGCTGTTCAAAGGTCAACCTTGCCTCCTTGTTTTGAAAATGTTGCATCAATTATTAAGATGGGGACAATACTGATGTACATCTTTGGACTGAGTCACCAGATTTATCATTCTTCATTACTTCAAAGTCTTTGAGATACCTAGGTGGTTGAGATTTTAAACCTTGTAGAGGATGCTGCAAAATCATTCTCAATACCAGTGCTGGGGTTAAATTCTTGGTTCAGGCCTCTGTTATTTTTTTAGAATTTAGTATAAATAAGAGGAAAAAAACCCAGCTACTGTAATAGGACGTTGATTGTTTTGAATACTGCTGTTCAGTCCTTAAGTAATATAAAGTGGGTTTATTTCCAGAAAAATCCTGCATTGGTTAAAATATTTGTATTATTGTTATTGGATACCTTCAAGAAGATGTGATTCAGCTAGCACATAGTCAAGGAAGGGTTGCTGTGAGCTGGTCAGCAATGAATATGAACATGAGGTTTCTGAATTGACAGTTGTCAGCAGAACAGCACTAAATAAGTCTGATTCCCTTTGTTCAGGTCTTACTTCTCCCTGGGGCATGCCCGACCATCAGGGTGCCATTTATCATGCTCAGTATCGTGGGCCATGGCAGATGAAGCAGCCGCAGTAGCAGCTGGGGGAGATTTAGATTTCAAACTGGGAAGAATGGCAGGTGACTATGGATAGCAGGGCAGTAATCAAACACATGGCAGCAAGTGTGCCATGTATGTCGTATTTGCAGCGTGACACGTGGCAGGAAGGAATGATGAATCTGACTCCAAGTTTTCAGAAGGCTAATTTATTATGATATTACACTATAGTAAAGAATACTATACTAAAGAATACAGAAAGGATACTTACAGAATGCTAAAAATATAATAATAAAAACTTGTGACCCTCTCCAGAGTCCCAACACAGCTTGGCTCTGATTGGCCATTGAGTCAAAATAATTCACACCAGAAACAAATGAAACAATCACCTGTTGGTAAACAATCTCCAAAGGAGCAAAACACAGGAGAAGCAAATGAGATTACTATTGTTTTCCTTTTTCTCTGAGACTTCAGCTTCCCTGGAGAAAAATCCTGGGTGACAGGATTTTTCAGAAAATATGAATGTGACAGTACTTGAAGATGGTACTGCATGACAGCATCTCTTTTGGACAAGCAAGTAATTATCAAAGTTGCAGCAGCAGAAATCTTCATGCCTTCTCATGCAAAAGGATATTTTTCCATCACTAAACTGCTGTTTTAACACACTTCAAGGAGAAGTAAGAGGGCAACCAGCAAGGGTCTGTTTGTATAAAAGATTTCAATTCGATCCCAGTATTGGGCTAAGTCTCTAAGTTTGTGAAGATTATAACTAGGATTTATAAAAGATTTATTTTGTGGTTTTGCTTTCTTTAGGATGTTTTGGACTGACATTTTGGCTCTATTTCTTCCCTTATATTTTATAAAGGTCTACGCATTCTGAGAGGATGATAGAGATAGCCACTCTGAAACTCTGCAATGTGTACACTGGTGATCTATGTTAACATGGTAAATCATTGGTTCTTACAACAGATTGCGATTTTCTGCAGTGGGAACTAAGACTTTAATAATGCCATTGCTCTTCTGAGAATAAGGCTGGGTTATCTATCAGTGCCAATTGCTGAATCAAGCCAACTAGGCAAGTGTTAGCAAATTATCCTTGGAAGTTATTTATACTATCACTTTGTCAAGTCTGACAGAAAAGTCATTTATTTAGCCATGAGTATGTGATAGCAACTTCTATTTAATTTCTTTCCTGTGCAGTGCAGACCTATTACAACCTAAATTCTCTGGTGATATTCTCTAAAATGTGCAAAAGTAGCACAGACTCTTGATTAGATTCCATTGGCCTAAGGACAAAAAGAACCTATTGCTTTCCCCTGTAGCATTTCTCTCCTTATTCATATATGGCTTCTGCTAGTCCAGTGACCTTTGGGACATTAAATACACCACCATCTTGTCATTTCTTATTTCAAATGCTGTAGATATAGAGGTGATTAAACACATTTTTATCTCCCAAATATGTAGCCAGGTGAATATGGCATGCTTGAAAAACCAGCAAGAAATTGATGAAATTAATGTGAGGTTTGGTATATAACGTTTCAATAATGGTATTGATTGACAGGTGATATGTAGTTCTGCAGATGGTAGTGCCCTAACATGGGTTGTTCAAGTACAAGGTATAGTAGTGGAGCGGGGAATGGGGACTTCCTCCAAGGAGGTAGCACACATAACAAAGACCACATTACTGGACAGATATTATTTGGTGGTTAGTTTAATAAGTATCTAAGTCAGTATGAGGGTATGCCTAAAGTAATTTTAAAAGCCATCTGCAAGAATTTTGCTTTCAGTTTGCAGGACTTTCAGGATATGAAGAATAAAAGATCTTTATTTGTTGAATGCTTTCTCGAATAGTTTCATTGAATTTGATGGAAAAATTGCTTTATACACTGTGTATTAAAAAATCTAAGAAAAATAATTAAGCTGTTTTGCACCAGGGGCATTGTCTTTTGCTTAGCTTTTAGAAGTGTTTCAGAGGCTTTTCCCTCCTAAAGCTATCTGTCTGTAAACGGATGCTTGGATAGCTGAATTCATATACTTGGATAGCTGAATTCATTATGATAAAAAAGGGTATTTGGTTCTGCTTGCTTAGCTATTGTGAAATGAAAAATAAACATCCAGTATCTGTTCATTAAGAGAAGAAATCTCAGTAAAATATAATCTTTCTTTTGTTTGCTGCCAAATATTTACTAGTTTCCTGTGGGATGCTTCCTTACGTTTTATTTGTTAGCAAATGGACATTCAGAATTTAAGACCCAGCCCCTCAAAGATATTAAGTATAGGCTTGCCATTTGTTTTCATAGGAAACAGGGAATCTAAATAAATGTGAGGGTCTAGTACTCTATAACTGAGATGGGTACTAGGGATGAATTAAACAAAGCAGGATGGGTGGGAGGGAGAAATGCTGACAGGGAAGCTTAAGGGTAGTGGTACTGATTGATTCCCTCCTGATTAAATGAGACAATTGGTAATGTAGTCCTTTGCTACTAGGTCAATTCACCAATTCTTCCTTTTTAGATCCTGTTCTTTTAATAGGAAAAAGCTGAAAGGCAATTCTGGTTGCTGACATTTGCATAACTCCAAAGAAATTCAGTTATCTGAACTTCCTTCTGTTGCCTGTAGAAGAGGTTATATACCTGCAGTTGTATGCAGACTTATGCATATGAGAAACTTAGTTTTGTGGAAAATTTTACTTTCATTTTATCACTTTTTTAGTTTGCTGTATACTTTGATATTTTATTAAGCATAAGTTTTGTGGTCAAAGAAGAGGAAAGTGGTAGTAGAGGATAGCATTTTGTGAGTCTGTGAGGCTGTAAAATTCACCTGGTGATTCTCCTGGTCACCTGTCTTGGTGCTGAATTTCCAGAATTGTATCTGAGCTGAAGACACAGAGAGCTGATAGCAGAATGGCAATGCAGGATTTATGCCAAAAGAAAACACAGTCAGCTGACAACTGTGTTTTCTAAGACATACTTGTGTGACCAGATCATTTGTTGAAGTGGCAGAACAGAAGGAATAATAAAGATCCTTCAAAAGTATACACATAACTCAGTTTCAAACTGCCATGGAAAGAAATTTAAGTGTGACTCTAGATGGGAATCTCAGCTAAAATTTGTGCTTTGTTTAGAGGAGACCCTAGACAACCCGATAGACCCACCCTTTGCTACTTATAATTGCCAGTACTCTGATAAAGCTGATTATATCTCTACTTTACTGGAATTTACTGTGAAAGCAGATTTTTCCTGAACTCCATGAACACAGAAGTTTTTTCCAGAACTTTCCTGAACACAAACATAATATACCTTAAGCTGGACAGTGGCTGCTGAGAAGTGGCAGTTTTGGCTCTATATTTAATCCCAACTTCTTTGGTGGCTAACTTCCAGAGTGCTTACTTGCCTTCCTGTCTTTCAGATGTAGAAAGAAGTGTCTGACTTACTTGGAAATGTAAGTTTTCTTTATTTGTCATATTTTTAACTCAGCACTAACTAAGCAGAGCCTCAGTCACGTGTCTCAGTGTCCCCTAACAGACTCCCACAAAGAACGCAATGCTATCATAGAAGTATCTAATTAAGGTCTCTGGCTAAAGGCTATTTCTGTTTGATTCATAGCAGCACTGCCTGCAGGACAGACTTTCCTGGGGAAGAACAAGCCATGCACTAGTGCATGTGGAGGGGCAGCCAGCAGGAAATCATCTTAGAAGAGGACCAAGGGTCCAGGCTGGGACCTTGGGGACCTGTGTTTCATGTCTTCAGAAGAGCTGACATTTATGTGCCATCATATTTTCTGCTCAGACTGCAAGTGTGACCCCATAAGCCTCCCTGCTTCAGCTAATATCAAATGTGTCAAATAGCTGCTTTTGGTCCTCAACTCAGCTACTGCCTAGAGATTGCAGCTGCTAAAATTGTACTGAAGTGTTAATTCAGCTTCAAGGTTTTGTCAGAAACATCTATAATTTTTGTAGGGTTTTGTATGAATTTACTACCAAGAAGCAGGTCACAATTGATATCTTCATTTTCTAAAAAAAGCTAATTTGCCAAACTTCATAGAACATGCACTAGGATAATATTTTATTTATTTTTTTTAATTTTTAAAAACATTTTATTGGTAAGTTAGATTTCAATAAATAAACAACTGTAGCAGCCAATGGTAAAATAGAAGTCCAGGATGCATAAACATTTATTTCGGTACTGGGTCAGAAATGTACCTTAAGATGTGCCAAAATTTGAGGAGGTTCTGATAAGTGAAATAAAATAATAAAGTTTTTTTCTTGTTTATGTGAAAAAGTGCTTATTTTTAAAATTCTGTCTTTCTACATACTCTGTTGGGAAAATTCTCAAAACATTTTACTCCTGGATATAAATACATGGGTTGATATTTTGAACAAGGGCTGGTTCACAATTCAGGTAAAACTCAACACGTGCCAATGTGCTGTTCTTTCCTACTGATTTTGCCAGGAATGAGAATTTTTTGTAGAAACCTACCAAGAACTGGGCCAATTTTGAAATCTTCTCTTTCCATCCTAACATTAGCTCAATGTGTTGTTCCTACCGGAACTACCAGCTGATGATTTGTCCAGTTTTCCTTGTTAATTTTTACTGCAGTATTCTTTCCCTCTTCCATAGATTACAATTTAATACAAATGCATAGCATACTGTTAGAAATTTTGACTCAAGGCTCGTCAGATTTGCTGGCAAAATAAAGTGATGGGGAAACATGAAATCAATACATTTGAAGTTTTTTGCTTGGGAGGAAAAGGGTAGCCAAGTAAAAAAAAAAAAAAACCAAACAAAAAACCTTTCTTATTCCTACTCCCTTTACACCAGGCTATTACCACTTCACAGTACTCTGTTGCAAAGAATGGGTTCATACAGGGTCAGCTCCTGTGACTGTCCTACATTTCTGCTAGTTCAACATTTAGACAACACAACACCTAGGCAAAGATTACAGCAAAGTCTATTGTTTTCAGTACAAGGCAATTATCTATTTCACTTAGACCTGAAGCTGTTGGTGCTTGTCAGAAGTTGTTTCTTTAGGTGGCTGGTGATCGCAATGTAGGAGGAAAGGAGGAGGATACCTAGGGATTGGTCCCTTAAGCATGACAAAGTCACAAAGCTGCCATCACACTGGACACTTATAGCTAATATAGAAAATTTCACCTGAAAAGGGAGAGGGTCGTATTAGTATTGGCAGCTGAAAGTACTCAAGAGCTGTCAAAATATGACAATTTGTGAAGCCATCACCTTTTCTTAATTTAAAAAATAATCTTTTATAAGTAAGAGCCTGTAAAATTTACTTTATGAGCCTTTTCTGTGACTGTAGGAGCTAAAAATAATAGATCCTTCAGCTAGGTTTTAAGTAAGACACATAAAATATTGAGACACTTTTATACAGCTGAAGCAATCAGTTTGACAGAATTTAACAGGGACAACACCACCCTCTTTTCATGGTTAGGAAAGCAGCCTGGGATCTGTTGTCCTTTAAATGGCAGTTTTACTGCCAGAGGGTATTGGGAAATACTGTTCTGGGTTAGAGTGTGAAGTTTCCCATTGTGACAGGGAGTAACCTGGCATGTCCTGTCAGTCATGCCTTAAATGAAAATCTGTGTCGTAATGTGATTTTTCTGTGTACAAGTCTGCTTGTTTACTCTTGTTTATGTTTAAACCCATGATTGACATGAGACTTTTCCTTCATCCATCCGTGGTTAGTTTAGCCTACCAAAGCAGTCATGCAGCTCCTCTCACTGAGGTTTTACAGTCAGAGGGGCTTTAGCAAACATTGCTCAATGGAAACAATAAGATAAATGTGAAACCCTTCCCTACCATTGTTCTGTGAAGCTTTAATAGGTGCAGCACTGTTGGTTTTACTTTAAGAGGAAAGTGGGCAAAAAAGCTTGAGATAAGGTGATAAAACAAGCCCCTCCCCTCAAAACCATGCAGCTTTAACTTGGCCCCTCCTTGCCCTGGCTTAATTGTATTTTCTGTCTCCTGATTGCAGAAGCATTAATGACCCACAGAGAGTTTGATTCCCCTTTGCACCATCTGCATGCTGTGCTAATAAATAGACTTTGCTTCTCTCCATTATAGAGGGACAAGTACATGAGCCTTCACAAGATCACACTTCCAGAAAGGCAAGGCAAATGAAGATCTGGAAATGCTAGAAAGTACATTCATTAGATCTGGATTGTATCAACAGTCAGGATAGGATGCAAACTCTGCTTTGGAAAAAGTGGGGCTCTCAGAGAAAGCAGGAGAATGACTAGCAAAGGCAAAGGGATATGTTGGGAGTTGGGAGAGGCTGAAGGTCTGTTCAAGTCACTATTCCTTTCCTCTTTGCAGTGAAATTGTATTTCTTGTTTTAATGTATTTCTTTCAGTGTTGTTGAAGGCTTACTGCTCTGCCGGCCTGGAAGGAGTTGTTCTTCAATGACCCACGTACCCTCCTGGTGTCCTTACAGCAGATTGCTGCAGGCTGTATCTGCTTCCCAGAGGCTTTGACAGCTTTATAAAGCTTAAAAGAAAGTTAGGGTCACATGGCAAAGAAGCATTATGGTAAGAGAATTTCTGGTGTTCAACTTGAGAGTTATGGCGTGAAAATCAAGATGAAATATGGGCAGGATCTGTACAAAATATACAGAGGAACTTGAGATTGTTATAGGGAGTGAGAAGTTGGCATGAAAGATAAGGGGTGACAGCATTCTGGCAAGACCTGAGGGATGAAGACTGAGAACTGATCCTGGAAAAATGATTAACAGCAGTAGAGGTAGATGACATCACAGTTATATTTTCTTCAAGGAAATAGGAAAATGGAAAAGTTAGTGGAAAAACTGAAGCAGAGAATTGGGTGGCTTGACTAATATGCCAACACAATCTAGCTTCAGAAGCAAAATTATTTTCATACCATGAAGATCCAGCAGATTAAACAGAGGTTTCATTTCAATCTGCAGATGTTTGGGCTTAAGGCAATGGCTTAAAATGATACTTGGAACATGGGAGTCTAGTCCAGTGCCTGGGATGTCTTGTGAAAATTTGTCAGTGCTCAGATCCTGCCAATTGAAATAGTTGGTCCCTTTCTGTTATTTTTTTTTGGCTGGAAAGCAGAAAAAAGATTGGGGCAGGGAAATGGATTTTTTAACACATATAGGCAAAATTCCACTTGCTCATCCACCCAAAACAAGTAGCCATTATGATAAGTTACAAATTTAAATATTTTCCTCAGTTATAACAGGAAACATAGTCAAAGACCTTTTATACAGAATATTCATTACAATTTTACACCAACTTAATCCTCGTGCTTGAATGCAGTTATTTTGCTACCCTCAAAATAATTAGGGATTTTATCCATCCTCTTGGATAAGAGGTTAAGAAAGTGAGTTTTTTAGATCAGGAAATATAGAATTTTTTCTTATTTTATTTTAATTCAAAGTGAGAGGATTTCAGCAGCTGTGTCCTAGGCAAGTAAAAATCCATGCAACTCTTTAGCCTGATGGTCAGTCTGATGACTGCTCTGTGAGTAGAAATCCAATCCATTTTCTAGAGACTTTAACTAACAACCCCTAGTTATATTTTCAATTTTCTTCCTGATTTTATGACTAAAAGTTTCTGTTGCTGTGAAGCTCATGGAAGAGTTGTTTGGCAAACAGGCTTTAAAACCTGCTCTTTGTACAGTAGAAGACATAACCCTTGTGCTGACAAAAGAGACATCACTAGGGAACAAGTGTATAATGGTCCCAGTGTGTGTTACATGGTGATTTTTGTTAAAGCTGCTTCTGCACGCAATTACATGTTGAATTACTTTTCCCTGTGTAACATTAGTTCTCTTGCTGTCCTGGTTTTACAGGAAAGCTTGCATTCTGATATCCAGAGACCAGATCAAAGTTCTAAATTTTGGGTGTGAGGATGAGGGATGATAGGTCCCTAAAGTAGGTTGAAAGTGTATCTCTTTTGATTTTGCTAGACAGAATCTGGGAGATTAATTTTTCTTCCCATAAAATAATTTTTTTTCATTTTTCCAGTGATACTACAGTTAAATTGGCTACAAGTAATTTTGTAGCTGGCAGAAAGTTTAAAACAAAATATGTTGCCAAAATTTGTATTGCATTTTATGGTTTATCATTTAGGAATACATGGATACCTACATTATTGTGACTGTTATTACTGTTAATTATTATTACCAGTGCTACGAGGTTTTTGCAGCCAAACTTGAACTGATTGACCATGTGGTCAGATGATCTTCAGTGAAAAATCTCTACGAAGGAGGTGAACATTCTCACCAGGGAATAAAAAGTGCAGGAAAAACATAATTTGACTTGAAAGAGCTTTAAACTTTCAATTAAAGGCAGTGGAAAAAAAGTTCTGTAATTATTTCTGAATATGTAAAAAAGAGAACAGATTTTTATTCAAGCTGTTTTCACCAATAAAATAGTGGCTTCTTCTGGAAACATGATTCTGATCCATTAAGGTCTGGGCCAGATTTCATAGTTTAGTAATAGACATAAAGGAAAGAAAGTATGCAAGGAGAGACAATGAAAATCGAATTAGTTAATCATGAGTGTCACACAAACTTGGTGAAAAGAGTTACTTTTACTTTTGTTTCTGCAGTTGTAGTAAGTTGCTTTTACATTGAAAATTTCAATGTAGAAAAATATATATTGCTCAATACTAAATGTCTATTATTATTTACTAGAGATAATTGCCTGGAAAAAGGTGCATGCAAAAATTTGGTCAATTATCAAGAGCTGATGTTCCATCTTTGACTAAAGTACTTGACTAAAATATGATTGTGTATCCCTGCTGGAAAATACAACTGAAGTGACCTTCTTCAGAGTTCTGTGATGCACAGCGATAATTCCTTGCTGTCCTCTCTTAGGTATTATGTAGTCTTATGTATTATATCAAGTCCCCAACATAATGCAAGTGAACAGATTTGAAGAATATAACATGATTTTATTTTAGTACCTTTCATTTCTCCATTGCATAAAAGCACTTTGGAAACCAAGGAACTAAACTCTGGTCATTGAGTCACTATGTGCCTTGAAATGAAACATCATTTTGCACTCAGCAATAAACTGCAGAGAAACTTGAGTACAAGAATAGAATTAGAGATGGAGAATCAACTGGGAATTTAAACAGCTCTGCTCACTCCATCTTGTTTGGAGGTGTTTTTGCAAGAATGGCCCCATTTTCAGATGTGATATAGACTTTACTGAGGTTCTGAAAGATTTCAAGGCATTTTTCCCATTTTCGATTTTTTTAGCCTTTGAGTTCTGGGGAGCTGACCAGCACTGGAAGTGTCAAGATATCTTGAGAGGTGCTGCTGCTAGAGAAATTCCCAGCTGTGTTCAGAAGTGTTAGGAGTCTTGAAAGACAAGCTATTCTTGTATTAAATCTACTCCCATTTGCAGACCACAGAGGTCTGAAACTCCTGTATTCCAACCTAAATCAGAAGCAATCATACTGAATTCAGTAGGTATGGCTCAGTCAAATCAGAGTAAATGAGATCTAAAACCAGTCTTCAAAGGGCTGGATAATTTCGTGTAAAGATTTTTTTAAATGCAGCAGGCTAATCTAAATGTAAAACTTCTTCAAGCTTTCCTGTTAGCTAGAGAGCTGTGTTTTGCATGAGAGAAAAAAGCTAAAAGAAGCACAAATTTTAAACATAATTACTTTAAAATAACTTTGGGGAATCACAATTCTCTTTTTATTATTGTGTTGTCATTTCCTCTTGGAGAACTATAAAGTTTCTGAGTCAAATGAATCTAATTTGTTCTTGGTTATGTGATTAGGTTTTGCAATAATTTTTCCAGAAGTAAATATGGACTCTGACCGCTGTTAGGAAATATCTTTTGTGTTTTCTTATTAGCAAATCACCACAAAAATTACAGCAGCTGGAGTGTATCTATGAATTTGTAGGTATAGTTACCCCCTCTACAGGCAGTGGACGTTGAGTAGTCTGGACATTGTGGATGCTGTGCATTTCACCTAATCTTAGCTGCTGCTCAAACCTCACTCAGTGAAAAGAGTGGCACTTTCACACGGTGGCTCATCTCAGCCTTAGTTCAAATGGGGCAGATCAGTTTTGGATGCATCTGTCTTTCTAGCTGGATGACAGAGGGAGCCCTCACACTTGCTATAAACAAAAGTAACAGAGCAAAAAAGCTCCTTCTCAGGAAACTAACTATTCTTGCCCTCAAAAAGAAAAGAAAGAAATAGATGCAGCAGAGGCTCTTAGGGTCTTTATGATGCTACTGAATTTCCATTGGAGGGTCCTCAGCCCCATCAGAGCATGTTCATGCAGATCACTCTGTAAATTTATCCTGTGAAAGGATATCTGATATTTTTAGGATGGGTGCACAAAAGAATCTGAAGCTTAACAAATGAACAGGCAATTTGGGAAACTTTAAGCTGTGTTGCCTTTCAATTTGAATTCCAATCTATATTTTCCCCAGGTATTCAAACAGACTTTTCTTGGAGTGTTTTTCCCTCCGGAGGGTAGTCTGTACACCACTGTGGCTATTTGTGTTAGTGAGGAGATGTTCAGTGTTAGCAGCAGTAGCATCAGTCTGGCCTTAGAGAACAAGACACTGAAGATTCTATTTCTAGAAATGTTCTATCACTAGCATGATAGACTCCAGTGGGTACTCATTTGCTTGACCAAGGTCACTTTAGAAAGGTATTTTCCTGTGCAGGTAAGGAATTACTCTTTTTGAGTTAATACTATATAATCTTTGTCACTGAAGGTGTCTGAACATGATGGTCTATATGGTAAACTATTTTATTTAAATAGCTACTCTGCAAGCCCATCTCCATTAACAAATTGTCACAGTCCGTGGAAGACTACAGCAGCAATTTTGAAAATGTAAGAGATGCATTAGGAAATTAAAAAAAAAAAAAGGTAAAAACTATTCTTATGTTACATTGTTATATTATTTACTTTCTATGTATTTATTACCAAACAAGAGAATCTATGCCTACAGATATATAAATATGGAACCCTACTTTCATCCAATTGAAAAGTGAAGAAAAAGGGAAAGGCAAATTTTGCTTCAATCTATACTTCTTTCCACAAGACTTTTGATCAGCCACATTTCATGACCAACTTATCCTATTTCTCAATTGCCAGTGTAGGAATTTCATTAAGATGCAAGAATGATCAAAACAACCTCATTTTGCATTTTCCCCATTCAAAGTCAGGAGTGTTTGAGATGTCCTAGAGTACATCTTTCTGGGAATCTTATGCAGATATAGGTGTCATTTCAAGTGCATGGACCTGGGTAGTTCTAGTATATCTGGACTCTACTCAGAAAGCAGGCTAGGACACTGATTTGTTCAAGTGATGTTGCACTGGTATAAATATTCTGTGTTACCAACCAACATTGTAACCACTGCATCTCCCTTTGATGGTTTGCTTATTTCTATCTTTCAGTCTAATATGCTGATATAATCTTATCTGTGTGAGCACTGAGGCTTGATAAATTGATATATTTCCTTTTTCTTTTTCCTATTTGTCATGGTCTTTTAGGCATTTTTAATTCATATGATCTTATCACTAAGTCCATATGAATAAACTTTTCAAAATACTGAAATGGCTCAAACTTTCACTTGCTCCAAATCAAGTCTTCAAGTTTTCAAATCATACTGTTCTTGTATGATTCTTCCAGTAACTGCTTTTGCACATCCTAAGGCATTCATGTTCATCTGCAAAAATGATTGCCTGAGCCTCTGCTCCCTATTTTTTTAACCAATCTAAATTTAATTAATCTTTTCAATGAAATGTCACTACATGATTTCAGGTTGGATAAAATTTTCACTTGTGCCCTTTTGTAGGAAAGGATTGTAAATGGGTGGGTGCCTGAGTGCAGCAGTCGAAATGCTGAACAAATGAGTAGTGCTTGTTGCCTGCTCACTGAACCCCATTAACTCTGTCAGTGCTCCACATCAGTGTAACAAGTTCAGATATACTCTATTGCCATTCAGTAATTCCTCAGTCAATGATTATATTTCTAAATACAGTTTTGGCTTTCTGCATGTGGTCTTGTGTTTCACTTCTTACAAGGTCTTTCTGAATGCATCATCTGGATACTGAATTTGATGCTAAGTCAGTGTTTAAAAAAGAGAAGAAAATATTCAGGTTTTCGAAGGTTTTCCAAGGTTTTCTTGCTTTTAACTTTACTGCGCTATTTTTTTTTTTCTGCTGTCTGCAGGTGGATCATGGTAAGTTGCAAATTCTTCATAACTAATTGCAATATCTGTATTTACATACTATATCCCTGGCAAGTGCTTAGAAGTACTTAATGCAGGTAAATATGTCTTTTGACCAGAATCTTTTATTTTTTTATATTTCTCAGGGTTGTTCTGTTTCTGAAAGTGCAATGAAGCAGCAATAATCTTCCAGCATTCTTATGGTAAGCATAAAGACTGATATGAGCTTCTATGCTAAAACTATGACTTGACAAAAGGCTATGTCTTGTAATGCTTTTCATAGGGAATTATATTCACACGCTGTGTCTTAAGCCTAGGTGATGTAATTCCTTCTGTATGACACAGGTGCACTGCTCTAAATGAGTAAAATTAATTCATTCTATTAACTGCTGCTCTAGCTTTGATTCAGTTTGTTACCACTAATGGTGTTTCAATCCATGCAGGTTTCTTTCCCCCTTTTCTCAATTTCTTGAGCCTGGAGGAAGTGATCCTTGAATATCACCCAGGTCTCGTCTTGGACTCTTCCCACAGGATCTGTTTCTTTGGGATTCATCAAGAAGAGCCCTAAAGAGGCTGAAGTCATCTGTCCTGAAATCCATGGTTGCAATCTTCCTTGCTTCCCTGCTTCTTCCTTGCCCATTGCTGAACTCCACAATCTCAGGGCCACTGTGGCCAAGGCAGCACCTCCAACCTTCACATCTCTGATAAGGCCTTCCCTGTTTGTCACTATGAGGCAAACATTCCTTGTGAGATCCTCCACTGCCTCTGTCAGGAAGCTGCCATCAATTTACAGGAGCTTCCTGGACTGTTTGTGCTTTGTTGTGTTACTTCAACCACCTGAATAAGAATGATCTGGTGTGCTGATTAAAAAAGAACATAACGTCGCAACAGTAAAGGTTGCTTGCTCCAGTTGGTTTCTGGTAATTATGAAGTAGAATATTGAAGTGTAATAATAATGCAAGAAGTAATTTAGAAAGTGCTGATATAAAGGTGACGAAATAGCTAAGAAAAAGCACATCTGAATTGATATGGCTAATAGATGACTATGATATTTTATAACAGGAGAAAATATGGGTGGGAAGGATGTTTCATTAAAGCTATCTTTCAGGTAATTTCTGTTTGCAAGTGGAATCAATTTGCACAGACCACACTTTTAATATAAGAGAAAAACATTTAACATAAGGAAACAAGGAGAATTTACCACGCACAGCAGGTTTGTCATAGTGATGTTCAGATCTCACTGTACATGTGGTCCAGTGCCCACGGATCCCTCTGAGCTGTGCGATGAAGAAGAGGTAATCCATACACATCCCATCCCTCTGGGAGACATTATGTGAGCAAAACCAGACTTGACACCCAAGCTGGCTGTGCTCCTCTTTTGCTTGCTCCTTTGCCTCCATAAATGAAACTTTGCTTTGCATTGGATCTCCACAAAAAATTTGATTTTTTGGGGATGTTCAGGTTTTTGCTAATTGCAGGTGGAAGACCACATTTGAGTTGTTGCACATACACTTTTGTACGAGCAATTTTACTTCATGTAAATAGCAACAAGCTGCTTGCCCTGGGAAAGATTACCTGGATGCAGGTTCAGAGGTACATTCTGGTGCAACACTAAGGACTCAGGCAATTCTGCCTCTGCCAGTCTGACTGTATGGCAAACAAAAAACCAATAACTTCTACCAAGCTGAATTCTACCAGTGCATTTAGCTTCTAGATATTTGTAAGCTCACACTTTTCTATAATTTAATAATAGTAGTGCAAATTAATTGAATTTAATTTAATCAAAACTGAAAGATGGTAACATATGATTGATGAGAAGCCTCTAAAAAAGATGTTCCAGGCTTGACTACCTGACACACTAGAAATTAGAAATTTTCTATCTCTTAATAACAATTTACATCCTATTACATGTTTTATGTATTCAAAATTAAAGCATTCTTTTTCCTCATTTATTTACCCCAGATGTACAGATTAAAAAATTCCTCCTGGTCTTCATTTTACTTGACTGACAGTCAGTTCATCTAAACTCACCTCTTATGAAGCCTTGGTCATTGCTCAGAGCATACCAGTACTTATTCTTTACATCTGTTTTACATCTGATTTCCTTGTACCTAAATATGTGTTGTGAAGTCTGTATTTTAAATTGGCATCACATGACATTCATATTTGCCTAATTCAACTAGAAAGAGCTTGACTGAAATACCTTATTATTACCTTAAAAATCTTATTATTTCTTGTGCTTCTCTTTGCTGGCTAATGGCCTTGTTATGATTAGCTAAGGTACCCGTGTTTCTCTCCTTCTCCTTCAGTTCTAGCTGATGCTAAAAATTTCTATTACTTCTTCAATTCAGGATCTTGTACTTTATTTTACCATTACATTTCTGTTTCTTTGTGTTTCAAGGTCACCTGGTTCTTCCTAGGTGTTATTCCATTTATCTCTTGAAAGGATTAACTTCATGGCTTTGTATTATTGGTGAGTTTCTTAATTATTTTTTGTTAGAGGAATGAATGATAATAATGAAATAATCAAAATTCTAAAATACTGAGCAAAATTAGACAGTGAGCAAATTTCTTGAAGGCTGTTATTCAAGGCAATGTCACATAATGTTCCCTCCATGCCTTTCAAATCCTTTTCCTCTGTTCCCACTGTCTGTTTTTTCTGTGGTCCTAACTCCTGTATCCCTGTAATTTCTGAAAAGGGGAAAACCAATCTGCTCTGTAGCACAGTGGCTGAACTTCTTGCTGGTCAATCTTTTTGAAAAATACATTACCTCTGATAGGAAATTGAGACTTATATTTCAGTTTTGTAACTTCAGCCTCTATTTCAATAAGCAAGAAAAATATTTTCTGAGAGAATATAACTTCAATAATTTCTTTACTTGAGCTACAACAGCAACCAGATCTTACATTTTTATTTAATACCGAAAAATTCAATTATTAACTCTTAATGTTTTCCCATTTTTCATTCTGTGAATAAACTCTGTCCTGAACTTGTCTTAGCTATTTCTGAAGTTTTCGTGCTGAACAATTCTTTTCCTTTCTGTTTAATGTTTTGTGAAACAATGTATCTCAGCAGGCAGTTCCTGAGTTGGAGTAGTGATGCTCAGCAGCCTTCTGGGTAATGCAGAGCCTGTCAGTCAGAATGAAATCAGTGTAGTTCTCTGTGTTGCCATGCAAATTCTAAATCCACTTAGCTGGGTTTTATCTTTTCTGGTCTTTAAAGACCAAATGAAATTTATTAAATGCATTATGTGTTACAGGCCCTTCAGCAGGCCAGTTCAGCTAGCAGGTATACATTTAGAAGGCAATTCTGCTCTTTCTTTGATATGGAGATTATAATTTAGCTTGAAGAAGAAAGATTAATCTAACATCTGAACTAGATATAATGCTTGTATTTCACCATGTTGTGGAAATGATTTATAATTTTTCAAAGGAGTTTGTCTCATAATAATGGCAAATCATATATATGTATATTGAGTTATTTCTATGCCTTGCAATATAATCTGTTCTTTGAAAGTAATTATATGTTCTTAATAGCAACAATAACAAGAAAACAGAGCACTTGTGATTTTCTTGTTTTAAACCATATGGTATCTGGTGGGTAGTTGCTCAACGTAGGAAGGTCAGAAGAAGCCTCAGCTACCAATGCTACACCTCTGCAGTACACCCAGTTAAGACTCAGCTTCCTAAAGAAAGCTGGCATTGTCTCTCATGTGTTGTCATATATCTTCTACCTTTTGGTACTGCACGTTGAGCAAGAAAGATGGCAAAGCTCTGCTCTGCCTCTAGTGTAAGCAGGCAGTAAAACTGGCTATCTTCAGAAGGAGAAGTTTAAAAGCAACCTAGCAAATGTGATAGGGTTGGAGACAAATAAAGTACTCCATGTTCTTAATTGATCTTGGAATTACTGAACTAGATTTTTGGTTGTATCTATTGACAGTTCAAAACATACAAACAGATACAAGCAGCCTTGTGTTTTAATTATTTTAGAGATTAATCATTACTAGTAGTCTCCATTAGTTAATTTTTAGGGTTCATAAAAAGCACATTGCTCAATAACATTCATATTTAATTAATTTAGTGTTGAAAACCATTATCAATTACTCATTTTCCTGTAAAATTGTTTGTCTTGTAATCTGACAATGCGTAACAAAATCACACCAAGCCTTATGATATGAGCAAAAAAATATAAAAGGTATAAGTAGGAGTCTGCTTCCTAATTCCTCTTGATAGAAATCAGAGGCTACATCCATAATTGAGAGGTTTAAATATTAGGATTTTGTAAGAAACCATGAATCCTACAGGGCAGAAAAAACACTAAATGTGTAGTCACACTTTGATACATCTGGTATGTTTGAATGATAAACAAAAAATATATTCTTTGGAGGAAGTCAATTCTGTCATAACCTTATGGGTTATTTCAAGTGTGCAGGAAAAAGAGTCCTTATTTAATATAAAAAACATTATTAATACTCTGAAAAATGAATTATTCAGAGATGTTAATTTTTTTCAGATTACTTTCTTCTTTCTCTCTGCCTTCTCCTAGGGGATAACGAAAAAAGTAAAAATATTTCATACATTTACATATGTTCTACTAGGTGTTTATTAGAAGAGTGAAGGTCAAGAAAATTGGTTGTGAAGACAGGGGATAAGGCTAGCAGGCCTTGTATTGGTTCTCAGGTCTTCTGATAACAATTTCAGAAGTACTGAACCAGGTCCAACTAATGTTTTGTCTAACCAAGAACCTTCATTCATCTGGCAACAAGCAGCATTTTACTGGTTAATCATAATTTTTTTAAAGAAAAATCAGTTTTTTGGTTGATTGAGGTTTGGGTTTTTTAGGGAAGCCTAACCTGAAAGGTGATGCAAGATCTCAATCATTATGGGAATTTCTGCAGGGAGACCCGAAGGCAAAGCCGAGTTTCAGACTTGACTGTAGTTTCTGGAGTTCTGTTTTATATCCAAGACTATGCTATAATCTTTCTAAGCACATCCAGGAGACATAGGGTCAAGTTATTTAAGGCACATGATTACCAAGTGTCCTAATGAAAATTAATTACTTCTCCCTGGATATTACTGTATCATGAAAATTTCCTATCAGTGAAGAAAAAGAATTCTCAAGTAACTTGTGCTAAGGATGGACTAATCATGATTACACTTTATGAAATAGATGAGAACATGCCTATTTGCAAAGGGTGTTTTCCCTACCTCATAGTGTAATTCTAATTTTGGTCTGATTAATTTTCAAACAGTTGCTCTTCATCCATGAGCTCATCTCTATCAAAAAGTATATTAATTTAGTCAGGGTAATATACCTGTATGATGTGAAGGGCAAACAGAACTGTGTATCATTAGCAAACACTCAAATTTGAGTCTGTAACGTCTAACCAGTTTTCTAAATAGTGGAAGGCCTTTGTGTGTGAATTGTCTAAAATTTTAATTTCTTGCTTTCTGTAATGAGGTACATTTGCTTAGGAAGAATTAGGTGTCACCTCAAGAGAATACATCCTTTTCCAAGCAGTACAAACCAGAAGTATATGGTTGCTCAGGCTAAGAAAGTTAAAGGAGCAGAATGCTGTACAAAATAGGAAGTACCTCCTTAGATGACACACTTCAGTCTCATGGTGGAAACACTGAATGATGCAGGGAGATCCCAACCATATAAGAATGAGCATTATCCTTCTATCTATGGGATAGTCATAGCATGGCAAATGTGTTTTCAGTTCTGGATGCAATGTGTACAGCATCAAAATTACTGATAATGGGTACATGAACTTTAAGACACTTCTCTGAAATTACTGAGGAACAGAAAGGGTAGTAGGTAGCCATTCAGATGAATTTTGACATCGATTCATCAGCCAGAGATTAATTTCATCATGCTATCTGTTGAAAGCAGAAACAAAAAATTCTTCAGTGTGAGAGAAGGGTCCACATAAAGAGCTAAATCACCGATATTTTCTGCAACTTTCTTATATTCTATTTTTAGTATATTTTTGTTAAAAGTAAAATTACTTGGTTTGAAACTACTGAGTTATTTGTCAGAATTGATCTAATAAGTATCATTAAACCTTTCTTCTCAGTGTTTGGTAGAAGAGCTGGAAAGCAGTTCAGCACTTTGAATCCCTTGGCAGGAGTAATAGTTTAAGAAAATATAGAATATCCAGAATCTAAATAAACAAGGGAGTTTCATAGAGCTGTAATATTTTCCCTTTCTTGCCACAGTTAATTTGCCTGAGGCATCATTGTAAGAAAAATTAGATTACTGCTACATTTATTGACTGTCTTCATGGTACAAGTTTTTTAAGCATGCTTACTTGAAATATTGAAAGAGGGAAATGAGAAATGTTTTCATGTTCTTCCATTCCTTAGAAATTTGTTGTGCTGGATGCTACTACAAAAGGTATAATGAGATATTTCAATGGACAGGGCACTCAGTGGAGAAAGGGTCCAAAACTTACATGGAACTTTTCCTACACAATTTTTCTCTTGATTACAACCAATATATAAGTCCATCTTGCTCCTGGGAATAATTCTCAATAAAAAAAGGATGTGTTTCTGTAAACAAGAAATCTTAGTTCTGACAAATTATGGTGAAAACCTATTTTATTGAAAAATATCACTCAGGCTGCTGGCTACAGTATACAGACTGAAGAGGATTGCTATAGGAAGTGCAAGTTGAGGCCTGTCTGTTTTATTCAATAGCTTCTGGGACTGATTTTTTATTTTATTAGGAGCCTGAGGAATAAAGAGGCTGTTATTTTAAGAAATTCTCATTAAGATATAATAAGCCAAGCACATTTATTTTATTAGCTGTCTTGTAGTCTCCTAACTGCCAAAATGAAGCTGAGTGCTTGTGCATGGCCTCACCTGGGATATGTATGATCAAGACTGGACACAAATCAGCTGAGCCAAGGGACAGAAGCTGATAAACTACATTGGAGTTTTCTAATTGTGAGAATAGAACTTATTATGGCTGGAACTAGAATATAGAATAGAAGTTATCAAGGTATATTCTATAGAAGTCTATAGACTAGAACTTACCAAAGCTATTCTAGACCAAGACTACAATATTGAAAAATCCATATGCAATATGTGAATCTGATTCACATAAAAATCCTTATGCAATATGTGAATTTGTTTAATTCTTTTGGATATTTGTACATCAGAGAAGCCAAAGTAGAAGATGTCTATGACTTGTGGGCTGTGTTGTGAAATTTTCTTTTAAAAAGCACTTTCAAAGAATCCTTATTTCTGGATGTGTCCTCTACCATCAAAGTAGGGAGGAGTTTGAGCCTTCTCCTTAGACAGCTTTTCTATCATGTTTGTGGGATTTCATTTCTGATAAGAGAGGAAAGACTTAGAGGAATGCTCAGATATGTATTTGGAGAGATATTCAGATATGTATTTGACAATGTAAGTAGGAATGGTTTGGGTAGAATAGAGAAGTAGTTCATCAGCACAACATGGGAAACTCTTTTGAACAGAAGCAGACAGACCTAGACATTGTTTTTAAGTTAATAGAAAGAAAAATACCCTCAAATTGAAGCTAAAATTGTTAACAAGGGAAAATACATTGAAAGCCAGGTGGAGTATTCTAAAAAATAAGAAAAAGAGAATAAAATAAAGGTTTGGTAAGCCAGAAAGTCTCTGCTTTTTTTTTTTTTTTTTCAGCTACAGTATTATCAATAAAACATAGATACAGAATTTCATTTCGTCTTCTGTCCCCACAACCATAGAAGCAAAAGGAGGCACTGGTAATTTTCAATGTGTTTTAAGAGACCTCCATTTGATACAAAAGAATTGTTGGAGGAAAGAAAGGAAAGAAGTCAGACCATATGTCCACAAACAAGCTTACGAACTAAAACTGAAGGATAATATAAAATAATAGAAGAAACCTTTGATTCACTGTTGACTGCTGGAGAATGAATATTCTCCAGAATCATGAGAAATATAACTCCTGACACGTGCCTGAGTGACTAACTGCTCTGGACATGTTCTCATCTCAGATTCAAAGCACTACAGAGGCCAATAAATGAGGCTGTATGCAGAAAGTGTGCCTTTCTGGAAAGCACAGCCATTTGAAAGAACTTTTCATCATTCTGTTCATGCTTGCATCTGCAGCATAAAGCAGAGGTCACTTGCTATTAGCTGGGCCAATTCAGAGTTAAAAAGTGTCTTTTAAAAAAATCCTCCTGATCCCATTTTGCAAAATGGATAGAATGCACAATGCTATTGACCTCAGACTCAGATTAGCTTAATTTCATCCAATTTATTCTTGCATTGTTCAATTTGTGTATAAAAGAAAAGGGAAAAAAGAGATGAATGGCAGATGTCACTCATCCTAAGCCTGATAGATGTTTGAAACCCTTTTGTGGCATGAATAAAGTATTTCCTTACCAGGCAACAAAAATATGTTTATGTCCTTGTAAAATAAACCAGGTCATTTAGAAGCATTATTAACAAACAAAGGATGTCAAGGATGGATTATTTGTGGTCTCACTAGAGTTCTATGAATATGAATGACACTTCCTGAATGTGCTGACATGTGAAACACAACAACAAACTTTCTAATCATAACTACTAAACAAGTAGGTCTCAAAATGTACAAGCCAAAAGGAAATGTTATGAAAATCAGTGTGAAAACTCATAGTCCTAAAAGAGATGTTCTGAGAGATATTGATAAGCTTCCTGATCTGGACAGCCTCATTTGTATCCATAAAATACTGCTTTCCTGAGTATGTAGGGCAAGCACTCTTTCCATAGACTGGATTCACATTAGCATTCTACAAAAAGCAAGTTCAGCTGATGGAGATTCAGCAGTAAAAGGCAAAGGGAAACTAGAAAGGACAGGTCATTTCTGTGGGGACTCTGTGGTGTGACAGTAGCTAAGGGATTGTGTAAAGCTTTGGACATCAGGCACTGCTCTCTTCCTGGTTTGTAGAGCGTACACACCTTGTACAAATAACAGTCCTGGTAGCAGCTGTGTGTTCAAGATTTTCTTTGCTTTCCACACGTAGAGTTTTGGCAACTCAAATGCACAAAAATGCAAGTGAACACAGGGACTTGAAAGTAGCTCTCAAGCTGAATTGTAAAGTATGGCAGAACAGTCTCAGTCCCACTGCTCTTCTGGGATGTTCCTGTTGTTTCCCTGTCTCTCCCTGGGCCTAAGGGGCAGCTTGTTGATTTATGCTGATGGGAACTGGCATAAATCAGGGCTAGATCAGCATGGTGACAGGAGGCTGTGCCTGCCGCTCCTGGCTGCTACCCGTTTTGGCATCATAATGCTGAGTGATGGGCAGGGTCAGTTCAATGGGATCGGCCTACAGCTGGGAGAAAAGTAAACCCTGAGCATGGATCCCATGACACACTGGCAGCATTTCAGCGCTCTGGCATCCCTGACAGGGAGCTGGTGGACTGAAAGGCCAAACAGAGCTTTAATTGCATTATTGCTAAGCTGATTTAAAAAACAAGGTGCAAGAGAGGGAGAAATGCAGTACATGGCACAGACATGTTTGCATTACTGTGAACCTAGTTTCTGTACCCTTTTTAATCTTTCAGCTTTTGAAGAAAATGTAAACCTACATAAATAAATGATTAATGAATCCTTCTTCTGACTTTACTTTCGTGTTCCTTACTGTCACCCTTCTTTCACAGACTTTAATCTGTTCTTTAACTTATAAAGCTTTTAAATTTAAGGCTTCTTACCTAGTTAACTTTCTATAATACCCCAAAGAAAATAAAATCTTGAGTTCTAGCTAATTAGATTGTGCTTTGAATGGTAGTATATTTGAATGTTGTATACTGTGAGTTACAGGCATGTGTGTTTCCAATCATTAAATAATTTTGAACTTTACAAAATTTTTTAAACTTTGTAATAAATACGTTACTATATTCATAGTTAATTAAATGCATTTTAGTTATCATCATAACCACTTGAAGACTATAGACTATCATATCTAAAATTACTCTTTCATGGCCTGACTTAATCAGAAGTCATGTCAGTAAGTGTTCAGTGAATATATATATTTATATATATGTACATATGTAGATATATATATATTATATACACACAAATTTTAGTTCAAGAGCAGGATTAAAAGGATTAAAATATCCAAGTTATTATATACACACACAAATTTTAGTTCAAGAGCAGGATTAAAATATCCAAGTTAATGTACACACGAAAAGGTTCTCTATCTTTTTTGTATGGATTTAGGCAACTATGGCATGTATAAAGGGACAGATTTGTGCAAGGAAATGTGCCAATCTTTCAGGATCATAAGTAAACCAAATTTTTTTTATTTCCCTATTATCCATATTTCTATGTATCTATGTATCTCTGTATGTATGAATCTATATATTTATTTATCTATTTATCTAAATATAAAATAACTCAGAAAATGTCAATATTATTATGCAATAACTTTTTTATTCTTCATAACAGTGTCATGTTGGTTCCACATAAAGTCTGATACACTGTATTAAAGGGAATTAATTTTAATTATTTCCCAGAAGTGTGATGACTTGCTTTTTCTTTTTATAGGAATATGTAGGAGAATCTTGAATAGAGCATGAAAATATTTAGTCCTTATTTCTTTTATAACATTTTAGGAGGTATCATGTCAAAGGACTGCAAGCACATTAAAGATATTAATTTATACTCTATGACATTTTGAGATTTGTGACAGTGCAAATCAGGGAGAAGGTGTCTTTGGGGATAATGGTTATGTTGTTTCTGTTTTTTGCAAGGAGGCTGATAAACAAATTTGTGCACACTAAGCTGATACTGTGGTCCCTGTCTGTTGGTATATTGAAATGCCCTGGGCCAGATGAGACATTTTCATGGGCCTGGCAGACATAATCTGGGTTCTGTGCCTTTCTGCAAGGAAAGCCAAATGCCAGATCAAGCCAGGCAACTTGGCATTAAGTGACACCTGTCATTAGGTGTCTACAAGGTAGGATTCAGTTAGAGGTTCAAATTACTAAGCAGAAGTGTCTTCACGTAAGCAAGGTGCCCAGATTCCTGCTACAGCCAGTGGAACACTTGTCTGTAGAATAAGACATCAACCATATGCAAAACCTGCATAAAAAGAAGTGTGTAGGTTATGTGATTTTCACCTCTACTCTGCTCTCATGGGACTCTACCTGGAGTGCTGCATCCATTTCTTGGGTACCCAAGAAATTTCTTGGACCTGTTGGAGCAAGTCCAGAGGAGGTCACAAAGATGATCAAAGGACTGGAGTCTGCAGTCTGAGAGAGTTGGGGTTTTTCAGCCTGGGGAAGAGAAAACTCTGAGGAGACTCTTTTTAGGCCTTTCATTATATAAAGGAAGGTTCTATGAAAGATTCTGAAAGAGGTTTTACCAGGGCCTGTAGTGACAAGAAACAATGCTTTTAAACTGAAAAGTGGTGTATATAGAAGGAAGAGAAGGAAGAAATTTTTTATGGTGTTGGAACACAGGAACAGGTCTCCTAGAGAAGTTGTGGATGCTCCTTCATTGCAAGAGGTCAAAGTGAGGTTGCACAGGGCCTTTGATCAACCTGGTCTGTTGAAAAATGTTGCTGCCCATGGCAGGGGTTTGCAGTGGATTATCCTTAATTGTCTCTTCCAATCCAAACCATTCTATAATTTTATGATTCAAGGTAGACAGCAGTTGTCTGGTGAGATAAAGTTTATAAGTTTTGTTGACTATTGGTCAAATCTCCAAAGGGCACTTGGGCCTACATAAGTTCATGTCTGCATATATATATATATATATATATATATATATATATATATATGTATATATATGTATTTTTATGTAGGTATTTTCTTTCTGAATTGAGTCTGGATTGGTGCAAAGAACTGACTGAAAAATGTTATTGTAAGCCTGATCTGCCTTACAGATCTTAAGGTGTGTCTGTGAAATGGACACTAGATGTGTCTAGTGGTTGTACCTTGGTATAGGTGCCTCCAGTATTCAGACCAATAGAAAGTACCAGGGTTACCACTGCTGCAGTTTGCCATCATACAAGAGAAAAGAGGATGCAGAAATTAATTGTAGTTATGGAAAACTCCTCTATTCTGAAGTGGAATGTAGTGAGACTAATGCACTCTCCTAGGTGTAATCTGTTTGCATTGACCTTGAGTCAGAGAGCATTTTTTACAGTTATGGAAACAAATTATTCCAGCACATGATACTGCCAGAGGCCTTCTTTAGTAACATCAGATTGGAACAAGTGTGTAAATCTGAAGAAATTTAATTTTTTCAGCATAAACCCATCAAACTCTGCATAGGCTTGAACACCAGAGAAGTCTCTCTTTTCTGCTTGCCTCAGGCCTTGATGTTGCGCTCTCTTCCCACAACATAAACAGAGTGGGGTGTAACAAAGGACAGAGAAAGTCATATTTCAGTGTAATCTGAGAGAATTCAATAAGATTTGTTATCAGTGAGCATTTATTAATGTTGTTTTCATTTTTCACTGTGGGAGTCTGGCTGAAATGTAGATAAAAAACTCCCATTAAGACAGGCACCAATTTGATGCGTCTTGTGGTGCCCAGGTTTTTGATAGGCAAGCTGATGTAATTTATAAAACAAGACCTTTAAAAGTGAGGCATGAAGACATATAAATTGATGAAAATTTTGTTTTTCTCATTTATTAGTGAAACTGCTTTTCTTATATGCATATCCTTAATCTGTGCCTTTATTTCCCACTTGATGTTGATGGGGAAAATAGTGTAAGTTAGGATGGTGCATGGCTCATGAAATTTTTATAAACAAGTTTTAAAAACTGAAATCAGATTTTTAGCTGTTAGACCAAAGAGAAAAAAATTGACCAAGCACTCTTATCAATGCAGGAAACTGGTGGTGAAAGGTAATGAGAGATCAAAATGTAGAGGATAATTTTGAATACTTGGCATATGCTGTTTACACTCAAATTGCCCTAAAGCAAAATTGTTGCTGTGATTTTAGGAAGTAGCCATATCCAATTGTACCTAATGAAAAATATGATGCACTGTCTTTGTGTGTGTGTGTGTGTGTGTGTGTGTGTACATGACAGTATCAATGCACAGGTGACCTCCGATGAAGAGAGAATGATACATCTGACTCCATCATCAGAAGGCTAAATAATTACTTTATTATTCTATACTATATATACATTGCCCCTAAACTGAATCTGCCTTGCACTCACCCTTGCTCACAAGTGCACAGAACTGCACTCACTCTCGACTGGCTCGTGACTGGCTTGTGACTGTCTGACTCTCACACACACACTTGATCCTGGGAACAAAACATCCTCACTTTGGGTAAATAATCTCCATATTGCATTCCACTGTGGCACAGCAAGCGAGATAATAATTATGTTTTCCTTCTTCTCTGCTTGTCTCACAACTTTTCTCTGTTCAGAGGGCATGCAAATACCACATGACAGAGAGCCAGCGAGCATTTAATTTAGATTCTTTGCATTAGAATAACCCTGCAAAATGCTTCATAAGATGAGTTAAACTTTCCAGCATCACTTTGATGAATCAATATCTTCATTTTGCACAAGGAAAAATGGAAAGACAATAAGTAAGAATCTGTCTTCCAGAGTCTGAAAAAAACTGCAGCAAGCCATGAGAATGATTTGTTGTGCAGAGACTTTAATTTCCTAGACCTGGGGGTTTTTAAAGTAGAATTTTTCTTTCATAGGTTTTTAAATGTTAATAAAATCGTTCTTTAATATAGTGGTTTGGAGAGGACTGTGAAAGTGATATTTCAATGTCTTCTTTAAAATGTATTTATGACAACAGAAATATGTACTCCAAAAATATACCACAGGTGGATTCTGGGAGGGTGCCACCAATTGCAAGTTTGCTTATGCCAAGAAATGTTGTGTGGTAGGGTCTTGACAGAATGAAAATAATAGATTAAAATGTTTTTCTGTTTATGATGGGGAAAAAAAAATATTATTTGTATGTAGCTTTGTCCAGTCAATTGGTCATATTCTAGTAAAGTAAAGAGCTGTAAAGATACTACAAAACAAAGAAGAAGCAACTCCTGTTGTATTAATGCCACATTTTTTGTCTGTCATTTAGTTTTGCTCTCTACTTTTAAGTTTCTAAATTGATCTCTGAGATAGTTTTGTTCAGTAAAAGTGAGAGGGTTTTTTTTTTATTTCTTTATTTAATTTTTAGATTAGTAATGACAATAGAAATTGTTGGATGTGTCAGGGACTCATGAGCAATAGTAACTGAAAGCCACTCTTGATATCAAATTAATTGTAAGTTGTTTTTTTAATAGGTCAGGTGTTGCCACCTGGTGAATCTTACCAGATGCTATAAAATTCATCTTTAAAATTAAATAATTTTTTCATGGTCCTTAGTTTTAATATGACTAGTTAAATCACTTTAACATAACTTATATTACACGGGAACTCTGAGTGCTGTATAGTTTAAGTAAAAAAAAAAATTGGCTGTTTGGAATGAGATGGCGAAAAAGTTCCTAATGCCTACAGTTTAATTTTTAAATACGTTAATAAAAATTTATATATATATATAATTATTTTCTATTATTCTCTATTATTTTCCTGACATATCTTATGTGATATTTAGTTACGTTTAGCCATTATTTTATGGTGTTCAAAGTCATGTAAGAGCTTGTCCATATCTGCTGACCTCTCTCAGCCTTGGTCCTGACAGAAGGGACTGCAAAACCCTTTTTTAATTTTTGAAATATTTTTTTAATTATCTGTTGAAAAAATATTTTTACCCTGCAACCTTCATTCTTTTTTCAATCTTTTTCTGTCTTCTTTTATCTCAATACTTATGCCCAGTGAAGTATGAATAAATATTGGTACAGTGAACATGATATTTCTGATACTACTAGCAATCCATTTATGAAATAATGTAAATTTATAATTTTGGACATTGGTCTTCAAATATTATGACAAAATTTCAATGACTTTTCTTTTTTCTTAGAAATTCTACTTTTAAAAGATTCTTCAAAACATTTGGTAAAGCTGTTCTTATTTCTAATTTTTATCTGACTATTTTGGACAAATAATTGAACTAATCTTACTGAAAACATTCACATTTGTAGCTTACTTCATACAGTTGTTGTGTCTTTAATATGTATGGTTATGTGATCATGTTGTCAACTTAAATACATTCTCTGAAATGAAATATAACAGTGAATACAGATGGTATCTCACTATTAAAAAGTGAGATAAGACTCAAGATGTTCTTGAGTCTGTTATGAAGGCTCTTCTTGTCAAATGTTCCTACTTTTAAAAACAGTTTATCAGTCTTCAAGCAGCAATTTAAAAAGAATTTATTTTTGTTTTTCAATATATGTGACCCACTGAAACCAATGATGTATGAATTGTAAACAAGTTGCAATCTGGAGGGTTTCTGAAGTCAAGCGAGGGGAGCAAAATGAATTTAGTCTCTGATTTCTCATCCCATTTTTCAATATCACTGTCCACGTCAAAAGTTCATACTGAAGAATTCTGTATGTTTTTCAAGTTATGTTTTCAGAACTGTGACAGCAGAACTCTGCTGAGGAGCAAATGCACTTATCATCCCCTACCCATTGCCACTCTGTTCCTCCACTCCTTATTTCAGTGCTTCCTCAGTATCTACGTACTCCTCATTTGACCACTTGTTTTATTGTTTCTCTGTTTCTACTTAGTCCCCTACTGTTTCTTTCAGATAAATTCCTGTTGAGAATTGTATTGCTCTTGCTGCTTTTCCTGTAGTCCTTTTCCTTACTACACCTTTCTAAGATATCGTGTAGCATTCTCACTTAGTTGTGCTTGCATTTTACTAGACTGAAGATAAATTTAGAAATTGGTGTTACCAGACACAGGCTTTTTTGATTTTGAGTATGGGATGTGTACTGAGCATTTCCTAAAACCTCTGGAACTTCTAAAATAATTGCCAGTTATTTCGTAAAGCCCACAACCGAAGGACTGTTTCAGTCACTTCAGTCAAAGCAGTGAGGAAATGCATGCTTTGAATTCTTGGGCATATGCATCTTCTGGCCTTCTGGGTTTCACCTTCCTGAAGTTTTCACCTTAGCTAAAGTGCTTACATAAATTATTTTTACCTGGCTTTAAACCCCTCTTCTGAAAAGTTTCATTTTATATTGTTTGCATTGTGGGAACTTTTAATACATATCCCATTCCTATAAATTAGTAACTGCTGGAGTTTAGATTAATGAACTCTCATTAGTTATTTCCTTTGCATTTTGTTTCCTGTATAAATTTTGAGATGATTGCTAAAATAAATTACTTGTACAAGCTTTAAGTGCTTTTCTGTTTCCTGCTGTGGTGACAAGTGCCTCATTCAATTGTTTTGAAATGAATGCCTTAAGTGACTTTTCTCCTTTTGAGAATCCTCCTCAGTTACAAACTTCACTGAAGCTAAAACTTTGATTTATAGAATCATTTCTGTACATTAGGATCTACTGAGGAAGTTTTTTTTCTGAAGAAGTTATTTCTCAATAAGTAGCTGCTTTAGTTACATGGTCCTGGAAAAAAATGCACATGCGACTTCTAATACCTTTACTGAATTAAAGGTGCCAGGTCTATAAAATGGCATAAAAAATCTTTATATCACTTATTTTTGGGATAAAATGTGGACTAGTCTGTATTAAAAGCAGTGCTACCTCCTCTGTAATATGAAGAGTAATTTTGCTCTCTCAAACAGAGGGCTATATTTCTGTCATTCTACTGTAAAAAAAGATCCTGCCATTTCAGACTATTGCAGCTCACAAGAAAAAATAATGCAGAACAAAGAAGAGTATATTGAGAACTTTTTCTCTCTGGACTCATCATGTTTACACAACAAGTTGCCAAATGCAGCATATTGCATTTTTGAATATATATATTTTAAATATTTATGGATAGTGAATAATTCCTTTTAGTAAGAGATAAAAATGATTTCTGATCCCTTAGCACCCTGCAGTTATAAAACCATTATTCAAATTAATTAGATATTCCATCTGTTAAATGAAAACTCTGCAATGGCTTTTTAAAACTTATTGAAATATTTCTGATGTAGATGATCGATTGTGACAGGTTCATTTGAGTCGTGGCAGATGAAAAATCTGAAAGTAAATTTTTATTTCTATGATCGTAAGTCTTTCCTCTGGAGACCATGAAAGGAAATATTCAAGGTCAGCTTGGAGAGGGCTCTGAGCAACCTGATCTTTTCGAAGATGTCTCTGCTCATTGCAGGAAGACTGGATTAGGTGACCTTTAAAGGTCCCTTCCAACCCAAACTGTCCTATGAAACTGAACAGAACTTTGCTGCTCAGTGTTTTCTAAACAGATGCAGTTATGAGAATGCTTAAATAGTTGCCTTTCATAAAGTGATAACACATTATTCTTTCCACAACATTTTCAGATTTCCCTTTGCTATTTTAATAGAACAGTTGCATATTGTGCAGGAATTTGATTCTCTTTCCATCATCATTTAATCTCTAATTTATATTGACATCATGATTTAGCTGACTTTCTGATATGAAAAGGAATTCAAGAAAAACAGATTCTGACATTGCTACAGTATAATTAAGAAAAGGCTGGTGATCCTCTGTGGGTCTACCACTGATTTTCATTAAAAGAAAGAAAAAATCCTGACTTTTGATATTTTGTGTATGAGCAGTTAGGTGTGATGACAAAACCAATATGATCAGCACCAGTGTAATACAGGAAGAAAAAAAAGGCCAGTTAATCTTTTATATTTAATTCCTCCATAATGTTGCTTAGGCATGCCTCCACTTAAATACCTTTGCTTTGTTTTGGTTTTGTTCTTCTTGTTGGTTTTGCTCTTCTTTATATTGGTTAGACTGAGTATAACCCACATTTACTTTTGACTAAACACTGCTGTATTCACTTCAAAATAATTTTTCTATTCCATCATAGTGTTGTTTAGGAGCCCATTTCTTCACCTTGATCATTCTGAGATGTCCTGTGAAGGACTCCATTGATTTTATGTAGACATAAGAGGGTAACTTTTCTTCTTTTAACTTGTATTAAAACTTGTATTTGGGATGTTTGTCAGCTACTTTAGCAAAATATAAAGAAGAAAAAAGATAATGGTTATCTAGAAAATGGGAAAATGCAGGGATTTTTTGGCCAAGAAAAGCTCTCTAGTGACCAATTGCTTCACTAAAATTATTTTTCTACAACTTTTAGTCTTTTAATCATTTTATATCTTTCCTCAATACCACAATAAAACATCACCCCATTAAGAATTCAAATGCAAACATTCAGGTCTAGTAACTAGTAATTAGCTCTCATGACAATGGAAACTAAAAATTACAGGCTGCATAAATTACTTTAAACTCAATAAGCCTATTTTTTTAACTTTGCACCACTATTAAAATTTCTTATTACTATTGAAATTATTTTAATGTGACATATTGAATTATAATTAATATAATTAAAAATAATAAAATATTATTCAAAGACTGTTTATTCAATAGAACTTGTTCCCATAGAAACAAGGAGCAAAAGATTCAATTTATTCAGGTTTCATGGCAAATAAATATTCTCTGCTCTGAATATTTAATGCTCTCACATCTATGTTTACAAGAATATCACAAAAAAATCAATAAGCTACTGAATATAGAATATTTCCTTTGCTCTTTACATGAAGTTTTAGTTGCATTTATTGTAAAAAAATAAAACAAAATAAACAAATCCTGAGTAAATATGTTTGTACTCCAAGAAGAGCCACAGATGTTTTCTTGGTATTGATCTCCAGCAATAATGATTTTTAAGCATTGAAGTGCATATGGGGATTTTGTGTGATGGCCAAGGGAAAAAAACCAAACCACCAAAAAACAGCAAAACAAAACGTGGAAGAAATAGAGGCTAAAGAGCTGCATCAAGACTGCCAGCAGTCAGCACAGCTTTCATCTTATGCAACTACTGTTGGCTTGTGTTTGCAAAACCTCATGATTTATTTAGAATTTTAATTAAAGAAAAGGAGTGATTGGAACAGCATCCTAGGAGTACCTAGCATCTGCCAACCGTGGCTAATGATTTTTACAACCTCATCTGCAAACACTCCATTAAAGAAGCTAACCATGACATGTGACACAACTGAACCAAATGAGTGAGGGAAAAAAAAAATCTTTCCTGCAGCTATCACTAATAAAAGAGACAGAATAAGATTTAAAAAAAAAAAGAAAAAGAAAGACACTGTGCAAAGTGTTGTAGCTTCAGGGCTCAATCTCAAGTCCTTGGAAAGCAGGATCATTACATACTCATGAGCGTGTGAAGCATTATGGCCTCTGGATGCTCTGTTGACAGCTTTTTCAGAATTTGCATTATTTTTCCATTTTCTTAAGAAAAGAAAAGAAATCCAACACTTCAATTTTAAAATCAAAAGGCCCCTGAATTTTTTGTCAATCATAATTTCCATTTGGTCTCTCTTTCTGTAGGTCTTTAAAAAATAATGTTTTGCATTTGGTTGGGAATTCACTGTGCAGGGTACAACATGAAGTATAGCAGCTCCTGGGTACAGGGGGATATTATGGTCAGAAGTGGTTATGAATGGGGAATACAGAGGGATAATGTGGCTACAACTTCTCTGGTCAATGGCTGGTCAGTTTTTCGTCTGTGATTAAGTACTCTATCCTCATCTTTTTGGTTTCAAATAAGTTAAATATTTAATATATAATTAACTGGATCCAATCAAGATTCTCCACAAAGTACACCTTTTGGGATTTAGCCTCACAACTGGAAAATTCTAATATTTTCCTTGGGGGAAGAAAAAAAATGAAGTAACCACTAAGTATTACAGTATTCCCTAAGCTATTTTTAGATTTTTCCACTTACATGGATGTTAGAGATGGAAAAGATCTATTAATGGTTTCAGCCCTTTCTCTGCCATTTCAGGGTACTTTGCTGCATTGTAATACAATAATACTGCAACCATAGTAGAGTAATAATAGAGTGCATTTTTCTCTGGATATCTGCTGGAGGAGTCTTGAATCTTAGGTCTGGCTCCTCCCTGGACCAATCTGTGCCCACAGACAAGCACCACATGTGAGTGCACAGACACACCAAACTGACAGTAAGTGTCTCCAATGATCACTGAGCTCTTAAGAGTCCAGCAGATGGAAAACAAAGAGAAAATTTCCAAAGGTCAGATATTGTGTATGTCAGAGTTTAAGAAACCTTGAAAAAGTTGACTAGAATAATACGGATCTTCATTTCACACAAAACATTTTAAGAGGAAGGTTCTTGTGACAACTAAATAATTGTAAAGCTTGAGATGCATTTTGTGTGGTATATCACAAGTTAAAAAATATCCCCCTGCTCCATTAAATTATTCTGTAGCTTGGCTTATTTAATTAATGTATTCGATAGCTTGTGGGTTATAAGAGATTGTGCAAAGAGTATTGATAGAAAGAAAAGAAACATGCAGAGTTTTTCATCCGCTGTTCTTTTCCAGCAGTAGGAAAGTTTCTGATCACTGAAAAGGACCCTATAGAAAAACAATGTGCTTTCTTTTGGAAAACAGTCTCCTTAGGGAATGTGGGAATTTTTCCTGGCAGATTTGGGTCTTTTTCCAATCCAAAGAACAGCGCAACAATGGTTTTTTATTATTCTGGAAGAAAATATATCTGTATAATATGTGTTCTTGCAGGTCATACAATCCCTTCACACCAGGCATCTTTGAATTTGCTTGCAACTGGGTTTCACTCCATTGTTTGGCTGGCAGGCTTCAACTGCTTTTTGTAATACTGAAGGCACATATCAGTATTTTTACAGCTGAAATGAAAATCCTTAAGCTTTCTTTTGACTGCTAACCATGGTTTATGCATTAAATTTCATCTAAATACTGTAATTAAGTGTATTTTTTCATGTCCCACATCTACTCAGTATGTTACCTTTAAATCATAAGGGTATCATAGAATTAATTTTGTGGGAACTAATGGGATTTCAGAAATGTCCTCTAAGGAGATGCTTCATAAAATGCTGTAGTTGAACTTGTAGATCTAAAAGAGACTTAAAAATATTCTGTATGGATTTACAGAAAAACCACTGGACTTATGTTGCAACAGTACTGAAAACTGTCAGACAGACAGTGGAAAAAAAATAGTTTGGACTCAGCTCAGAACAAACTGCTTCTGCTTATACTCCCCACCTTGCAATTTGCTTTGTTTCAGTTAGGAATCTGACCGAAAACAAATTCCGACTAAGTACTTTGTGAGTCACTGAAGTGGAAGAAGCAGTCAGAGGTTCAAGTGCAGAGGTAGGCTCAAGACAAAAATCTCAGATTTACAGGTTTAAAATTAGTCATTTTACTCTATAATTAGAAATTGAAGATATTTGATCTGAGTTTTAATTGTCTGCACTCAACACAAAATTGAATGTAGATTACAGATATCCTTACACGGAGCTTATAACTGCAGCAGCTCTGAAAAGGGCAACTGTCAAAACATGCATTTCAGTATTTAACTTTAGACAGTTAAATGTAATTTTTGTAGTTCATTGGTTTAATTTTGGGGAATGTGATATGAACCATCTCTCCATCAGAAGATGTGCAGCATTCAAATCCTTTCTTACCTGCTGGGATTCTGCACAGCCTGATCAATCTCAGTTCAAGTGTTTTGGGTAGCCAGAGTTATTCATGGCAGCCTTGCGAAAAGAGTGCAGACACAGAAAACATGCCTGATTCCTTTCAATTTGTTGCATTACCTTTGTTTGATTTGTTTTTCAGGCATGGATTGATGTGCTAGCAACAATTCATTTTTCAAATTCTTACATAAATTGAAAAGGGCAAAGTATCTTTCTTGGTTGCAAGAACATATTTGAAATTGAATTATTGTGAGACAATGGAAATCTGTTTTCAGAGCAATTTTTCAAACTATCACATCATCTTTAAACTTCGAAGTACTGGTGCCTTATTGGCTCTAATTAGATAAATAGATATATAACTTCATATTTATGGATTTCAGTATTTATGTAGCTCAAACTGCACGTTGGAAGTCCACGCCAGATTCTTTTATATGTATTCTGTTTTGTAAGTGAAGATATAATCTATTGTCCTTGAAAAAACAAGTTCACTGACAGAGCAGTTCTCAAACTGTGTTTCTAAAGAGGTGCCTCTTGCTGTTCTGTGAAGAACTAGCAGACATTAATGTCAGGCCCTTGTCAACTCTTGATGACTTATTTTAGGGTATTATAGAATATGCAAAATGCTTCCCCAATGCTAATGTCATATATAAATATTTTAATAATTGCTAGCCAGGTGATAAACAATGGTAATACAAAAAAAAAAAAAAAAAAAAAAAGAGGTAGTCCCTTGCCTTTACCTAGAGACCAGAAAGAACAAAACCCTGGTCTCTACCCTGGCATATGGAGAGACTGGTTCGTCATTGCAGTACATTCAATAGGTCCAGTTTTACTGAGCTCCTTGGACCAAACATGGCAAGTCTGTGTGTGAGTTAGCACAAAATATCATTCCAGAAAAATGAATACACTGCACAACCATACCAGTAGTTATGGCACAAGTGACTTTTTTGCCCTGTATCCTTTTTGAAATTCAAATCTATATCATGTCAACATTATGTTATTCACAGGTGAGTTATTTGTCTTGAGGATTAAATGTACTCAGTGTCTCAGCAAGTAGAAACTTGCTATTATCTCTCTCCCTGACACATAACTTGATGCGGTTGATTGGAAGTTGGACTCTTTATTTCAAGTCCAAATGTAGGGCAGCGTGCTTACCAAATGAACTGAAGGTTTAAGTTTATGCTTTTATGTGAGTTGTGGCACATCATACATGCCCTCTGCTAACTCAGTGTTCCCGTTGATATAAAGCAAACACAGAGAATCCATTTGGATTTTTGCATTTCTCATAAAAATTTTCATTGTTTGACAGATACATAAGCAGTGGGCAGCTCCAAAGACATCTTCAGGAAATGATGAAACTGTGCTCTGGTGGGCTTCTTCTTGAATTCTAAAATTTATTCTGCTATTTACTCTTCTGATGTGACTATCACAGGGAATTTGATGTATTAACTTGGTAAGAGGGAATTATTATTGGTGTTGAGGCTGTCTGCAGTGTTTTTTTACAAAGAACTAGTAGATTATCTTGGTTGGGTTTTTTTGATCTTCTGGCATATATTTCGGGGGAGGCAGAAGAAGGTTGTAGAAGGTTGATTTGTCATTAACAGCTGCAATTTTTACTTAGAACCATCCTTACACCCACTATATTTTAAACCTTATAAAGCAAAATGTGGAAGTATTAGACTAGTAAGAAAATCCTGTGTTCAGTTTTGTGTTTGTCACTACAGGAAAGATATTGAGGTACTGTAATATGTCCAGAGAAGGGTAACAGAGCTGGTGAAGGGTCTAGAGAGTAAGTCATATAGGAGCAGGTGAGGGAGCTGGGGTTGTTTAGCCTGGAGAAGAAGAGGATCAGGGGAGACCTTATCACTCCCTACAACTGCCTGACAGGAGGTTATGGCCAGGTGAGGGCTGGCCTCTTCTCCCAGGCAACCAGTAACAGAACAAGAGGATATAGTGCCAGGGAAGGCTCAGATTGGACACAGGAAGAATTTCGTCATGGGAAGAGTTGAAAAACACTGAAATGAGCTGGCCAGGGAAGTGGTAGAGTCACCATCCCTGGAAGTGTTCAAGAAACAGCTGGATGTGGCACTTAGTCCTTGGTCTAGTTTACAGGGTAGCAATCAGTCAAAGGCTGAACTCAATGGCCTTAGAGGTCTTTTCCAATTCAAATGGTTCTGTGATTCTGTAATTGCTGTATTCATAAATTGTTTTTACAGGGATGATAATATCTACACAAAGTGGATACTCCAGATAGCTTTACAGCAACCCTAAACGAGGAACAAACCTAAACTAGGAGATTTATAGTTAGATTATTCTTTTATATTGTTTTCTGTATTTATTGGAGATCCCACACTAGTTCTACCCTAGCAATGTAGAACTACTTTGAAGCTGCTCTCACACTTATTTCATAGCATACACACATGCATGGTAAACTACTGTGGGATTTCAAAGACTTATATGTGGCTATGACCCAATGTTGCCCAATCATACCAAACACTGTCATGTGCAACATTTACATATCTGTATTTGAGCAAGTGTTTCTCCATTTTTGCGACTGAAAGGTATTTTGTTCAAATTTATTTCCTGAAGCTTTCTGCTTCTCTTTGCCATTACCACTGAAAGGCCATCTACTGTAAAAGACTTCCCACTGGATCCATATTTTCCACATGAAAATTTCAAGCACCAGGATCCATTTTTATTTTTGTAATCTACCATGTTGCAGCTTGCACTCTGTTCTGCCATGACCACATGGCTTGCCGTGACCACATTTTTCTTGTAGGCACATAAGAAATTTCTCTTTCTCTCTTTTAAAAGTGATTAGCTATTCTTTATTTTTAGAAAGCATCAAAGGAAGGCAATGAAGATAGTGAAGGGCCTTGAGGGGAGGCAGTACAAGGAGCAGTTGAGGTCACTTGGTCTATGCAGCCTGGAGAGGAAGAGACTGAAAGGAGACCCCATCACAGCTACAACTTCTTCATGAGGGGAAGCAGAGGGGCAGTCACAGGACCAAAGGAATGGCCTTAAGTTGTGTCAGGGGAGGGTTATGTTGGATATCAGGGAAAGGTTCTTCAACCAGAGGGTGGGTGTTTGGGCACTGGAACAGGCTCCCCAGGGAAGTGGTCACAGCATCAAGCCTGACAAAGCTCAAGAAACACTTGTACAGTGCTCTCAGGCACATGGTGTGACTCTTGGGGGGACCTGTGCAGGGCCTGTACAGGAGCTGGACTCAATGATCCCTTCCACCTCAGCTTATTCTGATTCTGTGATTTATATGGATGTATTTGGTTTAAGGCTTATTACATTAAACACTGTTTTCCTTTGTGGACATCTTACCACTAATTATCACTGATGGAGACATTCAAGCTATATTAATTCTTTCTGCAAGCTCTTTTAGGTAAGATGTATAAAGCATTGTAACTGATTCAGAACAGTTGGGTATTTCTTGGTTTTGGTTGGTGGCTGAATTTGTATCACATTATACTGGTCTGAACCTTAAAAACATTCTCTGCTGACACGCAGGGCTTTCAGTGTCTGTAGCAAGTTTGTCATCAAGATGACTTGATTCCTGATGGTTAGGGAGTTGAAACTAGCAAAGGGCTAATAAAGTACATTGATCAATGATGTAGGGGTAAACAGGAAACACAGGAGAAATATAATTTCTAGTGTCCTGTGCTTGGCAGAGGCATGAATAAATCTTTGTCACTCTTTTTTCCCTGAAGCCCCCCAGTCAACTGCATTGCTAGTATTCACTTCCTGTAACCTACCCCCTTCCATTCCAGTGAGGGCTCTCACCTGCTCTTTTCTGCAAATGTACCATGGCTGAAGTATGCAGGGACTAAGGAGATCAAGACAGAAATAGAGATCTGAAGTAGAATAAGAAGAATACTGGAATGTTCCCTTTTTTTTTTTTTTCCCTTTTCTGAGTCATGTACTAAAATCTCTGGAAGACACAAAAAAAGGCCCAGGTCAGGTCTGAAAACCCCAGTGTGTCTTGTGTGCTGGAAAAGGGCAAGGTAGTAACCCATTAAGTATTGGTAGATGAAGAGTGTGTTCTCAGGTGAGGAGAAACAGATACAGAAGCCTGAACTGTGTATCTTCTCCTCCTGTCATGTGAATAGATTACCTATTTTCTTGATTTAGTGACACTGAGTAGAATAAAATGACAGTGTCAGAGGGCAAAGTATTTTTTCCAATTTGAAGCAAATCATTTTGGTAATGTATGTGTTAAATAATCTCTGTAAATGTCTGAAAACACAGACAGTTTAATGAATACTTGCTCATATGCTTGAACATAAATGATTACAAAGATTCCATATTACTATAGGCAATTAATTTATACTTATTTAAGATTTATTTTTTTCATGGCCAGTGGGGATATATCCCTCCTGGGTTGTGACCAGATGTTTAAACATGAAGACTGTAATTTTAGCTTTTATTGCATATATATGCCTCAGCAGTAATGGATTTGACTCTTTTTAGCAGGCATCTCAAATCCTGCAATTTTCTGGTCAGCTTAAGGAAAAAGAAGCGCTCTGCAAATGAGTAAAAACCAGTCTGCATCTCTTATCAGTGAATCCTCTGAGCCAGCTGCATAACTAATAGAATCAGCTGCTGCTCTTTTCACCTGTGTGGAGCACATTCACTCTTAATAAAATAACTGCAATCCCACAGTCTGATGTAGTTTGGGAAGAAGTGAATTTCAGACTCACTGAAGCACAAGCCTTTCAGGCAGCTTTTTTGGTTAGGAGTGAATGAGTCCAGCTGATTAGAGCTGGTAATGGAGAGGAGAGGTGCCTGAAATCTCTTTGCAGCTGTCATTGATTTCCAGTAGGAGCACAGAAGCTTTCAAGTACTTGAATCTCATTCTTCTTCTCAGTAGCCACCTCCAGCAAGCTCTGTTTAATAAATATTTGTTTCTCAACATCCCTGCCCCTATTTTTCTGTGCTTGTGAATTTGAGGCACCCAAAGATACAATTTCCAGGGCTGCTTCTTCTTTCCCTGCCAAAACTTAATACCAGTTAACAAACAACATATGATCTTAAGTACTTAGAACAAATCTGTTATCCAGATTTAGCAACTATATTTTGTTGTTGTTGTTGTTGTTTTTGGGATTTTTTTGTTTTTGTTTTTAATCCATGCAGGATTCTGCATAATTTCTTGGACTTTTTCAAATATCAGTCTAGCTGCAAAAGCTTTGTCACAGTTTTGGAGCCTCAAATATCATATTAATATGGCAGTTTGTACACACTTTGATGGGAAAAAAAGGTCATGCATACTTGGCATTTCAAAATCCCTGTCAGCTCTCTTTAAGAAAGTAGGGCCTTCTAAATATGACTTAAAACCCAAAGTACATGCCTCAGTCAGTGACCAACTGACTGACCAATTTTTCCTTGTAATTTCTTGACCCAGGATTTTCCTTCTCTTAGTTTCAATATAAAGTCTGATTTTGACTAATAATTATGTATGTAGGTTTTTTTAATTTTTTTTCTTTGTATTGTTTGTTTGGTTTTTTCAGGTGTTTTTTTTTTTGTTTGTTTGTGGGTTTTTTTTGTCGTTTTGTTGGTTTTTTGTTGGTTTTTTTTTTTTTTAAAGGAAGTATTGCAGTTCATATTTAGTAATTCCCCAAGGCTTGGTTGGCCTAACTAAAACTTACTAATGCAATTGAAACATTATGTTTGGTACCCTTTGTGCCTCCCTTCTGGAAGTTAATATCTGTCCTTCTTGAAGCATGTCTGTTGGGGGAAAAATCTGATAAGCTACTGGGGTAATGTCTGCAATACAGACACTGCAACTAGGTTCCTATGCACACCTGTATTACCACAGATTGAAGATAAGTAAAAAAATACAATTGTTCCTAGTCCTGTATCTTTTTTCCCTCGGTAAAGTGAAATATATAAAAAGGAACATCCCAAATATTTATATCTGTAAGCTGACAGAGTCTAAAACTACTGATTTTACATTGGTAAAGTGAAATATATAAAAAGGAACATACAATCCCAAATATTTATATCTGTAAGCTGACAGAGTCTAAAACTACTGATTTTACATAGCTATTTCAGCTTCTTCATATTGATACAAATTTCTAGTCTTTCTGAATATGTCTAATATTATTCTAGTTCTCAGCTATTTACATGAAAAAACATTTTATCAAAATCCTCTTTTATCAGGGTCATCCTGTAATTTAAAAGACCAGCTGACAAAAATCCTTGACAGGCTGAGGCTGCAGCATTTACGCTTCCTGTAAGGAGGAAAGACATAGAAGTGATGTGGGGAGTCAGCAATTCTAGGAAACCCAGCAGCCCAAGTCCTGGGTTATCGCTGTGCTCTGCTTGGACCAGGCTACCTTGCTGAAAAGATATTAAGCTCTGACAGCTCAGACTCCCATGCTGCAGGCATAGGCATGGAAATGTCATTTTTAAATGATAGCAGTATATCTGTTGAAATCCACTTTTTTAACCCTCCAATGAACATTTTTATACATATTCAAGCAGCAAGCAGGTGTTTCACAATTCCCTAACCTGATGGTATACATGGAAAAAGGCCATTTTGGTGAGCCTGTAATCATTCTTTTTCAATTTCATTCAAAGCTCTCCTTCAGCAACCAAAGTTCAGCCTGGGAATGGACAGACTTGCTAGACAGTGTTTTGTGCTGGCTTTTGTTCTGTGGCTAGGAAGTACTGAGTGGTAGTAATGGGGAGGTGCCTTGTTTTGATTCAGATTTAAGCTGGTTCTGAAGTTTGTTCCACTAGCTTGTTAGGATAGTGCATTAGCATCTGCCAAACTCTTCACAAGTTTTATTCAGCCACAAAGAGTCAAGAAGGGCTGAGTGCTTCTCACAGCTCTGGTTTCATACACACAGAAGCATAAAGTTTAGTGTCTAGCCATCTGCCAAATTCCTATTTGAGCTGTCTGGGTGAAGGCTGACCCTGTAAGCAGCCAGGGTGGATGAAGTTGTCTGCCTTTCCTGGGAAAGGCTGCTGATGTGATCCCCTTGTGGACTGAGGCCCTGTGATGCCCACAGTGAGTCCAACCTCTCCCCTGCTCATGCAGCAAACACGGGGCTGAAGGACAAAGCAAGGTGGCAAGTGGAATCCTGAATGGGAGAGTCCCCTTGGCACTTGGCAGGCAGCTCAGCTGGTGTGGGACTGCAGAGACTGCATGGATAGGAGGTGAAGCCTGCAGGGAATCTCCAAAGAGACTGCTCTTTCTGCACTGATTTGTGCAAAATGTTGTGGTATCAGCAGCAAGCCATGCACTCTCTGTCTCTCTATTGAAGGAAATCACTGTCAGATTAACTGCTACAAAAGACATAGCTGTGTTAGAAATAATAGGTGAGTCAGCTAGATAAATCATATTGTGTCATTTAAGGGGTAATATCTTATGTTTATAGTACCTTTTCATAGGATCAGACAGCCCTTATAAGTGAACAAAAATGGGAAGCTATTTTGAAAGCCTGAAGTAACCCCAGGTAAAATGAGCATTAGAAGCAGCAACTCATCCAGGGCCCTGCTCAGCAGGCAGTGTTATCTTCTGCATGCACAGTAAGCTGAACTGCTCAGAGTGGTGAGCAGAACTAAACCTGGCACCTCCCAATTGCTATTTAGTTAACTAGCCGAGACACTTAGTTTTCAGGCAAGGCTGGGAATGGAGATAGTTGTTATTCACTGGAACTGCAGCCCACTGGTCCCTGGACCACCTAGGGTTAGGGTTATGCTTAGTGTAAGGGTTATGTCTAGGGTTTTGAAAACCACAAAGGCCAGAGCCTAGGGGAACCCAGATCTGCCAAGACATGACTCCCTCCACACCTTTCTGCTTAGGACCAGCCTCACTCCTATACACCTTTTCCTCCCTCCCCTACAGTTAGGGTTACACCTAGGATTATGGTTCTGAAAACTACAAAACTCAGAGCTCCAAGCATACTGCAGCTGCAAAACCCATGCCAAGGGGAACACAGATCTGCCAAAACTTTGCTTCCTCCACAGCTTCCTGCTTCTAACCAGCCTTAGCCCAAGGCTGCTGATCCTGCTCTGCCTAGGGTTAGGGCTATGCTTACGGTTAGGGTTCTGAAAACCACAAAGCCCAGAGCTCACAACATGCTGCAGCTGCAGAAGGCATGCCAAGGGGAACACAGAAGTGCCAAAACATGGATTTCTCAACAGCTTTCGCCTTTGAACCAGTCTTAGCCCAAGGCTGCTTTTAAATCTCTGCCTAGATTTAGGGTTATGCCTAGTGTTAGGGTTATGAAAACCACAAAGCCCAGAGCTCCAGGCACACTGCAGCTACAACAGGCATGCCAAGGGGAACACAGAACTGCCCAACATGGCACCCTCCATAGCTTCCTGCTTGGCACCAGCCTCACCCCCATGCACCCTTTAATCCCTCACCTAGGGTTAGGGTTATGCCTAGGGCTAGGGTTCTGAAAACCACAAAAGCCAGAGCTCCAGGCACACTGCAGTTACAAATGCCATGCCAAGGGGAACACAAAACTGCCACAATATGAGTCCCTCCCCACCATTCTGCTTGGCACCAGCCTCACCCCCATGCACCTTTTTAATCCCTCACCTAAGGATAGGGTTATGCCTGGCTTTAGGGTTACGCCAGGGGTTAGGGTTCCAAAAACTACAAAGGCCAGAGCACCAGGCACACTGGACATTACAAAAGTTACAAAAACCATGCCAAGGGGAACACAGAACTGCCAAGACATGGCTCTCTCCCCACCTTTCTGCTTGGCACCAGCCTCATCCCCCTGTCACCTTTTAATCCCACACCTAATGTTAGGGTTATACCTGGGTTAGGGTTACGCCTAGGGTTAGGGTTTTGAAAACCACAATACTCAGAGCTCCAGGTACACTGCAGTTATAAAATACCTGCGAAGGGGAACACAGAACTGCCACATCATGGCTCCCTCCACTGCTTTCTCCTTTGAACCAGCCTTAGCTGTTTTTACTGCTCTGCCTAGGGTTGGTGTTATGCCTAAGGTTAGGGCTCTGAAAACCACAAAGCTCAGAGCTCCAGGCATGCTGCAGGTACAAACGCCATGCCAAGGGGGACACAGAACTGCCACAACATGGCACCCTCCATAGCTTTTTGCTTGGAACGAGCCTCACCCCCTTGTCACTTTTAATCCCTCACCCAGGGTTAGAGCTACCCCGCTAGCTCTAGGGGGTGGGGTAGCTCTACCCCCCCTAGAGCTAGGGTAACGACTACGTTTATGGCTCTTAAAGCCACAAAGCCATTTTATGATCTTAAGAAAGATGCTGCTACATAGATTTTTCTTTTATTTTACTCAGACCCAGGCTCTTTAGCAGAACGTATCTCTCTTTTATATAGCTCCTCTCCAACCTATCTCAAGCCTTCATGCCAAGTAGCCCAGTATGCGCAGCACCACACTTGACCCACAGAACATCCAAAGGGGACTCACAGCACAAGTTTCACTTCTCCTCTTTGTTTTTAGCAGTATTCTTAACTTTTTACTCAAAATTTTAGAATTCTGGACCAATGCTCTTTGGTTTGTTTGTTTCAGAGGTTTTTTAAAGAGGATGAACACCTCATTGTTCCCCTCTTCCCTCATTTGCTACAATCCCCCTCTTTACTGCATCATCAAGCACTCTCCACTGAAGATTCAGCCCTAATTCTCCAAGAGTTCTCACAGACAAAATTCTGAGCCTTTGTTGATTGCTAACACCACATATTGCTCACTGTTACTTAAATGCAGCAGCAAAAGAAGGACTTGCATAACTGAGCAGCAGATCTGATGTGCTGTCAAGAACAGTTTGGTTTTTTATGAGGAGCTAAAAGGATTCATGTTGTTTTGCCTGCCAATTAAAGCCTTTCAGAAGCATAGCTCCCTCCCCACCTTTCTGCTTGCCACCAGCCTCACCCCCATGCAATTGCTAAGGCCAGTTAAAGTAGCTGAGAGGGGAGAAGACAGTCATTTTCCCTTCCTCTATAGCATTAACTATTCCACAGGTCACAAATATTACTGTTTCCTAGAGACATCCCTAGGCATGCCCAGACATAAAGAAAATATGTAAAGCAAAGGACCTGATCTCTAAAAATATTTTTTACATTGAACAACTTTTCTCACAGACAGCAAATCATGCTCTTCACAGCACCTTAATAACCTCGGATGTACTTGATTAAACATTGATAAATGAACTCAGTTTTAGTTGTTGTTTTGTTTTTTTTTCTTTCCTTTAGGGCAACTAGTAGCCAGAACATAAAAGCATTATATAAGTTTGAAAGAGATTTTGAAGCTGTTGTACAGATGAAGACTTATATTTTTCTTGTGACTTAATCTTTGAATATGTGACTACTTCTGTTTTAAGATAGAAGGAGCATTTATTTATTTATTTATTTATTTATTTATTTATTTATTTTTAATGAGGCTGTGACATATTCTGCTGGGGAGGGCTGCTTTGTGCTAAACCAAAAGCCAGGCAAAGCAAATAAATGTAATGGATTCAGCTTGCTAAAAAGAAATATTTTCTTTATGAGACATAGAATTAAGAAGCTGGTGAAACCACAAATTAAATCAGAATATTTGGTACATAACTAAGGGTTGTGAACCTCAGCAGTAAGTGTATCCCATTTGGAAATGTCATCATTTATGATTCACTTTTTAAATTTTTTGTAATCTATGGATGTTTGAAGAAGATTTGTCCCTGGAAGACTGTCCTGTACCCTACTTAAAATAGGAGCATCTCAAACATCTTTTGGAAGATTCTGATCATTAGGATATTGAAACTGATGGACTCAGATCACATGTGGTTTTATTTTTACCCCTTTAGTAGAAAATAAGGAAATAAAAACTGACTTAATAAACACACCCAAAAGAAGGAGCTTTTGTGAAAAGAAAAAATGCTGGGGTGAGGAGAAATGAGCAGGTAAAATCTGAAGAAGCCCATTAAAACTGAGGTGTCCAGTCAGAGCAGATTTTAATACAGGAAGTATCTGCATGCTAGGTCCACTCTCAGTTACAGTTACAAAAGATACAGATGCTAAGCACATGTCTGAAAGCCTTTAAATATGTCTTTTCAGATGCTGAACTGAGCTCTATGATCAGCCCATGATGACAATAGAACTGAATGAAAACCCAGTTGCAAACCTTCTTAAGCTCAATAGAAAAGAATCTGCATTTAACTACAATGGCTTGATACCACTATACATTTGGAGTGGTCAGCAGTTTATTCACATCATGAAAACCATCAAACCATTGGTAGTGCTGGGACTTGCTTGTACATAAAAGATATTCTTCTTTATAAAGTAGAATGCTGAAAATTGGTGAGATAATTGCAAATGATGAATAAGTTTTATCTGACATTCAGAAGCTTCAACTGCCTTGTAAAATTAAATATCTGTGAACTTATGTGGTAGTTTCTTTTCTGTAAATCTTTGGCAATTAAACATGATATTTTTATGACCTTATGGTATCCTGATGTATATAGTTTGGCTATCCTTTGGGATTGCTGGTGACAATATTCACAAATGCAATTAATATTTGCAACAAATACCTAGACTTTTTTTTATGCAATCCAGGTTTGTCTCAGTCGCTCTTTGTACCAATAGACTAGACAGGTACATGTGACTTGTAAAGAAATAATTCCTTTGCGTGTTTGTAGATTTACATCACTTTAGCTGCAGTCTGATGGCTTTTCTTTATATTTTAAAACAGATGAGAAGTTATTACTCAGGGGTGATGGCTTCATTGAACTATCCCATTTATCAACAGCTCAATTCCTGTTTGTCACTGCCTGGCGTTGATAATCTGTTGCCAAAATCTGTCAGACAAAAAGAAGTTCTTCTTGCCTCAGTGACAGATGGCTCTCCTGAACAAAGATCTTTCTGCCTATAAAATACTGTCTCTTTTCTTTTTGTCACAGATTTATTTTAAGTAGCCACAGATACATCAATACAGTGCTGTTCCTCCAGGCTGGGCCAGCAGGTGAGAATACGGATTTGTGTCACTTCTTCTGTGAGTCAGAGACTGAAGATAAAAGCTCAGTCCAGACTCTGTATTGTCACACAGTCAGGGTCTGTATCATGATGTCCAGCTCTACTTGGGCTATACCAGTTCAGGTCCCATGTCATGCTAGTGCTCTTGTGGGGCTCTTGGCTCTGGTGCTTCATGGTCTGCTCTGTTCCTTCAGGTGCAGCAGCACTAGAGCCTGTTCTTCTGTGTCTGTATCTTGTTCAATAACCTGTGAATCCTTTGGACCATTTTCCTATGAGACACACCAAGAATGTTCTCAGACATGAAGATCCTTGGCATTTTCTGGAGAAAAAAACCAAACTCGTTGCCAATAAAAGAATATCCATGAAAGCTTAAATTATAATGGACATCTGAAGTTTTGCACAGATGGAGAGGAAGATGGTCAAACTTTCATTATTGCTTACTTGGTATCAGGAAGAACTACTTTCTTCTAAATATCTGTCTTTAAAACAAGGAACTCTTCACCTTCTCAGGAATCCTTTTAGAATTTTAACTTTTTAGGGAGAAAAAGAAAAATTACAAAGTACATTTTCTTCTCATAAAGCATATGAAAAACATTGCAGGGCAATACTATGCTAAAGCAGAGCTGTCATAGTACTGTCATTTACTGTTCTAATGCATTCAGCTAGTTCAGCAGAGCTTATTGCAGACAGATTTTGTTAGGAAATGGGTAAACATTATGCAGTATTGTAACCTATAGCCATAAGATCCATGCAAATTCAGTAATCGTGTTATATGAAGCTTCCTGTTTGCCTGGGCAGCCAGAATGTATAAATTAAATATTTATCCACATCCAAATGTTGTTTTAAATTATACTGAACAGCATGAAAACCTAACAACCAATTTAAATAATGAACCATTAAATAAAAGGATTGCTGGAACCATCTTAAAGTCTTGTATATTTTTTCCGTTATGTTTCCATAGTTCCTTAGATCTCATTATTTTTTTCCTTTATCCCTACTACTTTAAAGTACTTCCTTGATAAACCAGTGGCTTCCAGCCATCCAGAATAAAGACAAGTCGATTTTTTAATAAATACTTTTTCCTGAAACCACTTCTATGATGTTTTGTATTATCCCACTGAAAGAAAACTGAAATATATCTCAGTATCTCACTTGACTATGGTACAACAAGTGAGGTAAAATTCCCAACCTGATGGTGACTTCTTCACCTCTGTTAGTGGAGCAATGGCTGAGAAGTTGATGATAAATGTTTATATGTGTCTATAAAGCAGAACACTCAAAACCTGCTTTGCAAAAGATTTTTGAAGATGGGATACTTTGAAAGTTAATACATCTTCTCATGTTTGGTACTAACAATATCAGTGGTGGAGTTCAAATGGTGGTGTTTTTACACATAAAACTGAAAGAAAAAAATTTCTCTTTATGTAAGATCTATGGAAGAACATGAAATAGTTGATAATAAGTCTTTTGTCTGCCTGTTTTGAGTTCCCACAAACCTGTTCTGCTTGCATTGTTGCAATGTACCAAATCTAAACTTCAGGTTCTCCATCTGCAGACTGTATACATGACATCCCTCACATATCTGCTTTATTGAAAGGGAAAGTGTAGCTTAATATTACTTGTTAGTAGATTAAGTACAAATAGAGCTATAAAATACTAGTTTGAACACATCTGGATTACTGTACAGGATGTAGGACTGACACTAGAAAGAACATATAAGAAATAACATAAAGTGAAGAAAAGAGATAGCAGGTAAAACATGGGAAGACTGAAGAGACAAAATTTGGCTATCCTTTAAAAGAATACGAGGGACACAAGAACTGTAAAGTATCTTCAAAGTAACACCCCTAAATGAAGTTACTAACATTGAACACAAACCAATACACTTAAGAAAGGATTTCAAAGCAGACAATAACACATAAAATCCTGTTGTTGCATGAATTCCTAAAGGAATTACACAAAACCAGAGCTATCCGCAAATGGTGTAATGCTGGGGAAAGATTAATTCATGTAATTGATATTTATTTACAACCAAATAAAAGCCCAGACTTCACCAGAACAATTATTTTATATTAAATAATAATTGATTACTAGCACATAGCAATTGAAAAGTAATTACCATGATGTTGATATGTAGTATTTTATTTTTCGGTCTCAGCAGATGGCTTTTTAATATTTTTGTTATTAACTGATATAGATAAATGTCTTATTGAATAAAAATTAAATTGATATTTGAGGACTATAATTTAATCACTTACTTTCATTATTTCCCATAGGATTCTTTTAGAGCCCTACCTGCTTTTTTTTTTCCTCCCTTCTTCCCATCTTTGTGCCTGAGGATACTAATAATGATGAATTGAGAGTAGAAAGTCATAAGAATCATTTAATTATTTGACAGGTAGTAAAATATTCTATCCTTCCTAAACTGCACAGAATGTGCTTGTGATTAGAGAACAAATTTAATAAAACAGAGCATATTGATTGCCAAAGGGGGGATTTTTTTTTCCTAAACTAATGATGCTAAGCACTGTAAGAGGCTATACAAAGTAAAGTTACTTGTTCAGACAGCTGTCATCTGTAAGAGTGATCCAGATGTAGGAGGTAGCGTAGCTGAGAAAAATACAATGATATCATCACAGATAATGCCTGCAGAGAAATTCTGATGGAATGCAACTGTTCTAGATGTTAATGTAATTCAGGTATTTATTAAAGTACATGGGTATTTGGTCAGCTTTATGGTTTCACAGCATTTTGCATCTGAGGATCTCCAAGCACTGTGTCAGTGGCAAATAGTTAAACTAAACACCTTATTTGTGAATCCAGCTGATGCAAAAACTAGATAGAAAATAACTGTCATGTGAAATTTCTCTTTCAGAACCCACTTGTGTTTATTTGCAGGTGGGTGTTAAAATTCTGAACAAAATACAATTTTGAAAGAAGTTAACAAGTGTCAAAACATCAAAAAATGTGAACACTTTCTCCAGAAGGTAGAAATTACAAATATAAGATATGTATATTGTCATAATGACATTATTTTTTATCATTAATTAATGACAGGATTTATAGCATTTCCACTATATCCAGACAAAATACTTCAGTGTTTTCCACGTTACTGAAACAAGCATGTAGAAATTATTTGTTTTGACAGTTCTCCCCCAAAATGGAGTCAAATTGGACACATTCTTTTGAAAAGTTTTCATTTCCAAGTAAATGTAGTTTTTCTGACAGTTCTGTCTGTCCCACCAGCCATTTTGCCCAGCTTAGAGCTGCTTTCTGTTTTAACTGAGCCCAAAGGACACGCTTTTTTGATCACACAGGAGTTGGTGACTTGCCTTGCATTAGACCTCCCAGCTTGCAAGATTTGTTCTCATCCTGAGACAAGAATTTAGATATGTTCATCTTTGACAGCTGCATTAGCCTGGCACATGGATCAAGAACAAGTGTCAGCATTCAGTATTGCTCAAAACATAAAGATACGTCTGACCACAACCTTTTAAAAACTGGGAACAGGCTTGACCTACTGTGAACTTCCTTCTGCTTTCCCAGCACAGGAAGGCATTGATATACAGGGGGTGAATACAGATTGATTTCCCATCAATCTGTAGCAGTAAGGATAGAAGAGGATTGCCAAGCTGATTAGAAGGATGCAGCACCTCTCCTGTGAGGAAAGGCTGAGAGAACTGGGTTTGTTCAGCCTGGAGAAGAGATGGATTTGGTGTAACTTAATTGTGGCCTTCCAGTACCTGAAGGGAGTCTACAAGAAAGATGGGATACAGCAGCAGCACACACTGACAGAACAAGAGGGAGTGGCTTCAAACTGAGAGTAGGTTTAGATTAGATATTAGGAAGAAATTCTTCAGTGTGAGGTTGGTAAGACACTGGAATAGGTTGCTTGGAGAAATTGTGGATGATCTGTGTCTGAAAGTTCCAGGACAGGTTGGATGGGGCTCTGAGCAACCTGGTCTAGTGAAAAATGTCTCTGTCAATGACAGGGGTATTGGAACTAGATGATCTTTAAGGACCCTTCCAACCCAGGCTATTCCATGATTCTGTGATTCTGTATTCAAGTAACAGCTTGGCATCTAGAAATTTGTGAAACAACATGCTATTTCATAGCAGATAATCTGTCTGTGCATTTTCATTTGGACTTTGAAGAAAGTTTTTCCTAATGTTCTTGCTCTTATAGAAATTATTTATTTGATCATTGCTGTTTTTCTTCTTAGGGAAAAGGAAGCTATCCCATAAAATGTGGTGTCTTGTATATTTCTTCTCCTTACAAATTAAACAACTGGTCTAGTTAAAGGAATTTTACACTGACTTAGGAGCTTAGTATGGAAATTACTGTTATCAAATATAACTCATCCCAGTATGAGAATCTAAAGATTGATCCTTTAAAAAAAGTTTCCCTGCCAGTGTTTAGTTACAATTAGGGTTGATGTTGGTATTGATTTTTAATAGTTGCTAAAACAATGTCTGTTCTGTAATCTGTATTCAACCAGCTTGATATACCCAACCAGTTCTCAGAATAAACACTAAAAAATAGCAGTAAATTAATACTCTCAGTCTATTTTCATAAACTCACAATCTTGTGAGTTGCATGGTGATTCTCAAATGTTCATGGTCATGTGAAAGGTCTGTGTTTTGAAGGCTGGAATAATACTTGGTGCCACAAGAAAACAAAGCTTCACAAATCTGTTAGAAATCAGTCAAGGACCAGAATTAACACAGTCATGTATTCATTTTAACAACAACAGGAAGCTGGTGAGCTTAAATAATACAGTTCTTACATGGTATTAAAGCAATAGAAAGAAATAGGACTTGATGTAACAGGGAGGACAGATTCACAGAATACTTTGTTGGCACCTTGTCTTATAATGCTCAAGTGAAGGAGCTGTCTCTGCCTCTTTTTAAGCACAGAGCTGTCCATGCACACATAATTGTTTCATGTCAAGGTTAATGAGAAAAAAAATCACATTTAAATTTTGCATTCAGACAATAAATCTGTCAGGATCCAAGAAGTCTCAGGTTTCCAGGGTCTACCAGTGAAAAGCTAGGGATGCAAAAGTTTTTCTTCAGAGTCACTAATCAAATTAGGCTTTTAACCTTGACATAAACCAAGGAACCTCGAACTTAAACCCTCCTGCTGACTAAAGCTGTAGTTTGACTAAAGCAGATTGATTTTAAGTACAGAACAGGATAAATGGCTTTAATTCAGGCTAGACTGAGCTGCTGGAAAAACATCAAACCTTGATCTGCATATAATAGAAAATTTAAGAAAATCCCATGTGTGTTGTTATGATGGCTAGATGCACTCAAACTGTGACCTTGTAATCTACTATAGCAGGTATAGAATGACACTGCATTTGAAAGAGGTTGTTTTGTACTCCCATTTCCCATTCGCATTCCTCATGCTGTCTCCTTATGCCTCTCACAAGTGTTATCAGCTGGTAACCTGCTTGAACAACCGAGTCAGAAACTATAGAAAAAGTAAGTTAAGTTTTCGATCCAAAGTTGTCTTCACCATACAGTCTAGACTGGGATTCGTTTCTATGTGAAAGAGAAGATTTAAGAGGATTAATAAATTTTATTAAAAAAAAAATAAATTGCATTTTCTTCCATCTTCCTTTCTTTCTCTTTCTTTCTTTCTTTCTTTCTTTCTTTCTTTCTTTCTTTCTTTCTTTCTTTCTTTCTTTCTTTCTTGCTTTCTTTCTTTCTTTCTTTCTTTCTTGCTTTCTTTCTTTCTTTCTTTCTTTCTTGCTTTCTTTCTTTCTTTCTTTCTTTCTTGCTTTCTTTCTTTCTTTCTTTCTTTCTTGCTTTCTTTCTTTCTTTCTTTCTTTCTTGCTTTCTTTCTTTCTTTCTTTCTTTCTTGCTTTCTTTCTTTCTTTCTTTCTTTCTTTATTTTTCTCTTTTCTTTTCTTTTCTTTTCTTTTTCATTGTTCTCATACAATTATGTCCCTAAGTTAATTTTAGACACCTTTATGGGTTTGATCAGTTCATGCAGGAACACCAGGAGAATTTGTTACTTACTTTTGAGCTAGGGTTTGAAGATATTTCAGTCCCCCTTACAGGTGTTGTCTGCTTCCCTTGTGATTCTTAGTAATCCTTCTAGGGGACACACAAATGTTTTACATGCTTACTGTTGGAAATACACTTCTGAGCTCCGTGGTGCCAGAGAACTCCATGTGTCAGAGTCCTTGGGTCTGTCCCACTTGCAACTTCCTCTGCAAATTCCATCTCAGCTTTCAAAGAACAGATTAGAATGTGAAAGCGAACACTCCCTGAGGAAGGAAAAGGTAGTTTTTAGCCTCCTGTGTCAATCTGCATAGAAATATTATTCTAATAATAATGAAAATAATTAAAAAAAAATTAGGGATCTTTCCTGGCTTGGAGGGGTTTTGTACTGACACAAAAATTAAGGAGTGCATCAGGTCCTCCAACAAGTTCCCAGACAGAGCTCACACTGTGGTAGGGTTTGAAGGGGTATTGTGGAATTTCTTAGGAAGAAATTAATAACTTGTTAAATTTACACATGATACCTGGCTGCTACCTAGAAATTACATTGTCACCTTAGTCTATTGGGAAACATTTGACACTAGGCAAAGGGATAAAAATTGCAAAATATACCCACCAAACTCAGAGCAATCTTTTTACTAACACTTTATTTTTTGCATTTTCAATCTTTGCAGTGTCAAGGTTATTCTTTCCACTTGACACTTCCTTCAGCAGATATAACAGCTATGTAGGTCAGATCTGTCAGCAGTGAGAAGCAGTGTGCATCTACTGAAGGTTTGTCTGCTGGCTGTTCTGCTGTGTTATGAGTGTGCTTACCTGTTCCTTGGAGATGTTCTACTTCTGTGCAAAACTGAAGTTTGTTATTTGGGTTGTCCATTGTGTTAGTAAATGTCTGCCTCAGCTGAAAATAGCAATGAAATATTTTCTCCCTCAAAACTAAAATTTTGGATTACATAATGAATTGCTTACTAAAGAGAGAGCCTCTCTTTATTATGCATCTTTCCAGAATTGTCTCAGTCTACCATTATTTAGCTTTTTTTTCTTTTTGGAGCAGTATGATCATATGCTACTGATAAAGAATGTTTAATTGCCACTTTGTGCTTCTACACTCCTGTAGTTATCCAGTGATTATGAATCTTGCATTTTTAGTCCATAATAACCACACAAGATAAACTCTGAGTTACTTCAGAGATTCAGAGTTTAAATAACCTTTTATAAGTTTTAGTGAGATTGAGATTATTATTATGATTGTTTATGGCTTTGATCAAAATTTGCCTTTGTCCAACAATTCTCTTATCCTGGTAGGGTGATTTTGAAGCATGCTCTTGGGGCAGAGCATGGTGATGAATGAACCTATGTGAGCAGAGGTTTATTTCATTCATTCTCTTACTTGAATTTCACTTATCCCTAAGTTATTGAAGCACCTGTATTACTGAAGTAAGGGTTTTTTTAAAGATGGAGAAAAAAAGGCTTGTGACCTTGAAAAGTCACAAATATGAAAAAGCGCATGCTGTTTCTCTGCTGTGCTCTGTTGAGCCAGTACAAACAGCCTTAGGCATTTCTACCACAGAGAATCGTCCCTGTGTGCTTTCCCATGCAAATGGAAGGTAAAAACACATTGCAAAGTGTCAGCCATTCTAAAAATATTCAGTACTGCATGAGTTTTATCAGACAATGTGAAAGGGGAGGGTATCAGAGCAATAACTTTGAACATTAGATCATTAAATCATCACAGAATGGTTCCAATTCCCCTGCCGTGAACAGGGACACCTTCCACTAAACAAGCCCCATCCACCCTGGCCTTGAACACTTCCAGGGATGGAGCATCCACAACTTGTCTGGGCAACCTGTTCTAGTCTCTCACACTCACAGAAAATAATTTCTTTCTAATATAAATCTACTATCTTTCAGTTTAAAACAAAACTATCCTAGGCTGCTTGAAAAGAAGTGTGGCCAGCTCGTCTCTCTGCCCTTGTGACACCCCACCTGGAATGCTGTGCCAGCTCTGGTGCCCTCAGCTTAAGAAAAATATGGACCTGTTGGAATGAATCCAGAAGACAAAAAAAAAATGATCAGGGGGCTGGAACAACTCTCTGTGAAGACAGGCTGAGAGAGTTGGGGTTGTTCAGCCTAGAGAAGAGAAGGCTCTAGGGAGACCTTATTGTGGTATTTCAGTATTTAAAGAGGGCTTACAAGAATGAGATATACAAACCTTGTATCAGGGTCTAACAACAATGCTAAAGCAATAGTTAATGATTTAAAACTAAAAGGGTTTAAACTAAACTAGTTTTACCTGAACCGTATAGTCATAGTAGATATAAGGAGGACATTTTTTAGAATGAGTGTTGTGAAACACTGATACAGGTGCCCAGAGAGGCAATAGCCCCATGTGTGGAAACATTTAGGGCCAGGCTGGTCTGGGTTCTGAGTAAACTGGTTTTGTTGAAGATGGTCCTGCTCATTGCAGTGAGGGTTGGATTAGGTGGCCCTTCTAACCCAAACCCTTCCATAATTCTATGATTCTATGAGGCTCCCTGAATATCCCTCCTGCTGTTTTGAGTTGGTTGGTGCTTCTGCTATATAGCTTGTGAGAGCGGCCCTTTATCCTGCAATCTGTCACATACATGGGATTTGTCTACTGGTGGATGTCATGGTTGCATGAATTTTTGGAATACCTCTGCAATATGCAACTCTTCTATGGTGACAAGGAAATGCATAAGAGGAATTGTGTCTGAGATCCCTGTCCAGCCAGCAAAGCTTGACATTCCTTCGTTGTTTCATGTTGCCCTATGAGTCAGCTCTGCTTTGCTAATAATTTCCTGTCTGTTAGCCAACATAAATGGAGAAATTTGTATTCTCAGAGAAAGAGAATTATACACATATTTTCCCTGCAGCAGAAGGGGCAGGTAACACTTATGAACATCAAATAAGTGGAGCTTTTTTTTTACAGAAGAGCCAAACTTAAGTACTTTGTGGTAGGAACTGTGCAACAGATAATTGTTTCCAGAAAGACCTGGCTCCAGTGTCTGTGTTTTGTGGGGAGAAAGAAGCATGCTATGTGGCCGTGATAATTCACAGATATTTGGTGAGTAGTGCTAGAAAGTGGGTAGTGCTAGAAAGAGAGTGAATATACAAACAGGATTGTGTAGAAAAGTATTTACACTGAAATTCCCTCTGCCTGGAAAGTTCAGTCCTTCAACAGTTGTAAAAAACCTCTAGTCTGCACAGTCTCACCAGTCAGCCTTCTTTCCTCAGTGGACACAAACTAAATCCATGTGCAAGCTAAAACCTGTAGGAATATAGTGAACCTGCCTTTGATCACACCCTGAGGAACATGAACCAAGTTTAAAAATGCAGTATATAGAAACAAATAATTACTATCAACATGGGTTCCACAGAGGAGTAGAGAGAGACCTTTGCCTTTGAAAATTCTGCAGTAAGACCATATTAAATCATACACCACCATCTCTCAGCATCCTCATTTTCTGAAGTTTAAGAATTCCATCTACAGATTCATATGCAAAATTAAGAGCAAGTGATAGAAAACACCCCTACAATCACAATGGAGTATTTAATAATGAATAAAGAGGACACTGTACTATCTCATAAAGCTTGCTGTATACAATGAGGGATTGTATACAGTCCCTTACTCTATACAGGAGGCTTTATGGGATAGTGCAGTTAGTAAAAGAATAATCCTCCAAAAGTATGAGGAAACCCAGGTACTCCTTTGATACATAAGGACAGTAATTTGTGGCTCATTTTTATATGGTCTTTTTATTTCAACAGAAACATTAAGACTTTCAGAACACTGCAAAATTTACAAAGTTAATATTTGTCCAAAGTTGTTCCTGAAATTGCATTGCATAATTCAGATGTTGGTATACGTGGGTTTTACTGCCAGCTTCTCACTATGAGGTGAATGTGAAATGAGGTTCTCAGGTGCATCATAAAATGAAATACTGTTAATCTGCAACTCTTTTCAATAATCTGTAATACTGGGGTTCAGTTTCACTTGGTTTTACTTACACTCCAAAATTTGACTCTAAGTACTCAACTGGTCTGTTAAATTCCACTTACAAGAATAGATTCATAGAAAAAACAATTGAAAGCAATCAATTGATTTTGTACATCATCTAGTCCAACTTCCTATTCAAACAAAGTCTAGCTTCAAACTTTAGATACAGCTGTTCAGGGCTTTGTCTGTCTAAATTTTTAAAATATGAAGGAATGGAAACCTATTCATGAGCTCAATCATGTTCCTTGAGGAGAAAAGTTCTTTTTCTTAGCAAGACCAAGCTTAACTTGCGCTAACTTGTGTCCTTTTCCTGTTCACCTCTGAGATGTCAGTCTTCATAATCTCTTTAGTGTCCCTCTCTATTGTAGGAAAGAGCAATTAAACTTTCCCAGAGTTTCCTCTTCTCTGTCAGCTGCCCCATACATTATGGTCCCTATCTCTTGAGCACTTCAGCATCCTAATTTTCATTTTCTCCTACTCCTAAGTAGAAGTAGTACTGCTACTCCTAACCCTAACCCTAACCCTGATCTAACCAATGCATAAAAATGCTGAGCCTGAAGACTCACAACTTGCATAGAAAAAATCTCTTTTGATGTCAAATAAGCTTATTTTAAGTGACTTTTTTTCCCTGTTTTTTATTCTGATGTTATGTATGAGACACCGTCCTTCTCTGCTCTGTTATTGCATGAGAAGCTGAAGACAGGAAAGCCATGATCTGTAATGTACAGCACACTGAAGAGAAACAGAGCTAAATTACTCTTTTGCACCCATAGAAATTGCCTTACTTTAATTCTTGAAATACATGTGAACAACTTTGGTCTTTAGAATACCTAAGGATTGTGTCATTGTTATGTAAATCTTAGACTAGTACTCATATTCTTTACTAAATTGAATAATTCCATTTCAGTTGCATGCCTCTGCTTATTATGATGGTTTTTTTGAACAGCTGGGTTGGACAGACAGTGCTCAAAGGTACTTCTGTCTTATAATATCAAGGAAGGAGTTTTACTTTTTGTCCCCAAAGAGAACCTCATATGGCATTTTCATTGCATGGGATATGTATTTTATTTATTGTAATCCAGAAAATATTATTAGAACTATTCTGAACCTTTCTTTTTGTGCTCTTTCTATCCCCAAATATTTTTCTTCTGTTTCCTTCTGAATTCCTGCTGGATTCTGTAAAATTAATCCAGGCAAGAGTTCACATCCTCAGGAAAAAGGGACCACTGTGATCAGTTTATCAGTCTGCTAGTTGCCCTCAGTAATCTTAAAGAACCTGGCATTGCAGACTGACAGCTACAGTCCCTTGACATCATAAATGTGTCCTGTCTTTCAGTGAGATATGTGAAATACCGAACAACAGCCAGAAGTCTGAAAAAGAAACCTTGTCTAGATCTAGCTGAGACACCTTTACTTGAGAAATCTGTTTGATTTCTCACATGACAAGGAGTGAAAAATATTTTTTTTCTACATTTATGTTAAATTTTCCTAGTAGAGGCAATAGGAAAGATTTTTACCTCCAGCTGCAAGTAGGAGTGAAGATGCCTGCTTTACCAGCTGCTCTTCTTAAACAACAATTATCCAAGTAATGAGCTCTTCCTTTAACCTTTATTTCAGGGTACAGAAAATTATTTCTGTGTAAACTCTGGTGATGATCTTTCAGCTCTCTTTTTATGGTCCTCTGATTATTCCTTCACCATGGAAGAAAGTAGTCTCAGATTCTCCCTTATCTATTTTAAGCCTCAGCCTTTCAGTGACTGCTTTTTTCTTGAGGGAGAGCAATGGCTGGGTGAGCTTTCATCCTATAATAGACACATTTCTCACTGGTTCTATTATAAATTTTGTCATTTCCCATTTATTATTTTGCTTTCACACATTCAGTTCACACACTCCTCTATAGGGATAAGGTTACTATCATAAACACTCTGGTTTATCAAGTAACATTCTATTTTCTGTTTGGGTTTTTTTTTTCCCTCTTTGTGCATATGCCTGTGAAACAGTGGACACATGGCTGTGTGCACTCTGTGTTTTGGGCTGAAAATTGTTGAGCAATAAAAGACTGAGAAATTACTCCTCTTAGTTGTAACAGCAGCTATGGGGTCTTTAAATAAATCTATTTGGCTTAATATGTTGTCATTTTACCCATGTTGTCTGCACTTTGCAGATCTTTGCACGGTTATGTAAAGTAGCACTTGTCTCTCTTTTGTTTCTAAATGAGAGGAAGGCCCCTTCTCTCCCAATATTTTGAATTCTCTGAAATGTGCATATACTTTGTCCATAGTTCACACTCTGTATCTACTCAGGATCATGCAATTTCTTCTGGATGGTACACTCTTTTAACTTAACTTTGAGTTGGCTTTTTTTGACCCACTTATAGTCATAACTTAGCCTGTGCTATGGACTTATTTGCCACAAAAAATACCACAATTTGCTGTTCAGTCTTTTATAGTTTATGGGGATTAATTTTTTCCTTCTTAAAAAAAACCAAAAAACTTTCATTTTTATGTGGGCTCAACAAATGACTGCATTTGGTGGATGAAGATTGGTAGAATTTTAAATCACCATAGAATGGTGCTTCACATAAAGTAAATAAACCAGACCCTGATTTGACCCCGTGACTTGGTGAGCAGCTCCACTTCTCTTGCAGATATCCTCTGACATTTCAGCTAGATGTTTTAGCAAGGTTTGGACAAATTCATGTCATCTATGTGTTGCTGAACACTGAATGCTCCATCTTAATTCAGTGCTCCTGAAGAGTTGACACAAAGAACAATTATCCTGTGAAATCCACCTTTTCTGATTGTGATTTCAATACCTCACCCATGATGCAGTTCTTAGAAATCAAGTTTGGTTTTAGAGGGTGAGAAGCAGACTTAAAACAGCATGGGATATCCAAACTGCAAAAATCCCAAACATTTCAAGGTATGGGCTTTTAGAGGGAAGGCAGAGTTTTCTGTCCATTCACTGATGTCACAAATAGTGTTAGTCAGCTTTTCTCACTTGTACAAAGCTGTCATTACAGTGACAGTAATAAAGGGTGCAGTATTACCTCCTCCAGCCATTAGACTGTTTCACCACTTCACCTGAATATTGTAAAACAGTCTTAGTGGGAAAGAGTCTGACCCTTGGAAAGCAACACACATAAAAAAGCAAAATATTTTCAATCATAGCTGGCTTGCAGTTCCAGAAAGATAATTCTGTCCTGCAAGATGCAGGCAAATGTTCAATAAGCACACAATTTCTTGGCAAATAAATGTTATTCAGTTCTCTCTGTGAGCTTGATAAATGTTTTATTTGAGTGGCAAGGTGTGAGAGGGGCAGGAGCTGACACATCAACATGTACATAAAACATTTGTCAGACATCTCCAGAGATTCTGAGTAGTACTGTTCAGTAAAAGAGCAGTCTGGGCCAAGTTATCAATATTATTAATGCCATAATCTGGACTGGACTGATGACACTGCTGTTTATATAATTCTAAGTTATTTTTGACTGGTGTATGTGAGCCTTAATTTTGTTTGTTGCTCTTTCATGTGTTTAAATCTTGTGTTTGTTTTTCCACCTAACACTGTTATACTGTTGCAAATTAGATTAGTGGTATCAAGAGCGTAATTTACTCTTCTTCCCACATGCATTTTGTCCTTGCAAGATATTTCTAGAAAGAAAATTTTCTGAAGGGGTTTAGCATGTGCTTGACAAAGCAGCTTTCAGTAGAACAGAATGATGTGTCTACAGGCTGTAGTCACAATCTGGTAATTTTTGGATCATGTGGGTTATAACAGAAAACATAAAATGCACAAATAAAGTGCATTATACTTTCATTTTTATTTTTAAACTTTCATGTAAGGTTTTACTAACAGTAATTGTGTTTTGCAAAGTTGCTCTGTCCTGTTTCAAACAACACTTAAAACCTGTGATTTATGTCTGTCAACATGTATGTCTACCTATACACACAATCTGAATAATTTGTCACTCTCCACTTTAAAGACTATATGAAAAAATCAGGTCAAAAAGATATATGTAGTGCTAATCTTAGATATTTGGAATACACTGCATTTCTTGAATGGTTAGAAAAGCTCAAAGTACTAGTGTTTTGGAGATCAATTCACAAGCTTTCATGAGCAGATCCATCTGGGACAAATTAGAACCTAAACTTATATCCTTAATAGACTTATTAAATTAAAGTTATATTATTCTGTGAGTGTTGTTCCTCTTTCTCTGGGCAGCATGTGAAACAAAGTGAGCATCGCAATGTGGGCAGGCACACCAAGGTCCTCCAGCTAACTTCTGTGAGGAAATCTATTTAGGACCACTGTTTTGGGCTGGTTACATCCAACTCTTACTTATACAGGAGATTTATCTTGCATTTATCTGGTTGTTCAGATGCAAGTATTGAGGAAGCAATCCATAGAATTATGTTGATTTTCATGCAGCACAGGTACATGGAAGGTCTGGTCCAAGGTATGGAAAGGCTTCTCCAGCTGGCCAGGACAATGAAGCATCAGTGAGGGCTTGTGAAGCCCACTTTTGGCCTGTATCTCCAGGTTTTTAGGGAAGAGATAGGGTGGATGGGAGAGAAATTCTGTCTTGCCAGAGAAAGCATCCACTGTGTGGAGGGGGGCAACCCTGCCCTTGCTGCTGTGGGCTGCGACAGTCAGGAAATGTGATATTGCCCTGCTGAAAGCCAGCACAGATGGCAGTGGCTGCTTATGCACTTTACAGCAGCAGAGAAAAGCAGAAGGGAGGGCATTAGCAATGGTAACTATTGTGCAACTGGTAATTCAATTAACTGACTCTTGGGACTCTTGTCGATTTCCATAGTGTAGTTCATGCAGTTTTAATTGAAGATATCCATATGTGAGGTTAGATTTGGATCATAAGGGTTTGTATAGATTTTGCTGTTCATGTTTCTAGGGTGGAATGGGTAACTAAATTAAGACTCTACTTATCTGTCACTCACATAAAATACTACATAATATCCCAGGACAGTTCCTGCTAAAAACAGGTTATTCTTTTTATGCTGCATTTTATCTGCAAAGGTACACTGAATAAAGTTCTTATGTCTTTGGTACAGTATCCACTACTGCACAGCCTTGGGACAAGGTGCCATTTTAGTGGTAATTCCAGAGATATACAAATTTTTACCAAAACTTTTCCTGTCTTCAGCCTGCTTGAGTTGGTTTTGGTAGAAAGACCAGAAAAATGTAGTTGCAATTGTTATGGAAGAAACATCTTTTAGGCAAGTTCTATAGCTGTGAATCTAGTCAGTTTATTATATATGCTTGTGCCTATGCATAGATGAAGAGGCTCAGCAAAGAAATCTGATCTAGTTTGTTCTAAGGGATGCATTTGAAATTACAGGTTTTTAAAATCTTGATGACAAATATTCATAAATGTATATTGCTTTGTCATAACCTTTCCTTCTTTGAAAAGTCCACAGTGCTAAAATACTGCTTTCTCAGAAGATATATATCCCATTCTTGGATGTAGTAACAATTGAGATCCTTGTATCAGGCTGAGATTCTGTGATTATGATTAACCAACCCCCTTTTGTGTCTTTGCATTTGCATTACAATACTGCTGGTGATTATTTAATCATATGCTGTATTATCCACATAAATCCTTGTCTTGTGGTAGTATCGTACAGACATTTTCTGGAGATAAACCAAAGATTATTGTTAAAGAGCTTGATAACTCCAACATCTACCTAATTTTCTGCAGACACTAAAAAAGGAGTGGACAAGTAAAACTTAGAATATGGACTTGGCAATACTATTTGTTTCCCATATTTTTTCAGGAGATGAACAGAAGAGTTTTGGATATTATTATTATTATTATTATTATTATTATTATTATTATTATTATTCAGGCAAAAAGAAAAACAAACAACATCCTACCGAATATATTTAAGTTTTCATTCCCCATATAGGAGAATTTCAAAAGAAGACAACCATTTGAAATCAAAGGTTAAAGTGCTTATACTGGAAGGCTGGTTTATTTTCATGTGGTGCAGTATACACTAATAGTTTGTGAAGGTGTGTTCTGTTTAATCTCTTCTTATGTTTAATCTCTTCTTATGATCCCCTCTCTTAATCCCTTCCTTCTCTCTTCACTCTATGACTTTATTTTCTGCCAAATTTTCTATTCTCTGAAGTATGACCCAGACCCCATAAGAGAACAGAATTAATTTTTTTTAATTTTTTTTTTTAATGGACAAAGCATTCGATTGTTAAGGACTATATTCTTGTTGGTTCCATATTATTTCTATGTAATGGTAGGCTTGTTACTTAAAGTTTTCAAGATGATTGCTAATACTAAACTCTTCATCTTTTGGTTATCCAGCAATCCACACCTCCTCTCTGACAACTACTAGTTCTGACCAGCTGTCTCTGTTATTGGCAACTCTCCTTTACATGTATAAAATCACCTCAAATTCTAATTACTTCATTAAGTCTCAAGCCTTCTCTAACCAAGCATCCTCAGTTTATGACATATTTGAGACTTTTGATTTTAAACTTTGAATCTCAGTAAAAAAAAAAAAAAAAAAAAAAAAAAAAAAAAAAAAAAAAACGCATGTATCCTGTTCTGTGTGAAGAGAAATATATTTTAGAAGAATACTGTGAAAATTAATGTTTATAAAGAATGGACATCCAAGTCATCAAAATTCTCTATCTAAATCATAAGACTCCAAAATATTTCCCAGCTTCACGTCTAGCAAAAAAATAAAAAGTCTGAACCAACCCCACTGCTTCCATAAACCTTCACTGAGAGGAATATGAAATATATTGTCCTTAAAGAAAATATCTTGTGCCCCAAGAAGATTTTGGTTAATCAGAAAGCTAGCACAATGAGTCACAGGACACAATCAAAGCTTAAGCAGAAGGAAATAAGCATTTGAATCCTGTGGTGGGCTTTGCAATATTATCCTGGACCCTTAGAAAGTGGTTTGAGTGCCAGTGTTATTTTCCTGAATGTGTGCTGGAAAGATTTGTTGTTGTGCAAAAGAGTGAAAACTCCTCCAAGCATATCTGTGAGGACTCTTGAGGACTTAAAACATAATTACCTCAGAGGCTGGGAACCCAAAGGGACTGAGATGTGTGAGGAGTGTTGGCAGTCCTGCTTCACCATGAAGGAGTCACCTCCATCATGAACACCCAAGGCTTATGGAGCTACTTGGTGGCAACAAAACTGCTGGTAAAACCCCACTGTGTCAGTCAGGGTGTTTGCTGACCACCTGTGTGACCTGAGTGCCAACATGCTACATTAGGGGAAGATTTATTTCAACTACTGGTGACAAAATGGTGAAAACAATAATTGAGATAACACTGTAGCCATATATGCTCATTATTTTTGTGTGTGACACAAAAACGCATGTTCTTCAAGTGTACGATCCAACTGGCCTGTTTTTGATGCTTGCATTACTGGTACTATGTGGATCTGAAGAAGGGCAAATGCATATTTTCTTACCTTGTTTTAATATTCAGATTGAAGATTATTCTTTTAGACTGTTGGAGGAAAGATCAGAAAGAAATCACTACTGTTGTGTAATGCAGCAGGGACAGAAAGCAGTGAATAGAGTTATAAGATAAATAAATGAGGAAGAGCGAAGATAGAGAGGTATTTATTTAATGAGAGCCCTCTGACTTTTCTCTTTCCTTTACGTAGCTAGTCCTAGTTGTAGCAAGTTAAAGTGGTTTGGATGCCTGTAATTACTACTATCTGTATTTTTCTCCATAAGATATTCAACTATGTGTCATTGATCTTTGTTGTCTATTGTCAAGGGCAATACTTATTCGAATAAGTGTGTAAGGATATAATTTCTGGCATTTTATGGGCATCAAGTCAAAATAAAAAGTAGTAGCTCAGGGAGTTATCATAAATTCAACACAAACTGAAACTGTGTTCTAAAGTGTTGTAAATGATAATATCCCTATAGCCAATTATAATTTTTTTAATCTCTATTTTTTCAATTTATCTTCTTTCATAATAGCTTATGTTATTTTTATTTCCCCCCTTAGCATAAGCATTTAAATTTGCAAAAATATGTGATACTATGTGCAAACTGTTACCAGGTTTCCTCCTTAACTGTATAAATAAACCAAAGAATTTTCATTAACTACTCATGGTAAAAATTAAAATGATCAATTTTGTCAATTTTTAAATTACCTCAGGCATTCCAGCAAGAGGATGAGACGACATAGTCTTAAGCTGTGATAGGGGAGGTTTGGGAAGAAGCTCTTCACAGAAAGGGTGATTGGGAACTGCCCAGGGAGGTAGTGGAGTCACTGTCCCTGGAGGTGTTTAAGCAAAGACTGGTCTAGTTGACAAGGTGGTGTTAGGTCATAGGTTGGACTTGATGATCTCAAAGGTCTTTTCCAGCCTAAATGATTCTGTGATTCTATGAGTTGTAATATTTTTTTGCTCAGAGTTACTATTTTATACTGAATCCATACAGTAGAATGATCTGAGGTTTATTCTGAGGTTGAAAATCTAGGATAGACATCTTGCAAAAGTGCCTTATTAAATTTCTTACAATTTTATTTTCAGAAGGGTTAGTTTCAAAATCTTCAAAACTTGCTGTCTTGCTGTTACTGGTATTAGAGATACTAAGAGTAAATACTTTAAATGTACTGGCTTGTATATATTCCACTTTGTGGAGAAAAAAACCCCCTAAATTTCTGTGTCAGCAAATAAATCTTCACTTAAGGAAAAAAAAATAAAATTGCCAAATGATGTGGCAAAAAATATGAGAAATTCAGAAGTGTTAGGTGTTTAGAAGCAAGAGAAGTGGACTGCTGTTCAAAAGTCTTACTCAGGATCATACAGTAAATTAAATGTAGGCATATTGCATCCCAAGAGAAATGGATGACTGAGTTAATGCTAAGCCTTAATCCACTCATATCAGTCTGACCTTGATCAAGATTTTTGAGGTGGGAGAGAGGGACATAGGATAGGATAAAACATAGATTTTGCAGGATAATGCAATGGGTAAAGAATAAAAAGGCTGTACTTGTCAGTGCTGCATTCTGTAATATGCTCGCGTTCTTCTGGACTCTGAATCCTTTGCTGCAAAAAAAATATGAAATATGGTAAACCTCTGCATTTAGCCATCTCATTTTCATGCAATGTAAGTTTGAAGCAAGCAAAACAAATGGATCTTAGCAGTCATATGCTTTGAGGGTAGTTTTCATGGTCCCCTTGCTTTAAAGAAGAAAAATGTCTTAGAAAAAAGAAAACTTTTTCCTTTAAGAGAGAGACTTCCTTAACTGAGCAATAGATATTAGAAAAGTCAGCTGCAAGAACTCAATATCATTAATCTAATGTTCTGTTTCCTGTAAATTCAGGCATGTGTCATTCTTTTTGAATCAAGGTTAATTCACGTGCAGAACTTCTGAGTAATAATGATCTTTCCATTTGTTCAGACAGGTCAGCTCCATGGCTATTAGCTCACAGCTATCATTTGCAATCTGAGGTAAGTTTTTCTCAACATTCCAGACCATTTTTGTATTGACCTTTAAGGCAACAAAATAATTAAGCACACCAGTGTTGTTCTGTAACTTTGAATTCACTACATTAACAAGCCCCTGGTATTACAAGGCCACCAACCCATCCATTAAGTCTGACCATGCTCTTTTGGAATCAATAGCAAAAATTCTAATAGTCTCCACTGACTGTGCTCAGACACTGGAAATTACTTTTATTTGCAGAATCACAAAGAGCAGAGGTTGAAAGGGACCTGCGTAGATCATCTATCCAACTGTTGCTGCTTAGAACACAGGATGCCCAGAATCACGTTCATTTGGGTATTGACTGTCTCCAAGGATGGAGAATTCACTGCATCCCTGGATAACCCATTCTATTGCTCACAATCAGAAAGTTTTTTTCTTGTGCTCAGGTATAATATTCTACCTTTTGACTTGTGCTCATTACCTCTTAGCGGATGAAAAGCTGGACATGGGCCAGCAATGTACACCCATATCTCAGAAATTCAATTGTATCCTGAGCTACAACAAAGGAATTCCCAGTAGGCTGAGGAATGAGATTCTCCTTCACTACTCCACTTTTGTGAGATCCCACCTGAAAGACTTCATGCAGTTCTGGGATCCTCAGAACAGGATCCTCAGAACAGGATCCTCAGACCAGTTCTGGGATCCTCAGAACAGGAAAGACATGGACCTATTGGAATGGGTCCAGAGAACAACCACAAAAATGATCAGAGGAATGGAACACCCTTCCTATGCAGAAAGGTTGAGAGAGCTGGAGATATTTAGATTAGATATAATGGGGGAAAAAATTACTATGAGAGAGGTAGAACAATGAAACAGGTTTTCCAGAGAAGTTGTAGATGCGCTTTCCCTGTAAAAACTCAAGGTCGGGTTGGACAGGACTCTGAGCAACCTGATCAGGTTGAAGATGTTCCTGTTCATTGCAGGAGGGCTGGACTAGATGAGGGACCCTTCATGGGTCCTTCCAACCCAAACTGTTCCATGATTCGATTATGTTATTATTCATTCTATTATTGTCTTTCACTGGTCACCACTGAGGAAAGTCCAGCTTTGTCTCCTATACACCCACCATCTTGCATTTGTGCACATGGTTAAGATCCCCCTAAACTCTCCCTTCTCCAGGCTGAACACTTCCATCTCTTAATCTCTTCCCATATGAGGGGTGTTACAGGGACTGGCCCAGTGCTGAGCTCACTCACTTACTCCAGTTATGTCTTTGTCTTTTGTACTGGGGAGCCCAGCATTTAGTCAGTGCCTCACTAGTATTGAATAGAGGAGAAAGGGCTTTGTCAGGAAGGTACACTGCTCTCTCATGATTGCCTTGTTAACTTCAAGATCTCAGGGTCTTCTCTGCCATAATCAACAATCGATTTTGGAAACAGTTTTTTAAAAGAGTCATTTGGAAGTAGGAAAACACAAGATGTTACAACTATATTGGTTAACAACACATTTTCTCCAGTTCAAAATATAAAATAGACTAGAGCTAAGAAATTAATAAAATGTTTAGGTTTAATGTTTAGCTCTGACTGTTATTTAATTGTAAGTACAAATTGCTTGGCATTTGTTTCAGAACTTGTGTCTACCTATGCCTCTATTTCCAACCTGTAATTAAGTTTGATGGAATTTTTATTGGAAGAAATTATACAAAAGCATGCTTTCATAAATAAGACAAGATACGTAATTGGTTTAAGACTATGCAGGTATAAACCATTGCCTGTCAAATACAGACAACATAGTTTGCTGCTTGTCAAGAGAGGGAGAGAATGCCTTTGTGGCTCCTCTACCTGATTAAGTTTCATAACATAATCAGGAAATCTCTTCCACTGGAAATAAAAGTTACTTTTTGAACTTAATTACATGTCAATACTAAATGACATAAATTAATTGCTAACAATCTGTAATGACTTCTAACAGAAATCCTAACCCCTTGTAATTTGATAAAAAGTTAATTTGATTCCTTAATTGAATTCTAATTCATCTCTTTGATATACAGCTAGTAATTGCATTGCATAGGACTTGATTTTTTTCTATAATAAATTTCTTTTTAATTTCCCCAAATATTTTTTTTCCTGTAAATATTTAAAAGATTTCTTTGGTGTCCTTGGCAGAGGGCTATGGTTATTGACTCTGGCTTTTGCCTAAGTAGCACAGAAAACAATGGGTTCACTTCAGTGGACATTCAAAATTCACCACATATAAAATTGCTCTGGCAACCCTTTTGATCAGTAGGTTGTGATACCAGGAAGCCTTGAAGCAGGTATAAGATTCTTGTGGGCAAAATGTGCTTGTGGTTGACTGTGTTTCCTGGCAAGATTTTTATCACTCTAATATTTTTCTATTGGCTCTGTTAGAGGACAGCCCTGTGGTTGTCTCTACATAATAAGTTGCTGAAGAAGAGAAGTACAAACAATGAAAAAGAGGAAGGGCAACTATAAAAACTATCAATCTAATGTAGTCCAGACTTGTCTACCATAATTTTGAATGCTGGCTTTGATATCATCATAACTGCAGCCTTCGCAAACAAGGACAGACAAATATGTTCTCTAAACTTTCTTAGGCTGTGGAACTGAGAACTTTTGTAACTATATAAAAACAAGGAAGAAAATCCCACAAGCCTTCCCCTGTTAACATTAGTCCACCTGTGTAAGAAGCGGGAGAACATTTCAAAGGACCTGTTGCAAAATGGTTGCTATGATTTCAGGATGAAAGGACCATTTTGTTCTAGGTATTCTGAAATGCTTTTACTTAAAAATAAGTAGACTTGTGTTTTTTAGCTTATTTAGCACAGTTGGTTAGAGCATGATACTAATGTCAGAGTCATGGGTTCAATCCCCATGAAGACAATTGGAGTTGGACTCGATTATCCTTGTAGGTCTCTTGCAACTGAAAATATTCTTTGATTCTGTGATTTATTAGCCAGACTATTTACAGTTTTCTCTATTTCTCCACAGACTATGAACACAACACAGGAATGTCTTCCTCTGAGTGTGTTTGAACTACTGAACTATATGAGACTAATGGGAAATATTACCAATTGCTACTTTTAACACTGCTACTTTTAACACATGCCTCTTACTTAAAAGGGCTTGGTGAAACTAAATTAAAATTTGCCAACAGTTTGACAAGACAGAAACCAAGTTTCTGCTGAAATGTCCATTCTTTAAAATTCTTTGTCCAGTTTTAACAGCCGGCAATGGTTAATTAAATAACAATTGCCAGAAGAGTTTCATATGCAGTTTACATAAAAATTAAATCTCACAACATTGCACATTATTACAGATCAGAATACACAACATTTCAAATTATGGAAAGGTCTTTTTTGTTTGGTTGTTTTGTTTTTTTTTAATTTCAGTATGCATGGTTTTGGGGTTTTTTCTATATTTCTAAGGCCTGGTAGGTATTTTGCCAATCAAAATTTTGTAAAACTAGGATTTTGTAAAACTAGGATTTACAGACAGCTGGGTAACTCAAAGAAAATGTTCACTTGGAAAGAAACAGTACAGTTAAATCAGGTTTATGCTATTTGGATTAATTTAGATTTATGCTTTTTTTTAAATGAAAAAACTGTGTAACTCCTGACATGCCTTGCTTGTACTGGGCAAAATTCTTTCCAGATTAACAAGCTACTGTTTTGCTTTCTTGCAGTCTTTCATTTCCCTCCAGATTTGACTACATTTATGAAGAATCAAGTTAGCTAATTTTGTTTAACAATTTGAATAGATTCTTTCCTCTTGACATTATTCAGAACCTGAATTCCTAAAGAGGAAAACAATAGCAACTGCAGCACCTGAAAGGCGATTGCTTACAGGTGGTATTGTATGATGACCTTTTTAGAGAAGAACATCGTTAAGTCTATTAGAGTGAAACAATGAAGTGTGTGGGTCTAAAACTCAAGAGAAATAAATGCTGCCTTTGTTACACTCAGGGCTCCTAGGAAACAATTAGCAAGCAGTAACAGATCCAAATAGGGAGAAAGTAGCAGCTAGTAAGATAGCACAAAATAATTTTGGAAATGAAAGAATTCCTACAATGATTCGCTGCCTCTTCTGAATAGTTAAGATATTTTTTTTGACAAACACTTTGCAGGAGATGAACACTCCTGAAATGGAGGGTTTTCATACCTAACTTTGTTGACAGGTAGGAAGAAAGAGAGAAAGTAAATGAAAGCAAATAAGGTAGAGAGCCTGGTAGAGAGTTGTCACTGGTGGGGCAGACTGAACCACAATCTGTGGGGGACCTGGATGCTGAAGTTTGTTCAAGGGCTGAAGAGAGCTCTTACTATGCTACTTTCTAGTTCTCTTCTCTTTCCTGACACCACTTTTTGGCACCAACTCTTATTTCCCCAAGTCTTCAATTTTTTCCAGTGTAAATACCTTATTTGTTTAAGAACAACACATGATTATCCTTCTAATTGGTGATTCTGCCTCATAGTTTCTTATTAGCTGGAGGATTCAGGATGTGCCACTTTGTTCAGTCTGAGTATCATCAAAATTTGCAACTAGCCACATGAGCTGCATCTACCAGGTAGCAGCTTGAAACCTGCAGTTTCAAAAATTCAGTTTCAGACACCTCAGCAGGCATACACCCAAGTAGGTGCTGCCAATTAGCATTCAAAATTCAAGCTGTTTTTTCACATATAAATGAATATTTGGAAAGTTTGTTTGCTAGTTGTACCTTAATGAACCTTAAATATTGCTATTACCTATCCCTGGTGGGGATTTTCATGTCTAAGCTCTACCTGGATGATTGGAAAGCTGAAAACATCATTGAGTATCTCAGGCTTGTTGGATACAAAATGAGAACAAATGCACAAAACCTTGAATCCCAAAATATAATTTTGGTTGGTTTTTTTTTTTCAGTCTTTGCAGAGATCTCTGAAAGACAATCTGTTTTCCTAAAACAAATTCTAAAAAATTAAAGATTTTAATCTTTTAAAAAAAGATTAAATTAATTAAAAAAATTAAAGAAATTAAAAATTTAGATATTGCAGCAAAATGTAGAAGGTAAGCATCCATCAGTTCAGATGACCTGGAAGGCATGCCAGTGTTTCTTCCTCTGCTGCTAGCAAGCACACTCAGATAGAAGTGAAGAGAGCCAAGTGAGGACTGATGGTCAGTCAAAGCAAGCTGCACAAAGGCTGAGGGCACTGAAGGGACACTGCATTTTGTTATGCTCTGATTGAGGTGGACTCCCTGGGTATGCTATGAGCATGAGAAGAAATTGCAAAATGATCCTATGGATTAGATTGCCATCCACTTTTAACAGACAACAAACCTCACATGACTGAAAAGTAACAAGAATAGCTTCCAGTGAGAAGTCAGATGATTTTCATGCAGTTGGTAGACAATGCATGATCATGGAAGGGCCTTGGCTAAGTAATTGCTTCCACCATGTCTAGACAGTCTTTGAACAGTATTACTATTTCAGAATCACTTTACAGAAATGTCCAGAAACAATGACTGGAAAAATATAAATAAGCAGTCAGTTCCAGAGAACTTGAAATAACAAAGAAACAGAGGTAACTCATGAGTACAGTGAGAGAGTAGAGAAGAAATGTGCATGATAATGAAAAAGAGCTGCTGCAGTGGTATTAAAGAGCTGTGTGCATTGGTTCAGCCGCACAATGTGTACTTATGAAATAACTCTACTGGAGCCTTTGCAACTACAGTAAAGTGAAATTGATGCAAGGTCAAAATTAGAATCCTGTTGTTTCAGGTGTGACACGTAGGTCAGTGAGACCGTCCTCGCAACTGTGCAGAGGGCACATATTTGTAAGTGATAGAGGATTTTGCAAATTCTGAGAGACATTTCAAAATCTCAGTGATGTACTGCTCAGCCTCTTGGGTCACTGATAATCTATGACTTCCTGGGCATTCACTGTTGACATTCCATACTGAAATTTGTCTTTTTAATGTATTTAAATATTTTCTATTAATGGGAAAACAAAAAAAGAGAGGATTAATTTTGCACAGGTTTTTTTATTCATCTGGTAGAAAAAAGCAGGTAAATGTAGCCTTGTGACAGTGTCAGCTAGACTAAGAATGTGCTCACACACAGCACAGAACCATTTTCACATCTCATTTCCTTAACAGCTGAGATGGAAAATTAATTTAGAAGCAAAATCAAATAAAAATATAGGCTTTTTTTTGTATTAAAAAAAAAGGAAAAAAAGAAAATAAGTAATGACATTGCTGTTAAACTAAAGTTTCATAGCCTAGGCTATAACACCAATCAACCTTCCTATTTAAGTAAGTGTAGTATTCATCTTAGTCTATCTTACTATATTCTTTTAAGACTAGTTAAAATGTGACTGGTAACAGGTCTCTTAGCTATCTGTCATGAAGAAGTCTATAAGGAACCTAATTTCTCTGAGTGATTTATTTACAACTTGATTTCTTTTGTACTAGGAACTGTGACACAAAGTCTTACGTCTAGATGAGCAGAGACACAACATTTGGGAAAAACATTTAAAAACTCCTCCAGCAAAACTGTGTTTTGACACAAGTAAAAGAACGACTGTGCAGAGCTGAGGTTCTTCTTCAGGCACATTTTTTTTGTCTTGGTTTAAAAAGTCTGTTTTGCACTGGACCATAGATTGCTAAACAGTAGCATATGTGCCACAGATGGCATGTTAGTCCCCCTGAAGTGATCAGACATGCAGATGGGGGCTGCCTCCACAAGCAGTATTACCTGCAGCCTGCACTGTTCAGGTTCGAGGGCCTGTAGTACTTTATCTCTGCTAGATCCCTCTCTGTAATGGATTCCTGCATGGGATGATAACACCCAATCTAGGTTTTAAAGAATATTAGGAATTACTTTAATATAAACTGTAGTGGAACCATAGTCAAATGTATTTTCATATCACATTTATCTTCTCTAAGTAATTGGTGACAGACTGTGACTTTACTTCTCCTTTCAGACCATCAGCCTGTGATCTGCTCATAGATTACTTTTTCGTCTCAGATATTCAAAAGGTCTTTTGCCTGCTTTCCTTTTCTAAGGTCTTTGCCCTCTCTCTATGCAATGGCACCAATTCCTGAACTTAGAAAAGTCATATCTTGTACAGGCAGATGTCACACTTTTAACTCCATACAGAGATGTTAATTAAGCAGGTAATCTTCAAAATAAATTATTTATATGAAAGTCTTTAATTATCTATAAAATTTATCAGCCAAGGAAGCTTTGGAAGAGTTAATGAAAAATCCACAAAAGCCAGAAAACATATGAAGAAATAGTGCTGATTAAATTTGGAAATAAAATATCCAATTTTGAAATAAAATCAGAAATTTCTCATGTGACTTTCAAGTATGTAAGTATTCAAGCATTTAAGTGCTCCTGCATGGAACACTGGAGGACAGATAGACAGATGGAATTTCTGTCACCTTGCTATAGGGAGAGACTGTTTTCTCTTTGGGAGCCCAAAGCAGGCCACTGATTGAGAAGTCAAACAGATTATCCAGGCACTTGCATCTTTCCAGAACTGAATTTTCTGGATCCAGCCCATTGCATCTACTCGAGCTGGCGTGACCCAATGCAGCTTGTGCATAGCTGGTCTCAGAACCTGGAAGACAGGAAGGGTGGGCTCCCTGCTTGGCTAAAGATCTCAATTTAAAACTAATCCTAAAGAAAATGGGAAATGCAAAGTTGGAAATGGCTGGAAGCAAGAAGATAAAGCTATTAAAATCAATGCATCTGGTTGCAGTCTGTGACTCATTAAATCCCCTAGGTCTTTGATTGCTGAAAGGCAGGAGGACACACCAAGGGGTATATCACTCTGTACCTTTCCTGCTTTTTAAATGCTTTCCCTAAACATTTTCTATTTGTCATTGCCATAGACAAGCTGGACTGGCTCAATCCAATGGTTACACTTACCAAATTTAAAAACAGCAATAAAAACCCAATTCAGGACTGTTCTTTGTATTCAGCTGGCATGATATGGCCTGTGTCCATACCATTAATATTCTTCCCACATAAAGGTGATGGCCTTATTCAGACAGCCTCTTGGAAGTGCCCCATACAAACCTTTCAGGGTTTGTTTGAGAGGTTTCTAGTTGAAAAACAGCTGGAGGAAGCTCCTCTCCTTCTCTGTTGTCTTTCAAAGCTCTCCAATTGTCTGTGTATGTCTTTTGACAACCCTTGAAAATCATCCAAAGGATTCTTACCAGTGTGTTAGAGGAGAAATACCCCAAAAGCCTTCCAGCATCACATCACAAAGTTTGAGATGTTTATTCAAATTTATCCAGGTTTATTGCAGAGAACAAATCTGCTTTGAGCAGTCAGAATAGACAAACACATGGCACAGAGCAAAGAGGGACAATCAGCCTCTTCATGCTGTGTTGGTACATTACAGTACCCTCTTGCACTGCTGTTTATATGTTGGCATATGCAGGGCAGTTCCCCTGACCTCACTGTCATTTTCATCTATCAGTGCCGTATTTTCCTTCTGGTCTTTTTCTGCTAGATGTATGGTCCTTTCCATTTCCATTTCCTTGCAGTACTTTTGAATGAAATATATGACTTCTGTTTTTGCAATAGAAGGACATTAAATCCCTAAAGACAGGGATTGTCGGCAATCCATATTTACTTAAAGTTAGTAGGAAAATATTGCCTCTGTTGCTTGGAATTAGAAAAAGAAATTATTCTACGTAAGGATTAACATGACCAGGTGTCTTGTAACCTTTACAAGAGAGATTGAAGTCTCCATATATTAGATGGATTTTCAGAGAAATGTAATTTCTGTTGCTAACTGATCTATTTCAGTAAAGATCAAGGAATGATTCAAAAGTCACTCACACCAGGTGCAGCCTTAAAAGTAATTCAGACTGGTATACAAAATCATCAGTATACTCAATCCTGTTGACCTTTAAAATGTCTATAGACATTAATTTTGGGTACCTGTAAAGGTGAAGTCTAAATAAAAATATAAATTGGTCCTACACATATTCCATCATACAGGACTTGTGACTCTTACATAAACCCTGACTCATTAGTTTTTCATGTTTTCAGATCTTTGACTGATTAATTATTTAGTTTTCAAATGCCTGATTATCTTGTGAAAAATAATGAAGGGAATCTGGACTGAATCATTCTTTAGAGGAGGGTGTCAAGTTAACCTTCCCTTGAACAGCCATGCAATCAAATGAGGCAAAGGTGAACTATAACTAAATTGTCAATCAGAAGAAATCTCTGAAGATACTTTAATAACTAGAGAAACTTTCTCTGAGAATGGATGATTCTCAGAAATGAATTCTGTTAACTACAGAATATCAAATGAGAAGTTTTACAGCTTAGACTGAAAATAATTTTTCCTTTTTTTCAGCTAATATACGTAAGCCAGAAAATAACTTTTTTCTTGGTGTTTGTTGCTTGTTGCTTGAATTTTGCACATTAAAATAAAAATGTCTAACTTGTACCTTTCATTTATGTACGTTCAATAATGAATATATGACCTCCTAGTTTTTACTATTTCCACATGACCTCATCTCTTGTCACATAAATTGCATTCACCACATGAGTTGTCATTGGACTGGCCTCAAGCTCCATAATAGGTATGAAATTTATTTTTTAAATCCTAATACTAGATTTTCCCAATTTTCTCTGATCACCAGCTAAATTTTCTATTTTTCATTTAACTTTCATTTATGCAAATCAGAAACTACTTTCTCAAAGTAAAATAAAAACTGTTTTTCATGCCACAGGAATACACACTGTTAGGAATAGCCTGTGTGGGGGCAAAGGGGAAATATGTTGTATTTGGGCACAGAGGTCTCAAGTTCCAATAGTGAAAAGTACCTTAAAGTTTAGCCACAACACTGTGTAAAAACATCATGACTCCCAGAGTTTTAGAATGCTGTTCTGTGCCAGTAATTTTCCACTTTGCACTTGTATAGTGCACCTTTTCCTGTGTTAAATGGTATTAAAGGAAAATTCTGTCAAAGCTGGTATATTCATCACTAGCCTCCTGAAGTGAGTGCCTGGCTTCAGGGGTATGAAAACAAGCTGAAAAATCTTTAGAGAATTTATTTTAAAAATAGTTAGACTGTCTTTGATAAATACATAGTTCATGTCATCATATGATAATTTCAAATACTGCTATACTGTAATTTTTTCAGCTGAGATGAAATTATTTTTTTTTTTTTGTTTTGTTCTAAATTTGCTTTGTTTTGTTTTCTCACAGCTAGTTTAATTTTAGTTTTTGTTTTCCTCACAGCCAATTGCTGTTGTGATAGTCTATATAACTGTCAATTTTTGAATGTTGAATCAGGTAGTCATTTATGTGTTTATTCTGACAGCTGAAGAGTTTAATCTCACCTCTTTGTCTGTACTGTGTAATTGATAATAATGTGTTTTCCAGAAAATTAGAGAATTTTTTAGTACCTATGTCATAATTTCAAGATTTTTACTCCTGAGTTATCTGTAAATGTATGTCTCCATGATTGAAATGCATACAGGAGAGTATTGTGGGATTTTAAAAATAAATGTATGCAGCTCCAAAGGTAGATACCAGGACTTTAGGACCTAGAAATTCTAGGTGGCAATCATCTCACCTACCATAGTTTTCTGGGATTTAGGTATTTAAACAAATAATTTTTTTAAAAAAACAGTTCAACTAGACTATTTTTACACTTTTTACATTGGAATAAACTACTCTTTGGAAGTGTATATATTCCAATAAGTGTGGAGTTTATTTGCCAGCTTTTTGACTAACTGTTATCTTTTGCTGGTAAGTGGCACAGCCTGTATGTTACCATTACTTTTCTCCACTGCACTGTTTTGTGTCACATAATGTTCTTCAGTGTATCATGCATTTCTTACAATTTTTAATTTGATAGAATACTTAGGAAAAAAAATAGTGTCTGAAAAGGTTTCATTTTGACAATAATTATACTGTTCAATCAAGCAAGATTTTTCTTATATGACTTATTAATGGAGATGTTAAATTCCAATCATTTCATCAAAATTATTTGAAGTGATCACCCTGAAAGGCTTTAATAAATGCACAGTAAATATGTAATAGCTGTACACATTTATTCTAGGCAAGTTTTTTATATCATTAGTTATTCACTAAAATTCTCCTGAACTTTGAATCTTCACACAGTGTTGAATTTCTTTTACAATTTCAAGAAAGACTCAGACAAATTAAAAGCAAGTAAAAGTATGGCATCCATTTATATGTGCCTCCTCCTTTTCTTTATTCATAATGGTGGAAACACTTTTTATGTGTGAAATTGCCAAATAATTAAGGTGCTATACAAAACAATGCTAGAAGTGTTAAAAGAACAGCCCTCAGGATTTTAGAAGGAGAATTTATTATCCCCAGGTTGTAACTGACCTGGAGAAACTGTACACATCTGTTGCAAAAGGACTCAGTCTCTCTGCATCTCAGAAAGAAGGATTGTGTCAGGGCACTGTGCTCAGTGGAGTGTTGAATGAGACATTGGACATAAGGAAAAGCCTTTTAGGATCTTGCAATAAAAATTGAATTTAGATGGGTGGCTCTTGCCTTGGGGGTATAGAAGCCCATTGTGACCAGTAATCTACCTGTTAAAGTTTTAGTAAGACCTTTATCTTTTCCATCCTATGCTACATACATGGATATTGCTGCTGACAGTGAGCTCAACACCACAGGATATGTTGCTCCTTGGTAATAACCCTTTATGGAGATTTACTTGGCTCCTCCCAAAGCTGCCAAAGCACGGGCTGAGCATGCAAGGTGGCCCCATAAGGCAGAATGAGGGAGTCACAACTCCCTGAGTGTTCTGCAACTTCATTCACAAGGTGAACAGTAAGAATTAATTGTTTAACTCAATAATTTGTTGGAGTTTTTTTTTTTTCTGGAATAAAGCAGGATGAGGCACTGTTTCTCAATAGCTGAAAAGCATAAAAGCTGGCACATATGTGTGTGCATCAGCAATGACTTTCTTGGAATAAACCCAGAATTTTGTTCTTGTTCAATTTTGGTTTTGTTTTTGCTTTTGTTTTTGTTTTGCTTCTGGAAATATTTATTTGTATATCCAGGAGAGGTTACTTAACCAATATTTTGTGTTCAGATACAGCATGATTTCTATAAAAATATTATTACTATCAATATTATCTGAATCCTGTAACAGGACCGTATTCATCCTTGATATTTTCCATGGACGCTATATATTTTTTGATTCAAGCTAACGACCAAATTTCACACCTTTGTGAAACATAAAATCAGAGAGAATGTTCTCTGATAGATAGTTGACATAGTCTTGGAGGATCAAGTTCAGCAAACTGAGGAACAAACAAAACAAACAAAAGAAAGCTGGCTGAGGATGCAGGCTGCTATGATGACAATGTTTTCTTTTTGAAAACAAAACCAGAATGTCAGTAAGGAAGATATATTTTTAGTTTAGGAGAGGAAGAAGAGAAAGGATTATATCTCAAAGCATGGCCAAGGTAAACTGAAAGCAGGAAAAGTATCCTAATTATTTGAGTATTACTGGAAAATGGAAGAGTTGGACTTTGAAACTGGAGTATAGGAACGTGGACAGTTACTTGATTGAGTTGCTCATTTAGGATCAGGAAGAGCTGCAGTCATTGCATTGCTCTGTTTTTTGTTATGCATGATGTTGGGCTTTTGCTTATTTGTCTAAACAGAATAATAGAATTTGCTAAACCCTTCAGTGTAAAACAAGTGAACTGTTCATCTTCCTGGATAATTAGGATTTGCTGCATGTTGCAGATAATGGTGATACCAATACATTAACTATTTTCTATCTGGAAATGTCCCAGGTAGAGGAAGATATTTCATCAGCATGGCTTGTTCTGAAAGACAACATCTGTATTTTCCTGAACCATGTTGGAATTGTGTATCGTGATAAAAAACACCATTATGCTCACTTTAACGTAATGATGATATAGATATTCCTGAAACCATAGAAAACCCCATATTTGTGTGTACTTGTGTGTGTGCGTGTTTGTGTGTGTGTGCATGCACTTCTGTGTTTGATGTTGTAAAAATGTTGGCTAGATTTGTTATAGATTGCTAAAGCAAGGAACTGTATTTAAAACTGGGTCAGTAAATTCTTGCAGAGGCCGTATACTGATTCTGAAGAAATTATGCAAGAGGCAAAATAGACAACCACTGATTGTACAATTTCCAATGGACAGAAAGAGTACATGTGAAAAATTCTTCTGTAATATGAGTACTGTATGATGTTCACTGCTTGAAAGTGTCTGAGGATGTTGTTCAAGATTACAACCCATAATTTTTGGTCTTTAGTTTCTCAGAATAAATTCAGGATTAAAGACTCAATCTCACTCCAGTTGAAACCAAATGTGGAAATTTTAACTAGAATATAAATTGTGTAATTGTGTATATAATGGAATATATATTGTAATAATTGTGTATATTTTAGCTGGAAAAAAACCCTTTGTTAATGGTTCTTAATAGGATATTGAAATTTACTTCAAAGATAAGTAAAGGCAAAAATTCCCCTGAAACTCCATACAGCATATCCTATGGTGTGCCAAAAGCTCCAGGAGCCTGGTTTCTAAAATACTTGTTACAATCTAGATTTTACTTGCTAGATCAAATTACTAGATTCAGTAAAAACATTGGATAGGTCAAAACACAGAAAAAAGAATAACAGCAATAATAATAAAGCCTCCTAGGGCTTTATGTTTAGATCAGGGGGTTTGAATATAAACTTACATATAATGCAATATTTGAAGGAGAAAAGTAATAAGAATATGTTGGGAGGAAGTATTACCTGAATTAATGAAAGAACCTTTTGACTGATTAACAATTACTCAGCTAGAAGAAACAACTTTCAAATGCAAAATGAAGGTAATGTGTCTAATAACAAAAAAGAAAATTATCACAATTCTTATCAGCCTAAAGGCAATGTAAATGCAATGTAAGAGTACACTGGTTGCTGTGACAATGTTGTAAACTGTTTTCCTTGGCTTGCAGTATGAAGCCAGGGACAGAGGAATTTTATGCACAAACTCTGCAGTGAAATGGAAAAAGAAGAACATTAGCTTTGAGGTTTATACAATGTTCCTTTTGCTAATCAAGTTCCTTATTCAGGGTTTGAAGAATAGAAATATTTCATTGATTCTCTTCCAATGCCAGGAGGCAGATGGCAAATCTAGAGGTGTAAATGAGGAAGAGCATATGACAATTGTCTCTTGTGATACACACATCTGGCCACAACATTATTGCATAGACTCTCCCATAGTCTAAAATCATCCATCATGAAATTAAAAAAAAATTAGGCAAGGGAAGTGGAATATAAATGCCTGGCTGAGAATGACATCTAGTTGTGTTTGTGCAGCTCTTTCATTGAAAAAACTTTGTTTTCCTCCCTGCTTCAGGATAGACAGTGGTGACTGCCATTTTGAGATTCAGGTGCAAACTCTTACAGGTGAGTAAAATCTGTATTTTATTCTTTCACTATCTCTTTCTTGAATAAAAACCCCTCTTTGGGGCCTGGATGAGATTAGTTGTTTAGAACATGGGAACAAAATTTTACCTTATTTCAAAAGGGATTTAATTTCAGCAAAGATTTAATTTTTCAATAAAGATATGGCATAGGCAGAAGAGCATGTACCAAGTATTCTATTATAATGAAAAATTAAAGGAGAGCTTGAGTTCTTGCTTTAATACAGTTTGAATGTGTGGGCTGGTGGATGAAATTTAGCTTTCCTATTCTTAATCAAATTATTGCATAATTTAAGGCTGACGTAAATGTCTTTAATATATTTTTGAGCTGTTTTCTCTCTGCTGTCTTGATTATCTTGACACTTATCCAAAATTTTCATAGAGTTACAGATCTATGCTTTGTTCTGAACACATAAATGATGGTATAGCCGAGAGAAAAATATCAATAAATAATTTATCTCTTCACTAACATGGGTTATTTTAGCAATTTCCAGATCACTGTCTCAAACCTTGCCAGTCTGATTTTTGTTCAAACAAAGCTGTCATTGCACTAAACACTTTAAATATATAATATTATATGACCCTTGGACTCAGGAAATCTCTGTTGGACCTATGTTTTATCCAGTTTTTTTGAATGTGCAGAGGTTGGTAGGTAGAAGCACTACTAATTTGTTGCATTCATGATCTATAGGGATGAATGAAAATAGGTCCAATTTCCTTATTAACAGCACTTGATTCTCTCACTGCTTGTTAATCACAGAGTAACCCAACCTTTTAGAAAAGACCCTTATCACTCATCATATCTACATTACTTCTGCGTTCAGATAGCAGCCATGGTGCTCAGTTTCCTCTTCCATTTCCTCTTTGCAGCAATAAGTAGCTCAACAGAGCTGTGAAAGTGATTTGACTCTGTCAGTGCCATTTTCCAAATGGCAGCACCATTTCATTTTCACAAACATCTGTCAGACTGTGCTGTATGTCACCCTAACAGGGGTAATTGCAGTTCCCAGCCTGTGTGTATGTACTAGCCAGGTGACTCACAAATGCACACGAGTTTCCAGCTCTTCTGTACTTCAAATTAACTGCAAATGTTTAGGCCATTGGCGCAGCACATCTTCAGGATGTCCAACACATCCAGGAAATCTAAAATGTACTTTGCCCTCCTTAATCTGTCCTACAAGCATGGCAATGAGGATATGTGTAATGCATATTGCACACTGTGTGCTTCATCCATGATCATGCCTGGGCACCACAAATTATAGTGCAGGGTTTTCAGATTCTACCAGGAAAATGTTGCTTATCAGGGAAAAATACAAGCCCAGAAAAACCAACATGCCTGGCAGCCTCAGCTATATCAGGAATTTCTATGTAGAAAATAGGGACAGAATGCACTGTGAACAGCTTCCAGTGTGGCACCGTGCTTAGCAGGCATGAATAAGCCTTACTGACATCTGTGTTTGAGTCCAAGAAAGCTTGAATTATTCAGCATGTGCCAGTGTAATTAGTGTCATACACATGAGTTAAATGTGGCACACACTGTGAGGGACAATCCCTAGCCACCAGCAGAAGCTGTTGTGAATTAGTAATGCTGACTCACGAGCTTGATAATGGGCGTGTGGTTGGCTAGCTAGAGAAGATTCATTAATTACCCATATATGGATCCTGTAGAACTGAGTACAGCCTGGGACATAAAACTGTTCAGTGACAACTTTCTGGAGAATATTTTCATGTATCTGCTATGCAATAGGGATTAGTTTACCTAAATTAGTAACTTTATCCTGTGTTTTTTGTTATTCCTGGTACCTAACTTTATGAACACTACAAATGCTCTGAAACCAGAATTTTCATGGCTGTTAATACCTTGATATTATGATATCTACACAACAGCCACACTTTTTATATGTAAAAACAATGCCCTTGCTGTGGTTTAGGAATGGCATTCTCCAATTTAGTGCAGCTACTTGAAAATACTTGAAACCATGTGCCACTCGTTGACTTCTCCTCTACCTCCCCTGCAGTGGGCTGGAGAGCAGAAATGGAGGCACAAAAGGTTAAGATTATGGGTTGAGAGAAGAACAATTTACTGGAAACAGCAGTGAGATAAGGAAATTAACAGTAACAGTGATACTACTAATGGCAAGGGGTACAAGAAAAGAAACATTATTGCTCATCCCGTGGAAAACCCCTGACAATACCCCACTGCTCCCTCCACCAAGCTATCCTGAGCTGGAATGGAGCCCTTCTCTCTGTCCCCAAAAAATGTGAGGCAGTATATAATTTCAATGCATGTCTTAAGCCCAAAAACTCAGCTGTGTCAGAAATAATTTTTATCTCAAATTATTGGAGATAAATTATTATTTTACAACCAGTTCTTGCAGCCCTGTAGTTATACAGTAGGCTGCCTGACCCTAACCCAGTGTTACTGTTTGATGTCTATACTCTCATGTTCTATTGCAACAATCGGGAAACTGACCCAAATGGTTTTCAGCAAGGCTATCTTGAAAAGTCTCTAGGAAGCTGGAACAGTCATGGAGGTTTGACTCATCCAATAACGTTCATGAGGGAAGAGAGAGAGTTGTATAAGGAAGGTCAAATATCCTAAAGTGACTGATATTTGAATTCCAGAACAGCAGCCATAGAACAGCAGAAATACAGGCCTGAGACAAGGGCAGCTCCTGGCACAAGGTGCAGAAGCTCCACACAAAGCTTTTCACATCTTTTCTACCAGTTTGGAAGTTTACACAAATCAGTGTGATGGGTGGTTGCACCACTGTTCCACATCGGAGCTGACCCTGGAAGCAGACAGTCAGTGCCCCAGGGAAGGCACTGAAGGAGAGGTTGCAGAGACCGTAGGGTTGGCCAGAGACAGCAAATTTCTCTGAGATCTCCTGCTCAGCAAACAACTTCCTGCAGTATCTTCTGGTTTCTTCTCATGGTTCACTGACCTTGGAAGCGTCTTGCCTGTAGCACAAACCTTTCCTTTGCTCCATGGTCCAAACAGGGTACATTTTTAAACCTTGTTTATCTGAAATGGAATGTCTAATATTTTAACCCAATCCTTGTAGACAATATTTTGTCCTGGACGTGGTCTAACATTGCTTGGAGACACGGGAATTTGCTGCTGTCATGGTCAGGGTTAACAGGAGAAAAAAACGTTGTTGCCTGTGGTGCTTTATGAACATCCATACCTATGGGCTTATGCTTTAATGTTATTTAATACCTATGCAAATTTATATTTATAGAGTTAAAGGAATTGTGGAATGTATGTGGAGCTATCACTTTAAAAAAGATTTATGGTGATTCTGGATTTCTGTAATACAGATTTTAAGTATTTTCCTACTTTGTATTAAGAAAAACAAAGACTTTAATAGGATAAAATAAATCAATAGGAAAGCACTCAGCTAAGTATGTTTTTCAGGCTTTCATCTTGTTGTTGGTGGTGAAAAAACAAATTGGAGAAAGCATCTTTAAATTATATCAGTGTGATTAATTGCCAGGAAAGGTATACACTGGCCGGGATTCTATAATTTACTGTGCAAGACAATGCATATAATTGTCTTCCATGAAAATGTGTGAATTATGTAGTTATGTGGTCATTTGCAGATTAAGAATCAAGAGGAAAATGTGGCTGACAGTGCAGTTTTGTTTCAATCACTTTTACTTTCTGCCTTTTGTTGATGGCCTGTCCTGACTTTTGAAGCATAAAATCTGACTCCCAGTATTCTCAGTGTGTGAGGAAAATATGACTGTATAGTCCCTGAAAAGCTAAGGTGACACATTAATGTAGATGAGGATTCACTCTGTTAAAACAAAACCAATATGTGTATCTGATATCTGGAGAAATGTACACCCTCCCACAGAATCATAAAATGGCTTGACTTGGAAGTGACCTTAAAAATCAACCAGTTACAACCACTCTGCCAGGAACAGGGATGCCATGCACTAGACCAGTTACTCAAAGCCCCATCCAGCCTGGCCTTGAACACTGCCAGGGACTGCACATCCACAACTTTTCTGAACAAACTGTTCCAGCCCCTCACTACAAGAAAGAATTTCTTCTTAACACCAAATCAGGAAACTGACCCAAATCTAAATTTCTCTTTTAATTTGAAAGTGCTTCCCCTTGATTTATCACTATCTGCTCATGTAAAATATCTCTCTTTCTCTTTTTTATAAGACCTCTTTAGGCACTGGAAGGCTTCCATGAGGTGTCCCTGTAGCATTCTTTTCTCCAGGCTGAGCCTCTCCAGCTCTGTCAGCTTGCCTTTGTAGGAGAGGTGCTGCAGCCCTCTGATCATCTTGGTGACCCTCCTCTGCTTCAACAGGTCCACATCCTTCTTTTGCTGAGGAGTCCAGAGCTGGAGGTAGTTACTCCTGCATGGTGGAGCCTCATGAAGGCAGATTGGAAGGGCAGAATCACCTCCCCTGACCTGCTGGCTACTCCTCTCTTGATGCAGCCCAGGATCCAGTTAGCTGCCTGGGTTGCAAGCACACATTGCCTGGTCATGTCCAACTTTTTATCCATGAGAACCTCTCTATCCTTCTCCTCGAGGCTGCTTGATACGTGTTCTTCTCCCAGTCACTATTCGTGTCTGGGATTGCCCTGTCCCAGGTGCAGCACCTAGGCCTTGTACTTTTTCAACTTCTTGAGGTTCTTATGGGCTTACTTTTCAAGTTTGTCCAGGTCCCCCTGGGTGGCATCCCATCCCTCAGGTGTGTCAGCTCACTGTTCAGCTCCATGTCCTCTGCCAACTTGCTGAGTGTGCATTCAATCTCAGTGTCCAAATCAATGATGAAGACATTAAAGAGCACCAGTCCCAAAACAGAGCCCTCTTACCAGCCTCCAGCTGGACACTGACCACAGCTCTCTGGCAGTGCCCATCCTGACAATTTCTTATTCACAGAATAGTCTGCCCTTCAAATCCATATCTCTCCAACTGGAGATAAGGATGTTGTGTGGGACTGTATTTAAGCCCTTAAAAGGTATTTGCATTATTATAGGACACACCCCAAAAAAAGGGATTTGTTTTTGTTTGTTTCTTTGTAGTGAGTTTGTTTTGGTTTATTTTGTTTTGCTTTGCTTTGTTTTCTCTCCCATAACTGAATTTTCCTTGTTTGACTTTCACATAGATTGAGTTTTGCTCAGGACCAATTGAATAACAACCAGGCAGCAATCTGACATTAAATTCAAACAGAAGACATTCCGTGTCAACATTCAAGTGTTGCCTCAAACAGGAGAAAGGGCACATTAGGTTTGGAAAGAAGGACAGAGTGATAGAGCATGACAAAGATTTTCTACTGTGCATTATTTTCCACATGGCACCTTCTAATGGAAATCTAACGATGTTAAGCTAAAAGAGAGATTAAAAAGAGTGCTTCATTCTTTCAGCAGCTGAGTATTGGGAGTGAAGATGTTGAGATTCTGGAAAAACTAGTGGTTTAGATTTTCCACATGGCACCTTTTAATGGAAATCTAACAATGTTAAGCTAAAAGATTAAAAAGAGTGCTTCATTCTTTCAGAAGCTGAGTATTGGGAGTGAAGATGTTGAGATTCTGGAAAAACTAGTGGTTTAAAAAGATGGAAGGACAAATTGTGGTTACTACATCTGTCCACAGCTTGATTTCACAGTTATCAATACCATAATATTACAGCTGTACTCTATTATATTGGAAAGATATGGTGCAGTTCCTTCACTTAGAAAAGCCCACTTTCTATAACAGAAAGGAAACTAAATGGCAAAGAGCAACCTGAGGTGACAGCATAAGCAGGTGTTAATGTTGGCAAGGATGTCTCACTGCTACGCCACACACCCATGTCAAGTGTGTGTGGAGAAACCCCACTGAAGGGGCCTGTTGGGCTGTCCAGCTCTTGGCAGATTGTGCCACTGGTCACTGTCTCCTCCTGTTTCCCTGACTCAGGCAGCTTCCCTGCAGCATCCAACAGAGCTGTATCTGAGAATCTCACAAACAGCTTTCTTCCTCTCAAGTCACACATAGCGGCAAAGGTTAGAATATAATTTAAGCATAAATCTGCCAAACTGCTTTGTATTTAGTACTTCAAAATGGCAAAACCAGAGCAAACTCTTTCAAAGAATATTTCAGTTTTGTTAAAAAAAAACCAAAAAACCAAAACCAAAAGCTGAAGTCTTATTTCCTTCTGCCTCTTGCAAAGAATGTGAATGTTTCAATGCTCTTGAATAAATCCTGAAATATGCTCCTTGCATATGCCACTTCATGTACTAAGCCAAGTGCAGTAAAATATTATAACTCATTCATCACCCATTATACAGTGAGTTGGTTGTTACAGCAAACCATTATAGGCTTCTCAACATATGTTCAAGAGCACAGCAAACAGGGCAGAGTGGGGATCTGAACCCTATTCATCTTGAGATCCTTCCAGTCTGCACTGCCGGTTAAAAGAAATCTTACATTAGGTGCCAATGAAAGGTGCAAGACCTTTGTAATAGTCAAGTTGTATAAAATATCTTTGTGTAAAAGAGAAGCTGGGCTGAGATCACCATCAGTGAAACTTAAAAGATCAATGCAGATAAAGCCAGACTGTGGAGATACTACGAGAACTGCCACTGTGGCTTCAGTGATGTGATGCCGTCTTTAGACTACGAGTGCAACTCAAAACTTTATGCCTTTTTCCACAACTCCTTTCTCTTTAGGAAGGACTTGCTGCCACCTGCCACTGAATCTGATGTTATGGTTACAAATCCCCTGTTTGAGTTGCCGACCAGTTAGCCAAAACACAGCCTACTGCCCAGACTCACAGACATTAGTTGCAACCACAGTTCAAGTTATACAGCAAGTATGATCTAGTAAGACATCTCAATGAATCACCAAACCCCATAACAAGCTGCTATCCATGTAAATTGTTTATAACAATAAACAGAATTCAGTGGAGGAATCCATTTCTACTACTCATGCTGACTGTGTACTTAGTCAGCATCTATTATGAAGTCTGGCTGTGCTTTGGGGAATAGTCCTGGCGAGGTTGATTGCTGCTGTATCCCTGGATGACTTCAGATAAATCATACAGCTCCATCTGTGCCTCGGTGAAATAGCACTCTGGAAAGCTTACATTTCTTGTATGTGCCTGAATACCTGTGATCATCTGCAGCACAAGAAATGATATTTAAAGTCCCCTGAAGCAATAACTGAATGTTGCAGGAATAAACTGCTCTCAGCAGAATAGCTCTCAGCATGTCTATACCATCAGTTAAGTACATGTTCTCAAGACAGATTTCCTCACAACTGCACATTATAAATCCCCCAACTTCCACTTATTATTGCTCATCCGAGGCAAAGCTTGGCGTTTTCTGCACACGGGGGCCCTAATTATAGGTGTAGGCTTCCACTGCAGTGTCCTGGATAGACTGAGGTGGTATAGGGCAATCTGTTACAGCTCAGTCAAGTTTCCCAAGTCAAGCATGGGCGTTCTGGCTCAAGGCTCCAGCCAGGAGAGAAGACTGAACACACTCCAGTGTTCTCTTCTGTCGAGTGGAGACAGAGTCCAGAGTGTCCAGCAACCTGAGCCTAGATGCTGCAAACCTGATGCTAGCGAGAGGAGAATGTCAGGAAAATATTTAAGTGGGGGAGAAAAAGAAATTTCAACATTTTGAATGTTCTATAATTCTATAAGTCTTATGCAGAACTACAGTTGTGCACAGCTTTGAGGCTTCACCACATACCTTGTTCCCAAGTTTGAGATTCTGGGACATGTTTTAAAATGCTGAGTATTTATTACTGCTTCTGTATGTATAATCTGCAACTGTTTAAAAGGAACAACTAAGAAAATAAGTTGTTCATCTGTGAGTCAGAATTTTGAAGTAGCAGGCAGTGGATAACTGCCACCTCCTTCTGTGTTCCCACTCCTGCCAAGATCTAGACAGAGAAAGTGATCTGGCTTGAAGAAAAAAAAAGTTTAAAAATCCATGGGATTATTTCCAGCTTTATCAACTCCTTGGTCTGGTTCACAGCAAAGCCTTTTAGGCAGCTGTGCCAATACTATTGAGGAGATAATGTGCTGTGACAGGAGTCACTGGTGCTGAAGGCTTTGTTTTATGAAATCGGTCTCAAGTCAGTCTACAGTGTGAGCAGGGATGAACTTTATAAAGTCTGGTCTCTTAAATGATCACTGAATGAAATCTCACTTCATAGGGAGCAGGGTATCAAAAGGAGGGACTGTGAGCAAAGGATTTATTTGTTTAACTTGTAACTCTTGTTTGATTAGCTGTTATTATGTTGATTATCTGTGAAGTTTTGGTCAATTAGTGATCAATTTTACATTTGTAACTGATTCCTATCAACCCCAGTCCTTTTTCCAGCCTCGCTTAGCAGTAGTAAAGTGCAATTTTACCATCTATTTAGAATGTTTAGTTGCAATTGCATAAGTTGTTTTTATAATTTAATTTCATAATGATACTAAAAGTTTATAATTACATCCCATTTTGACTTGTGGTATAGATTTTGAGTTAGAGTGGTAATTTTTAAATTGAATAATGACAACTCATATTAAAAAGTGAAGAGAAAATAAAATAAAACGAATATAAATACAAATGAAACAGCTGGGATTTCATGCACCCTCAGCAAGTTTGCTGATGACACCAAGCTGTGTGGTGCTGTTAACACACTGGAGGGAAGGGATGTCATGCTGAGGGATCTTGACAGGCTCAGGGGGCTCCATGTGAACCTCATAAAGTTCAACAAGGCCAAGAGGAAGGTCCTGCACCTGGGCCATGACAATCCCAAGCGTAAATACAGGCTGGATGGGCAAGGATTTAGAACAGTCCATAGGAGGAGGACTTGGGTGTATTGGTGGATGAAAAGCTCCGTGTGACTTGGTGCACTCACAGCCCAGAAAGCCAAACATGCCCTGGGTTGAATCAAAAGCAGCATGGCCAGTAGGGCAAGGGAGGGGATTCTCCCTCTGAAATCCCACCAGGAGTACTGTGTCCTGCCTGGGGTTCTCTAGCACTGGAAGGGCATGGGACTGTTAGATTCTAGAGAAGAGCCACCAAGATGATGAGAGGCTGGATCAACTCTCTTGTGGAGACAGGCTGAAAAAGCTGGAAATGTTCAGCCTAGAGAAAAAGAAGGCTCTGGGGAGACCTTATACCAACCTTTCAGTAACTAAAGGAGGCCTGCAGGAGAGCTGGAGAGGGACATTTGAGAAGGATGTGCTGTGGTAGGGGAAGGGGCACTAGCTTTAAACTGAAGGAGAATATGTTTAGATTAGATTTAGGGGGAAAGTTCCACACTGTGGGAGTGAGGAGGATTGGAACAAGTTGCTAAGAGAATCTGTGGATGCCCCATCCCTGGGAATGTTCAAGGCCAAGTTGGGTGAGGATTTCAGCACTCAGGTTTAGTGTGTGGTATGCCTGCCAATCGCAGAAGGGTTCCTTTCAACCCAAACCATTGTATCCTTCTATGTTTCTATGAAAAGAAAAGACAGTGGATGCTGAGCTGCAGGCCAGATTACTGCTGAACAAAAGCCTTTGTGATTTTTCCCTGTCAGGTGTCATCTGATTGATACCTGAATGTAGTTCAGTTTAGCTAAGAGTAAACAGTCTAGAGAGCTCACTCTCCACCCTTTAGGGCCACAGCACAAGGAGCTTTGCTGATGAACAACAGAGAGCTTTTTGTGTTAGTAATGGACGCTGTGTTTTGTCCTCAGCCACTGGTAAGAACACCAGTGGCAAGTGGCTGCTTTTGCAGAAGGAGCTGCCAAAAATCAGCCAGCAGACACTGAAGTTCTAACCTGTGATGAACCTCTTTTTCCGGTCACTTGTGCTTTGTGTCTGAACTGTCTCATCTGATGCTTTAATCCTACCTTGCTCCACTTTTTCAAAGACAGTAGAAGTGAGCTGTCTTTTTCTTTCTCCTTTCTTCTTTCCTTGTTTCTTTCTCTTTTGCCTTTTCCCTAAATCACAGAGTTTCAGCAGAGGTTCTTCAGGCACTTCACCGTGTGAAACTTTAACAGTTGGTAGTGGAGACTTTTCTAAAAAAGAAGCAGAGCTAAAGGCTTTTATTTTCATTCAGGGCTCCACAGAGAGTGTGCAAAGGATTTAAAGGGGCCTCAGAACAGATGAATTTCTAGGTCAGACTCAGGTGCTTTGCACCATCTGTGTGCATGTACACCAGTACTACAATACACTTGTATTGTAGTCTTACATTGCAAGGGCAATAGCTGATTATCTGTTGAATCAGAAAGCTGAGGGCTTTTATTATATCTTTGATACAATACTACATACCTTTTTAATATATATAATGTAATATAATAATATAATACATATTATATAATAATTCTGATAAAATAATACAGCAGCTTAGGCACTGAGGCAGTACCTTTACCTCTCTGCACTGGATGGCCTGCATGTTACTGAACATGGAAACCATTTAGGAACAGAAAAGGTAATATTTGGTCTGCTTAATACAGTTTTATTTTCCCTGCACAATTTTATTTCATTCCTTAGATATAATTTTTGCTATGAACTACATGTAGAGTGAGAACTGTCATGTATGCATTTTATCATGTTTCCTGGTTCAGACCTGTGCTACAAGTGGAGGCAACAAGGGATGTTTAATGCAGCAGTGTGACATGATGGGTTGCTAGTGTATCCTTTGGGCATACCATATGGTGAAGTTGTCCTACAGCTTCCCAATTGATCTATTTTTTTATAACTCCTGCTGTAAATGCCTACCTGGACAGGGAACTGTTTAGAGAACAGGAGGCCAATAAGAGAAAATTGGAGCAGGTTTGTGTGTGTCTGCTTCTTCATTAAGGAATATTTTTGTAGAAATGCATGTGGTTTTGGTTTATTTATTTGTAAAATTCCCAAATTAATTATTTCAAGTGAAAACATCAAGCTAAAAATTGCTGATGATATATAGCAGACAGCAGAAGGGAAGGGAAAGTAAAAAGTGCACTAAGGAGATAATAGGTATAATGAGCACTTGGCTGCACATTTTGAGCCCAAGGCCTAAACTATTTGCATTAGTGCAGATTCTTGAGTTCAGCTTAATTAAGTTTGCATAAGCAGTAAACAATTGTACAGATATTTTTTACTTCTGTAGTGCTTTGCAGAAGATATGAAAATAATTTTTAATGTTTGATTACTCAACCAAATGGTCTTGCAACCATTACCTGGTCTTATATAAAGTTCCCTTTCAGTTATGAAGTTAGAAAACTCCACAATAAAGCTTCTGTAAATTACTAAAACAAGCAAAGTGTATGCCTTGTAGTCTTCCCTTTAGCTCTTCCAATAGTTTCCTATTTTACTTTAACGATTATTTGACATATAATATTGAGACTGTGTCATAGGTTTTTTGTTCTGGCAGGCTTCCTGATTTTTTTCTTGTATTCAAATGCATCCTGATCCACTAACATCGATGCAGTTCAACCATTTTTGTAATGAATTTTGGAATTCTCATAATTTTTAAATTTACACCTGATGCTGGTTTCTGATCTTCTGGGTCACATTCCCACTATTCTTGGTAGCAGCATTCCCATCCAAGTCCATCTGTGTCCTCATTGTTTTCATCCATGCAGTACACCTGGCTTTGAGTGGGGCTAATCAGAGCGTGTGAGCTGTACACAAATGCTTCTAAGTTCCAACAACCTTTCAGGGCATTGGTCTAAGTAAGGAAAGGTCCCAGTGGCTCTTTCAGGCTGAAAGTTCTCTCCTCAGCAGAATCAGCTGCCTATTGCCTAAAAGCTCTTATTATTACTTGTAAAGATCCTAATTCTCACCTCATCCTACGTTATTTGCACATGGCAGGCCTTATTCTTCATTCTTGTGTAGCCCTTTTTTTTTGCCATATAAATGTACTATTAAGTCAGCCTATTTTCCCAGCTGAAAGTGCTCATGGCATGAGGGTCTGATTTATGTCTGTGTCAGAGAGACTCTGGAAATCTTAGAATTTGGCCAGGCAGAGGGGACTTACAGACCCATCTTCTTTCTATCTTTTCCTTCCCTGTGGTGAACAGTATTCTGTGTGGACAGGGAACCAGTGTGATTCATAGTTATGGATGCTATTCCGAGGAGGAAAGACACAGTAAGTCATGTATTTTTACAGCTTTTATGTTTGTTTTTCTACTTCATTTAGGCTTCAGATTTACTGATACAACACCACTCCCGTTTTCTTTGTATCTCTTGCTACAGGTTTTCAACACATAATATCATTAGGTCTTAAATTTCATGATGTAGTTATTTCCACGGTAGGATAACTTGTACTGACATTATGTCACTCTGATATTGATTCACAATAACAGTGTCATAAATGTTGTCATTATTCTGGCATTGCAATATAATCTTTTAAACTTTCCAGCTCTTTTTAATGATGTTTTTCATTCAAAGAAAATTAAAACTCATAGGAATAATGCTGACCACATTTCCCTTCCCTATATATTCCACATTAGTTGTTTTGAAGCATGAAGATTTGTAAAAAATACATGCAATCCAGAAACCCACACAAAAATATTCTGGAGGGCTCATGTCCAAAGGGGTTTTCTTTGTTTCTTCTTCAATTTTATCAAAAGCCTTCTTGATTCACATATACATAAGGAAAAATGTTCCCAATTAAATTTTTCAGGTTTATATCACCATAAAATTTAGGACGTACAGCTGAATTAAAGTACAGCTAAGATAACACAGGGAGGCAGAAGGCCCAGAGATGCTTTGCGTTATTAGCTTCTTTCATTACATTGAGTTTGTCTCCTGCTACTCCCCAATGCTATTAACATGAAATTTTAACCGTGAGTTACTTGCATAGAACATAGCAATAACTTGTTGCAAATGTAAGAATGTTTTACATAATCACATCTGCCCTTCATTCCAGCAAAACCATTTTATTCCTAGGAGTCTGGAATGTGCCAAACAATGCAGAATCATAACATTTTCAACTTCTGCTATAAATGTAGGCACTAAAGTGAAGGTGGCATGGCCTCAGGAAAAAAAAAAAAGTGAGCCTCAGACTCAAATTCTTCAGCTGATGAGTCACAGCTCCTTTGAGAGGGTCTGAAGAGCTACCAGAGGCACTGTGAAGCACTGAAAGTTTTATTAGAGGTCTAAAGCAGAGAACATTTCATTCTCTGTTCCTCTACACACTGTTAGCTTTCACAGGCAAGTGTTCTTTGCCAGCTTCTTGATATGGTGACATAAATTTTTTTAACTTTGTCTGTGATATAAGTTCACCTATATTTTTACAAACAATATGAAGTTTTTGGCTAGAGTATGAGATAAGATTTAGTCTCCTTATACACTAAGTGGAATTTAGTTACTTTGCATGCTTTTTCCCAAAACCCTGAAATACAGATAAGGTCATGAATGCTCCCAAGTCGCTGCCTCATGAAAAACTGTACAATGCCAATATCTGCAGGATTAGCAAGTAGACTCTGTGGGTAGTGGCTCATAAAATGTGCCAAAGCATTCTTCCTACTGATCTGGAGCACTCTTTTTTTGGGAATAGGGACACATTTCTTCAAGTATCATGACTTCAACAAGGAGGAGTGAGAACGACCTCCTCCAGGTTACCCTGTAATCTGATGGAGTCAAGGAACAGCCTGATGCTCAGAACCTCTCTGTGAGCCTATTGCTTCCTTCAAAATTTTTGATGTGATATTAATTTTCAAATAATTTGAAAATATTTGAAATTTTCTTCTCAACAACTTCAATATTTCTTGACAAGAATTAATGATATGCAAACCAAGGAAACTTTATTGTATTATAGCTGTTAAACATAAGATGGACAAACATTAAGCTGCTTGCTTTCCATTCTGATGAGACTCCACCTGGAATACCAAATCCATCTCTGGAGTCCTCACCACAAGAAAAATATGGGCCTGTTGGAAGGAGTGCAGAAGAGGGTCACCAAGATGATTAGAGGGGTGGAACACTCTCATCTGAGGAAAGGCTGAGAGAAGTGCATTTGTTCAGCCTGGAAAAGAGCCGTCTTAGGGCTGACCTAACTGCAGCTTTCTGGTGCCCGAAGAGAGCCTAGAAGAAAGAAGGAGAGGGACTTGTTACAGGAGCATGTAGTGAAGGAAAAAAGGGAATGGATTCAAGCTAAAAAAAGAGTAAATTCAGATTAGATATTATGAGGAAGTTATTGGTGGTGAGGTTGGTGAGACACTGAAAAAGATTGCCCAGGGAAGTTGTGGATGCCCTGTCACTGGAAGTTTTCAGGACCAGGTTGGATGGGGCCCTGAGCAACCTGGTCCAGTAGGAGGTGTCTTTGCCCATGGATGATCTTAAAGGTTGTTCCCAATACAAATCATTCTATGATTCTAAAAGAGTTTTATAAGATGTAGCATTTTGAGTGTTAAGTCTGGGAAATTATCTGAAATGCATTCCAAACTGTTGCAATGACCTTGCAACTGATTGAAATACTTTGGCATACACAGGCAACCCCATTTGTTTCAAGAAATTGAAAGTTTATCAGTGTGGCAAGAAAGAAAGACTACTTTTACTTCTTTTGAACTAGGAAGGAGGCAGGACTTGTTGGTCATAAATATGCGGTTACTTTTCCCTAATACAGAAATGAAAGATGTCTATACTGCAGATGGGAAAGAATAAATCTAATCCTATTAATAAAGAGCTCATTTAAATGCAACTGATTTTTCTGAGTTTAAATAGCTCAAAACCTTCTCAGATGCCTTTAAGTTTGATAATGTCTCATTGTGCCAGACCGGAGGCTCTGGGAATTTAATTTAAGATCCTGAGTGTTGGAATTAAGTACTGTGGAAACTCATGTATGAGCTGAAGTGGGGATGAGTTAAAGCAGCCAAGAGTAATTCCCGGAAAAGGAAAAATTTGGTGCTAGTTCTTTGTAAATTTTCAGCTTTTAGGGTTGTCCCATGTCTAATAACCCCGAGCAATGCACTAGATTATCTGAGCTACTAAGGAAGGCCAGCTATAGTGGCAGTGACTCAGGCTAACTAAAATTTTCTAGATCTGTCCCACCCAAAATAAGAAGGGTGACAAAAATGCTTGAAGGAGACAGCCTACCTCCACCATAGCACTTCAAATGAATTTTTGAAGGAAATAGTATCATAGGAGGCATAAGCTTAACTACTGAAATTGTTCAGAGCAAAGGTTTCGGAGAAAATACTTTACATGAAAGATGTAAAGATTGATTGTTCCTTTCTAAGTTCTCAGGCACCTAAGATGTTGCTTAAAGAAGACTCAGAAATTACCTAGTACCACATTTTATCATTTATGCTTTATTTATTTAGACTGCTAAAATATTCACATCTCTTCTTCCATTTCAAACAATTCTTTTAAAAGTTGGGATTTTTATAAATAAAATGAGACTTATTTTTGATGCCTTAGTGTAGATGCTGAGCACTGGATAAAGAGATCAAGCTGAAACTCATCTTGTTTCAGTGTAGCCTGTTATTCTCCAGTTAGAAATAGATTCTATTTATTGTGAATATAAGTGAATTACCATATTATAAGGATATGTTGTTATTATTATTATTGCTCTTGCAAGCTGTTGCTCAGTGAAGTGCCAGACTGAGTGTTTTAGCAACCCAAGCTGTCATCAAGCTTGGGAAAGCCAAGGACAGATATTCAGATGCACATGGCTTCCATCTTGACACATGAACGTGGGGTCGCTGACAGCCACATTCCTGCAAAGTGTTGGGATGTGCTAATTGATAGCAGCCAGAAGCAGCCCAATTTCTGCAAGCGAGGAAATGAGAACAAGCTGTCATTACAAGTATTGAAATGTTTACGCTGCTGGATAACTTTAATGGCTAAAGCTACTCACTTTCTATGTGGTTTGGAGGTGCATATTTATATCTACAGCTTGTAATTACAGCTTGTTGTTTCTGTAAACATAACACCACCCCCCTCTCTCCATAGCTGAGCTGTCACAAGAAGTTCCACAAGTGAAACAAAGATTGCAAATAACATATTGGTAATGGAATGGGTTTATCACTTTAATATTAGAGGAGATACAGTGGTGCTCTACAGATGGAATGTTTGTGGAAAAAAAGGGTGTTTTCAAAACTAGAGTTTGATATGTGTGCAGCAGCTTATCAAAATGAGCATTATGGTGAGAGACACTTTTAAAGGGATCAAAATACTAGTAGCTACTAAAGGAAAAAAGAGAAACATTAAATAAAAATTGAATTCTGCTGATTTATTACTATCAACAGCTCAGTTTCTCCTGTGTAATGTAGTAAAAAGCAGCTGCAGCTGCTTGTTACTGTTGTATACTGGCCAGGGAATAGCTAACAACCTCTAATTGTAGCAATGGATTAGATCCCATGTGATGGCTGGAAAATGAACTAAGTTCTTCCCAATAATTACATCTGGTTCTCTCTTCCTTACCCCCTAGTAGAGGAGTTGCTAGCATCAGTCAAAGGTGGTAGCTTTTCCTCTCTTTGGAGACCAGGAGTTTTACAAAGGCAATGAAACCCAGAAAAGGTCAGGCTTGCAGGGACCTTGAGAAAATCTGACCTGCAATCAAGAGGCTCCTTCTGTGGGCAGAGCACCCGTGTTTCAGAGCCTGCTCTCAAATGCACTTCTGAGAGCATGTTTTCTTTCCACAGAGACTACTCAGAATATTTGCATTCCTGGTTAAAGAAAGTCTTTTTAAATAGCCCCATTTCACACTGGATTCCCTGCTGTGACACTCTGATTGATGTTAGGGTTTACTCTTTTTGAGTCTTAATGAAAAAATACAAACAGATTTCTTCTGAGAAAGCAAATTTACCTCTTTTCCAGGCAGAGAAATTGTTTGTCTTTGAAAGCACAACACTGATAACAAATGGCTCAGAAGGCTGGAAAGGAACAGGTCTCTGGGCTTCATTGCTTCAGCAAGCTGCCTTGCACTTTGGGTGATGAGCTGATGCTGAAATTATGGAACTACTCTGACAGTTTTTCACCCTAATGATGGAGTAAGCAGCCTTGGCTCGTGGCTCATTAATCAGAGGCTGCATGCTCTGTTACTGATCCCCCTGTGTGTTGTGTTGTATCTTACATGTGAAGGGCTGTAGCAGTATTGTGTGCTTGTTTCATAAATGAGTGGCAATTACATTGTGCTACATCTAACAGTGATACCGTACCCTGTGTTGGAAAACATGTAAGCCAACAGATTCAATGGTAGTTGGACTCCCAAATGTGCAGAGAATGGGTACTAAGATCTTCAAAATTCTCTCTGCAAGTTAAAAAAATTCCTTAAATTTAAAGAAGAAACATCAAAGTATGTTAGGTAATTAGTTTTGTTTTTTGTGGGTTTTTTTGTTTGTTTTGTTTTGGTTTGGTTTGGTTTTTTGGTTTTTTTTTGTTGCTTGTTTGTTTGCGGTTTTTTTTGTGGTTTTTTGTTTGTTTGTTTGTTTTTTGTATTTTTTTTTCATTTTTTGGTATTTTTGGGCACCAGCTTTCCAGGAAATCTTTCTGTTATGCTACGAAATACTGTCCCAGTGAAAGTATAAAGTTGTCTCTTCTTTTCCTTACTTGCCATTGGTATAAGATGCCCTTATGTCGACAGAAAGGAAAACACATTTATTTAGCCATGGACTCTGAAACATAGAAAGGGAAGAACTTTTCTGCATGAGCATACAGTGCCTAAATCTGCAAAATCTTCATTGAAGAGCCTACATTCTAAAAAGCTAAATATATTGTTAAAGTAGCAATGTCTCTTCTTAAACTGTTAAAACACCCCAGGTGAAAAATTCTGTCTTCCAAAAGAGAATATTCATTGACAGTAGTCAACTTTCAATACCAAACATTTGTAAATAAAAGCTGTATTTTAAAATACATCAGTTTTTCATTGTAAGAAAAATATTCTTGGTTCTATATATCTTTGAACAATTAAGCAAGCATTTGGATATTTTTTTCCCTTTCTTTAAGACATGAGTTTAGAAGGTCTTTGGAAAAAAAAAACAACTGGAAAACTATGAAAAGCTATGCCATCTTCAGGGTATTACAGCCTTCCTCAATATGAAGTAAATTCTTAAATAGGTTCTAAAATTGAGGGTTTGGAGCACTGGTATGTAAAAAATGAGGATGGCTGTGCCAGAGAGATTGTGGTGGTTGACAGCATTTGTGTAAGGAGTAGCTGATGATTTGGAGTAGATGTTTTTTCACTTGCTTTAAAGATTACAGCTGCTTTCATCACTGTTCCTTGTGAAGGATTGTTAAGTGATTTACTGGTATCATATCAGAGTAGGATGAAACTCTATTATTCAATGTCTTCTTTCTTCCTTTTAGGCAGATTTCAGGAGGTGAGTATGGATATTTTTTTCCCCAGAACATCATAGTGATGATTGGGCTGGTCACTGGTTAGGTTTTCACTTCTCTTCAAAGAGAAAAGGAGCCATTTGGGAGTTAGTGTGGGATCTAACTTTGGGGTCAAAAAAATCTGAGCTAGACACTTTGACTATCCCCGCAGTGAAGAGAGAAGCAGGCTTTGAAAGCAGGATAAGTTTAAAGTAGGTCTAATAACTTGTCTTCTGGACCTACTTATTACTTCCTTGTTTTTTGTTGTTTGTGGAAGTATGGGAGACCAGTTTGGGCTTCAGGTGACTAGAAGATAAATTAGATGAATCCCACCCTAAAAAAGTATGTGATCCTTTTATTTTTAATCTATTGATAAAGCAAATGTGTGTAAATCTCTATTTTCCATTTATAATGAATGATGCAACACAGTTCACAAAGAAGAGCAAAGCAGAGATATAAATTAGCTGTCTGAGGATCAACTCAGATTAACTGAGATTGTGATGATAGGTTGGGAAAGTAGCCAGAGGAGACAAAGTAATTTTAGCTCCTCTGTAGGAAAAATGTGTCCACCATTAATTAAGAGTACTCACAGCTAAGATGTGATTGTAAATTCCCAGGAGCTATTTGAAAACTATGTCAGAGCAGAAACCCACACAGCCTTGAGTTATTGGTGTTTGGCTAAGGAGCTGTGACCTTCCTTGTGGACACAGACCCTGGCAGTGTCATCCAAGTCCTAATCTCTTAAACATTAAATTATTGCTAAACATTTGACATTTATAGGGGAGTGCTAAAGGGGATTCTGGCAGTTTGATTATGAGGAGAGTAACTTAATGAGAGCATAGTTCTTCTGAGGTTTGTACAGGCTTCCTGCAGATCCCAGAGTGAATGGAAACAATAGCTGAGGAAATCCTAGCTCTTGTTCATTGCCATTATTGCTGTAGTTGGTATTTCTTTATGTTATTGACTGAGACAGTATCAGTACTCAGGAATTTGGTACCTCTGATCTGACATTGCCAAAATTTGGTGATGTCCTTACCTTGATGAAAAAGTCTTTTCAACACTCTTGAGTATCAAAAGGTGACAAAGGAGATGGGTAATTCTTTGGAGCAAGTCAGTTTCCTGGGTAATCCATTCTGTCACTATCTAAATTTAATTATTTTAAAATTATGATTAGTTATTAAGGGTGATTTTAAGTGTGTGTTAAATTCTATAATTGAGTGTATTTGTTGTTCTAAATACATATGAGATTTTGTTCTTTTAAATAACACTTTAAATCTTAATTTAAACTTTGATAATATTTATTCTAAGTCTAAGCAGAGTGCATAAGCTGTGTTCCTCATTGTAGATAGGAACCATTCTCAGAGGAAAAGTGAACACTTCTGTCTACCCTCAACTGTTGCTATCAGATCCCTGGCAAAAATTCTACATCTCTGTAGAAGACACAAACTTGTGCTTCCACAGCTTCACAGATGCCATGATGACTTTTTTTATACAGACCTCACAAAAGTCAAGAAAATTTGCTTGAATGGTGATAAATGAGTACTCCCTGGCAAGCAGTAGCTGTTACACAATATAGGTAGGATGAAACTAGGATGTTTGCCATAGGAAACCTCTGTGGTGACAGGAATTTTGCCAGCAAAACACTAATGCATAATGGTAACTGATGACATTGGGTGGTTACTTTAGAAGAAGGGTAGCAGTTTCCATGTGAATATGGTGGAAAACAGCAAAATACAGTCTTACCACGATGTCATTATCTTTTACTATCAGGAAATGAAAGCAGTTCAGATGTAGCAGGTTAGCAGTTCCCTCCTCTCCTGCTCTCCTATCCTTTTTCAGAATACCATTGAAACTAAAAAATGTTTGAAAAAATGAAAGGAAGGGTGAAGATGGAAAGAGGTGCTGCATAATGGTGTTTGGAACATTCCTCATTACAGGAAGCACAATAGAGATCAGGAACAGTATGGGGCTTCATTAGCTCTGGGAATATTGGTACTGGACAGTGGGGGGCTTTGTTAGGTTATTTTCAAAAGACCTTTCTTTAGGTCTACAGCTATTAAGCGCCCTCAAATTTAAACAGCTGGTAATGTGAAAAGTTTGGCAACATCATCTGAATTGTATATGAAGGATTGCCTCTGGTTAGCAGCAGTAAAATGTTAATTTAGTCTTTGATAGAGCATATTAGCATGATAACTCACAAAACACTTCTGGTATGCTAATCCTGAAATAAAAAATGTGTTCTGATTAATGCCCAAATCAATATAAAAACTACTGTCTGCCTGAAATGACAAAGCTGATCAAAGCTGCCAAAATTGTGTGACAAATATATTAACAACAGTAGAGGCTATTTGGTTTTTTCCTCCTGTCAGAAACAGTGTGAAATTTAATTATAAATGGAACCTATTCAAACACATAAGTCTGCAGAGTGAAACCTCTGTGTTCTGTCCTCACCTTAATCCACAAATTATCTGATTTTGCTGTCACAGACTTTAGCTGTAGCTAATATTTGTAATGAGTTGTCACAAGTGTTAAGCTCCTCTGAACTCATATTAAGGATTTTCTTAAGAATTTTGCTAATCATTAGTTCGATAAATATTGCTTTATGTTGTTGTTTGAGAAATTAAATTACTACATGACAGTATGGATGGTTTGCTGGATGTGCAAGGCACTGGTGTGTGAAAAAGATCCCCACAGAGAGTGTGTTAGGCATCCCATTTTGGCATGCTCCCTGTTTTGTTTACAGCACATTTTTCTTAGTATTACTCTAGCTGAAGTAGCAGAATCATGATACTTAACCATGTTAAGTAGCATAGTTTCCATGCTATTTAATGGCTTCCAGATGCATCTGGAAAATTGATGTTTGCCTTGAAAAACTGCGTCTGACTGCAGCGTTAGAGGAAATCTGTGGTACAAATTAAAGCACTATAGGAAGATAAAGCACTTTAAATTTAATTTCTTAATATTACAGACCAATGTTAGCTTTTTTAGATGTTTCTAAGACTGTAGACTACTCAAGATTAAACCTAGGTTGTACAATATGTTATACAGGCTTGTAGGGTGATATTCACAGACATGGAGTGCTTAAGACCTGGTACAGGGAAAATACTGCTTTAAGCCACACTTGAAAACACATTTGTTTCAGCAGTGTCTGTGGGTCTTGAATAAAGAAGTGGCAGTGCATGTGCTCTCCTCAACAGCCCCTTGGGGTATTGTATTAGGCAGCATAATAATGATCGTACAAAAACCTTAACCCTCCCATTCACACTTTCCAAAAAATTATGACACCACATCATTACCATGTTAGGATCATTTTTTGTGATTTACTTGGAAGAATGTGTGATAAATCTTATTAATGACGTGCTAACACATTTGCATGCAATTAATCCTGTGCTGTATAATTATGGTATGGAATATAAAAGTATAACACTATGAAGTATAGTAATATAATTACATTGCAGCTTATTCAAGCCCCAAGTCAGCAAAAATTCTGTCATTGATATCAGTGATGAAGTGGAAGGTAAATGAGAATATTTTCGTATACTCATGGTGTGGTGCTCTCAGGAGGGAGAAGGGCTTAAATTAATCTGCAGGTCAGACCAGCAATTAAAACACCCTCCTCTGCTCTAAAGAGGGGAGGGGACTTTCTGACAGCATGGGCATTTAGGAAGTCCATAAAAATAAAGCTGATCAGTGGAAAAAATCTCAGCTTGGAAAAAATCTCAGCTTAGAAAAAAATCTGTGCTCAGAGTAGACACACCTTTCACGGACAGATTTGGGTGTTGGTGCTGAGAGTACCCACACAATGGTCTTATGAGTGATTGATTACTGCTATTAAGTAGTAGAATTGCTCCACCAGGAAACATTTATCTTATTTAATTTTGTAGTTATGCCAGAAACTAAACTGTTTAAGAAAGGTGTGGTGGGGTTTTTTGTTGTTGTTGTGGGGTTTTTTTTTGTTGTTGTTTTGGTTTGGTTTTGTTTTTTTTTTTGTTTGTTTTTTTTCCCCGCAAAGGGGTTAGACAATTTTAATCAGCTGAAAAAATTTTGCATATATATAATGTAACTCACTTTTTCAGAAGTAGAAGCAAGGATTCAACAGTATATCCTTTTGAAAATGTCACACCTACTCCTGCAGGAATTTCTGGGACTATAGATGTTATTGCAAACTGGAAGAACATCAACATTTGAGATGGTTTTCAAGCATATATTCTTACTTTACTTCTTGGGGCAACAAAAGCAGATCTATCTGTCTAGTAGAAGGAAGGAGTCCTTCTCTTTGGCCCATAGGCAGGAGATGGATGAGAAAGGCTACTTTGAAAAAAAACAATCCCTTGACAACTATGGCTATCTGGGGTGAGAGAGAAGGGAGAGAGAGCCATGTCTTGTAGAGGTTATGAATCCTGTCTTTTCTATGTTTTACCCTTTTTTCATCATGGTAGTGATTTTACAGATGGAGAATCATAGAATGGTTTGGGTTGGAAGGGACCTGAACAACCACCTGCTTCCAACACCTCACTACACACACACACACACACACTGGCCAGGGCACCTATTACTAGACCAGGTTGCTCAAAATTCCCCATAGGAGAGGTGTTTTGTCCTGCTAATCATCTTCATGTCTCTCCTCTGGGCTACTAGACCAGGTTGCTCAAAATTCCAGCCTTTCCCCATAGGAGAGGTGTTTTGTCCTGCTAATCATCTTCATGTCTCTCCTCTGGGTTTGCTCCAACAGGTCCATATCTCTCCTGTGCTGGGGACCCTAAAGCTGGATGCAGTCCCTCAGGTGGGAGGTTGCCCCAACTCAGGTGTAGCACCTTGCACTTGGCCTTAGTAAATCTCTTAGTAAATCTCATGAGGTTTCCATAAGCCTCTTCTCGAGCTTGTCCAAGCCCCTCTGGATGGTATGCTATCCTTCAGGTGTGTCAACTGCACCACTCAGTTTGGTATCATCTACAAATTTGCTGAGGATGTGCTTAATCCTTTTGTCTCTGCCACTGATGCAGACATTGAAAAGCACTAGTCCCAAAACAGACCCCTGAGGCTCCTGTCAGGACTCTGAGCAATTGACCACTCCCCTCTGGATGGGACCATCCAACCAATTCTAACCAATACAATCCAAACATTCTGCCCATTAAATCCTTCTCTTTCCAATTTAGAGAAAAGGATGTTCTACAGGGCTGTGTTCAAGGCCTTTTAGAAATCCAGATGTACAACTGCAGCCCTTCCCTTGGCCACTGATGCAGTCCCTCCATCATAGAAGACCACCAGGTTCATCAGACTAGGCTTATCCTTACTGAAGCCATGGCAACTGTCCCGAATCACCTCTCTGTCCTCCATGTGCCTTAGCACAGCTTCTAGGGGGATCTATTCCATGATTTTTTTGGGCATAGAAGGGAGGCTGATTAGTCTCTGGTTCACAGGGTCCTTCTTTCTACCCTTTTTAAAGATGGGTATTAAGTTTGGTTGGTTTTTTTTAATATTTTTTTCTCTTTTTTTTTTTTTTACCTCCAGTAATCTGGGACTTCTTCCGATTGCTGTGACATCAAATATGATGGAGAATAGCTTGGCAATGACATCTGCCAGTTTCCTCAGGACTCTGGCACGCATCCCACCAGGTCCCATAGATTTATGCACAATCAGATTCCTCAAATGGTCACTGTTCTTCACTCACAGTGGGAAGCACTTTGCTCCCCCAATCACCTTCTTGCATTCCACTCACTTGAGAGGTGTAGAAAAAGGTGTTCCCACTGAAAACAGAGGAAAAATATTGTTGAGTACATCATCAGTTCTCTATCCATTTTTTGCAGTTTGCCATCCTTCTTTATTGGGAGGGGACAGGGGAAAGGAGCAACAAGGTGCTTTCTTTGATCTTCCTCTTCTGTCTGACACACCTGCCCTTGTTATTTTTTGCATCCTTTGCGAAATTCAGGGTGAGATGCACCTTGGTCTTCCTCCCCCCACCCCTACACAACTGGACTGTGTCCCTATACCCTCCCCAGAATACCATGCTTCCATTGCCTGTGCATTTGTTTCTTGCCCTTTAATTTGACTAGCAGGTCCATACTCTGCCATGCTGAGCTCTTACCTTCCTTGCCTGATTTCTTGTGTTGGGGAAGATGAAGGGCAGAAAAATAAGAAGTCAAGAAGCAAGTGACAAAATATGCAGAAAACTGATCAGAACTCGGGTCCTAGGAAGACAAAAAGAAAGCATGGAGAGAAAAGGGAGAAATAAATAGAGAATCAAGGAAGGGAGCTGGGAACTGTGCACAAGTCTAGAGAGAAGGAGTTAAGAAAATCAAGGGAAAATAAGGTAACAAAGAGGAAAAAAAGTACAACACAGAATAAAAAAAATCGTATCAAAATTTGTCACTTTCTTAGATCTGGAGGAGGGATAAATAGTACTGTGGAGTAATATGGGGGAGAGATGAAACAGGAAGAGAAGAACATAATAAAAGAAGTGAGAGCTTAAGTAGAAACTCTGAAACTGTTTCTTTTGTAGAACAAAATTGCCAAGGGAGGCAAATAATTATATCTTTCAGTACCTTCAGTCATAGATTAAAAACACTTCACTTTTCTTTTAAAGATATGACACTTTTTTCTTTTTACATTCAAAAGTATCCCAAAGTGATAAACTAATATTGTAATTCTTCCTGACGTGATTTTAATGCTTAAAGCTCCCCAACCAAACACTAACTAACACTCCTAATTTTTTTTCTTTTCTTCTTCCTTTCTTATTTTCTTTAGCTTGCAGTAATAGCATGAACAATTGGTGTCCAAAAAAAGCCTCCTGGCCAATGTGTCTCAGCCTTGACAATGGAAATCTTTTGGGTGTGGGATGTAGAATGTTGAATCTATTTCTTTATTTAGCTTCTCTCTTGGATTGTCAGTGTGAATTCCAATAGCAAAAGCTGTAGCAGCATCAAAATTCTCTTTCCTCTTCATCCCAGCTTCAAATTAATTTTATATGTCATTTCTTGCAGTGTATGAAATTGAGCTATTAATGATTCTGTGTCAATTAGGGTTTCCCTTGCCCTACTCACAGAGAAGTACTTCATTCAGGAGATAGAGGAGACAGTCAGTGCTGTGGCATTGCTGGGACAGGAACCCATGGCCCCAGGAATCCAAAATGGGATCCTGGCCCAGGGACAGGGGGGATGAATGTGCAAGGGGGCTGGGAAGGGACAGCCAAGCCTGGTGAACTTGGCTGATGATTTGCTTGACTTCTACTAATATTAAGACAGATTTGCATAATCCAAATTAAGACAAGTGATCATATGCCCTTATTTAAATTTCTCTGGCACCCAATTTAATTTCCTTTTTCTGTCATGTGGTTTCTAGAAATCCATCTACATTCTCAGGTACAGAATAGGCTACATAACAACCAGAAACACATATCTGACTTTTCTTTTCCTCACATTGTTTATCAGGATGCAAATAATATTTTTATTCATTAGAAGGCTTTATTTACTTTTTTCTTTTAAATTGATGCATTGATTTGGGTTTTTATTAATGACTATGCTCAGAAAAGAATTCATTAATTGTAAAATGGATGGATATAAAGTGAATTAGTATGATTTCAGTAACTTATGTTAAACGGCTCCAGTAAAATTGAAGAAAATCCATAGTTTTACTTGAACACTTTTTAGAAGCTTTTCATTACTGCTGCTATTGTTGTTAGAGATGACCCTTGAAGCTGTAGCTTACTCTAAATTGTAATACCAGAAGCACCTGCTTCAGCTGATACATGCCTGCCTCCTTCATTAAATTGTTTGCTCACTTTGTTACTGATCTAAGATATAAATGGTTCCACCAAAAAAAAATCCATATAAAATAAATAATTAATATTTTTAAAGTAAATACATATCCATGTAAAATATAATAAATTAGAGCATTCTTGTCCATAATATTCAAATCTGCCAGTGTGGTTGGGTTATCCTCTGCATTTGTGGTTTTCTTAAAACATAAATTCAGTGGCCAGTCTCAAATATTCTCTTAATGTAGGCACATCTAAGAAATTTAAGCCTAATTTTAAAGATTGATTCCTTCATTCATCCATCAAAAAATCTCAGTTTATTAATTGATCTAAGAGAAACTTATTATAAATATACTGGAATATTTAACTATCCCTATAATCTTGAATTTATTTCTCTTACCAGCAGAACTCATTACTTTTTCTATAATTAGTTGTACGTGGACAGCAACTAATCTCCATAATCCTAATTTTCAAATTTCTATGAATCTTTGAGATTGCAGCTTTCATTTTAAAAAATGTTCTCACTTTACATATCACTGTTTAGTTTCAGGTATCTCATCAAGAATCTCATCTTCTTTCAATGAAGATTGAAGGAAAAAGGATCACCTTCCAATCAGCTGGTCTTTAAATAACTGGTGGAACAATTTAGGCTGTGAGAATTCTGCTTCTCTGCACAAGTATTCAACCTCTCTGGTCCTACGTCTCCACCAAATAAGGGGGAAACTGCCTGTGCAGGCCCAACTATGGTACTCAGAACCTGAATTCTGATTCTGGAGACAGCAGTTTTATCAGTCAATTTGAAGAAGAAAATTTATTTATTATTATTATTACTATTATTATTATTGTTGTTGTTGTTGTTGTTGTTTTGTTGTTGTTGTTTTGTTGTTGTTGTGTTGTTGTTGATGACGATGTTGTTGTTGTTGTTGCTGCTGTTGTCATTGCTATTGTTATTATTACTAGAATTTTTTCCTCTGGTCTTTTCTTGCAGGATGATGCCTTTCATCATTCTGCTAAGACTTTTATGGACTTGAGTTCCTCTTCTAGTCCTCTTCTAGTCCTCTTCTAGTGACTTTTGTCCTCTTCTGGACAAAATGGGGATGACAACAAGTCTTTGGAGGACATATTTTGCCAGACACCTTTTTTTTCTGAAGTCTTTAAATAGGTACAAAGTTTGCATCTGTCTTTTAACTGGAAATGAGTAATAAGGTGCCTCATGTTGTAATGCATGGTCTCTATTCATAGAGTATGGACTCCTCTTCAGCTGCGGATTTCACCTCCCCTGCATTCTTCACATGGCAGAGTCTATTGTGAATTGTTGGCCTGAAAATAAGGGAATAGGAAGGCAAAGCCTTTTTAAACAGTTAACTTTCTAGAGAGGTAAATTGATAGAAAAAAGAGCCCTAGAAAGTTATGATGCAGAGTATGTATAATACTTCTGTCTAGTTCTCTGGATACTCATCCTAGACTTGCTTCTGTCCTGGGCAAGACAAGCAGGAGGCTGCTGTGTGCCTTGTCCTGTGGGGATGGGAATCTAGGAATGGTTACTGGTGATTTATTGAGATGTATGAAAAATTTATTACAAACTAATGAGCACCCTGAGACCAGCTCGGTTGGTCAGAGCACAATGCTGATAATGCCAAGGTTGTGGTTTTGATTCTTGCATGGGCCTTTCACTTAAGAGTTGGACTTGATGATCCTTGTGAGTCCTTTCCAAATCAGGATATCTGTGATCTGTGGTGTCTATTTGTCAAAAGGACAATTGGTTTATTTGAGAGAGGAGAATTCCATAGGTGAACCAATAGATCCACTTAGCAGAAAGATATGGGGTCATAGACTCATGTGCAAAAAACTAAACCCATAAAAACAAACCAGCAATGTTCTGAAAAATTTTGTGGAAATGGTCTGTCTGCCTTTTTCTACCTGATAGTCATGAAACTCTACTTCTCTTTTCAAATCCTCAAGAAGGATGAACTGAAGAAGTCTTCATTTTTCAAAGTTGTTTTGTCAACATCTCATAAAAGAAAAAAAATCAGTGTTTCACCTGCAAAGTTGCCTTCTGTCATTATTTATCTGCTTTCTTTTCAGCTGTTCTTTCTCCCTAAGACTGCGAAAATGGTGTTAGAAAAATGGCTTAACTGGGCTTCTAATGAGTTGCATCAAGGTGAGATAGAAGAAACCAATGACACAAGCCTAGCCCCAGACTAGGAATAGTTGTATATCAGCTCTTCAGCATCTGACAAGGCATGAATGCTGAAGTAAACTTAGTTGATATTCTTAGTTGAAGTATTCTTAGTTGATATTTTTAAATAATTGTTTGTGTAGAAGTGCAAAATGAGTCTTTTTCCCTGTGTCCTATCCACAAAAACTCACACGAAAGAGGAACTATTTAACGAGATCTCTAGTTGGAAAAGTTGCCTTTCCTGTGTGGAAAAAGTTATTCAATACACATTACAAAATCTCTCTCCTCTGCCTAAAAGTTGCTGACAGGTTAAAGCAGGAATGTTTCTAGCTGGAGTTGTATTTTATAGTAAGCAGGCACTTTTATTCTTTAATCTGTTTTCTTAAGAACTGAAAAGGAACAAAGACAAGGGAGAGAGTACTTGATTGTAGCAGATGTGAAACTAAATAAGAGACAGTGGCAGACTAAGGAAAAATATAATGGTTGTGAATTAATTCTAGTGGAATGTCCAGCGAAAAACTTTGATAGAATACCCCTGGGTCATAGGCATTCAGCACAGGAATCAAAATCAAGTAAACTGAGCAAGTAACAAAGCTCTGTTGCAGCACTTAGATTGATGTGCTTCAGTCCACTGGCATACACCTTGAGCTACATCCTGGTCTCCCAGTATTAGGGTCACATCATTTCACCTCATAGTACGTCATAGTACCAGTCCCTATAACCTATAACCTTTTAGGAAAATTAAACCCTGGCTCTGATGGCAAGAAAGAGTTAAATGGCTAATACTATAGATAGCATACTGTTCTGTGTTTTTAGTTGTCTAAACTTCATTTCAAGCATCTGCTCCCTGGCATTCATTCACTTCCAAAAACTATTATGCTGATAGCTGTTTGTCAAAGCACAAAGAGAGGAAGTATAAAACACAGTTAAAAATATAAAATAAGAAAAATTATGAATAAGTGGATTATACATAAAACCGGAACATCAAGATATTCTCCATCAATGAGCAGGGGGGAGGTTAGGGAAATAGAAGAAGTTCTAATTTTCTCTAGAGATGTAAATTAATTGTGCATATATATATATATATATATTTATTAAGCATGATCTTTTTTCCACTTTATTTTTGACACTTTAGTCCTATTCTCTCATCAGTTAGTATTTTAAAGATAAATATTCATAAATTAAATGTAATGACACCATAAAAATATGTGTTCTTCTTTACAAAATGGATATTTTTGGGCCAGTTACTCTCATACATATAAAATAACTGTCCAATTGTCAATTTGGATCCTCTTTCTCTGAAACAGTGGCATATTTGAGATTAATTATAGATTAAAAACAATATTACCCCACAGTTATTTCTTGTGACAAGGGACATTTCTGAAGTGACTATGTGAAGCACACAGATGAATTAATGAAATGATTTTATCTGTCTTCCCAATACAATCTTTCAATTCAGTGTCACCCTTTCTTTTCTTCTTTTTCTTTTTTCCCAGTAAATGGAGGCCTCATTGAACAGACAAGTACTGTACTGCCTGTGGGATCACTAAGGGATGGGAGAAAGGAAACGTGTTTTGCTGAACCAGTGCAGAAATGTTCTTAATATTTTTCCATCAGAAAATGGAGGAATAATGCAGTGGCAAATTTTTAGGGGATCCAAATGCACTGTTCTGATTCTTAAACCCTGAGGATGATCTTTAATACAGGCCATGAAGAAACAGATCATGCACATGTTTGAGCATCCCAACTGATGCTTACTATTGAGTAACAGATTTTGGCAGATGTTGATGAAACTGTTTGTGAATTGCTGATATGAAGCTTTTCTGAAAACAAATATTCAATTATTATTCTGTTGTTTAAACACGAATTTTATTTGGACAGCCTCTCTTTTTGTCTATTCTAAGTTCTAGATTAGACCCTTAACTTGTTTTCTAACTCTGTAGCTTTAGAAAATGGCATATTTCTCCCTTATTTGGAATAACCCTTTGTATATCATCCCTTTCCTAGCCTTCTCTCCCTTTTTTTTTTCTTTTAACTTTCCCACAGAGATCTTGCCAATTATTCTAGATATGACCTTTCATTAGAAGCTTTAGCAGTGCTGAATGAAAAGGTGTAATTCCTTGCCTTTTGTGGTTTACACAAAACTTATTCTAAAGATTGCCTCTTAAAATGTCATTTGTCTTATTTTCAGTAACACATATTTTTGTGATGTGTAAATTCCACCGTGTCAGGATTTTTTCTGCACTGCAGTTTTCGAGATAGCTGTTGCCCAACCTACATTTTTATATAAGACTTTTCCTACCAAGATTGATTCTTTACTCTTGTAATTATGTAACATTGTATTTAAATTTCTTCAATTTATAAGCATAATTTGAATTCCTATCCCACTTCCAAAGTCTTTGTTTTCTGATTTGGTGTCATGCCCAGTTATAACATATGTATTTTCCTATTCCATTGTTTATAGTATTGTCATAAATAGTAATTGGATAATAAATATCAAATAGGTGAGACCACTGTGTGAGCTAAAATGCTTTCTTTGAGACAAAACTCAATAACTAAACTCATTTTTTCAAGGTTTTTTGTTTTTGATATTTCTCTTTTTCTATGCTTACAAGACTACTTGAATTACTATCAAATTAGCATTAGTTTGATAACAAACATAAGCATTACTAAAGTTAAAAGAGATTGCATCTACTTTTTCCTATATCTTCTAGGAAATTTGTCCTATTATAAGGTAACAAGACCATTTTGAATAAAACCTGGCAATGACTAGCAAATGTTGACAGTTCATTATTACTTGATTATTCTTGGGGTTCTTGCAAATTGATTAATAACATGGTTCCTATTATTTTTGCAGTCATCGATATTACATATTATGTTGGGCTTATACCTCCTTTAAGCTTTCTTCTCCCTACTCCCTCCCTTTTTCTGTAAAGGGCACTTACTGTTTGCCTTTTTTCAGTTCACTGAGTCTTTACAAGTCATCCAGGAAAACTGCCTAAACCAGTTGTCTTAAGTGATTCTCATCAGGAATAATTTGAAAAATGAGTTATCTTCATATAATTGGTCTGGTTTTTTTTTCTGTAATATTGCTTCTTTTCTTCATCCTTGCTATCAATATTAACCATGCTAAGTGAACTAAATGTGAACTTAACATTCTATATAGAATAAACCAACCAAACTGAAGCAAGAACACTCTGTCCCCTGTAATAGCTTTCCTTCTCCCTTTAACTAAGAAGCCCTTCTTTCTCTCATCCCGTTATTACATCCAATGCGTTTCAGAGCATTTCCTGATTGCCTTTTATGTTTTTTTCCAGCTGTATTTCATTTTGTGCTGTAGGCGTTTGTGCCTATCCCTCCATCATATGCTATTCTTCTACATTGTGTTCTTTTGGCAATGAGTCCTTGTTTCAATTGTGAGCAACTTCTTCCCTTCTTCCTCCTTCCACTTCAACCACTGAAGAGCTTCCGCTGGAATTGGTATCTTACCATATCCATCATCCATTTTCTGTAATAGCATAGGTTATCTTCAGACTTTGCAGTCTTGTTATAATCAACTACTTTATTGCACTAAAGAAAATCTACCAAATCTATTATTAAAACAAATGATTACATGAATGAAAGTCAATAATTCCCAAGGCTGTATCAGAAAATCATTTTAAATGATTATTCATAGTTGTATATAAAAATATTTATGAAAACAGTATGATAGACACATCAGACACATTAATTCCATAAATTAAAGTAGTACCAACCCTAAAGTGGTCGATATGAATTCTCATTAATGAAAGTAGCCTTGCTCATGGCTACAGCATAGATTCCATAAATTAAAGTAGTGCCTCTACCAACCCTAAAGTGGTCGATATGAATTCTCATTAATGAAAGTAGCCTTGCTCATGGCTCAAGCCCTGCAATGTATATACCATACCCTGAGTATGAAATGAAAAGGGTGAAAAAATAGTTAAAAGGATAAAGAGATGGACATTACAACCAGTCTCTGGGATAAAGAGATGGACATTACAATCAGTCTCTGAACATCATATTTGACTAAGATTGTGAGACAGGGCACTAACTCAGTCAGGTGGTGCTGGGGTGAATTTGTGTTTTCCCACGAGAAACTTTGAAATCTGAAAGGGTTGTATATGACTAAGCAGATCCTTCACTTTTCACTGGTGAGAAAATCCTTTTTTTTCAGTTTCATAGGGAAGCATTGCAACCCAAGAGCAAATAGGTGTTACACAAAGAAGCAACTGAGATTTTTCAACACAAATTCAATGCTGAAATAATGTGGAAAGGTTTCCATTTGTGTGCAAAATTAGAAATTATTTGGGTCTTGATGGAAAGAAACGCTTATTATAAGTGAACAAAACCCAAGCCTTTTCCACCATTTAAAGGAAGATAAAGCAGATTCTAGTTCTAGATTCTACTTCCAGTTCAGAAAAGAGATACTCAATCTTACGTTTCTTAATTTATAGGTGTAATGATGTCATACTTGATCAGAAAAATTTGTATTTTCATTACCTGATACTTGAGGGTGTAGAGGGAAAGTGTATGGAAAGCTTAGTTGGCTGATATTTGTTGAGTGTAGGATAAAAAAATTATAGAAAATTTTGAATATTTAACTCTCTTTATACACGCACTGTGTGCATCAATTCTCAATTTTGAGTTCAGTAAGTTCTAGCTCCTGTCATTCAAATACAGATAACCTCCCTTAATGCCATAAGTCCCTTATAGCACAGCACAATGTCTTGTGTGGGTGCAGCATTGCTGCTACTAGCAGCTGTGCAGGAAAAATCCTGAAATATGGCTATAGGTATAAGATGGATCATTTCCTTCCAAAGGAGGCTGCAGTCATTGAAGTGCCTTGTGGACTCTAGACATAAGCAGATATTAGTGGATTTTGATGAATTGTTTCTGTTTCTTGGCTTATCAATTGCCAAGCAAGATTCAAATGAGAGCAATGAATTACAGAAAATTCACCCTTATTTTTTCAATACTTTTAAAAAAAGTTGCAGGCTGCATGTTGGTCTAGAAATGTGTTAGCTTACCTCAGTCCACAGTAAGGTAAATACAGCAATTAAATACACCAGTTAGTGACACTTATTCAAGTGCTGAACAAGCCAAGAAAAAGATGAATGAACAAGACTGTCAGATAAGAGGAAGGAGTTGCCGTCTGTAGTGCAAAGGGCTCGTGAAAAATTTGGGGTTGTCTTCTGGTGCTGCTTCTCCTGATCAGAACTGGATGCCCTATCACATAAGGCCACCAGAGGTTTCATTTTCTGTACTGAAAAAATTGTCATGGTTTTGCTGATAACTTGGTTTGAATGGCTATAAACTCGCAGCTGTTTCAAAAGCCCAGGGGCACCACTCCACTCTCTGTAGCTGGTCAATGATTGCCTTCATCACCTGGCAATTCTCATTTCATATTGCAACAGACTGCTTCTTATTTTCCTGGCTCAGTGGTCAGCCACTGCAATATTTGCTGTAGCTCTGCCAACGCCGAAGAAACAAGACTTCTTTTTAGATTTAAGAGAAGAATTACACCAATACTGCAGCATTTGTTCTGGTAGCCATTTCCAGCAGAGAGACTGGTAAACATGGAGGATCAGAGCATAGGCATTACAAGAGAGATTACAGGAAATTAAAAGATGAAAAAATGGAAATTTTCAGTAAAAGAATCTTCTGTATTATAACTGGCAACTGTCACCCCACAGCGCACTGTAGCTACATTTTACAAAGAATCAGCTGTTCAACGCTGATGTGGAACAGTCTGGTACGTATAATGTATCTTTTGTGGCAGAAGATGATATGCCCGTAGCACAGCAACCAAAGGTGTGCATAACTTTGTCATGTCCGATGACATCTGTTTCGATACTTCAGCTACTGAAAAAATCTCTGACAATAGACATGACTTTTTCACATACTCCTTCTTTTCTGAACTGACTGATGAACATTTTCAATTAGGAAGAAAAAGACAAACAAAATACTTTTTAAAAAAAATATTTTGTTTTGTTCTGCTTTTAATGATAAGTCAGTTTTAGCAACAGTCATTCTCCAAGCAACAATACAAAATAAAGTCTTGCTCAAATGCTTACAGATGTAACCAGAAGAGGGCCTGAACATGGCTGAAGAGTAACTCCACCCAGAGTAGAAGTTCTTGGACCCTTACCCTACCCAACCATGCATTTATACTAAATATTAGGATGCATGACAAGAATCTTGTTCCCACACACAGAACGAAGCATGGAGGGACAGTGACAGGTAGGGGAATCCCAATAACCCAGGCAGAGACAGGAGTCCCTGACTCCACCCCCCAGGGCATTCCAGGAGGACATCAATACATCTCTTTATTCTTTTACAGTCACTTCCACATGGGTGGAAGTGACTCCAGCCACCGTAGCTCTATTGGAGATCTACTGGGTAGATAGTCTAAACCCGCTATCCACATTGTGTATGTCTTTAATGGGAAAGGTAATAGAAAGCATAGCAGAAGTGTGAGATATTTGCTAAACACTGTAGCTTATAGGCAAGTAGATAAAAAACAATATGTAAGAAAGAAAAATCTATTTGTACTAATAGGAAAAAAAAGGTGTCTTAATACACCCATATAATACAAAATAACCCTTGAAATTTACAATTTTCGTCAACATGAGGCAAAAATGTGCTATTAATATCATAGATTTTTAACTCCTGTTTTATTAGTGTTGAGATGAAATTACTACGTTTAAAAGGAAATTTTTAAAAATGGTTTATTTTCTTAGAAAAAAAATTCTTAAATGAAAATATTTGGATGCATGTTATTTTGATTTGGAAATAATAAAATAATGTATCATTTTTTGTCTTCAGACAACCAAAATGTTTAAAGTTCTTATTTTTAGACTCATTGTTGTTCACATTGAATTATTTTTTTGGTTTATTTGTTTGGCTTCATTTTGGGTTTGGATTTTTCTACTAAGTTTCAGCCATCTAAAAATTTACTTGTGCTTGTGGATGCATTCAAAACTGACAAGTCCCAAAGATAGTATTTTAAATCACAGAGGTCAACTTTTCATACAGAAGAAAACAGGACTAACTGGGCTTCCCATTCCCAAAACATTTTTTATTGTGCAAGGGAAAAGGCCAGAAGGTGGCAAAGAGAGAAGTAGGAAGAAGTTGTGCTCCACTGCCCTGGTACAACAAGTCAAAGAAAGGATAAAATTTTTGTTTTTATTTCATATAACTTCATAATGTTTTGCCAGCCTTTAGCAGCTAAAAGCACTAGAGACTAATGTCTTGGTTGAATCCACAATCAAAGACATCCAGCCTAACATTTTCTGAGCTGTAGGAATAGTTACTATTACAGTCAATTTTATTGTCCTGTGGTAAATTTATCATTCTTCTCATTGCTCGCACAGGGATTTGCTGATCCCCGTTTGAAGCAAAGGCTCGTGCTTGATGATGTGGGCAGAGTGCTATGCTCTTATGTTTCTCTCTGTTTTTTCCTCTTTTCATGAATTCTGTCCTCTCGAGAAACAAATGTGCACCATGCCCCGAGGCCTCACTTATGCTGGCATAAGTGTGTGTCTAAGAAAATATCTTGAGCAGAAGTATTTTTTGTTCCAAGGAAATGTTCAGCTTTACTGTGAAGTGATACAAAAGACAGCTCATCTTTGCAGAGGAAGGCAATCTCTGGTTGGGCCCCTAGAATTCTGGTAAAGGGATCTCCACTCCCATTTCCTGGAGCTGCTGCACCCTTTAGTGACACTGAAAAGAGTTGAAAGAAAAGTCATGATCCTCTTATAACTCAATGATAAGACATTTGTCATAACAAAGATGTTATTCTATATAAGCAAATTGTGCCCTTTTAATTAAGATTTCATGAAATGACAGAATGTAAACCCATGAAATCTGCTGGGGTGTACTCTTATTTCAGATTGATAGAAGCTGCATGGTTTACTTGGAGATGGCTTGGTTTAAAAGTACAGCTTTTGAATCATGCCTGATTTATGTAGACCTTAGGAAGCTAGAATATTTCCATTTCCCAAGCAGCTGGATATATTGTATGAAGGAACCTGTCTTTAAGCTGTTTTTTTTTGTTGTTTTTTTTTTTTTTTTAAGTGGTAGCCAGTTGTGTTTAGACTTGTTTCAAGAACTTTTAAGGTTATGGAGGAGTATAAGTTTGGTGTTTTTTGGTGCCAAATGCCCTTGGGGAAAATGCTACTGGTATCTTTTTCTTATGAGTCTGATAAATACCAATATTTTTCACTATTTTCTTACTTGGAACAAGTTGTGGAACTGCTGTTGAACATCAGAAATTAGAACAAGACAGCAGAAGACTGAGCTTTCAATAAGAGTTGGTTCAGAGGCAAGAGGCAGAGACCACACTTCACATACATAAGCAGAACTCCAGTGGCAGCACAATTGCCAGTGTTCCATCATAACAGAGATGAGGGTACCCCATGGAGTCAGGTGTTAAGAGGTGGAAAGAACTGGTTGTAATTTCAAGAATTACATTGACATGACTGGACCAAGATTTGCCAGCAATTCCCTGAGTCTGCAAAGAAGTCTTCCTCAGTCCTAATGTTATTTACTATGGTGAATACCATAAAATCCTTACAATCAATTATTCAGATTAAAAATTCAGATCTTCTGCCTAATGTTTCTGATGACATGATGATATATAGGTACTTTTGTTAACAGCTCTAGTCAAAAATCTGTGTTTTGGGGTTTGGAGGGTTCTGCACAGCTTTCTTAGCAAAGCAGTGGGCCCTCACATGACAAAAAGAGAAGCAGTGGAGTTAATGATGCTTGCCTGTTCTTCCCAATCACTGAGTGAAGAAAATTAAACTTCTGAAATAACTAAATGAATACCACAAGTCAAACAAAAACCTAGAAAACTTCTGTGGTTGCATTTACATTCAGTTAATCTAAAAACTGTGTTAGAGGAAGGAAGTACTTTCAGAGGAGTTTTTTTCCCTTAAGGTCAGGGACAGAAGTTTTCAACTGCCCATCAATTCCCAACTCACACCAGGCACTCTGTGGCTCTGTCTATTATCTTGAAAAATGAATAAAAACTGAGACTCAAGGTATTTTTGAACTATGCAATTCCCACTAAGGTGAGTGTTAGTTGAAGTAATGTTTACAAAGTAAAAGGTAGCTTTGTCCTAGATCAGAGAAAAGCCTAGACAAAAAGTGACTTCTGAAGGTCTCATATAAAAGGATTGTAAACCAGCTTAGATAGGGTTTAATTTATTCACAGGGCAAAACTTTTTCTGTTTTTGGATAGGACTGCACTAGCCACTCATGTTGGCAAGCTCCAAGGCAAAAAAAGTAGAAAAAATAAAATCATTTCAGAGCTCATATTTTATAGATGTTGTTATGGAGTTAGATTACAGAATTAAGATATTGGACGCTTCTTCCTGGCTCACTCTCTCATCAACTGTTTAGTAAGGTGGGTGCCTACACATCACAAAATACTCTAGGACCTGTAGCAAGCAGTTAAACATATTGACTGTGGGTTTCTTAATAAAATAATCTGTCCTAAACTCAAGTCTGTTTACAAATAAATATTGGCAGGATATCTGTTGCACCTGAAATTTCTGTTTTCATCCAGTACCCCTGGTACCACTGCATCTATTTCAGCTAGCTTAGAGAAACTTGAACCAGTCTCAGGACGCAGATGAAACCTGAAAAAATACCCCACTCATACTATTAGGAGCTGAGGCTTCCCTGGATTCACAGCTCTTTTCATACTGAACCATAGCAAAAGTCACAGTTTAAAGCTATTTATGGAATTGGCTTATTGAGATTTCTCTCCCAACTTTCCTTGGTGTGTAATGTGAGCTCTAGATAAGAGAAGTAATGCAGATTCTGCTGTGGCTCAGGATAGGACTACTGGTGTAATATCCACTACAAGAACACAAGGTAGCTACAATCTCAGCTCTGGCAGGAAATTCAAAGAAAATTTTGTTCCACAACAGCAGGTAGTGACAGACTGTCCCTTCCTCTTTCTACCTATTGGGAACAAACGGTTCAGAAATTACGAAAAATATTATAAGAGTACGTGTCGTAATTTCAACAGTGATCTACTGCATCATTATTTATTGTTTTGATTTAGTGAAAAACAAGCCTGTCCAAAAGTTAAAGAATGTACATGAAGTAAAATGCAGTCAAAATCAGTGGAAAAATATAAAAACCTTATGAAAGTACTGAAAATAAGGTTTTTCTCACCACCCAACACAACCTACTCATGCTGGTTTGCAGAAGAGCCTTGTAAAAAAAGATATCCTTTTAGAATAACCTAGAGGTCAAGTAATTCTAGCTCTGTGGAAGGATGGGAAAAGCAAGTTCTGGAGTTCAGAACCTTTTGGCAGAACACTCTGTCTCAGCCCCTCACAATTATATCAGGGCTCTGTTAATACCTCAGGAAATTTCCACTGCAGTGCTATTCACCTGAAAAAAAATATCTGTGATAAAGGGAGACTTCCAGGAAGCATGAAATAAGTGTTCATGGGTACAAGCAAAATACATTCTTTTTTTCTAAGGCTAATATTGGTTTAGCACCCTGACATTGCTTGTTATGAAAAATGATGGTTATTAATTAAATATCGCTAACACAAAATCTTTGTGCTTGGAAAATGTATGGTTATCCTTAAACAGAGATTTTGTTTATTCTTTATATTATGGTAACACCTAGAGGCAGGGCTCCACTGTGCAAGGCACTGCACAAACATGCACAAGGGGCTGGTTCTTGCTTTGAGGAATATATTGCAATTGTAAGGAGCAAGTGAGTAATGCAGTGAAGTGCGGCAGAAGAACCAGCAATTTGTGGTCAATATGAAAAAAGTGTTGGCAGTGACTCATTTGTTGAACTGTAGTTAGGTTTTTAAAGCTCTACATTGGAGAAGATTTCCCAGGATTTATTTGCAAGAAGCCTTTGGACCCTGGACAGGTTTTGTGAAGAATTACATTGAGCATGTGGTAAGTTGGATGCATACACTAGAATCCCCCACTAGCTTCAATTTTTAAATATTTTGATAGGATTTTCATTGTCTTTTCATCAGTGACTAATAGTCTATGAGTTAAAAATGGGTCTGAAGATGGTGATCCCTTATAAAAACAGTCAGCGTTGGATTTAAGTATGTCCTGAAGAATGAGAACTTTGGGTTTTTAAGTTTTCTTTCCTGTGTTATGTAATATGTCTGAAGAAAAGTTATTGACAGTGTTGAATAGCCTTAGAACTACATTGTCCCTGTCCTCTGCTTTTGTTTACTGAGTTGGAGACAGAAGAAGTCAAGAACTATTATGGTTTCAAGTGATGCCATGAATTCATGGAGAAGATTACCACTGGTATCTGTTTAAACTTCACAGCAAATGCTCTCCCATTCATAGATGGAGAATGTTATCAAACCCGACAGTGACTTAAGACATGGAGTCAGGTTTGGGGGCTGAGTGTTAGTATTGGATTTGGTTCAAGTACTGAGCCAATTGTAGAGGGAGTTTATTAGTGTCAGTGCCTATCTTTTTCTATTTTTATAAAACAGCTGTGAGAGCCTCCTTGGAAGTGGATGACATTTGGCTGGTGAGTTAGCTCAGCCTAAGAAATTCAAAAAGTTGCAAGTTTTGTTATATTTATCACACGCCAACATTTTGCTCTGGCAGCAAGTCTTCCATGGAGCATTATTCTTTCCATTATCAATGGCACTGGACAGCTTTCTAATGTCTTCCCTGAGCAATTTCCAAAACTATCTGGCTGGCTGGGAAATACTCAGTGATACACAAAGCTCACATATGCCAGCTGTTGACCCATCTGTGAAGCTTGGCACAGGTTCTCCCACATGGACTGGTGTGAGATGGAAACTGCAGCCCGCAGTTTGGGAGGAGAGTCAGACCAATGTCCAACAGCACTGAAATAGGACTGGCTTGTCATATATCACCTGCAAGTCCTACTTCACTTTGCCTGTTGCAATGAAATGGTTAAAGAGCAGAAGGGTTAAAAATCTTGAGCAGATCCTGGTAGCCATTGGCAAAGGTATCTTTCTAGACTCACTACTTCAGACTTAGCCTTACTTCATTAGCATGTTTTTCTGGTTATTAAATTTTTTTTTCTATGTGTAAAACCAGAAAAAACTGTCACATGATGAGATGTGACAATACAATTACATTAATTTGATGAGAGTATGAATAACACAAGCCATATTTTTATCACAGATAATTGAGTGGTATTAACTGTACAAGTGTTTCTAGTATCAAGCCTGATGAGGTCTGGAGAAGACCAATACAACAGTGCATACTGCATTTCAGGCAGCAAAAGAGTGGTGCACCATGAAGACAGCTGGAGATATAATTTTCTGCAATGGCATATTATTGCTAGTGGAAAGTTAAAGTTTTCTTCTCCCATCAGCTTTCCTCTGAATACAAAAACAATGTCAGCAGACATTTAACAGCAAAGGCTCTGTACCAGGGTGCTGTTTTTTCCACTTCCCTGATATTTCAAAGCCTTCATATTCCCTCCAGCATTACCAGGCAGAAACAGTGAGGAGGGAAGCGAGACTATCCTGTTGACCCTTGTTGAAAGCAGAAGTCTCCTTCACCCTCATGCTTTTCTGTACTCACTCCAGATGTGAGCTCAATGCTTGCAGATTAACACCCACACTAGGTCAAAGACTGAATGCTGTTCTTCAGGTAGATTTATGGATGCAAGTGGATGTCTTTTCATATCGCATTGCATGGTGCAAAGCCTTTATGTTTAGCCTGGCAAATTTACATCACAGATATTGCAGACATAAGAGTGCAGCTTTTTGATTTCTTGTTCTGGGCCCCCTTCAATCTCCTGCATTGTCAAACAGATTTCACTGTCTGAATCTTGTTTTCAAGCATTAGTTTATGTGTCATGTTGTGAGTTCATTTAGGGCAAAGAGGCACCTCCTTCAAAAGCTGAAAAATGGCTTTTACTATTGGGGACAGAGAATAAAATCTCAGCTTTGAAGACAATAGCTCTGATTCCTTCTTCCTGTTACGGCACTGGGGAAGCAGTGGGGAATCAGTCTCAGGAAATGTCATTTCATGGTGCTTTTTGTTCTCCAAGGCTTGAGACTCAAAGGACCAGGGAGAGAATAGAGTGACCTGACTCTTTTGTGAATGGAGCAGCACAGTACCACCAAGCTATTACTGAAGAGACTAAGAGAGGCAATTTAACAGAATATGATTTGTTCAGAAGCTTACCTGCCTAGTGATGTCATCTTTCTAATATTCCTGTGAGTACAATTCAAATCCTGACTGCAAGTAGAACAACGTATTATTTATACTGGATGATAACTTGTGTATCAAAATATACTTTTATCATCCAAGTGAACCCGTTTCCAGTTACTACATAAACCAAAGAGGTAAACTTTCCAAAATGGATATAACCATTTTTTTAATTAAGTATCTATGTCATAGTTCTCATTCTTTATTATCACTCTTATAACCTACAAGCATTGTCAGTAAAAGATAATGTCCGCAGTCACCAGTGTTTAACCATTTAATTAAGTAATACTTTGCATAGTTCTCTCAATAATCTCTAAAATTTTGTTTTATTTTCTGTTTAGAAAATGCCTGACAGAAGCCATTTCCTGGTACACAAAGACCCAATCCAATCATCCTCCCAAACACAGCCATTCAATATTTAAAGCATGTTTTACTGTTGTTAAATCAAAACTGCTTTGTTTTGGACTTGTTCATAAATGTGGGGCATTGTGCAAATTTGACAGTCCTGGGAAAAACTTTTGAATTATTCATTGTCAAAAGTGCAATAGTTTTCATCTTTATGGTGAATAAGCCCAGGTGCTGATGAAACACATGGACTTCTCATTCCCCATGGAGAGGGGACACAGAGACAGAGCAAGCTCCTCTGTGCCAGGCCCTCTGAGGTTTTGCTGCTCAGTGAGACTTCAGATAGTAGCTTAATATTTGTCATGACACCAGAAGTAAATAAATACATTGGCACAAAGCCTGGAGCCTGTCAGGACTGCCCCTGCTATAACCTCCTGTTCAAAATACAGAACTCTATCATCTTTCACATAAAGCCTGTTCAGAGGAAATTACCTAGGATATGTTAAATTTCCTTCTTTGACTTCTCAGTAGTGTCACTTAGATAAACCCCAAATCCAGAGACCTTCACTGAGAGCATTAGGACAAAGTAGCTGTGAGGGCTGTTACTTGTCAAAGTCATTTAATTTATAATGAAGTGCTTCATAGCTGGTCTGTGCCAAATCAGCTTAACCAAATGTCTTCTATCTGTGTTATTTCCCCTAAATGCTAAAGTATGGAACTGTTACAGCAGCTGTTTAATGGAACATTTCAAAACCATGAGGACTTTCACTTTAGATAGGAGCCCCAGTGCTGAGTCTTTTTATCCCTTCTGTGCTGTACTTTTTCCTAAGCATTCTTGCTGAAAAGTAAAACACTACCAAAAATGTACTGGGAATAGGATAGTAGGTTTTTTCATTAGTTTTTCTCCAGCAATAATTATTGTGTTCAAGTATTACAGTGGTGGAATTGGGTACGTTTCTGATGAGGAGGGGTACATGGGAAAGAAGGACAGTGGTAAAACTAAAAATATTGTGTACTATACAATGAAATCAGAGAGCAGAAAGAGAAGAGTGGTATCCAAGGAAAGATACTCATGAGAGTTACCAAATTAAGTGTGACCTATTAGTGCAGAAAAAAAAAAAAAACCCCAAACAATTGAATTTAGATAATTACCTGTAGTTGTGTCCTGGAAAATTAATACTTACTGTTGGAAATCTATGCTTCTGGAGGTCCTTCCCCTCGACACCTTGGATTTATCTACTTTGAGAGGAGTCTTGCAGGATGCAGAAATTTTTCACAGCCTCAGCTGTAGATGATGAGGTCCCCAGGGCGCATACCAGAGACCATCTGCCTCTCAGTCTATACAGTGAATCTCTTTGGGATGTGAAACATGTATTAAGGAATCTGACAAGGAGGACAAAAAGCAATAGTACATTAATAGAAAGGTGTCCTTGGACTATCCTTCTGGCCCTAAATCTCTGAATCTGTGAATAACTCTCTTGGGAGAAAAAAAAGGGTTCTCTGGTACCCTGTTTTTGGAAAGTATTTAATTTTTCTTTTGCAAGACAAAATAGGGGCTTTACTTCTTTCATCAGAATGTTAACCTTTCAAAACCAACAGGAAACACAACATAACCCAGTATGTCAATTCTATTTCACCTCTGATGGCTATTTATAATTGCTATTCAAATAGGAAATCTCCTTCTGACCTTTGGTGCTGGAATATACTTGGAATTCACTCCTCACTGTGCTGTCAGCTCCTTTTCATGTATGCATTTATATGTGGGATAATAAATATGAGTTTGGGAGCAAAAGCTCTAGCAGTGAAATCCAGCTTGTGACTTTGCTGTGAGGCGTGCTAGAAAAAAGCTTGTATAGAAACTGAAAGAGAATGTTTTATCACTTTGAGCAGCTTTGAATATGACATCACTGTTTATAAATGACATTAGCAAAAAATTTTAATGTCAGAGTCATGCATATGAGAGTATCACTAAATTTGAAGTAACGCAGAGATGCATATTTTAATTAGTGCTCTTTACTGAAAATTATTTTGCCTGAATCTGTGATATAACAGTTTTAAAAATATTTTCCAGGCTACACTTTTGTTATTACAATACATTTGATTTCAGTCTGTGTGCATCAAAACAAACCAGTGGCCTGTATATTCCAAACAGTACAATACTATGAAATTAACTCAACTATCTCAGGCTATATGTTTTTGCTCTGCATCTCTAAAATAATATACAAATCAAAGATAAATTATTTATACAGGTGATGCTTGGCAGACACTGTGAGATAATGGGATACATTAAATCCTTTTGTCCTCACAGCTAAGGCTAGGACTCTTCTTTAGAGTCTTGGGCAGTAGATATCTAAGGATTCTAAGGTGGATAGGAACAGTAATTTCTGCTGAGGCACACCCTAAGCAGTAGTTGCTAACAGTATATCTTAACCTTATACCTCTGGCATACCATACATAAAAATCTGTATATCAATCACACTGTAATATGATAACTGAATTTTAAGGCTAAAATAAATTCACAAAAGAGTGCCAATTAAAATAAGGCAATAAAGTAACCATTGGCTTGTAACACAGTGTTATGCTCCTAGATAGAGAAACACAGGAGAAGGTCATTTAATGGTGAAAGTTGTGTGTGAATAGGCAAGTGTTTGAGGAGAGACTCTTTGTGTTACCTGGAAGTTGCCAGTGAAATTGCTGCAGGAATCTATCCATTATGACAGAACAATATTTGGGCATTTACAACACCTCTAGAGCTTTAGGCACATAAAGACAAAATTGTCCATGGTTCGGGTATGAATGTAAAACTGCAGGAGTAGGGATGTTTTTATTTCCAGTTTTCTGTGTCTTCTTCATGCCAGATTCAAATGAAAGCCAGTATTGTCTTTCAGGGCCAAATCTTGTTTTAAAAACTAGGCAGACTGTCTGTCCCCTTTATAAACTCACATGACTTGTGTAAAAATGTTTCAGTAGAACATAACACCAATTACACTTAAAATTACCATTGTGATAAAGAATTAATTTTTAAACACATTTTCCTGCAACAACTTGGTTATTACTTCCTGCAACAACTTTCAGCAACAGTTGAAATAGCTATAATGAAAATAAAAAAATCACTGCCTTTTAGAGAAGTATCTAAGAGTCCTCATATGGTTTGATGTAAGGATGATGGTGGCTGAATTGTTCCTGCAACTTTAACAGGCAAAGAACACTGAGCATTTGATTTAAGAGAAAAACTTGTCATTTGGAAATGATTTCTTCTTGATTTGGTTCAGTATAACATCAGAATAATTATTTTTCACTCTGAAGTATTTGTATTTTACTTATTTGGCTTTGGAAAAAGAAATCTCAAAATCAAATATTTTCTTTCCCCTAAACATTTTTGTATTTGGATCCAAATGTCAGCTGTCTTCTCATTGAATTCAGTAGGCTTTTGATCAAATTCTGATTTCTCTTGGGCTATAGCAGCTGGCTGGGGCTGGTTGTGGCTTGTACTAAGTGATGCCTGGTTCTCAGTTCAGCTGCAACCAGACAGGGGTGCAGACACACGAGCCGACACAGGTGACAGGGCAGGCACCTGGGGAATAGCGGCATTGCCAAGAACTGAAAGCCTGAACTCTTACCTCTAGGGAAGGGTGTACAGGACAAAGATAAGGCAAAAATTATATGGTAGTTTGAGAAATACAAGATCTTTTATTTTGAGAGCAGACCCAGAGTCAGCCCAGACTCTTCTATATGCCATGTATTTTACTTTCAGTTCCTCAGGGAGGTAATGGTCTAATTGAAGTGCCCTCACTCTCCCATTGATCTTATTCCACTGTGCACAAAGCACTGACATTCTTATGCAAAATTGGCTGAAATTAATATCAATGACTCCACAAACTGGTAGCTAGGACACCTGTGAAAGAGACACTGTCTCAGATTTGCTCATGGCTGATTTTGAGCAGGTAATATAAAAAGATCCCAAACCCCTAGGAAAGGTCCACAGTTATGTATTCCTAGGGTCATTTGAGCAGGTCTTCCTTGATCTCACTTACTGGAGCTATTTGATTTTGAATACAATATTTTAAATATTCATCAGCTCAGAGAGTCCCTGGGAATGGTGCTTCATCCTGGAAGGTACAGTATTTGCTTGAGAGGTGGAATATCTGTGTGCAATGAATTTTTAATAATTTTATGTGTGGTTGAAGAGACACAGTAAGAGAGTTTGAGAAGCTATGATCATTTTGCCCTGGAATGCCAGCAGTCAGGTCATTGTGATAGTTTTTCCCAGGCAGGTGGCAGCTACACTGACCCTTGTTCTAGCTGCTGTGCATGATCTGCCAGCTAATTAGATAAAACAGGCTGACAAATTTCTTCCCTTGTTATCCTGAGAGAATCAGCAGAAAGCATGGTGCATATGGTGAATTAGAATCATCCATTTCAGATATTTTTCCTAGTTTTTATTTAAATATTTTGTTTACAAAAGAAAAAAAACAAACTGGAGCAGGGAGAAAGATCAACAGGTGAGCCGAAGCCCTTCTTGTGGATTAATAAAACTGCATTCAGAACATTTTTCACTTGACCCATTAGCTTTTTACCTAAAGAGTTAAACATACAACCATTAGGAGAGGGACAAAGCCATATGTTTTATATTTCAGTGCTTGCTTTGAGATCTTGACAGAAAATACTTGATCTTGAAGGTCAAGGATGTGTGGCTAAAAGTGAAAAAAAAAAGATATTAATTCTAAATTGGAATGTATTTTAGAGCCAGGACTATTTTGATTTTTTTTTTTTTTTATGATCTCTTATCCTTCATATCCTCTGGCTAAAAACAATTATACCTGACAGAATTTTTCATTCCTTTCTTCTGGCTTGTTTTATCAATTTTCTTACAAGTTTGGCTATCCTATTTTTATTTGCCTTTTCCCAGTCTTTTATTATCTGGAGCACATAATTTCTGCTCTTTCCTTAATTCTTCAGCTGCCTTCATCCAGGTCCTGTGACCTGGATGCTGTTTTCAAAATAAGGAGACACAACTGGTTTTGAACAGCATCCTGTAATTTTATCATGGGTTTTTGACATTTCTGTGTACATTCTACTACTATAGTTTTGTGACAAGTGTATATTGAGCCAAAACTTTTACTGAGAAGCCTGTGAGGGTGTTTCTTGATTGATTCAAGCAGGAAATTTAGGTTCCTCTGTCGTTTCCATTTAATATTGTTTGACATATCTGAATATGTTTGTGTAGTTCTGTATAATAAAAATATTTACAAAATCCAGCATCTGGGGCTGTAGAAATGCCATTGTGTAAGGCCCTACTCATGCTTGAAAACTTTTTTTGACTAATTTACAACCAACAAGCCTGTGATGACTGACTAGAAAATAGCATAAATAAGGAGGAAGGTTAAATGTCAGTGCACTTGTCTGTTTATAAGTACCAAGACATTTGTATAAGATTGTTTTTATATTATGTCTGTCCCTCTGTCTACTTAGCATTTGTATTTGCCAAGTTACTTGTCTGAGGAGACTGCAAACTGGCAAGATAGAAACAATAGTTTATAAAGCATTTGTACTAAATGCATGGTTCAAGGAGAATTCAGTCCTGATGTGAGTATCAAGAGACTATAATAATGCAACTTAGAGTAATGTGGCAGCCAAGGAGGAGCAGGATTTCTGTAATGTAGTAATATTGAGATGAAACTGGACAAAAGCTATTTAAGCCTGACTGCTGATGTACTTTCTGATGGTGACATCTGTCAGAGTGATACAATCTCTAGAGGGATGCAGTAGAAACTCCAGCAGTGAATTGTTTAAAAATTAGTCTGCTAAACTACTTGAAAATGTAGTAAATTGAAGAGGTCTGTGTTGGTAGAGGACAGCTAAAAAACCAAACCATGTTCTTCCCAGTTTTCAGTACTGTGAGCCTGGGCCAGCTACAGCACTCTTGCCTTTCACTTATCCAATATATCTAACCAAACTTATTTTGTAACACTTGGGAGAGGGAGCAATGTACTGTATTAAATACTTCCACTTATGAGCTGCATATATGTCATGAAATTTATTGCACTTCCTTCCTTCACAGCAGAGGAATTTTTTCTTACAGTATTTTCCATCAAAACAAATAATTCATTCGGATACAGGAGCCAAAATAAAACGTGAAAAGGTACAGTTCCTCAAAATGGTCAAAGCCAATGGTATAATTTGATATACTTCAATGTCGGTAAACTGCATTTTTTCCAAAATTGGGTTTGGAATACCCTGTATAGTGGAAACTAATCTCAACTTCATTTTCTAGCAACATATAAACTACAACAAGACAAAAAAAATTATCAAATTAATTTTCACACTGTGTTAAATTTTCTATTCCTTTGTACTGGAGAAGTATTTTTATTTCATTCAAAATGGATTCTTCTCCAAATAAAATGGAAATTTAAATTAGAGGCAATGGTTTATGGATTTTGCAAATAGATAATCACCTTTAATTACTGTAGAAAGAAGTAGAACTAAGAGTCAGATGGATATAGTATGGTTACCAATGAAGCATTTTCAAAACACTCAACCATAAGTATGATCCATTCTGACACCAATTTAAGCATAAGCTCTTGTCATCTGTACCATGAAGAGGTGGTGGTAGGTTTTTAACTATGGGTTTACCTGTAACACAAAACATGAAATGCAAATTACAACAATCCTTGGCTTTCCTTAAAGACAAAACCATTGCAAACATTGATTCTGTTATTTCTTTTCTTTTTTCTTACTGCAGATATATACAACTGAAGAAGGTGTAACTACTGTAGAGGATTAACCCTAAGAATCTCCAACCCTACATACAGGTTGAAGGAATTTCTGTTCATGGAATTCAGCTAGGACCTTTTTTCCAAGGTCCACAGAGAGAGATGCCTTCCTGCCTCTGCAATGAGTATTCATTATCCAGGAGACCAGCTCCCAATGATCTCATTGGTGTTGGACAAACTACAGACACAGACTTTGCTCTAATCTCTTCTTTAAGAGCTTTTGCAGCCTACTTAAAAGTTGATGTGCAGGTATAATGAAAAAGTGGACATGATCAAAAAGAAATGATGGGGAAACTACAACAGTGCTATGGCTTATCTTGCCTGTGCAGAACTTGGTAGGTCTGATGTACTTTAACTTGTTAAATATGTTTAAAGAAAGACTCCAGACTTGCTGCCTCTGTGCTTTAGCTCTTCACATCTTTACATGCTGCCCTTAAGCTTCCCTTTACCTCTATCATTCCCTTTGCCTTAAATAGCTTATTTTGACATTTTTTCCCATGAGACAAATCTTTTGGCCTCTCTCCAGGGCACAGGATGCTGCAGAGAAGGCAAATGTCTAATGGCAGAGCTGCAGAGAGGGTAGTCATCTTTTTATGGGGATGATGAGGGTCAACTATTCCCCCAGAGAGGCTGAAAAAATGATGTCTGAAGCCTGACCATTGCCTGGGCTATACACTAGTTCACAAAATCTGAGGTCTCAACTCAGCTCAAAGCCAGCAGTGAGTGCTCCAGTGTCAAAGCAGAGGGAAGAGGCAAAAAAGATTTTTTGTTCTTGAGGTTCATTGGTGAGATCTGAACCAAATATTGATGTTGGTGCTGTGCTGTAAAGCTGGACTTAGAGTAGTATGTCTTGCTCAGAAAAGAGCCCAGTGGCTTCATGTCACAAAAGAGCATTTTAAGGTAGCTTAAGGAATCACTGGCAAAGGCAAACAGATTTAACACAAAAGCAACAGTGTCACAGAGTTCATTGGTGAGGTTCACTCCACTACTCATTAGATGGTTAAAGCACACAGAGGAAAAGAAACCAAAAAGTTGGAGTCAATCAATCAAAATCAAAATAAGCAAAAAAATATCTGTGTGGATGTGAGTGGCCAGGGGGAGTGTGTGTGGGGGTGAAGGGGGGCATAGTGGTGGTGGTGGATGAGTGGTTGGATGTGTGTGCAACACAAAGGGATAGAAAGGGTGAGAATAAGAAGGAATATAACCTGAAGGCCCAACAGCTCTTAATTTGACATAATTTAAACTTAACAGTACTTTAACATAACAGTACCTTAAACATAACAGCCTTTAATTTAACAGCTTACAATTTTGGTTAAACAATTTAGCAAAGAATTCATATAGGATTACTATACCATCTTACTTACAGGCCCAAATTACAGATCTCAAGTATAGCATTTCTCTCACACTTGCTCTATCATATGAATCCTCCTGGACATAAAGAGTCTGTACAAGATACCTTGTGAAAAATTACCCTTGAAGATAGTGAAATATTCAATTTGGAAGGCTTTTGGCTTGGAAACATCTTAGTGGGTTAAGAGTCGACCGTTGAGGAATGGGGGTACCAGCCCCGGATCCAATATTGTTCGGCCATCCTCTGAGCACAGCAAACCTAAGAATTCTCTGGCTCTGAGAGGCCTCACTCAGAGGCTGCTCACAGCCCACTGTGGTCCAGGAGAGCTCAGAGGGTCTCGTTTTGGACCACTGCTTATAGGGCAAATGAGTAAGCTTTAGTCATAACAATATCTCCTCCTGGACACACTTTGTGTTAGAAACTTTCTTTGAAAGTGTGAGAACAAAAATGTTATGTCATTTGGACAAAAAAACCCAAAAAACAAACAACAAACAAACAAACAAACAAACAAACAAAAAAACCCCAAAAAACCAAAACCAAAACAAAACAACAACAACAACAAAAAAAAGCATAAGCTCATTAGACAGCATGAGTTCCTAGGACCTGACAGTGTTTTTAAAAAGGTCAAGAGCCCAGGTGTTGTTGCCTAACTCTGAGGCCTCACAAGCAATTCTTAGATCATGGTGCAGTCTGGAGGTGGGGGAGGATGCACCACCGCACTGGACTGCATGAAGGGACCTTACTCTGCTTTTAGTTCCATTTTCTGGTTATACTCTTCATGGGTTATACCCATGTCCTGCAAAAGTCTTACAGTTTGCTGGGCTGGAATCACTGCAATGTGCCATCTTTTTGTGCAACCAACATGCAAATGTAGTTTATGTTTTCTTGTTTCCTAGAGCATGTATTCCCCAAAACAAGGGGAAGACTGGTGTGCCACATTGCTTAACTACAAAAGAGATGTGATGATCAAGACTTAGTGGGCATTTTGGTATAATTTTAAAGGTCTCTCCACTTAAAACAGCTCCTGGGGAATCAGCAATACTAAAGGACTACATGTAGTGAGGTCTCTGGTATTATTTGTTCTTTGAAGGAAGAAATAGGGAAGAAAAACATGCGGACAGAAAAAGAAAAATACTTGAAGCAAAACATGTTTTAGAAAACATAGTGGGTTTGTTGGTAAGGCAGTTTTGCAGAAACTGGAAACTGAGTATTTTATGCAATTGTGAGTACATACTTCTTCATTCAGGGAGAAACAAGACTCCTGTAGCAAATCTTCCCTTTGCCACAATAGAAAAGAAGGGAACCCTGGATCATTTTGAAATATTTCTGCAGAAAAGCACATTAGACCTAATGACTGCATGCTGGGTGATGGAAGACACTTCACCTATCTGGGAAAAAAATGCTTTTTAATGACTTCATTTTTTTATTTCTAAAAACCAGTAAAGGTGTCACGTTATAATCTCCCAGAGATGCTCCCAGGTGAGCTGTTGAATGGTAATATCAGCACACCTAGGGCTTCACACTCTAATATAACCCACTGTGCCTCACAGTTTAATCACACTGTGGCATTTAGAAATCATTCATTGTGGCTGGCAAAAATGTCTTGCAATAACACCATTACTGCAACTTACATTTTTATAGCAATTTTTACTTCTTAGGCAAACATACTGAAGTAGTCTACAAAACATTTTAAGTACATAACAGGCATTGAATCACTGAGCATTATGAATCCCTTATGACCTAGAAACATCCCTTATACAATGAAAGCATATCACTTTTTCATAAGAAGTTATCATAGTTATAAAACATGCATATATATTTAATTTAGATAAAACTTCCTTTTCCAAGAGATCACACTGAGTCATGGATTCTGATATCAAAGTTTAAAATACAAGGGAATTCCTTATATCCACTTGGAGACTGGAAGTCTGATAGCAATCAAAGGTTTTAAAGAAATCTATAACACAAGCTGTGGTAAAAAGGGCTTCTAGCAGACTGCTAAGCTTAACTGGGGCTTACTAAGCTCAAGAGTCTACAACACACACAATTCAGCATTTAATATTCTTGTTGCTCAAGGTACAGGCTGTCAGCCACATTTTGGAAGAATTCAGCTATTGATATATCACAGTGGAATATCAAAATGTCCCTTCACCAGCATGAAATATTCAATTTGCTATGATTTTTTGTCATTTATAAAGCTTTACATGTTCTGGGTACGGCAACCAGAGTTTACTATTGTTCACGTTCCTCTGCGACAACTGCATTAGATTTATTCACTGTCACATGGCCCCTTCTAAACTGGCTGCCTTCTCCATGGATTCTTGGATTTCATGTCCCCACATGGCTGAGAGAGCACCCAGGGTATGGTGACAGACAACAGGCTGTTCCAGGGCTTTGAGGTGCTGCAAACTCTCCTCAATTAAACATAAAAAACCCCCCAAGAAACACAGAATCAGTGACTGCAAACCACAGAGAACACCCAATACAAAACATGACTTGAAGCTGCCACCTTTATCACTGCAATATTGCCTTGACAGGCTCTGAATCAAGTCAGTCCTTAGATAAATTTTGCTCAGGGAATGTTTTAAACTTATAGGAAAAAACCAAAGTAACCTTCAAAATCCAAGCTTTCCATGTGTGCTCTGAGCATGAGAGAGAAAACCAGTGAGCTGACAACAAAATGGAATTATATTATGGTAAATATGAGGAGGCCACAGCAAGGACAGTGAGGCAGATAAATATTGCTGATCAGCTCACCCCAGGCAGAGGTGTATGCATTGCATTTTTATACGTAACAAGACATACCTGGAGTGGTCTGAAGTCAAACTGATTTTAAAATAAACACTGCTGGTATTCGCCTACAGCAAAATAAATCTGTCCCAGACCCTAGGCTGACGTCATTCCTGCAGTCCTCAGCTAGTTTTTCCATTCTTGTGCCATTGCTTCCCTTTTAAGCATTTTTCTTTTTTGGAAGAAAACAAGGAGAGATTTGTAAACAGCAGAGGAAAGAAGGCAAGAATGTTTGCTCTAATGTTGATCAGGCAGAAGCCATGGGCTTTTTAGCAGTAATGAGTGATTTCACTTTGGGGTTGTTTTGTATCTTGAATGCTCAGATGGAGCCTCTGTACTTTACAGAGGAGGCTGGAGGCAGGCCAGGAAGGGACTGTTAGTTTAATACTGATTTTAATTTCATATGTCACTAAATTGCAATTAAAATTGAATACTTATTGCACATTACTCTGTGTATGAAAACCAACATCCTTCATTATTATGGCTATTAACCACAGATTTTTTAGATTTTTTGATATTTAAATATTTATCAACAGCTATAGTGTATTTGGAGTATAATTTCTTCTTTTAGGCCTGAAAGTGTGTCTAGAAGCTTCTGTTCTGAGCACAAGATCTCTGCAAACAGCAATAAAGTCTACATGACTCCTCAAAAGTAATTGGGTATAAATGCTGCCATTGTCTCATTGTACCTGTAAGCAGAAAGCTCAGTTACAGAGGGATTATGACCAAGTTGTGCCCAAAACACAGATGTAGGTCAGGGATTTGGGATGAACATGGGTACCTAAAAGTCATGTCACTGGACACTAATTTTTCAGGCTCTTAGAAGTTTTGAAATAACAGGTTAATTAATTAGGCGCTGAGTATTTTGATGATTTTTAAATGTTTAACAATCACCAAGAGCAAGTTCAATGCAAGAATGAGAAAGAAGAAAGAGTGGATTAACTCTTTAATCATAATTTCAATAATGCTGTACTTTTAAGGAATAAAAGGGAAAACGTAGAAAACAAGAAGTTAGACTTTCATGTAAAGTAAGATATAGAAGCATGTTATATTTCACAATATAGTAACTTTGTCTAATTCCTGCAAAGCTGTTTTGGCCAAAGGTTTTGTAATACTTTTGCTGCTAGTGAAACCAGATGACTTTTCAAAGGAGAAAAGCTCTAGGTAAGAGCCTAAAGTTGCAGCACTGCTGCAATACATTTTCTTAAAGCCTTCTGTGCATTGTCCAGAAGACTTAGAAGAACAAGGCTGGATCCAAAGCTGTGCAGTTACCTTAAGGACCATTTAGGCACCTGTGAGTCAGAAAGTCAGAAACTCCTTGCATGCCCAATAGATATTTAAATAGTGAAGTTGTTGCAGTTTTGGGTAGATGGTTGGTTTACTGGAAGGCTGCCACTGTATATATAAACATACATTAGAAAAGTTTCAGCCCTTTGTGTTCCTGTACATATTTTTATCTTTCCCTCCAAAGTGTCCAAACTGAAATTAATAACCAAGAGTGAGTACTGCACCAGGATCTGTACCAAATATAACAGTACCAGCTATTTTGCTACAGGCTGGGTAAAATGGAGAGAGACAGACCACTTATATGATGTTTCTCTCCACAACTCTTGCCTTTCAGAAGAAAGCAGTGAGAAAGAAGGTTACAGGTATTTTTCAGGCGGATAATACCTGCAAAAGCTGTTTTACTTTCCATCAGCTGTCTGGGACTCATTGCATCAAAAAGAGGAACTGTGACCTCCTGCTCTGTACAAGACTGTGATCATTTGCTCAAACATGAAACATATAACACATGGGGCCTGAGCCATTCTGGGGAGTAATCATAGTCACAGTGGAAATTCACATACTATCAGTGAAACCTAAATGGAGCTCTGCACAACAAACATTTGCTCATGTAAGCCCATGGGATTACTCATGCGATTAAGCATCTGTCAGAACTGAGCCTTAAATATGTCACACATCCAATCTGAATGTGGGTGTGAATATATAATGATGCAAAAATATAAACACACAAATATGCCATCTTCTGTGTAGCTGTCAGTGACTGATAGAATCACCTGCTTATCTAAAATTAATTCTTAATTAAAATAAGAGAGTCTTCTTCATGCTTAATTTTTTTTTCTGGATGGCTGGAAAATAATTAGAACTCTAATTAAGCAATTTCACCTGATATAGTTATCTGAACATTAACTCATCAGCAGTGCAGTGAGGGATTTTGCGTACTCAGGGAAACCTGCTCATACTCCTTTGAATCCCTTGAGTTTTGTGCCTATCAATTTTATGTGGCCTCCACAGGCTTTTGACCAAGGATTGCACAGACTTTTTCCTGCTGCATTTTTCTGGTGTTCATTAGTATAAGACCTCAATGGATTTCATTTTCTTATGGATGTTTAGAATTCTGGTCTTTTTTTTTTTTTGGTTGTCATTTCATATGTTAAGAAGGCACAAAGTATCTGTGATAGCAAGGGACAGGATCTAATGGGTCAGATGAGCTCTGCCCAGGTCTTCACTCCAATTTACACGTTTCTTGGTACTGCCACTGCACATGAGCTTCTATGAACCCAGCCTTTTCACTGTATTGCATAATTGTGTGTGTTGTCTACATTAGCTGCACAAAAAAGGCCTCACACAAATATGCCTTCTAGCCATATTAGTTTCTTAGGATGCTGCTCAGGACAAACATTCAGCATTACTCCGGCAGGTGAAGTTATACCCAGCTGGCTGTGCACTAGTGAGATAAACCACAGACGTGCACTACAGTGTCCTTTTAACTTTAAACTGTACACATGAAAAATGCTCTGCCTCCTGCTATAAAAAGAAAAATGAATACCTGGGCACTTGGGATTTTTTTCTATTTAAATGCAGATTACAGCTTTCCCCACAATCATTTGGAACCATTAATCCTTTTAGGAGATTTCCTAGGGCAGAGGGAGATGGACAAGGTTGCTGTTTCAACATGTTTTTTTGTTCTGCGAAAACCTTTTAAGTTTTAGAAATAGGTGAATCTGGCACAGTTTTATCAAAAGAAAAAGAATAAAAGGAGCTTAATAGTATTACTTCTAGCACTGGAAAAGATTAATTATTTCCAGGGTGTGCCTCCACACTGGATAATATTTGGAATATATATAAACTTAGTCTGGGAAACACTCAAGCTTCTCTAGTAACTCATAGTTGCCATAAGATCAGTAATTACTGAGTAGATGACAGGTAAAGAGAGATTTAAGCAAATTCTCCATTTACTGTTCACAGGCTTAAGGCTACCTGCAGGCTGCTGTAAACCAGCCATCCTAACAGATTAATTTGGGTTAAGTGGAGTTGTGCCTGTTTCCAGTTATGCTCAAAGGAATAATGAAATCAACATTTAAGTCTCCTGCCTGTTGATATCTCTTTGGAGGCAGTTTAAACAGAAGCAGGTCTTTCTGATAGTCCTCAATGAGTCTTGAACTCGAGCAGTGGGATATGAAGCAAAACGCTTTTTTGCTGCCATGCCCTTGTGTTAATTAACTAAGTTATGATGCATCTGACAGTCAATTTAGTTTAGGGTTTTCTCTAATCCAAAAGATTAATTTACAGTCCAGTAATTTAATACCAAAATAACTGCAGCTGAACTCTTATCTTTCTTTTTTCAATGATCCAGTTCATAAAAATGTATGATGTAGCTTCAGGATAGCAAGTTTCTGACAGAATCCTTCTATTTCTGGATAGAAATGTTGCTTCTCAGGAGTTTTTTTTAGAGGGGTGGGGGCTCTGCACTTTTTGCATTAAACCAAATATACAAATATACAGAGCATCCAAGACAGGCTGAAAGTCAGCCCATCCCAGCAGCTGAGGAAGCTCACCAAAATCCATATGATCTTACTCTTTTCCGAAGGATCTTCTGAAGAAAAAGCTGCTGATTTTTATGTTCCATACAGAGGGATCAGTTTGACTTGAGTTATTCTGAGGCAAGTGAAGCAATGGGATAGCTCAGCAGAGGTACTAAACACTACCTTGAAGGCATTTTAAACTCAAGTGTTTTTTCTTTCCTTCAGGTTTGCGTGCTGCACTATTGAGCATAACAGATATAAGAATTCTATTCTGCAATTTAACCAGTAGTAAATGCAACTGGGAAACTATGTAGTGTGAGGAAGAATATAAAATACCAATTGCTCTTAATGATTCTTTTGCCCTTTTTTCCCACCATATAAAATTAAACTAATATATTTAGTTGAGTCAGGAGACTGAAATACTGGAATTGAAAAGTGATGCTTCACTGTGAGGAGATTAGATAGTAGGGACATATTTTGAAAGATTTTATTTTAAAAGACCAGAAAATTATATAGTGCTGTGGACCTTTTACCTCAGTTTACATAGGAGAGACAATTACCGCTGAAGGGGTTCCTGCTCTTGTGACACCATGAGGGCTGGCACATGACCTTAGCTGTGGCCAGCTTGGACCACAGTAATTATCTAATCTGACCTTTTGCATAAAGTTGGAATGTACTTTCACTTCTGAGATTTCTTGGACAAGTTCTCCCTTTCCAAATAGAAATGTTATCTGGCTTTGAACGGCATTTCTGACCATCTGGTTTTCGTAGCAGATCAGAAACCTTAGATGTAGCTGCTGCACACCTGCAGCTCTGGGGCCTGAACCCAAAGTGCCCATGAGGGTGAACAGAAGCTTGCTGAGAAACCAAAAAAATGTTCACAATCTTTTAGAGGATAAGCAGTTGTGACTTACAGTGAACGTTCTACTGAAGAGACCTTCTGATGTATGATATTTATTATCTACCCAGAAGATCTTTAATGTCCCTTCCAACACAAAGCATTCTGTGATTATAATATTAGGCTTTTGGGTGGTTACATAAATGGTGGGGTAATGATAACCAAGACATGTTGTTAATGAACCTTTTTGCCTATCTTTTCCTCCACATCAGAGAAGCAAAAGGTGCAGCTGAGTACCAGTAATATTATGATATTCTTCCCAGCTGCCTAATGATATGGAAAACTGTTGACACTAGTTCTAGTTAACAGCTGTTGAAATGAAACCCTTAGCAACATAACGGAGAACATGAAACGGTCTTCCTAAATGAAAGACCTGACAAGTGGGTGGAACACTTGATAAATAACAAGCACTAAACTCTTTTTTTTTATGAAATAGAGGTTTCTCATTTCCTGCTTCTTGTGATTTCTTACAATAGTACTTGGTGCTTATCCTATGCTTTTGTTCTCTAAAGCACTGTATAAACATTAACTAATTAATCCTCCAAACACCCCATGAATTAGGTGAGAAAGCAATATTTCCATACGCATTCTGCACTGTAGGGAAAATATTAGAACAGACTTTAAAAGGAGCCCTTTGCTCATTTGTATGTGTTAACCTCTGTGTTACATATGTCCAAACAACAGGGTTTCTTCTAAGGGCACACAATAGAGCAGTAACATTTATCAGCATTTATTTTTTTTTTCATTAAGTGACTGAAAATTAAGCACATATTTCCCTACTGTAACTTGAATTGGTCTCTCAGTGTTTTATGCCTCACTTATCTCTGAGGTAAAACTTAGCAGATGAAGGCAATATGTTTAATATGATATTGGTTAGTGCCTTGTATCTCCTTGTGAGATTTAATCCCTGCTTTCCCATCCTCAGCTTTCCTGTGATATTTGTATTTGTGCTGTCCTTGCTCATTTTTCTTCTCTTTCAAAACACAGGTTGTGTTATAAAATTATAGCCTAAGCACTGTGATGCTTGGAATTGCATTGAGACTGGTACTAAGTTCATTTGTTCTGACATTATAATGTCTGCATCTTCTATCTGTGTGCAACCTTAGTAGATAAATTTGAGCCCACTTTTCTTTTATATTCCACTTGCTGGTTAAAGTGCAGCTGTCCCTTTCTGCTCAGAATATGTCCAGGGGGGACAACAACCTTACAAGACTGCGAGCAAGCTGTTGGGTAGCTATTACTGCCTGCAGCCACACTGCCTGACAGAAATTCATATTTCATCATTTACTTGAAGCCATCACTGCTTCCAGTACCCCATATTATGACAACTCTTTGTTTCCCTGTTTGAATTTTCCTTTTATTTTTTTTCACACACTTCTCCCCTGAATGCCTGATGTCAAAGATCTCCTTGTTCCCTGTGATATGTTAGATGAGTGTCAGAAGATGGCAATGAGAATTTCACCTCAGGTGCAGTGCAACCATCCCTGAAAAATTATATATAATTAGGATCTTACTCTATAACCTTTTTTTTACTCCTCAATTTGCCCACCCATCACATCAGGGTTTCTGAGACAAATGAAAATTAGGAAAGTTTATTTTCAATGAAATAACTAAATGCTAATTAAGTCTATTTAAATTAATAGTCACAAAAATTTAATATTCACTGGTAACATTACTGTTACATCAGGTACTGCACCTAAGATTAAATCATCTTTGACATGCACAGTCACTCTGTCTTCTCAATAAACTATTAGGAAGAAAACTGATATGATATATCAGAAATAGTAATGATGCAAGAAAATGGTTGCATACTTGCCATGTATGGGCTTATTTTGGGTATTTTTTTTTTCCTTCATTACCAATACACACTCTCCTATTGTCCTGGGCCCCTATTCCAGCATATATAATGTGTCTTGATAGCCTCCAGGCTATTCAGTAGGGCCTAGACTAAGATATTATTTTGTTGTTGTTTGATTATTGATTTTTTTTCTTAATTTTGCATTCTTAAGCCACCGTTGTATACTCTGTTGAACATATTGCTCTCTGCTGTCTTTAATCAGAATGCCTTTTAGATTTGAAAGATTCTCTTTAGCTTGATAGTAGTGTCTTTGAGTTTGAGCTTCCAACCTTCCTGTGTTAACAGATTGTTTCCTCTCTTCTAAAATGTGGCTCCATCTACAGTTTATCCAAAACCTTCTCTTTTTAACAGATTTAATTGCATTTTTACATGGAGAATGTGCTTGCAGCTATTAATGTTCTCCTGAGCTTGTTTTTGACTTGTAAGCTGTAGCTGTGTAACTAAAAGCATAAGATTGTGTTCTTAGGACATTTTGCCACTGTTCTGTGTTAGTACTGGCAATTCTTTTTTGTTGTGTTTCGGACAGCTACATCCACTCAGAGGAACAGACAGGGCAGTTTTTATACCAGTATGCTTAGTTTTATTTGTTTCCTTCTGCTGCACATCAGCAGGTTTACTTTTTTAATAATTATTATCATAATTTTCATTTTAATGCTAAAAGAAGAATGTACCACACACTCCTTGGACAATCCTGTTGTCCACAAGATTTTCATTTTTCTGTTTCAGTTTTCTGTTTCTCAGGACCTGGGACAGTTTAAAGTCACCCTATCTAGTTTTCCAAACTTTTGCCTTCTCCATAGGTGCCTTAAATTATCATGTGTACTACCCAGAATTATCAAGGTACTGGCATAATTTAAACACAGAAAAAATACCATTTAGGAAGATACATCTATAAATTTTATCAAATGTAGGTTAAATTATTAGATATTATGTTTTGCTGTCTAGAACACAAATTTCAGAATAGTTAAAAATCTTGTGGCAACACAGTGATTTATTATGCCAACATCCAGGCTGGGAGAAGTGCTGCTTCACTTGCATCCACATAGGCTGTCAACTCAGCTCCTGTGGAAGCACTGTCCACAACTCAGTGGGCAGATCCTATATGCCATAATTCTTGCCTGTGTACTAGCAGCACTCAGAAACTAAGAAATAATGTTTTTCCTTTTGTTCTACTCCGTGTTCCTTATTTTCTAGGATTACGTAAGCCAGTGATCTGTCAGAGAAATACCACATTGCAACACTGTTTTGTTCATCTTGAACAGTCCAGTTTTGTGATCCTTCTGCCACAGGTTCTTGGGTTTTTCATGTACTTTTAGAGATTCACTTGTGGTTGGAAGGTCAAAGTCGGCCCAGAAACTTTTAACTTGCATTATGCAGCAAAAGGCAGATATGAAATCTTGTTCTTCATATAGCTTTATTCTTAGCTATTTTATTCTAAAGTCAATTAGCAATTGGGTTTTTAGAAGGTGTAAGATGGACTTTTCAGCTTCAGATCCTCTGAAGCTCCTCTGCTTTTTCACTCTGCCCTATCTGCATCTGAAAAAAGTCAAGTGCATGTGAAATATATTTATAGAATGGGGAGTAATACTACTGAAATTTCTTTCAAGCCATTAGGTAAATCAGAATCTGTGGAACTGGGCAACCATGAAAAATATCTAATGTTTTACATTCACCACTCCTTATTACATGCAGAGGAAAATGTCCTTTGAGTTTTCTTCCTTTTTTTTTTACATTTCTAAAGGGATTCAACTACTCTGATAGACCTTTCAGCACCTCCATCCTTTTATTTAGAGTACTTTAGTACATTTTCTTTTACTCTATCCATATGGGTAATCTCTCTGATCTATTGTTTGTCTCAGAGCTTTTTAATTTATTGTTTCAGTTTCTACTGCCTTTGAATCATGAAACAAAAGCTGCTTAAAAGTGCAATTTCCTTTCAGCATCAACAGCAGTCAAGAGACCAAATAGATTCAACAGACTCCCAAAGTACAGTAGCTTAAAACTACCTTAGTTTCTTGGCAAGGGATTGCTAAATTTTCAGAGAAGTGGAAGGTTTGAAGGCTGTAAGCTTTGGTTGAAATAGGGGAGAAAAGGGAACAAGACCAAAGGCAGAGGGAAATAAGGTCTGTTTTGTCTCTTCTGTCATCCGCAAATCCAAACCTTCACTTCTGCTCCTTTTCACTCAGTCCTTTCACAAATAAAAGCCTTTTATGCAAACTCATTAACTACCCCCCTGAAACCCATCTATATGTTATATATTATTCATGAAAGAAAGCATAGGGATTTCTGAGAAACATATCGTGCCAGAGAATTAACCACTCCAAAGTAAAACAGATAAAAATGGATATAATATACATATGTCAAGAGCCTCAAAAATATGTGATTTGTCATTAATGTAATGGAATTTTGCAAATAAAAACAAGAAAGCTATTAAACTTCAGATAAAACTCCAAAACATTCAGAGGAATATTATTCACATCTGAAGAACAAGTTTTATTCTTTAAGACAGAAATAACTGGGCTGCAGTAAAAGATTTCTGTGAAAACTAACCACTTGGAAATGTGTGCCTTTCTCTGCTGTTAGTGGAAGTGCTGTGACGGGTTTGTCAGTCACTCAAGCTGTGGTGCTGCAAAAGCAGCACAGCATTTCTATTTCAAGTGAGTCTGTCGAAGTACTTCTATAACAAACCAGCCTCCACTTCTCCTCCAGTACAAACAGCAATCTTAAGCATTTCAATCACATCAGACTCTTCGGTGGAGGGAGAAAATTTCAGCACTATTGTATGCAAAACATACAAGAACTTTTCCAGTTTCTTTTCTTTTACCATCCAACAAACATACCAAAAGCTGTGACAAGAAGAAAAGCCTTCTTTAAAAAAGTAATATTTTCTAAGAATTGAAGAAATCATAGCAACAAGGCAAAAGCATCTGTTCTAATGGATGGTTGGAAGGTTTTCAAAGGCAATTAAAGAAATTATGGGCTGCAGAACTCAGGTGTAGGAGTAGCTGATCTGAAGGGCTGTATTTTTAATGGACTCTTCTGGTAAGCTGTCAAGACACTTTTCCCCCATGAATTTTCAATCATTTCGCTAACTCTCTCCATTTTACTTGCTGTTTATTCAATTATGGTGGTTAACAGAAGCTGTTCCTATTTCACTGAGATCAGTAGTTCCCAAACTGCTCGCCAAACACTGACAGCTACAAGGCTGTAATAAGCAAGATTCATCCTCAATAAAACAGTGTGGGTTTTCTAGGCCTTTTCACATGTGATATTTTGACCACAATTGGAAATGTTTGTTTTTTAAATAGAGGAAACATGTAAGAAACATTTTCTATTTTATCAAGAGATGGAAGGAGTTGTTAGTGTTAGACAGTAACAGCAATGTCAACATCAAGAAGGGAGACAGATAATTCACTACTATATTAACTATTAACAGATGTGAAACTGGTAAAATAGATTCTAACAGACTGCACCTGGACTGAGCTAGTGCATTCTGCAATGCATCCAGGCTCCTGGTCACCTGAGCCTCACGCTGGGGCCAGACCACATCAGGCTCCTGCAGCCATGAAGGGCTGGTGAAAAAGAGTGATTCTGCCAGCTGGGCCATGGGGGAAGACTCAGATCCATAATCTATGTGCTCAGCTTCTGAAGAGAGATTGTGCTTTAGGGACAAGTCATGAATTTCAGAATCAGCTGAGAACTCCCTTGGTACTATGATTTACAGGGGGATTTTAATGGGGATTGCCTCTAGTGGCAGGAGCAATTTTAGGTGATGGAAGAGCTGAGTCAAAAACAAGAAGCTGAGCAATAAAACAATTAATGTCCTACTTTTGCCTTTTTCAGCTGCATCTCTTCTGAATATTATTAGCAGAATTTAGCCAGCTGTGTTATACAATTTCTTTACAAAAATAGAATTCCCTTTCTTATCTAGCATATTGTTTTGCTGTAACATATGGGTTTAGGCTGTGGCAAATTTCAGGTTGATTACAATGAAACAATAACCAGCCTCAGTGAAAGCAGAAAGAAAGAAATACTTCTGTAACTTTCCTGTCCTCAGAAGCACATTTGAAGTGACCAGCTCCTTAACCATTTTGGTTAAGGAGCTAAACTTTCTGGGTGCTAGAGGTATATACAGCTACTGTTTTGGGGGATGGGGGAAATGCGAGGGAGAATTTACTTGTCAGTTTTTACTGTGCTACTGGACAGAATGGGGTTCATAAACACTGGCAGATGATGGAGCAGGGATCTGTGGCTTGACCCTGGAGCTCTGTAGTGGTTTCTTCAGCCCACTGCCTATTTTCCCAGTCAGTCGTCTGGCCCTGTTCACTCATGCTGTTTTCTCTCTTTTAAGTTCCTCTTCCTACTCTAATTTTCTTTGCCTGCAGTGTCTCAACCTGCACTCTTCATGTATGTCATCCCAATCCCACTTGCCCATCCATGTCCAATGATCCTTTTTCAACTCTTTTGATGTCCACTTTCCTTGCTCTTGGATCCCAGTCCTAGTCCACCTCCAACCTTTTCCTCAGTCTCAGATCAGCTCCATGCTCCCTCCTGGAATTTCAGCAGTCTCACTTCCTCTCTGGTCCCATCCTTTTGCATCCCAGCATGTCTCACCCTGTTGTTTCTCCAGTTCCTATTCATCTGTCCCAATTTGCTTAAGCTCTAGGTACAAACTTCTCCAAGTTTTTAAACCATTTGTCTAAGACAGCCAAAGTAGTCTCTGTGTTTTTTTACAGCTCCTAGTCCCCGTCTCTATTAGCTTTTCTGCTTGCTCAGTAAAGTCCTGTTTGTCTTGATCCATCTCAGGGCTGGGTCACCATTCTCTCACAATATTTCAGCCTAAACAATTGGTAGAAATAGCAAAGGACTTAAGAATATGAAGCACTGGGAAATTTGAACAGGGGATGGTGTTAGCCTACATACAACAGATTGCATTCTCACTAGAGTAACACCTTTGTCTGTTTTGCTGCATATCCATAAAGTGTGGTGGAAGTCATTAGAAGCACTTATTTTTATTTTACTGTTTACCAATAGTGCACGTAACTGTCCATTAGAACTTAGATCTCTCTTACTTTGGAGAAAATTGAAAACATATCACGTAATAGAAGATGGTAGTTGAAACAATGAGCCAGATGTTAAGATGGTGTAAATCAGTGTGAGTGTAAGGAAGCAATTCCAGTTCGTGCTCACTGCAGATCTCCTCTTTTGAATATATATTCTCTAGTAAAAGAAATGCTAATAGAAAAATTGTTAAACTGAGACTAAAAATCTGCCTTGTAATAACAGCAACTTGATCAATCTTGTTTCTCTATTGAGCTTAATTTGAATGCAAAAACAGTGGGTTTTTTATTATCTAAGTAAACTTTCTAATTAAAAAAACAATCAAAGTTTTATAACACAAGCATAAAATGTAAAGAGTTCAGTTCAACTATGCTGATTAGAAACTGAAGTTTTGTGTCCTAATAAAAATTATAGATTTACTTTCTTTTTCTTTTGATATAAATTACATTAATTTTTAGGGGTTTTGTCTTTTTATTTAATTTTGTTGTTGTTTTTTTCACTATAGTCTGTAATTATGTAGTAATAAGCCAAAGACATTTCCACTCCTTCAGAGTCTTTAACTTGCCCTGTTTGGATATCCTGATTTCATTTTCCCCTTCTCTCTCACAGGACTCTTTCTTTCTGTTTATTTTTCCTAGTCCTCAGGATTGTTGAATAATGGTAGGGAATTTACCTCTTTCCATTTATGGACACTAGTTTATTTAAACTAGTTTCAAAAGAGCTAATTTCTTTATTAATTTTTTTTTTAATTATTTTTAAGCTTCCTCTAAAACTTATTTTATGGCGCTTATAATCACTTTAGTGATAGCAACTCCTGATAGCAACTTTCTTAAGTATAACTCCTGGAAGCAAGTTTTGCTTTGGGGCTTTCTGTAAGTGGTTGATGTATGCCAGGAATGGCTGAATAACAGCAATGCTTTTGCACAGTTGACAGAGATAGCCACACATCTTGGTGGAGCATAGGGCAGCCAACCATGTAGTTGTGCTGTTTACAACTTCTGTTTTCACAACTTCTATATATCTGGCTTACACAAAACAGAGCATGGATCAATGAGTAGTGTTTAGGGATCTCTCTGCTAATACTCAGTTTAGATTGGGTCTCCATGGGTAGAGATGGCAAGAATGAATCTGAAGGATTCAGAAAAAAAAATTCTTTTTATTGAATGAACGGTTTCATAGAGGTGTTTTATTTTAGATTTTCCTCAAAAAAAAAAAAAAATCTCCTTTTACCCTTCGTTAATCACAGATGTAAATATGAAAAAAAAAAGAACTACAGAGCCTCACTGGTTTTTATCTTTACAGTTTTTATAGACAAGTTAAAACTTTTTCAAGTATCAGTATCTTCCAAAAATCTTCAATCGTTAATCACAGATGTAAATATGAAAAAAAAAGAGCTACAGAACCTCACTGGTTTTTATCTTTACAGTTGTTATAGACAAGTTAAAATTTTTTTTCAAGTATCAGTATCTTCCAAAAATCTTCAAAGCTAAACTTTGATAAAAATACCTGCAACAGATCAACGACCACTTTTCAGTATTCCCCTCAATAACATCCAAACCCCAAACATTTTATCTATGACACTGAGCCTGAATCACTGGTATGTGATATGGTACTGTAGAACTGCTGATTGCACCGGCAAATCATGTCCTCTTCTACAAAGATGTAAGTTTTTGCTGGCTTTAGCCTTTCCTTAGTAATTTCACAAAGGCTTTTTGCTATAATCTAAACCTACCCAGATGCTTTATCATGGACTTGCAGTAGCACACTACGTAAGATGTAATAAGCTACAGTGTAATTAAACAGCAAATGTCCATAAATAAAGTAATTTTCTCTATTCTATCTGTTGATATTTCACAGCTTGAATGCTCTTTAATTATTTATTAGTTTGCTTGTTTGCTTATTTCAGTTCTTCAGGCCACAAAAAATTAAAATCCTCTATGGAAGTAGACTCTATTAAAAAAAAAAAAAAGAAGAATATATACAGGAAAGACAGTCCCAACTGTACAATTAGACAACAGGGGTGAGGATGTACGTGATATAAAAATGAATCAATGAAGAATCAAAACATGAGTGTGCTGGCAGCTCTGACTTTTAGTTTTTCCAGTCATTGGCATGCTAAACTTTGAAATCCTAGCTGAGTGAGGTAAATGAGTGAATCCTTTAGACACTGAAGGTATGAATCCTTTAGACATAAACTATTGATCAAGTCTGGGACTAAGTCTAGATCCAGCTGCACAAATACTCCCTCTGAGAAGGAGTTTAGGACATGAGGGCATATTTATGCTCATGACTCAACAGGAGGATCTCCCTGAAAATTCTGACCCTCTCCACTATGCAGTAAATAATCAATGTACCTGGCCATTAAAACTTGCTAAACCACCGGTGCATTTACTCTGTTGGACTCTGTAATATCAATAAAGTTTGTTGTTGTTTCTCTCTTGTGAATGACGTGCACAGGCCCATCAACAAGAAAAGGTCATACTGGAATGCAGACAAATATGAGACTACAGTGGTATTGCACAGCTGCTACCCACCAAATGTCTAATATAACAGAAGCAAGGAAAAAATGTGGAATACTTCTAGTTGTCTTGTTTCATAGAATAATGAAACAATGCTGCTTATAGGTCCCATTACAGTGTCTGTAAGTGGCTCAAATATTTTTACGTCTCTCCTTTTTTTCTTGGTGGCCCCTACTGTTCCTATGATATGCAGGAGAAAGTCACCAGAGGATAAATCTACAGTTTAACTATATTTATTTGGCATATTTTCCACACACTATGAGAGGCTGAATCCATGTTTACAGGAGAACTGGCATCCCAAGAAAGAAGGAGCACTCTGTTGACTCCTGCCTTGCAAGCACTCCTTGTTTCACAATTTACAGTAGGTAATAAGTAAATGTTTGCACACATTAGAGCTGATTTAAGTGCAACAAAGTAAAAAAAAATATTACATGCAAACAGAAGATTTTGTAGTGCATCAGATTGATGAAAAATTAAGCTGTATACAAAATTACCATCTAGGCATTCCATATTAATATTTGACAGCACTGTATGGTTTTCTTTTAGACATTTTTTTTCCTAACTTGCACATTTTTTCTAATGTGTCCTCTGCCTAACATGAAAATCTGCTCCATAGGCCTGTTGGCCAGGCAGTATTGTAAGATAGGGGCATTCTATGGCTGTTTGTACAGCAACTGTTCTGCATGTATGGCCGTGTTCGTGGTTCAACATGACACTATGGACACATCATTATTTTTTGCATTTTCTCTGCATTGTCTTTCCAATGCTTTTGAGACTAGTCTAAGCTGAATTGCAACATCAGAGAGGTTGATCTAGGGGAAATCCCATCCAAAAGAACTCAGATAACTTTCACTTTGCCTAGCAATGGTTGGAGTTTCAGCTGTTGGAGAAAACTGTTTTAAAAGACATATAAACGGCAGGGAGAAATAATTTGTTATTGCTGTCTGTTCCTGTGGAGAGCAAAAGTATCCAAAGTGCCGTAGCTGGACCTTGGCTCTTCCAAGGCTGTGTCCAGTCTGTGTTTTGATATTGTTCCTTGTGTCCCTGATTCTTTTCTTCCCCTAGAAAAAGGCCTTTTTTGTTGCTTCCTTCTTTTGATTTCCTGCCCTGCCAGTCTTGTTTATAAATTCGTAAGTGCTTCCCAGAATTCATTTTCTTTGTCCAGCAAGGAGCTTCATCATATCCACCAATCAGCTCTTCCTCCTTTGCCCTCCTACATGCTCTGCTCTTCGAAATTGCCTCTGTCTAGGTTGTCTTGTCAGTAAATGAGATTCAATATGAATAAACCACTCTTTCTTACAAGGTCAGATTTTTACCAGTTCCTCCACTGCCAGCTTATTTGGCCAGGTGGTTTTGGTGTCTACAAGCCTATCTGAATATCATTGTTTCTTCCTCATTCTTTAGAAGTGTGCTTGTAACTTATGTGCTTCAAAACCTTTAGGTATATCCATCCACACACAATGAGGAATATGATGTCTCATTCCATGGTCCCTCTTGTTTAGCAGTGTAGACGTATTTCTCATGTCTGACATTAACATTTACTTAATTTTACATCAAGCCTAACACAATAGTATCTGATTGCTCGAGTCTTCTCCATACCTCTAAAATAAGAATTATTATTAAATCATTATCATGTTTACTAGTGAAGATGATGATTACAATAATAAATACTCTTCTCCCTCAAGAGCTTTCCTTGTATTAGTCAGAAAAACTGTATTGCTAATCTCAGGGCTCTCTCATTCCTCTCAGCTTCAGTGGATGAATTGCTGTTATTCTTTCCTGCATTTGTGAATGTTTCTGCTATTTCTACAAATCTTTCCTACTTCATATGTGGATTCAAATTAGGAAATTTCAGGATGCAGAGAAGACACAGAAAGGTATTTCTGATGGACACAGCATGACAGTGTATGGATGTTGTTTCAAGAACTATTTAAAATATGTCCTGACTGTATGCAGTGAAAATTATACTCTGAGGTAGGAGAAGGCATTTTAACTAGATTATGAAGTTGTAGAAAACATTTTAAAATAAAGGTTTCTAGTCTTTCTTGCCACTAAATAAAATTACAGGATTATCTTGTCTAGTACAAAAAGTAAAAAGTTTGCTATATCTGATTTCTTGAATTAAAATGCCTGTTCTGCAAATATGCAGCTGGGATCAGTAACAGCTCCAAATAAGTCAGAGCCTTCCTGGAATATGAAGTATGAAAAAACAGTCTTTTTTTCTCCCCCCTGCCTTTCAAAAAAAAGGAAAATTTAAATTTTATGGCCATAGATCAGTGTCTCTGATGTAGTATTTAAGACCTGAAAGTATTGGCTTGAAGGGTTTGGTAAGAAGCTAGACTTGTAAGCTCCTTGCCCCAAAAAGCTGTACCTTGAGAAATATGTATCCTTCACAGCTATATTCAGGGGATCTCATAAGTTCTGGACTGGAAACTTTCCTATTAAACTTACTGCTGTTGAAGGATTGCAATTTCATATTAACTACTACAGGTTTCTCAATTACTCTTACAATGGGCCCTTTTGCTACACTGAGGCAATAGCCAGTTTACAGGCTTTTCCAAAATTCTATGGACAAAATTTCTGGAGGATTCACATTATGTAGGAAAAATAGCCTAATAAAAATTCTATCTGCTTCTTTTCTCCCTGAATCCCTCAGGAGGTCTCTGTGGATCACTGCCACTCCTGTGCACTTGTAATCCTACTGCTGCAATTTTAAAACCTTTTAAAAAGTGCCTGTATTTTGTATTGGTAAATAAATAATGGCTACATATGATTTTTCTTCTTTAAAAATTGAATACTCTTTGGGCTCTTGTTATTACTTCTGTGTAGTACTAAATGTCAGGTCAGTGAGACTGTTTTCATCTCTACAAAATTACTCCCAGGTCTGTTATTAAAGAGGCAGAGTTAGCAATAAACATTGTATTAAAATTTTAGTAATAGTAATAATCTAGCAATTGCAGCAGCATTTCAGTTTTTACCTACATGTGTTGGGGGCCAGTAGGTGATTTTTGGAAAATTGTTGTTAAGTAGAACATCACTTGGTTAAAGGTTAGAGTGCATGTGATAGATTGCTAGTTAAACTTGTGGAAGAGAACATGCAGTTTGTGCTATCCATATAGAATAGACCTGAGATACAACCTTAAAAACTGAGTAAATCCTGGTAACTAAGGATTTGTGACATTAGCAATGAGTTCCCAGCAGCTCAAGTCACAAGCTCCATTTGCAGTACCAGAATAACCTGCGGCAAGGACGGGTATCCAGCCCTCCAGCAGCCCTACTCAGGTACAACTGAGGTGCTGAGAATCAGTGTGAAGAATGCCCAGAAGAAACTGGGGAATTGGTGACATGATGTCCTGCAGAAGCGTTTCCAGTCAGGGCTGGACATTAGTCCCGTTTCCTATGTTCATGGAGTTGTGGTGCTGCCTAGGCATACATTTACAAGGTATGCATTTGCCAATGGATAGAGCCAGCAGACATCATAGATCTCAAATCTTCTTTTTCCCTTAGGTGATATATCTAATTTATAGACATCTGAGTAAATACTCTATGAACATATGATTGAATTTAAATTTTGTGTTGTAGACAGGAAGATGGGAGGTACAGAGTAGATGGGAGGTACAGAGTAGATGGGAGTACAGCAAACTCTTGTATTAATGCCTGACTGATTCTATGATTCTGGCATCAATGGCTGACAATAACCATGCAGCACATGCAATCCTATAATGTCCTTGGAAATACCAAGAAAAAGGTACAGTAAGTCATACTTAAATAAATTAATTCCCTGTCATTTCATGGCAGGTAACAGGGGTGGTGTTTTATCTTTGCCGAAGATAAAATTGTGTTTCTGACACAGTGCAGTAGGATACACAGACACAGGAAATTGTATAGAATAGATATGATGGATATTAAATAATTTTTTCCTGTTCTTCCTAGGTCAATAACAACATGGTCATTTTGAAAATATGTATTTTCAATAGGAGAGGCAGCACTAAGAATCAAGATTACTGAAAAAGCTGTTAGTTCAGTAACTTAAAAACAAAAAAAGGCTTACAGAATACATAGAGAAATACAGAATCAAAAAAAATAAAATTGGAAATCTTCTAAAATCTAATTTCCTGACAGTGGTATTTATTGTTATGTTTGAGATTATTGGCTGAGTCCTGCCATTTGCTATACACCCTATCTCAGTCCTTAAGATTAAACAAAACTAAAATGCTTTTTCACACCATGCCAGAGGGCTAACATTGTAACTCAGGAACCCATCTTCATGTTTCCAGAAGAACTGAATGCATCTCTGATTTGTTTTATTAGAAGATCATTGCCATAAAGAAGATTATTTTTCTTGTTCACATGACTGGTGGTGTAATACAAATTTAATTATGAGCAAATATGCAGTGCAGTGTATCCTCTTTTCCCCACCGGTACATGAGTTACAGCATACTCACAGGTGCTCTCCTCTGAACCTCTGTGGTTCATCCATGGTGCTGTAACCATGGCTCCCAACATCAAGTTTGAAAGCAGTAATTTAGAATTACTGACTCTCTGTAGCAGTCAGACCTGCAAGGGTCTGCATTCCAATTATGAGGGGCTGCTCTTTGACTTGCTCATTTATTAAAGATGTGGAACTATAAAAGGGAACCAGTGAAGAAAATGCAGAGTATCCTGTTACACTGTCTTAACCACAAAGCTGCAATCCTGAGTTTCCTTCACCATTACTCCCATCTGACAATTTTTCAATATTCAGAGACCAGCTTGCATTCCCTCTTGCTGACTGGATAGAAATTGCTCCAGGGATTGCTTCTCATTTGCATTTTCCTAATAATGCTACCATTAGCCTTGATAGCTTTGTTGAGAAGGTTGCAGAAAGTAATAAGTATATTCATCTGGGATCTTGTGCTTTCTTGTTTGGCTTATTTTGAATTAAGGTTTTTTGCTGTTGAGGAGAATTAATTGAAATAGTGCTTCAGCCTTTATTTGGAAGGCAAAGTTTGCTCTCCTACTGGAAATGCCCAGTGTTCCTCCTGCTATCCTTGCCCAGTCACTAATTATCTCTTAGCATTTATAAGTTATCCTCCCTCTAGCTTAGATTACTAGTGCTTGGGTGAGATACAATGCAAATGTTCTACTAAATCAACTCATTAATTTGCTAATGATCTGTTAATTAATAAGTTGACATGGCGGTGTTTGGTCATAGGTTGGACTTGATCATCCCAGAGGTCTTTTCCAACCTAATTGATTATGTGATTCTGTGTGATTCCATGATTCTGTATTTGTCCTCATCTGGTTTTGCTCAGCCAAAACTTCAGAATGGAGAGCTAGGAACAGTAAAAACCAAGTATTGGAAAAGTGTAAGGTGCAGTAAAGTGACTGATCTCTCACTTTAGGATTATCAAAGCAATTATCAATATTATTGGTAAACAAAGCAGAGTTGCACACAGATGTGGAAACTGTGTTACGAGCACTAGCTACAGATTCCTGTAAGAAGAAACAAAACTGAAACAAAATAAGTAATTGATGGCTACACCAAGATTAAAATAGATCTCTCAGCAGTATGGGTAGAGAAACTGTTTAAACAACTACAAGGCAGGAATTAGAAGAAATAAATGGCAGTGATTTTTTTTTTCTGCTTTCTATGGCAATATTGGCATGGAAAGGATGAAAAGGGAATAAAGAAATAATACATCAGAGAAAGGTGACAAAACAATTAAGGCACTGAGGTTTTTCTGTCCAAGGTGACTGCTTGTAGAGGGTGAGGAAACCTTGCCACTGGGGAGTGTAAGACAGAAGACAGTCATTCAACTCTACCTGATGCTCCTCGTGAGACAGGTGCTGCCATGTTAGAAGGAGCAGAATGCATGAAATACAGTAGATTTGCACATGGACAGAAAGGAAAAGAGATAATGATGCACACAAAGTAAATAGGACAAAAGTCTGTTTGAGAAACTCCAAAAATGCTGCACTTAATTCTGACCTTAGGGCAGGTGCCCACAAGTCACTTCCTTTTTTTATGCTTTGAGTCTTCTGTAAAATGATCCTGCTTCATCTGTTGCCTATTTTGCTCTTAAAAGGAAATCATAATTATTTGGGAAAGGACTTTCCCTGGTGCATAATGGTTTTTGCATACAGAATTCCTGAACTGTGGCCTTAATCCATTTGAGAATGGGGTCTGTTCATCACTAGAGCCCATATGCTCACTCACTAAATGCATGCAGTACACAGCCTATCATAAAACACCCTGAAGGGAGGGATGATAATAACAGAGATAAGTCTGATAATTATAGTAATACTTAATTATTTACTGATAGATCTCTAGGTTAGACATAATTGATTCTGAAAGTGAATGAGACCTGTATTTACCCAGGAAACACATGGTTTTAATGCAGTTGCTGGAACAAGCTATTTGCACCAGAGGAATTATGAGCATTTCAGGATTTACATTACTAGTCTCTTCCAGCTCACCACATATTTAGAGGGCATATTTAGCTAGGCAAGGCTGCACAGTTTCTGCCTCTGCTCTGCTGGTTTCAGGAATGAGCATATCGGACTTAATTTTCCAAACTTGTCAGCCCAACTCTCACAAGCATTACATTCAATTAGGAGGAACACCAAAACCAATTTAAAACAAATGACAAACGAAGGAATCTACAATGAATAAAGTTCCTTTCATTCGAAATGGCCATCCCACTTTCTCAGCTGCTGGGATTACGTCAAGAGAATAACAGCAACTACACCTTTTTCAACTTATCTCAAGTCTCCACAGTGAGTCTTAATTTTCTAAGTGTGTGTGTATTTTATAACAGCTTTCCTTGTAAATATAAATTATATAGGAATGGTCTCTTAATGGCTTCTTTTGATGTCCAGTATTAACTTAAGCGTGACTCATTTACTCAACCTTCTGCTGCATGCAGCGGGGGAATCAAATAGTTATTATTATTACAATTTTGGCCCATGCAAGTGCCAGGTTATTCAGTGTATGTCACGTCACGTTGACTCCCGTAGCTTATACAAGTTTTTTTTTATGCCTGCTCTGTGCCCATGCTGACAATTTAACTGAGGATTTTCATTTGCCCCTGATTTCACAAGTGCATCTCAACATAAATATTATCATTTAGATTTGGTTTTATAACCAATGCTATGCTCAGATGTATAAAAGTGACCTCAGCATGTATGGTTTGAAAAGTGCTTTAGAAAGGAACTCACCCAGGAAGGATATTTTAGGGCAGATGTGTTCTACTGGCCAGTTGGGTCCCTTTTGAAGTTTAAAATAAATATCAAGCCTTTTCTTTTTAATGTTAAATTACTTAGCATCTGTCTCTGGACTTGTACCTTTATCTTCTGCTGTGCAGTCAAAGTACTCTTTTATTATTTTCTGCCACAGCTGATCTCATATCCTCTCCATCTATGTGCTATCAGTGCTTCACATCTTCTAGCAGGTGCTGAAATTTGTTCTCTAAATGTTAATAGAAACAGCAGAAGAATTTTGAACATTCACTAGCAAGTGTCCTCGGAAAGCCAGCAGTTGAAAGAACCCAACAAAAAGCTCCTGCCAGAAACTATTTGATCATAAACCTCTCAAGCAGAAAATTGGCAATCACTGCAGAAACAATTCCTCAGGAAAGTATTCAACTTTCAAATAACCCTGAAACACAACTCAATATCATTTGATTTCCAGTGAGCACATCTAGCAGGCCATTCCTCCTCCAGAAACCAGTGCAGGGGAAAGACTGACTGTTGTCCCCACAGTCCCGGGAAATTTCATCCTTTAGCAAGAGAAGCTACAAAAAATCCTTTTTATTATAATGACTGTAATTGCCTACATGTGCTAACTCACACAGAAGTGATGAAACCCCAGAAATTCTTGGCTGGTTCCTATAAAAGCATCAACATTTTTGGAAATTACTGTATGGGTATATAGTAAGTAAAACACATCTTTGAAATGTATAAATCCAAATTCTCCCTTTCACCGTCCCCAGGTGTGTGTGTGTGAGGTGGGAAACACCAGAAGTGGCTGCATATATGTGAGTACACTGGATTTGAAGTGCAAAATAGATGTGCCATTACCTGGCACATACATGCAGCAGAAGATGAAAGGGAGAAATGGTTTGGGACCAGCCTCCTACAATTACACTCCTGGCTGAAATAAGCTTGGGGTAAAGCAGGCAGCTTTGCAGAAGCCTGAGGGTTGTTAATTGTTCCAGATCTCCTAGGTGCCATGTACAGGGAAACATAAATAAAGATGGTTTTGGTGCACTCTGGTAAGTCTTCATCCACAAACACAAAAGGGCATGTTGTAATATGAAGCAATTAAAACTTCTTTCCACCCAAATACCTTAGGGTCAGTGGGAAGCTCTAAGACAAGGAGAATGAATTGTGAGCATGTCATTAACTTGAGATCACCTCTTTTTGCTCAGTTGAAAATACCTTGGCAAAGATGTAAATGCAATTATCAGAAGTGTTTGGTTTCTGAACACAAGGAAAAAATGTGGAGAGGTTATATGCATAACCATACATTCAAAAGTTTTATAAAGGGAAAATATCAACCATAAGAAAACTTTAAATATACTTAAATGTAAGACTATGGTATCAATAAACAAAGCAGTGCCTACAGCTTTTGGTCTACCACCTCATCTCCTTCAATTTTATTTCTCTCTTTTCACCTCATTAATATCTGTTTTTCACAAGGTGGAGTTTGGGAATAAATTAAATTGTAGACTTTCATCACTAATTGTCAGCGATGGAGAGATGGGGATGACTGAGCTGGATCAGAAGCCAATTTTATTGAGAATACAAAGGGTTTATATAGGGCTTACTTGTATGACACATATATAGGATTCTACTTTTGGTAAAAATTTCCATTGGTTACACATTTTTCATGGTATCAGTTACTTGCTAATCATGATAAAGTTTTACAACATGGGTCTTGTTCACTTCCACACCAGAGAGCAGTTATCTCCCATGATTTCGGTTTGATTAGGCTTAAGATGTCAGGCTCTTTTATGAGTTCCACTGTACTCTCTGTCTTTACTCTCCACAACTAATTTCATACATGCCTAAGTCATATCACTGAGTTGCTATAGGAGCAAGTTTTACAAAGTCATAGTTTATTCATTCTGGAATGATATAAAACTAGCAAAGGCATGAATAATGAAAAAAAAAAAGTTCTTTTATTCTACCACATTGTTTTTCAAGGCATTGATTCTCGATTTTGACCAAGAAGGGAAACTGGGAAGGACTGAACAGTATTCAAACATTTTGAGTAAGATCAACTCCCAAATATGCAAATATATCTCTTCTGTAGAAGAAATATAGTCAATCTGTGTGTTGCCTCAAGTCCTGTCCTCTGTGCAAACGAAATTCAGAAAGGCTGATTTTTCAGGATGTGTGTTGATATGTGTCTGTGCATTAGATGTCAGTGATTAAACCCTCAAAGGTGTGTGTGTGTACATATTTGTATTGAAAACGAATGAAGTGTGGCCACTGCTGGTGGCAAGTCTTTCACATGTATCCATCTCTGCCTCAGGTAATAACAGCAGCAGAAATGAAAAAAAAATCACTGAGGAATGGGATGAAGCATTTTAATTTCAGAGTGTATAATATGCAGCCATGAGTCCTTATCAAGGAAATAATGAAGGGATTAAATACCTTTTGTATTTGTGAAAATCAGACCATAATATTAAAGTTTTAATAACTAGTATTTCTCATCTAATGCACATCACAGTAGAGGATTCCTGTCAACTTTCAAGCTCCCAGCTTCCTAAAGCAAAAACTTGAGATGTTGTGTCTACGTAGATTTATAATTGGGTATTACTGAAATGATGCACTGATTATAGTACACAGTTTACAGACTGAAAAAAACAGTAGGAGCTTTCAAATTTTTTTTGTAATTTTTAAAATTACAGGTAAAGTAAATAGGATTTATGTCTACTGGGACATAAGAAGGTAGGAGTTTATGATATACTCCTGCCTACATCAAGGGCTGAACTATTCATAAACCACTGACCACCAAAAATATTATTTTTTTCATTCTTGGTGAGAAAATAACAATTTGCTATAGAATTTATAGCATCTTTTATATCTGTCATATAAAGCACATTTTTAGTTTTACCAGAATTTAACAAAAAATGTATGTCTAGTAAAATCAAGGTAGGAAGATGAAGTTAATTTTGAGGAAACATTTTATTTCTTTCCTCATCTGTCAGTCTAATTTAATATCAATAAATACTGTACAGAAAAGTTAAGCATATTTTAAATGTCTCTCTTCCAAACTACTCATGCTTTTTTAAATTGTCTAATGGCCACTGTGGTATTATTTTGATTTTTCAGAACTACTGTCATTGCTATTACCCTACTTTTACAACAGGTATTGTAAGAGAGGGGAAGGCACTCTGATCTTGAAGACAAGCTGTCCCTGATTCTTCCTTTATCATGAGCTTTTAAATCCATAACTGTCAAGAAAACATTTATTAAAAGATAATTCAATTTCCTTAGATTACCACAATATTGAGATTTTTCTTAGGCATTGACAAATTTATTGTAATGAAAAGTCCAGAATTTTCCTTCATGTATTTACAGGATGTAAGGGTCTTATTTTTTGAGTGACCTGAAGCACTAATTCATTACAATACCTGAGGCAGATATGTGAGACAGTTTAGACAAATTGCACTTGGACAGTGTTTGTATTTTTCCCCCATTGATTATTACATAAGCTGAAGGTGCTTAGTTTAGGTTCAGAGACCTAATTTCTTGACGTCTCAAGTTATGAAAGATGAATTCTGGCATCTGCTGGTGTTACCAGGGGTGACATTTGTACCATTCCTTTTAACTACCCCACATAAAATCACTTCACAGAAGACCTCCTTTTCTCTCATATTTTATTAGTTGGGTTGACAGTGTGTGAATATTCATTTCTACTACAATCAAGGAACTGCAGTGCTGAAAGCAGTAATTAATATCTATGACTCCAAATACAGTGTCTGAAAATCAACAACTATTATTTTATTCAGAGTCTTGTAATTCAGCTATTTTCTGATTTTTCGTCACTTAATGGAGGATTTTTAGAAAATATTTAGATCACTCCCTTCTAGCATAGTGCATTACTCATGCTGGCCCTGGATAATTTGGCAGCACCTCTTTGATGCTCAGTCACATATGCTGTTCACCATTCTTACAGGTGGTTTCACAGGTCTCAGGTCAGGTCTGCTCTCTGCTTACTCATTGCTCAGTGAACATGAGCTTAACAGTCCACAAGAACATTTTCTTAAACTGTCAATGTTTTCAGTGGAAGGGCTGTCACTCTGATCTTCTTTTCTGAAGTATCAACCTTTTATAGCTGCCCTGGCTTGGAAACAGTGATTTCTGAGATGTGATCTTGCAATCCTACCAACTAAATTTTCTTTCACAGTGAAGCCTAGCAGCACTTACTAAGACATTGCTGCTGGTTTCTTTCTTATTATTTCTTTAAATTCTTATGAGGTCCATGAAATACTATGTTGTATCTCTACTTCTGGCCTCAGATTGGAATTCTGATTTTGTCCACTAATGTGGCATTGGTTCAAAACACTGAAAATGCTGAGGTTCATTCTTGTTCTCTGTTTTTGACTGTGATTCAAGATTTAGTTTACATTGACAAACAGGAAGATCAAGTACTGTATTTACCTAATTATTATTTCAGGGAATCCAAGAATAGAGTAGATTTTGGATCCATTGAACCACATTTTACCATACCCAAACTATGTTATATGAGCAATGCTGCTATCATCAATGACAATAGAAGAGAACAATAAAATTATCTTAATTAAACCAAAGGTCACTCAGGGTTTATGGCCCAAAATATAATTACATTTAACCTTTTTCATATTATTTTTTATGTCCATATACATAATAAAGGTTCTTGCTTTTATACCTTTTCCTGCCTGTCCTTGTGAAATCCACTAATACATAGTTACTTTTTTGAATATTGTAAACCTTTTTCTGCTTGTCTTCGGTCTGCTCTGAAAACAAAGTGAACCATTTTCAGCATGTTCTGATTTTATCAAAATCAGAGAATAATTCAGTTAATTTTGATGCTCTCAGAAAATGTTTCCTGTGTTTTCTTCCTAAGCATCTGTTTTGTGGCAAATTCAGGTGCACTGGCTTGTTTTTGAGAGAAATTTCTAGTGGAGTGGTGTTTTTTACTGGTGTTATCCTGCTGTGAGGGAATAGGTAACTTGTTCAGGCAAGCAAATCATTGAGATCTGTCCTGAAATCTTTAGCAAAGCAGAATATGCTGAAGAGTGTGAACAGAAGTAATTTAAAAGTGTTAGTTTACAGAAAGCTGCTGTTTAATTTGTGGAGTCTTTGAAGGCAGTGAGAATGAATGGCCTCATGACACCTGATATGGCAGGGCAGGCTGACTACAAGGAGCAATAAAAATGAGTGAGAAGCATCCACTACAGCCCCCTGCCAAAATGTTTAGGGAGAATAGCAAGTAGTTGTTATGTGGAATTTGCAGCAATGGGGCAGTAATGAATTTAAAAGTCAAGGAAGGAAAATAAATTAATTGTGGATGACACCTAAAAACAGACACTTAAAAAACTTTTTTTTTTTTACTGGTTTTGAAGTTGATGTTAGAAAACAAATTGCAAATATGTCTAGTTCCTTGGGTACATACTTTGCTGTACTATATTCTTGAAGAAAATCAGAATTCTGACTGCTGCTGCAAAGCAGATAAGTACTTATCTGTAATTCTTTATCTGGAGTGCCAAGCAGCGAAGGGTGCTGCGCATTGGACTGAAGTTCTGTCATTTCCTTGCAGTACCTTGGAGATAGGCATATCCATTTGGGGAATGCAAGACTGACTGTCTTTTTAAAATACACAGGGACATTAGTAGAACACAAAGATGCATGAAGACAACAGGACACCCACATTTAGCATACTTTTCCAGATTCCATATAAAGGGCTATTTAACTGGTTTCTAAATTCAACATTCTATCCCTGTCTTGGAACTGTCATGTCTTTCTGATGTTCCTGTACAAACTCACATGAAAGATTAATAATGAAATATTACATTTAATGCTCAAGTTTTTAGGAATGCAAAAACATATTGCTCTTCTGAGATATGGTATCTTTTACATCAGGACACCACTGTGTACACGTGGGAGTAGCATTTCAAAGATGGTGTTTCAAGACCCTGTGGGCAAGCTGCAGCTGTGCGAAAAGCCATTCTACCCAGTTTGATACATATGGCTTCAGTCCCTGCTGGCAGGAACTCTAACCTCTGCTGTCCTTCCTTCCTTCCTTCCTTCCTTCCTTCCTTCCTTCCTTCCTTCCTTCCTTCCTTCCTTCCTTCCTTCCTGTTGGAAGGGTCCTTAAATGTCATCCAGTTCCAGTCCTCCCTCCCTCCCTCCCTCCCTCCCTGTGTATGGTTAAGGGTCAGAAAGTCCCATTTCTCATCCCATCCCTGCCTTGCCCCAGTCTGCCTGCATCTCCATCTCATGCTCCTTGCCTCTATCTCCATAAATTGGTGGCACTCCCTGACAAATCCTTTTAGGAAGAGGAGATGAATACTCTCCTAATCTGTTATCATCTGCCTTTGTTGCAGAGCCACAGTCAGGACTGAACTCAGCACCACCACAGACAAGCAAATTTCCTTCCTTACATATTGTCAGGGGAGTTGCTGCTCCCAAACTGACAGATGTTATTTAGGCTGCCAAGGGTAGCCAGAGGGACCACTGAGGACTTCATGCAGCTCTACAACAATGTTATTCTTGCAAACATGGAAAGATAAAGCATCTCCTGGTTTCAGATATGCTTCCCTGTCTCTATTCGTAGATTAAACTAAGTTCTCTGATTCTGATGTAGGGCTCTAGGGACAAAAGAACAAGACCTCTTCAAAGACACATAACATCATTAGTGACATTCAACTGGGGAGCAGGACTCAAGGTGAAATGAACCACTGTTTTCCAGGTGTCACTATGATTCCACTTTTCCCAATGGTCAATACAATGTCAGTACCGCCTCTTTCCAGATGTTCTCTCATAACAACAAGCAGCATTTCAATCCCTTCATAAATATATTTTAGAAATCCATTTTTAATCTGAATTATATATAATTACTCTTTCTGAGAGAGTAACAACAGATAGATCTGTTAAGGCAATCTCCTGGCTCCACCTCACGCTGACAGTAAGCTCTGAAATAAACAAACCCCAAATTGAATTAATACTCCTTTCTCCCCCTACTCTTTCTGCAGTGTTTTTTTTCTCAGTGTTCTTCATTCTTTGGAGTACCCAGGCTGTCACATTCAAAGCGGCTGAGGCCAGGAGTACTTTTTTTCAGCTCATACTCTACAGAGATGGGCTTTTGAATTTGTGACCATAAGGGAAGATGAACTACATAATTTTCTCTGAGCTTTCACCCTCTTCTAAGAAACTATGAGCATGTAGGATTGCTTACAAAATGGTTACTTCCTGAAAATTTTCCCAGGCAATAGAACATAATGAAGTAATTTGCATATACTGAGCCACTCATCAACAAGGTGAAAGAAAAGTCCATGATATTCAGGAATATTTTGGTAAGCTGGATTTTTTCAACAAGCATTCATCAAATTAGAGTGATTGCATTTGACACTTGAATACCAAATTTAATTTTGCTTTTGGATTAGGGTTGTTCATTTCACTTACGTCTCCTTAAAATTAACTACCCTTAAAAAAATCAAAAAAACTGAGTGTGTGTAAAGTTGAGAAGTTAGGTCACTGAAGTTCTCTGATATGGTATCTAGATTTTTGAGTCATTCAAGAAGAATTTGAAGAACTTGTACTATCTCTGTATAACAAGAAAATATCATCCATGTTCAGCTCATGCATAATGAGGGATTTCACCTATTCCTCTGCTGCTGTGATCAAACAGTGTATAAAAATTAAATTATTACTGTTTGAGGCTTAATGAGGAATGCTTCCAATGCACTGAGGCTTGCAATAGTGGCTTTATGCTTCTCAGAAGCACATGCAATAATGCACTGAGAATCCAAGATAAGAAAGATAAAAGCCAAGAGGCTTTAAAAAATGATATTAAAATTAAGGTAATCATAAATACATTGATTTAATCAATATTTATACCTGTTGAGTGTTAGCTCCATTTAACTGGAGACTGCATTTCAAAAAGAAAAATTTTCCTAAGACAAGGGAACTGCTCCATCCAAACTCTGCATATTTTTCTTGCATGAAATATTTTTGCAGGTAAGTAGATCAATAATCAGTTAGTTTTCATTCCTTGCTTCATTTTAAATCTTATTTAAAAAAACAAACTCTCACTGTTTGTTTGTTCTTTGTCTAATACATCTCATTAATTGCTACTACCATGTGTATGTGATGGAATATCTTATTCAGAACAATGGTAAGTAAAGCTCTACATATAAAATCAACAGACAATGTAATATATGCTCTTACGAGGGGAAAATAAACTTTCATAGAATCATAAAAGTATAGAATAGCTTGAGTCAGAAGGGCCCTTAAAGATCCTCTCATTCCAACCCTCCCCACCATGGGACACCTTTCACTAGACAGGTTGCTCAGAGCCCCAACCAATCTGACCTTAAAACCTCCCAGGGATGTGGCACCCACAACTTCTCTGGGCAGCCTTTTCTAGCACTTCACCACCCTCACAGTGAGGAATTTCTTCCTCATATCTAATCTAAACCCACTCACAGTTTGAAGACCTTCCCCCTTGCCCTATCATTGTATGACATTGTAAAAAGATTTTTTCCATCTTTCCTGTAGGCTCCCTTCAAGTACTGGAAGGCCACAAGTGGGTCACACCAAGCCCTCTCCAGCCTGAGCAATCCCAGTTCTCTCCGCCTTACCTCACAGGAGAGCTGCTCCATCCCTCTAATCATCTCCATGGCCCTCCTCTGGACTCCCTCCAGCAGGTCATTGTCCTTTCTAAGTCTAAACTTTCTCTCTTGTACTTCATTGAATGGTTGGTGCCAGAATTTATCTATTCTCCTGGATAGAGAAAACTCAAGACTTCATTTGTTGGGTGTTATTGTGGCAATACTTACCCTGGAAATTGTCTGTTGTTTGGTCAAAGCATATTTTCATTTGCATAGGTATCTGTGAATAAGAGTGTGTGAATAGAATAACGTAATAGAAGATTATTAATAACTTAATAGAATAAGGTGTTAATACTAGATTAGGGACAACTCCAAGTGATTAGGCAATTTTAATTGGTTTAAATAAGTGCCAGAAACTAAAAAACTATCTGCTTTTAACTGAGACCAGAAAAAGTAAGTGTTAAAAATGAAGAATTTACTGGGTCAAGCAATACCTTAAAATTTTATCTAGCTGCTTTTTTTTTTTTTCTTTTAACTGCAGAAAAAAAGAGTCTAAAGGTCTTAGACATTCTATTTGATCCATTTTTGCAATTTATCTACAAGCTTTTTCTGTCATTAATGGAGATTTGTTAATCTTGTAAAATTGAATTGGCTGGCTTTGTTTTTCTGTGTACTTCTGACCTACCTCTGGGCACAGAAGATATTTATGATAGATTTGTTTAACTTTTTGATCTGTTAAAATTGTAATGATCCTGGAGTTTATGAACAATGCAATAACAGTTTATATCCTCAAGAAAATACCACATCTATTGTAGTTTCTTTCAAGGGTAATGACACTTTCTATTATCTCTGTCAAAGTGCTACTGTGAATTATCTGAATGAATGTAGCCCTTTTCTTTCCTGTTTATAAGCAGATCCGGATTTTTATAGAAACAATCATTACTTGCAAGCATTTGCCAAACAGCAAACCCATTTTATGTTATGGATTATTTACTATTTTTTTTCTGTCTGAATTCTTTCTGAAATGACTGGTCACCTCACCAGCACTACTTCTTTTCCATTCTTGCATGGAAGTATCTTTTAAAAACCTGTGGCTTATCAATAATGGGGAAAAAAATCCATCCATACAAATCATCTATTGCATATGCAAATATACTTGTTTCTGCATGTGAAAAGGGGCTGGGTGAACAGTAATAGAAACAAAGCTGATTTAATACAAACAACAACAATAAATCCTGGACTAAAAAGCTTTTCATATTCACATGGATTTTTGCAGGAACATCATCTTATTGGAATATCAATGGCTGGATGGACAAGGGGTTCAATGCATACCTCCTTTTTACATTCCTCCTTCGGCATGAGTTAACTTGCAGAATTACACTAAGCTGCTCTTGCAAGTCTTTTTATTGAGCTTATCACATAAGCCACCTTAACCTCTTTATTCACCCTCCAAATATATGTTATAATTAAGAGTAACTTTGTGACTTTTAAAAGCTTTTGGAAAACCACAGATGTTTTGGATCTATGTTTTCTTCCGAATAGAATCACAGCTGTGCAAGCAGGGATGTAGAGCCGAGAGTAGGAAGAAGGCTGACATAGCAAGATTCCTGTCTGCCATAATGTTGATGTTCATTCTGTGCATGTTGAAATTTCAGTGGTGAGAACAATATATTGACCTGCTAAAAATCCAGCAAAATCTGAAATAAAACAGGCATTAATAACTGCTGGTTCTGAAAACTAGATGACAATGCCATATGTCCAACTCAGAAAAAAAAAACACCCCCCGTGCCAGATATTCAGCTGCATTAAAAAAAAGTAGGAAATAATGTTTATAGAGATTATAATAGATTTCTTATGACCCCAAATGAATATTCTAGTAGATTCTTTACATGCAATTTTGTTTTCCTTTTTTTGGTGTAATTATATATAAGTGCTCTTGGGGCCGGAAGAATTAAACAAAACTGCTTAGAAAAATTTTTGGCTTTTGAAATCTAATATGAAGTTCCATCCATTAAACTATCTTACATTCCTCCTGATTCTTTGTCTCTGATGAATCTATCACTCCAACTGGAATATGCATCAGGCTGATTCAAGAGGAAAAGTGAGGGAGCATTCTGACATGAGTATGTTTATGACTAAGTCTTGCAGAGCCCAACTGAAAGAAGACCAATGAGGTTCCAGGGAAATTAAGAAAATAAACCTTTTCTCAGCAATGAAAAATTCTTTACCTTTTTGGAACAGTTCAAGGAAGAATATTTCAGATTAATATTTTTCCAATTCTCTACTAACATCCACAAGATCTTCAGATAAGGGAGAAAAGCAAAAAGGCACCTGAATAGAAACTCTAATGGGCACAGTAAAGGGAGGAAGGCAAAGTTGACTCAAGCTCACCAAAAGACAGCTTGCAATGTACCTTTATAAAAAAACTTTTTACTTAATTACCTGAAAAAAATTTAAGTAGTGCATATTGCCTAAAAGGATTGGATTTGATGGAATATGAGATTTTTAAATGAAGAATTTAATGAAATCAGGAATAGATTAAACAATTTAGGAATAAAATGGTTGTTTGGACCACCATATCTATAGCAGAATAAATCAGTTTTAGTCTTTTTCTTACAGAAGTCTACAACAAAATTCTAAAGCACTTTCAGAGTAAACAAGTTTAATCTTTGGTATAGCTCCTTAAAAAGCATCTTTCTCCTAAAATTCAAAGTTATTCTGTCTTTATACATGTTCCTTCTACTCTACTGATACCTGTGTGAATATTAAATCTCACATGGTGTTTGATATCTAGGGGGATTATTTTAGTCAGATAAGAAAGGCTTGGGCTTTATGATAATCAGTACTGCTATTTACCCAGGCAGGTGTGAATACATGTAGAACAGGGAAAAGTCTGTGATCTCATATGAATATTTAAAAAATCACTTATTTCAGCTGGAAGAGCCAACTAAAGAAAACAATGCTGTACCATTACCCTGCCATATACATTTCTCATGTATTTGTCCAATTTTGAAAAAGCCATTTTAGAATTCTACCTGGAAAGACAGCCTGTGCAAAATATTCTCTCTTCTAAAATCCATCAACTGCCTAATCTTATCTATGATGGGCCAGGGTCTCATTTGAAACAATCTGATTGCTTTGAAATCTCTTTGGTGCAAAGCACTTGCCTGTATTGGGTATGTAATGACATCGCCAACGAAAGCGTGACACATCTTGTTTGTGCACAAATGCACTGCTTCAGCCTCCCTGCGACAGCCACTGTTGCCAGAGTCACACCTGAAGGATGAAAACATCTTGAGCATTGCAGCTGAGTTTCTTGTTGACAAAGAAGCTGAATATATTAGAAGTTATGGTACAGTACATACGTACAGTATGTACTGTACATATGTACATAGTTATCGTGAGGGAACTTCCTAACTAAAGCCAGAAGTTGGCTGTTGCAATTTGTATGGGGTTTTCTAAGCATCACCACAGGCCTCTCATGTCTTTCGCCAGTACAGGACTGAGAAAACAGAGAGGAAAAGGTGACCTACAGGTACTTAACTACCCCTTCAGAAGCATGTTGTAGGCTTACCCCTCCAGTGAAGCCAGGGAAAAGAATTTCAGTAGTAGGAAAAAGCAAACAGAAAAAAAAAAAAGAAACCTTTAAAAATTAAAAAAAACACCCCCAAAAAAACCCAAAACCACAAAACCCCAAAAAACCACAGATTAATCTTGTGTATAGTTAATCACTTTAAGTTCCAGAACGTGCTTGAGAGATAGGAGTGTGGAATTTCCTGTGCTCAGCTATGTAAACTGCCCATCTACTCTGACAGATGGAAAAAACTGTGGATTCTGGGCCTTTATGTGTGGCAAAACCATCAGCGTATACTTCAGAAGAGAAATTCTCTTTCCTAGAACCCAGGCTGACAAAATTCCAAGTAACTGGAAGCACTAAATGCAGATTGAAACTCAATAGGATTAAATTTACATTTCAAACTCAGAAACTGAATTTTTATATTCGATAGGTCAGACTTTTGAAGGCTCTTCAGATGAAGGTCCTCAGACCTGGAATATTCAAGAAAACACTGTGGAGTTGAGTTTTGTGGTAAGAAGGCAAATAACACAATCAGTAAAGCAGTAAATAACAAATCAGGTATTTTTCTGTGGTTACACATGCAGGACCAAAGAAAAATGTGTATTGTAAGCTACCAATATGATAGTGTATTCTTTGACTGTAGAAAACAGAGCACCATGAAATACTTTCTCTAGTACTGAGGGTTAATTGCATGAGTTATTACTGTCATGATGCATTAATAGGTACATACAAATAATTTTGTACTTTTTTATTGTTTTTTTTTTTTTTCCTGCTGAGTAGAGAAGAGATTACCTGTACCCAGAGGCTACAAAAGGCATTTTGTAAACAAGAAAGGCATAATGACATTTCAAACTACCCTTCTAGATTTGTGTGTACCCTCTAGATTTAGAGGTTATTCTTAATTTGTGTGAGGACCCAGGTAAGGTCAGCCTAATTGATTCAGTCTGAAAAAATATCTGAGGTTGTGTTAGCAGGCTCAGATTTTTCTACTTACAGCTCACACTGGGGAAATTTCATCACTGAGCATGAGGCAGGAAACCTTATACTCTCTCTCTCCCTCTGTGCTCAAAATCCATGCTCTTTAGTTTATGGTAATGTTGTATACTGAAATTCCTGTCATAAGCTGCCAAACAACAATTTATTCTCTGCCCTCCCACAAGGGGATTACTAAAAATAACCAGAATCACACAGCAGATAATGGGTCAAGGGTGCCAGGATGCTCTCAGTGTGTGCCACTTCTCCATGGAGGTTCCAGCAGTATTTCTGCTTCTACCACTTCATATGCAAGTCCTCTGCTTTTCATTTGCATTGCTGAGATGGCAAAGCCAGTCTTTCTTAGAATTTTGTCATTCTGCAAAATCTGTCCTTTTCTTCTGAGAAGAAAAGCTCCTACGCTCACTCCAGCAAGAGACTTGAATAATAACAAGGCACAGTAGAGTCCTTCTCCACCTTGTTTTCCACTTGTAAAACTTAAAGCCTTTACACCAACTGTGTCAAGTGCCCTTGTAAAAGCTTAAAAGGGAAGAAATCATACTTTATGAGAAACAACTATTTTTAACAGTCTAACTAGACATGACTAGACAAGGGGGAGGGCTACTGTTATGCTTGCCAATTCTGTGGTACAAAGGCATTTTTTTAATTAGTCAAGGCTGTACCAGAAATTTGTGGAAGTGGTGGGAACTCAGTTTGGCTCATTTGAGATCAGTATTGTAATTATAAGATCATGCTTCCAGGAGGATGAATACCAAAAATTTCCTGTGGTGCTATTTCCTCTCCAGTATTTTCCCCTGGCAATTTTGCCCATTTCTTCCCACCCAAAACTCTCTTTACAAAGTTTATTGGTCTTTATTGGGTCCACTCTGCAGTTCTGGAAAGTTTTTTTAATTTTTGATACACAGGATTGCTTTTTTAGATGACAGCATTACTTAAAGTTGACTGTCATTTTGTGTCACTGACTGATGAGATTCCTAGTATACAGGTTATGGATACATCAGAGAAATATAATAACCTAGTAGAATATTTGCTAGACAATATAGAAACAACTTTTCCTACTTTCTCCAAGAGAAGGATGAAAGCTAAATAACTTGCCCTAATTCATATATAATTTACAGCATATATAATAACTAATTTACAGCTCCTGTGTTTCCAAACACCAGAAATGGTATTTAATTTATCTTCTTTGGAGGCCTGACAGGTCTGCTAAAGGATTTGCACACTTGTGAGCATATTTGGATCTCTCCAGTAATAGATCCCTTGGCTTTATATATAGAAACACTCTTTCCATCAGTGATATTGGCCATAGTGATGTTCAGAAGTGTCAAATCTGGCAGATTCTTTGCTTTCCAGAATAACTCATTCCTTTAGTGGGACAGTCCTAAAAAAATTCTAGTAGCTCCAGTGTGTTGAGGAGCTACTGGTTGGTTGTGGGGATGTCAGAGGGGTGGTTTCTCTGAGAACCTATGAGAAGCTTCTTCCATGTCCAGCAGTGCCAAGTCCAGCTGGCTTCAGGATGGATGTGCCACTGGCCAAGGCTGAACATACCAAAAATGGTGATGATGCCTCTAGGGTAACAGACTTAAGAAGGAAAAAAAGTTACTGTGCAGTTGTAATTGTGGCCAGAGAAGAGCAAGGTGAGAACATGTGGGAGGAACAGCCCTGCAGACACCAAGGTCAGTGCAGAAGGAGGGGCAGAAGGTGCTCCAAGTACTCAAGCTTAGGTTCCCCTGCAGCCTGGGCTGGAGACTATGGTAAGTCAGGCTGTGCCCCTGCAGCCCATGGAGCTCCAGTGATGCAGAAATCCACCTGCAGCCCACGGAGGAGAGCCAGGCTGGAGCAGGTGGATGCCTGAGAGGAGGCTGTGACCCCATGGGAGGCCTGTGCTGGAGCAGCCTCCTGGTAGGGACCTGCAGACCCATGGAGAGAGGTGCCCATGCTGGATCAGGTTTCCTGGCAGGACTTGTGATCTCATGGGGGACCCACACTGGAGAAGCCTTTCCTTGAAGGACCACCGAAAAGTGCTCCATGTTGGAGCATTGGGGGAGAGCCATTCCTTGTGTGATGGACTCATGCTGGAGCAGTTCATGGAGAACTATCTCCCTCGGAGGGACCACGCTGCAGTTGGGGAAGGACTCTTCTCCCTGAGCAGTAGCAGAAACAACGTGTCATGAATTTACCATAATCCCTATTCCCTGTCTCTCTGCGCCACTGAGGGGGCGGAAGTAGAGCTGGGAAGGAGGGACAGGTGCGGGGGGAAAGTGTTTTTAAGGTCTTTTTTTACTTCTCATTATCCTGCTCTGTTTTTCTTCATAATAAAACCAATTAATATTTCTAATTCAAGTCTGTTGCATGTGACAGCGTGTGGTGAGTGATCTCTCCTGGTCCTTATCTCAAATCCTGAACCTTTAATTATATTTTCTTTTCCCTGTCCACTTGTGGAGGGAAGTGATAGAGCAGCTTTAGTGGGTGCCTGGAATTCAGCCAAGGTCAACCCACCACATCCAGTTAGCCTGTTCTTGCTTAAGAAACACAACAGCTGTCTGCTCTGAAAGGAGAGCTGTGACAGTAAAAAAGACAATATTGAAAGGGAAGAGCCAATTTTCAAATACCTTCTATATTTTCTCCTTCCACCTCTGAGAATACCCATCAAAAGCTCTCTTGGGGCTTCTCAGAAAGGACAACTGCCAGGGTGAATTGCGAGGGAATCGACTTAATTTACCATGCTGCTGCTGAAATCCCGTCTGAGGCTGTTAATTTTTTCAAAGATAAACAAAATGCTCTTATTGCCTCACATGCAGTTTTGACAGATGGCTCTTAGAATTCAGCCCAGGTGTAAAGAGACAGAGATGAATGGATCTGTTCTTTTTAATTCACACACATCCTTGTGACTTTCATCTCCACCTGAATAGCTCCTCAGGCTGTCTATCTATTTCTTGTCCCATGCAATAGACAGATCTTCTTCTCTCCCAATACTTACTTGATTGTGCCTTTTAACAGAAGTCTCTCCCTCTGGAATATTCAATTTTCTGAGAATAAATCATATATATCATTAATATCTGATTTAAAAGTAAAATAATATTTAATTATGAATGCACATGAGTTTTAGCTCAGTGGAAAGCTTTAAGCAAAGAAGAAAAAAAATACCTATCCTCCACATCACATATGTAAAAAGAGGTAGTCTCATTTCCCATTTCCAAAAATTAGATAAGTTACATGAATTTGAACAGTGAAAGTAGAGAGCAGGATTTAAATTATGGTGTCTTTTAATACAGGACTTCCCTATCCTAATAAGCATCTTGACTGACTTTCTTGCTGAAGTCTGCAGATAATGTGCAGAACAGAACACAGGAGAAGTTTCATGTCATGCTCATATTCTGCAAATATTTTTAATCTGTGCTGCATTGTTGGAAATGGCAGAGGACAGAAAGTAAAGAAGGAGGCAGAAGTAGCAGAGATATCTGTTAATTTGCTCTTAAAATTATATCTTAGAGTGTACAGAATCTGAGAGTTCAAAGAATCTGTTGCCATTAAGGAGGGCTGCAGAAACAGAAGAAAAAATAGGGCACACAGGACATCTAAAAACACAAAAAAAATCAACTCAGCTCTGCTGTGGTCAGGGTCTAGTGGTGAATACACCAGTACTGCATACCTGTTAGCTTTAAAATGTTATTTAATTCTGTGTTATAAGGCCAACCATAGTAAGTTAATATCATGATGCCCTTGATCATTATCAGCACCAGAGAACATTTTAGTCAGGAGTTCTGGACCTGAACTTCCCCAGTTTCCAACCAGAAAACATTTTGGCTGAGTAGAAACTCTTTTCCTGCCTGACTGGTTTGAGCTATCTTCTATTATGTAACATCGCTATCTTTGCTGAAGAGATTAAAGTATTTCTTTTCTTCCTCAACTTCTAATATCATGGTTTGGCCAGTGGAAGCTGAAAACCTGTCTGTGTCTCAGACCTAGAGATGGTGGTACATTTGAGCTCAGTCCACTTGTCCCCCTTTACTAATTTAGTTTTAACATGAATGTGTCCCAGAACTGAACTTAATCACCATCACTAGAGTGATGTGTGATAAAATATAATTTCTCTCCTGTGCTTTTTGGAAGCTTGCTAATTCAACACAAATTGGAGGGTTTCCTTCAGGATTTTGTAACACTGCCAAATGCACTGGCATGGGATTTGCTGGGCTCTTGTTCCTGCACAAGCTGCTGCCATTGTAACAAGACGTAGGACAACACTGCCCTTGTCTCAGTAAACCACAGTAAATTTGTTAAGATTATTTGAGGTCAGTTAACCTATGGCACACTAAGTGGAGATGCAGGCTGTGCTGCTTGGGATATTTTCTCCTCTCTCTATTTGCCCAGCATATCTGGCAGAAATCAAAATTAATGCTGCTTCCAGTGATGGTAATAAACAAAAGAGTTCACTAGCTCTATCTGCTGCCTTTGGCTAAGGTCTGAGGTGAACTGGTTGTGAATGAATGAAATCAGTGCATGCAGTAAGAAATCTTTGCAAGCTTTTTAACCTCTATATCTCTAAATGATGTTTGAACTGCATTTACAAGGATTTCTGATGACATTTTAAAATCATATATTATCACTAGAATTTGGAATAAGATGGACTTTTTTTCTTTCAGGATAAAGTATTTAGTGAATATTGCTATTTGTTCTGCCAGAATACCATCATTTGTTAATAAAAAGCACAGATAACAATTTGAAGTCTTCCCACTTAAAGCGGAGTTTGCTTTTTTAGTTTAAACTTGTCCAGAGTGAGAAGTTGAAAGGAAAAAGCTCTGATGGGTGAAAATAAAACCTTTGAAATAACCACTGATTCTGCCATCTGGGATGGAGAAAAGGTCTTACAGCCTCTTCTCCAGATGTACACTTCATGTGCACCTTCATGTGCACTACACTTCTCCCTGCAGGAACATGGGAAGAGTCAGAGGCAAACAGAATCTGACAGAGGAGGATGAAAAAGTCGATCTCAGAAGTTGCTGCTTGGCGTGAGGCTGCTTTAATGCTGCAGTTGGCTTAAGAAATGCCAGGTTCTTTGAGATGTAGAAGGCTTGATGTTAAAGACAAAAATATAGTAAGAGGCAGTGTTCTGTTTAAAATTCCATCTACGGGGTTTTGATTCTCTGCCTTGTATGTTCTGTCTTCTAATCAGCCTATGCATAAGACTAACGAGTTCATCTCTACTCTGGTGTAAATATAAAACTCAGAAGTGAGTGATCATTCTTTACTTTGATAAAACAATTACTTTGATAAAACCTGTGAAAAAGCACTGAAATATTGCATACTGCAAACAGAGAGAACACTTGAATGTGCTTTCTCTAATTAATATTTGGAAAATGGCAACATTATCCTTGCAAATATCCTGCCTGGAATTGCTCTTTTCTGGAAACTTTGCAAACCTTTTCCTCACAGGTTTTCTCTCTGTTCCCCATACTTGCCTATTGCATGGACTCAGAGTTCAAGTGTGTATTCCCTGCTTTGAAATATTCTTCTGTGCTAAGATTCAAAGGCAAACAGAATAAGTTTTGATATTCTATGAACTGGTCCAGTTATGGCTGGAGTTATCTGATGCCTTACTGAGCAGTCTGTATTATTAATGAAGTAGCTGGAAACCTTTCTGTGAAGGGGAGGAGGATGACAGGAGAGACTCTGATTATGCTTCCACCCTCTCTTTTTCAAGGCATTTCCTGGGGATGACATTTCATAAGGTTGCACCGCCTGAGAATAATATTTCAGCTAGCCGGAGAGTGCAGCAAAATGTTTCCCTCCTCTGTGTTGCACACGTGCCTCAGAGGGACATGTTAGTTCAAACACAGGGCCACCCTGCTATGCAAATCTGTCCGTGCAATTTCCAGATGAGAGCTGGCTCCTGTCCTACCACCTGAGAGTGTGGGCAGAATAAGTTTTTGTCTTATTTCATACCACAGTGTAGGCATACCCATTCTTCTGCATTTGCTCTTGTCTTTGGCATGGGAAGGTGGTTTCTAGCCCACATGCAAGCTGTGAAAGGAAGGAGCTGGATATCCTTTAAGTGGCCTTTTCAAAACTCTTCTACATCTCAATTGACTTAACACTTGTGGTTTCAGCTTCTGGGCTGTGAGCTAGCAAAAATTATAGGATGGATATTGAAGAGGTTAAATCAGTCCTGTGTCTTCCTAACTATCTTCAATAAATGTTGATAGGCAAATAATTTTGATTTCTTGTACTGCTGCTGCAGACAGCTGGAAAAAGAAGCATCTTTTAATGAATATACACTATTGTAATAAGAACAGAAAATTGCACATGTACTTAAAATTTTTTTCTTATAATTTGAAGCCTGTATTCTTGGGATCCTCCTGATGTGATATACCTGAGCTGTAAAGCAGAATTTGCATAGCTTTTGATCTTACAAAAGGCTTCTATTTTACGAGTATGGTATAATTTGATGCTTCAGTGGTTTTGACTTATAAATGGTATTTGCAAATCTTTTTTATTCTTTTGGAGCTGAATTTTATGGAGAAATAATAAGTAGATGACATTTTTGTAAGTGGGAAGAATTGGCCTATCTCTGCTGGCTAAAGAACATTTTCCTCTGGAGTGGAAGGTAGTCCCTGGTATGTTCTTCCTCTGACTTAAGCTGTCTTGTTTTTTCCAACAGAGAAGTAAATACATCTTTAGGCTGAAGAATAAAATATTATGGCCTATCCAACCCAAAGTTGTTTCCCCCAGAAAAACTGGAATTTTTTTCTATTATGCCTTAGTGAGTCATCACAGATTTAACTGCTTTTGGCAAATATTTGAGGTGATTTAGTTATCTCTAAAGTTTTGATTATGTACAGAGAGAATGGTTTGATACAAGATATATTAAATACATAATGGTAAAGTCTCCTCTAAGAAAACAACTTTCAGCATCAAAGCTATGCATAACTTCACAGAGTAGTGCTAGAGATGACGAACTCCTTCCAACACACTGACATTTAAAAAGCAGACATAATACTCAGTATGATTTTCAATTTCTGGGCTGCAACAAACACTAAAATCTGTGAGGATTTATTTGTAAAGTGCTCTTATGCAATTTGTAAGAAGATCTTCACAAGATTTAGTGAAGGTCTGAAGCAGCATAAGGCACTCTTGCACTGGTTATCTAAAGTGAGGAACAGCAGCTACAGTAACAAACACAGACAGGCAAGGAGCAAGTAGAAAGGGCAGAAGGCTCACAGTGTGCAAACCAAGACAGCTGAACCAGGAGGGAGATTAAACCAATCACTAAAAATGGCTGTTTTACTGTGAATTAGTTTTGATAGTTTTGATAAAGATAAATTTAATACTTCTGATTAAAGACCAGAAGAAGAGCTAAAAGGTGACTTCAGATAATTTCACTAAGTGTGAACCTATATGATGTGAAGCTAGTAGGAGCTATATGCGACCCTCGGTACAGATCTGGGACAAACATCAGACATCTAAGTTTTAAAAGCTGGCCCGTGTATTACAGAAAGGCTTGTCTTGGGTATAAGAGAGCATTTGTTACAACCCAGATGGAGGCAATGATGAAAGTGGCAGATGAAATGATAAGCACACCCAAGAAGTGAAATACAAACCTGGTTAACCAACATCTGCCAGAACTGAGGATTTCTGTATTGCTACTCAATTCTAGGTTGAGAATGTGTTGTGGTTTTACCCCAGCCAGCAGCCAACCAAACTCCACACAGCTGCTCACCCGCTGAAGAACTCATGGGTTGAGATAAATACAGTTTATTAGCAAAAACAAAAGCCATGCACAAAAGTAAAGAAAAACAAGGAATTAATTTACTACTTCCTATGGGAGAGCAGTGTTCTGCCATCCCCGGGAGAACAGGGCCCCCATCAAATCTAATGGCTACTTTGTAGAACACCATGACTCTAAATGCTGCTGCGTTCCTACTTCTCCCTGCTTTATATACTAAGCATGATGTCATATGGTCTGGAATATTCCTGTGGGCAGCTTTGGGTCATCTCTGTGTTTCCTCCCAACCTCTCATGAACCTCCAGCATGTCTTGCCAGTGTGGCAGTACAAAAAGCAGAAAAGGCCTTGGCTCTGTGCAAGCCTTGCTCAACAATAAAAATACCTTTGTATTATAAACTCTATGTTCAGCACAAATCTAAACACAGACCCATACCAGACACAGAAAGAAAACCAACTCTCCATCAGCCAAACCAGCACAGAGTGGTTTCAACAGCAAAATAATATTGATGGCAGGGTGCTTGAGAGTTTACAGTGATGAGACCGCCTTGCTTCTTCCTGTAACTGCAGCATCAGTGCTAACAGGAAGATGGATTTCAAGACATACCTGTCTTGTGTACAAGTCAGTGACTGGGAAGCTGCAATTCAGCTTCAACTCACTGGAGATTTCTTCTTGTAATCCTATGTTAATCAAAGGGAAATAGTTTGTGTTGGAATTTTCTAAGAATGTCAAAAAGGGTGTCTTGTTTAGGTGCAAAAAATTAGGCAAGGGTGATGATTCTGCATAAAAAATCCTCCATCATGTTTTATTTTATTTTTCTGAATTAGAAATACTTGGTATATAGAGCCTGTTAACAATGACCCATTCTGGCTGAAAAGCCTGTGGTACTGCAGTCTGGACTTTGGTGCATGGACCTAGGCATTGAGAAACACAGCATCTTATAAGTTTGAAATATAAATGAAAAGAAATGCTATGTTTATGACAAAGAAAGCAGGAAAAGCCTTTTCTTACTTTCTAAAGAGACTGCACCTGGGCTGGGGGTGCTAAGTCCCCGAGGCTGGCTGGAGCTGTGTTTGACGACTGCTCAAGACAGATGACTTGCAGCAGGCAGAATTTTAATGCAAAGAAAACTTGTCAGAAGCAGGGCTGGAAGAGCAGAAAGTCTTTTTTCCCCTCTGCCCCTGTTCTAACCAAGAGTTCTTAGGAGCATCTGACAGACTCTGAAGGGTGACTCAGGAATCCTGGCTAAGTTGGTGCTTGCAGCAGAAAGCTATGAAGAGCCAGATTGAAATGCTAGACACAGAGACTCTGGTGGATTTTAAACTGCTGTTATTGAACGTGGACTAATGGGCAGCTTTTAAGTAACTCAGATATTTGTAAGGGAGAAGCAGTACATTTAGCTGTGATAAGGGAGTGAGGGAAATGGGATGAAACCTGGTTTAGTTAAATGTTTTGAACTCTGCAGATATGAACAAGGCTTAAATGATATTTCAAAAAATATTTCTTTTCTGTGTTGTTGATTGTGTGAAATTCTCAGACCAGCGATAAGTACTGCAACCAGGTCAATTCAAGTTGAGGATTGTTTGTTTCATTTACTAAAAATAAGAAAACAGCCCTGGCTCAATAACACATCTCATTTTTTTTTCCCATTTGAAGCTCTGTATCTGAACTGAGATTCACATAATACAGAACCAGAAATGGGACAATGAGGAATAGAATATCCTCAGCCATGTTTATTTTTCCTCATACCATGTCTTGTATGTTTCTCCAGTGCATACAGTGCATCCTTATCTTCACGCAGTGAGGATAACTTGTAAATAACCATTACAGAAGCAATTTCTAAGAGAACCTAGCCAGCCTATTTGAGTGCATTTTACTTCTTATTACAAAGAAGATCCTTTTGTCATGACTGTACTAATACTCACAACATCCAAAGGCCTGTAAATTACTTTCACTCATCAAAGTGGGACACACATGTATATCTAGAAATGGACTGTTCTGGCTCCTAATTATCTGGAAAAGCAAATGGGTATCAAGGTGTCACACACCTCTGCTTAGAGCAGCCACCAGTGTAGTCAGAGCTGTAGAATAGTTAATGTAAAGAACAAATGCATTAAATTGCAAGTGCTCATTTTCCTAGATGGAATGAAAGTGTTCCATGTAACACACAGCAGTGTTTATAAATGAATAAGAATTGAATATATGTGTAGTGTTGAAGAGATCTCTGAGGTTAACAGAGATGAGGGCAGGAATTTTAATCATTTAATGACTCTCCTTTGTTGGTAGTGGCAGTTGCCTCTTTTATTTTAGATAAATTATTTAAAATGTGGTAGTCTGATGCTAAAGCAAGTGTTCATTTTTAATTGCAATGTTGCTTTTAACAGAGATACAGAATATTCTCTGCCTAAAGTCGTAATTCAGTTTTTGCTCCAGAAATTATGTACTTGCACCTGCAACAACTGGTTTCAGATATACAAGAATGTCCAAGACTTACTTGACATTAAAAGTTATGTACCTTCTTCTTTAATATTCCACAGGTGTTCAAAACCACCAAAATGATATGCAAATAAAAGCCCATTTGTATCAAATCCTTAATGTATCCAACAGATGTCCCAATACACTAAAAAGATACTTTGAAAGAGTAAATGAAGGATTGTATAAAAAAAAAATCACTTAGGTTTGGAAGCAAACTACGGCAGACCAAGAGAAATGCTTGAGACAGAGTAACAGAACCTCAGATGGCAAAGGCAAACAAGGATAAAAGGAAAAATCAGCAAATTAAGAATAAAGGAGAAATAAGCTGTATGTTCTTTGAGCGTTCACGTAGAAGAGTTGGTGTCTAGTATATTGCCTGTACAACTATGGGGAAGAAAGCAGAGGAGCATTGCCTTCCACTTTTCCCCTAAATGCCATTCAGCTTTCAAGTTAAGAGTATTTGTCATGCTGTACTTTGTTTTGGATAGGTGGTGGGCAAATATGTACTGAGGTGTATTAGTGCTCACAGCTCATCACTCCAACATCCCCTTTTCCCACAGTGTTTTGTCTTTTATTGCACCTTCCAGCCAGTTCCACTGGACCTACAGCTCTTTCTCATATGTGACTGCAATGGTATCATGGCAGAAGTGACCACCAAAAATTATGTGTGTTTACACCTGCCAGCTTGTCCTTGTTTATTGATAACAGGACCAGTTCATTCATCTCTTGTGAGATGTAAGCTGTCTGCTTGAAGGCATGGTTTGTGAATAAAATCTCTCATAGATCTTTGAGGAGGTGAGAAATGAAGGTGAATTAAAACTTTTTATGGTTCTCCTCCTGTCTTTCTGTTGACTACAAACATTGTGCCCTCTTAAGAGTTAGGACACAGCTCTTTGGCCTTGGGAAGGGCAGCCACTAAGGCCACCTTTCCAACTCCCTCCTCCTGAAGGAAGGGGGTATGAAAGCTATAGGAATGCACAGTACAGTGGAAAGCAGAGCAGCACTTCACATAATCAGTGCTGAAACATTCCTTAACATCCCTGCAGGCTCAGTATTCTTTTGTGCAGATAAGCCAGTTGTATTGAGATGTCTGAGTGGACCTGGGTGCAGATAAAGACCACAGCCTCAATTACAAAGAAAAACTGAGACATTTAATGTCAGCAAGAAGCTCATCCTGGCAATGTGACAGGATATGACCAGCAAATGACACCCAGAGATCCAATAAAAATAGCTGTGCAGGTTCCAAATTTTGTTTCATTTGTTGATCAAAACAAGACACAGAGATCACACTAAATTTGATGTTGCCTTCTACCTTTACACTGAAAGTTGTAAACGAGATCCATCCTGTTTGTACACTCATGTTATATCCATGCAGCATCTGATCATCCTCTGCTTAAGAACTTTATCTCCCTTACTCAGCCTTGGACTGGGCTCTGAATATTTCACTATTCTCCTTTTACATTTGAGGTTATTGAAGTTGATGGATATTTCATAGTAAATAGCTCCTTTCAGGCTCACATTGTTTAGCATTTCAGCAAAATCTTTACATGAGCTGAGAAATGCTTCAGAAATATTCACAATGGATACTAAAGATGATTTATTTTCACTCATGGATGTTGCTTCAATGGATAGCATAGTAAATTTTCCTTTGTAATATATGCTGCAGTTACCCTTTCCCCTAAGAGACAGTCTGGATGAAACCACTTCATTTACAATAGGAAACAAAAAGGTCATGTTTGTGCCTTTAGCTGGAATTAATTTCTGTTGATTGAGTAATGTGTATGTAGTGTTTAACTTATCTGTTGTGTGTGTTTCAGGTCTTGTTTGATGCCTGGGAAACTTTTAATTCTTCCTTGTCCTTCTGACCCAGCCTAATCTCTGTGTGGACACACAGCTAAAAAAAATTCAGAATGTGGGAACAGATTTTAATACATATTATTTTAATGCCACATTTACAACAGGAGGTGGGTGCTTTCAGCCTTTTAGCAAGTGAAACCTCTACAACCACACAGGAAATTATAGGCCAAATTTGCAAGGTGAGTGCATGCTTGTTTTTGAAAAACATTTTTAGCTTTCCTTTTTTTACAGGCTGGCACTTGCCATGTGTACAAAAGACTTGAATACTCCAGCCAGGAAGATCAAACCATTCTGTGGGACTGACTGTTTCTTGGCAACGGGATGAAATGTCCTACACCAGTGGCATACTGCTGTGAGGCATTCTGCTCTGTGCAGAGTGGCCAATGTAACTGGGAGTGGTTGTGAAAAGACCTCCACAGTCAGAGTGGTGTTATCTTTCCTGCATGTAATTTAGAGATTGGCCCCAGAGAGAGATCTGCCTGGACTGGGGGGAGGCAAGGCCTAAGCCTTTGCTTTGGATTCAGAGGGAGTGATGCTTGAGCTCTAATCTCATACTCCCCAAGAGTTTTATAATGTGGTTTTTGTTTTTTTTTTTTAAATTTTTTACTTAAGGCATCAAGAATATGATGTCAGTCTTTTTGAAGGGAAAAAAAGGTTGCTTGCTGCTTCTTTTTCCCAGAGGCCATTAGTGCTGTATGTTTTTGTTCTGGATTTGCCGTCTAGCTCTCTGCAAATATATCTCCCCATCTTTTCTCTGTTCCTGGCTAGAGGGAACAAGCAAGGTGGTCAAACTGAGTCCAAATGAAGTATTTTGCTTTAATTTTGTACCAATTTTATTTCTGTATTTGTAATTTTTTTTCTTTCTCTCTCCTCTCTTCTCTCATGGTCCTGATACACCCACAAATTGGCCCAAACTCCAGCAGTGCTTTTTTCTGGCTCTGTGGGTTCCTGTTTCATGCCAGTGACACTTGGTGGAGCCTGGCTGCCAGACCAGGTGGTTTGTAGCTGCCCTGCTGCCAGTGCTGCCAGCATTGCTGCCTGCAGGAATGTGCTCCCAGCACAGCCTCTCCATGCCCTGCTGTGCAGGCAAATGTGTAGCTCTGCCTTTTGAGTAGCAGAATTACAAACTGAGTGGACTGAAGTAGGAAATGTCTGCATACAGCTCTGGCAATTCTATTCAGTCAATTTTATTGCCCCAACACTCTTATAAATACAAACAGAGTTTCCATTCTTCTGCTTCTGCTCTGTTAGCAAGCAACAGTTTTAGAGGGCTAGATCTGTGCTTGTAGCATCAACTCAGTAGTATTTTCCAGTATATGGGAAGAAATCATAAAAATTTGGTTCAATATACTGAAAATACAGATAAACTGATTGCTCTGGTGCTCCTGGAACAGAAATTTAAGTTTTCCTCTAAGATTATGAATGGCTGTGGAAGAGCGTTGTGGCTCGCTGCTTCCATTGTCAGTGCTTGGAGTACAGCGCAAGGAGAACAAAGAACAAACTGATATAAACCTACTGATCTTGCGTCCAAATATCCTGGCCTTGTCCCCTTGTATTAATACATTTCATACATTCCCTTGTATAGGGAATGTATGATTTAAAAAATGTATTAATATGGCAAGTGGTGAATACCAGTCCCAATGTTAAATTCAGAAACCTTCTCCATCTGCTTAACCATTCCCTTGATGACAGCATTAGGTGCTCAGGACAAGCAGGCATCTAAAGAGTGTACAAGATTAGAAAAGTCAGACTTCTAGTCTTCAGGAGTCTGAAACAGAAAAGGATGCAGAGAAGAAACTGCTGTTTCTTCTCTACAGAGGTGGTGAAGCAGCTGTTTCTCTGCGTAGCTACACACAAGATTGGTTTTTCTGCATTCAGCACTCTTCTTGGTAATATTCTGACACTTGAACTTCCACACAGATCAGGTTATCCAGCTTCTCTAATAGTATTCATGTACTTAGGTATATACTTAACTTTAAATAACAAAGATAGCAGCAGTAGGCATCACTCATAATGTCCTGCTCTGACTTCCTTTTCCATCTTCTTACCTTTATCTCTTTCAAAAGCTTGTGAAAATGTCAGACAGCCAGGTCCTTCTCACAGCAGGTAACCTCTCAGACTTGGAACAGAATTCTTAACCCAGTTCTTGTTTTTCTAAATATGGCCTATTTCAGAGCTCATTTCACAGCAAGATGTTCCAAAAACAGAGCTCTTCCTTTTTTGTTCATTGGTGACTGCACTTGTTTTCATGTTTCAGACCCCTTTGTGCCATCCTGATTACTGTGTTTTGCTCTCAGAAGTTCTCCTATATTTTTCCCCTCTCTAGTTCCAGGTGCTTTGACAAGATAGGATCAGAGTTGCTAAGTGGATCATGGGACAAATATTTCAAAAAGAAGAGCTGCTCAGCCTATGGTTTGACCTTGTGTCCTCTGATCTGTCAAATGCCCCTCACCCTGCCTGTACTTTTTTTAACCCATGGAAACTGAATGTTTGGGAGTCACAATGAAGAATCTCTATTCTGTATTTACCAAGCACTTCTGGCTGTTGTAAGGTCCAGCAGTGCTAAAAAGTAGGTGCTTGTTCTAGGAGCAGAACTCATGAGTTTGATTTGGGAATGAAATAGGACATATGCTCTTATGGAACAAGTAATCACAGAATTAGGCACTCACACACATGCTGAATTCAGTGATACCTGCACTGAAATATTAAGGGAAAGAACATGTTTGCCACTTTTGCCTCCTATGTAGCTTAAAAAAAACGGAATAAGTAAATAAAACAACTTCTTACCCTTAGAGCCTCCTATAGTTCTCTTAGCCTTAGAGTCTCCCAGGCTCAATGCACTCACAGAAGCAGTAAGAAAGAACATGTTTGCCACTTTTGCCTCCATGTAGCTTTAAAAAAACAGAATAAGTAAATAAAACAACTTCTTACCCTTAGAGCCTCCTATAGTTCTCTTAGCCTTAGAGTCTCCCAGGCTCAATGCACTCACAGAAGCAGTAGGAAGCTGGGGTTTCTGTGCTTTCCATGGGAAAAAAAAAAAAAAAAAAAAAAACAAACAAAAAAACCCTACGTTGAAAAAGCCTCCACAGCCAAGCTTAATTTGTAGAACATCTGTAATGTCATCTAGCTTCAGGGAGGTTTCTAAAACCATGAGTAGCAGTAGGTGCCCAGGCCAGACAGCAGGCTTAGAGCAAAAGGTCTCTGATTCTGCTCACTCACATGCTATAGCTCCTGGTGCAGGGAGTCCCCAGTCCAAAGGTAGTAATTTCCATTTAATAGTCCTTAACTTTTCTTCTCTACATCTAATTACATTTTGACTCTATTTAGAATTCTGCTCTCCACAGCCTCCTGCAACACAGGGTTCTATAACTCAAGTAAGCTCAGTTTGACACCTGTACTTATAGAATCACAGAATGGTTTGAGTTGAAAGGGACCTTAGAGATGACCTCGTTCCAACCCCCTGAAATGGGCAGTTTGAAAATTTAATTTGATATCCCTTTGTTCTGACATTATGAGGATCTGCCTAATATTTCTTTTTCACCTGCTCATTATTTTATAATACGTCTCATACATACTACCACCAGTGATACTTTCTTTTACCCCCTTACAAATCTGAATTAATTTAATCTCTCATCATGCCATACCTTTGATCAAATTTTTTACATTTTTTCTCTATTTATGTTGCAAGTCTTTTGAAACAGGAGACCAGAACTCCATATACGAATCAAGACACAGAGATGTCCTTAATAAACACAGTAACAGTTAATGCTTACTTTGCCATCTCTTTCTGTCTAATGATTTCAATAGTTCCATTTAGTTTTTGCCATCACAGATACAAAAAGGATATTTTCAGAGAACTATCTTCAGTGGCTTCAAAATCTCTTCCTTAGTAATGACAGGTGATTTCAAGCCTACCATCATATTCAAGTAGTTAGGTCTGTTTATTCCTCATTCAGGCTCCTGTGTCTTTACCCATGCTGAATACTGTTTTGAATGGAATTTCATGGGTGTTGTTAAATATCATGACATCCTCTGAAATCTGCCTTTTCCAAAAGTCTGCTTTACTCCTTTGAACTATATTAATATATTTTCCAACTTACTGAATTGCCGAAAATGCAGATCCTTTTAAGAGCTTCCTTACTTTTTAAATTTTTAACCTACAAGACGCAACAGAGGTCTGGTGAGAAGCCGGTTTTGTAAACAGTGAATTGCTGCTCAAAAGCAGGTAGAACACCATCATACTTTCAAACCCATTCTTTAAAAATTCTGTCTTTTCAAAACATTAGGTGTCTTTTGAGCACATGCAAGGATAAAATCTGTGCAGATCCAACAATTATGCTGTTTTCTAAATTTTAAATACCACTGGGGGTGAAAATGGTGCCCAGCTTGACAAACAGTATGTATCTAATGGTACTTCCTTGGCTATCCAGCAAAGTTTTGTCCTGAAACCTGAAGCATTTGAATCTTCATCAGGAGTGTAAGCAGCTTCACATGAACACCTAAACTACTGAATTTGTCAAAGCAGATATTTTTATTTTGAAAATAACAGTGGAGAAATGTTGATGCGGCCAATGAGTAACACGTGCACTCATAACATCTGGTTTTGCTGTTCCTACCAGATACAATACTGGATTTAGCCCTAATTTTGAGTTCAGCATTTACTCTTTTTTCTTTTTTTCACTCTAAAATGGAAAACATGCCACATCCAAAGACAAATTTTAAAAGCATTTACTTTAATGTAAATGAACAATGAAAGGCACTTCCACTGGCTTTCTTTTCAAATTTAAATTAAATTTTAATTTTTTTTTTAATTTCTGTAATTCAGATTCAGTCACTGAATAATTTGGGTTGGAAGGCGCTTTCATATGAATGAAGAAAGATTGCTATGCCCATTCTCTATTTTCAATGAGTGGAGAAAAAATCACTCACTGGAGGTTAATGCTCCTTGCAATTTGAACATACCCAAATGCAGAAAGACTGAGATTAAAAACCAGCCTGTGTTCCTTAGAGAGCATGCTGAACTGTGAATGCATTTTTCCTTGCTACAAGAAGAGAAGTCTAAATTTAGGTGCCATATCCACTCAAGACATTTTGTTGAGTATCTAAAGCTGTATCATCCTAGATTGTTCAGATGGGGAATGTAGTGTCAGTTTCTTATATAATACTTATCTGCTCCTTTACCTCTACTCCAGAAATTCAAAATTCAAATGCTTCTTCTTCCTATTCTATTCCTCACTCCTTTTTGTTTCAGAGAAGGGAAACGCAAAGCTGGTGATCAGCCACATTCCACTAACACAACATGAAATTGCAAATATCATGTATCAATTGATAACTAAAGAATTTTTGACACTATGTTCAAAACACACTAATGTTCAAAAAAATGCGCACATTGATGTTAAAAGAAAAATGTATGAATCAACATGTTTATAAAAACTATCCCTAATTGTTTATTCAAGGGTTTTAGTGTTTCCTTGCAATGTAAAAGAGACTGAAAAGAGGAACCTAGAAATGTAACATGATTTTAGAATAAAGGAGAACCAGCCTATTTGTAAGCAGGATAGCTGAAGACTGAAATGGCTCTTCTGTTTTCAAATATATGAAAAATTTATTGATAAGTGTCTTTGGAACATTTTGGTTGCTTCAGGAAAATCTTTCTGTGTAAAGCTGGAGTGATTTTCTTGAGTATGAAGAAAATAATTTTCTACTTATTTTTTGCTGTTATGCATCACCTCTAATTACTGCTGCTACATTGTATATTAAAGGTCTTATTCAAAATGTAGTCAATGTGTGATATCTTACTAAACTTTGAAACGAAATTGTTAAGCCAACTACAGAAAAACATTATGTTTTGTCAAATAATATTTCAAAGAAAATTCTTTTAAGAACAATACTTGCAAATACACTCCTTCCTCTTACTAAAAAACTAACACCTTTTTAAATGTTATTCAATTAAAATTTAAACCTTCAGTTTCATCTGCAAATGAATGGTAATTAAAGGGAAAGTAAAGCAAATTTAGAGGGAACCTTTATAATTTCCTGATTTTTACACTGTTTCTCTTCATTTCTCTTCTCAGCCTGAGATTTGAAGAAAATGAGGCTGTGCACACATCTCCCATTTACAAGCATGACATTAAATGAGGATTAAACTTTAAACCTTCTGGCAGCCCACTGAAACAACTAGCCTTAGATGAAAAAACACCCAGAAGTTCTCATCAAACATATCCTAAACAATCTGATGCCAGATACTGTTCTCATCAGGGAAATAAAGCCAGGAGTGTTCCAAGTGGGCAAACATCATTTGTTCACTACCAGTGCCAGCTGAGCAGCGATGGTCAGGATGTGCAGAGCACAGGACACGGCTCAGCTGCCTGGGAAGCTCCTTCATGAGTGCCACAGCAGCTGGATCGAGCAACAGGAGGCACAGCACAGGGTCACATTTTGAAGAGAATGTCACAGCTGCCAAACTCTGCCTTCTGCTACGAACAATACAGCCACATTCATGCCCCAGACACAACATCTTTATTTCATTGCAGAAATGGTGTCCGGCTGCAGAGCTTGGCTTGGAAAAGGAAGGAACTGAAGAGTTTGCAATTGAACTTCCCTCCTGCATGTAGGGTGCACTCCAGCTCATCTGATTTTGTTATCTGCAGCATAGAAATTTACCTCAGAAATGGTGACCACAGGCTCCCATTAGATACAATGAAGGGCTATATAGACATTTTAAGCTTTCATTCATCCAGTCTATTTTAGCCACCACCTTCACTGACAGATAAATTATGGCCCTGATTTACCTATTTTTCTGAACTAGCAGTAAAGGGAGCCTGGAGTAAAAAGCTCAGATGCAGATTTCTTATGCATGTATCCCACTCTGCAGTGTCTTAATTGAACTCCCTAAGGCCTTTTTTCTACAAAGAAAAATGGCTGAAATCTTTTGTGACAGTGGTGTCCATCTAATTTCAAAAATCAGTTTCTGTTAAAGGAAGTATGTTTTATATTGTTTGAGATTGAAAATAAGCTTCTTGAGGTATTTTTATACACTTAATTGCACTCTAAAAGATGTGGTTGCATATATAAACAAGGAACCTTTTCCAAGTAAAATCTTACAGTGAGCTCTCTTGTCGTGCTTTTTTTTTAATCATTAAGAGAGAGTTTAAACACAGTCATTCAACCAAAATTCAGAGTTGTCCCCAAAGTTTTCATGTTTAGCATTTGTATTCTGACTCACTCTGAGAACATATTTTAGGATGTGGAAGCTTCCTTTTGGCTAGATTTTCTTGTTTTCAATTTAAAGGTTAGCTGGAAGACTTGGAAGAACAATTTAGTCATCCTACAAAGGGAAAAAAAAAGTGACTGTGGTTGGAATGGGTCCAGGATGTTTAAGAGATGATTTGATTAGAAGAGACATCTCTCCTGAGTGTTAATTGAGGTTTATAAGCTTCGTGGACAAAGCAATAATCAAACATATGTCCAGGAACAACAACTAGCCCCTCTGCATCTGTCAGTGTGAGCTCTGTACAGTTTTGGGTTTTTTCCCATTGGATGTGTTCTAGGAGGAACTTTGAGAACAGTGGTGGCAAGGGTATGAAGCCTGGAGACTCAGAGAGTACCAAGTCTGACTGACTCAAGCTTTCAGTGGATTCTCATGAGCCCATACAGCCTGGGAACTGAGCAACCCTTTATACATCTAATAAGAATTAAAATGCAAAACTATGCTAAGTGTTATCCATTCAATACCTACCAGAGAAAATAATCTGTCTTCCCAGTTTTGTGAGCATACAATAATGTAAATCTGTAATTTGTGTTACAAATTTTGTTTGTAATACAACAAAAAATATTTCAAGCCCTCGGTTTTAATTAAAGATCCTTGGGGGTGCTTTCCTCTGGCATGCAAGGTGTGAACAACTTCCTAAAATTGTATGGGAATTTCACTCAGCAAATCACCACTATTGGGATTCAGTGCCACTGAATCTCAATATTTATACTCACCTCTTCCAGAACAATAAAATTGAGGATTCTGCTTGTAAATTTCTCCTACAGGTAGAGGCTGGTGGAAAGCACATGTGACACTCAGTTCATTTGGGCTGTGAGATGAAAATATTCTGCAGACCTTTCTGTTTCCCTGCGATTGCTGGAGGTGCAATTTGACAATCCTGTTTGCTTCTCCACAAGCTGTACCATTAAATTTGTCTAACTGGGCAGAGCTGGAAGGAGGTGACCTTGTTCCATCAGGAGTTGCAACAGGATGAGGAGATTAATGGTGCTTTTTCTACCTCCCTTCTCAGGTAACAGCAGAGCTGGTTTTCTTCAATTTCACCAAATGCTTTCTCTCTGTGTCCCTCTGCTCTTCTTCACCCCTATGCTCTTCTCTGCCTGTACCTACTTTGCCTAAATTGAGGAGTTATTCATAGCTTAGTGATGATGATTTGATAAACAGTCACAACAACAGCAGCTGGCTAACAGCTGTCACAAGTATCCATGACCCATGACCACTTGGTCACCTCCAAATCCATGGTGTTGAGGATGGGCTGAGCTTGGGCTTTTCAGACTGACTGTGCTCAACTCTTTTCTCCAGAGGCAAGTGAAGACTTTTACTGTCTCCATCAGCCTTTGGGAGAAACATTCTTCTTGACTCCAAATCTGTACATAGTTTAGCACTTTGTGCAGGCAAGCCATGTGACTTCTTTAATCATCTGTCTCCACTCATCTTTGTGGCTGAATCCTTCATGCTGACAAGTTTTATAGCATATGACTGGGTAGATGGAAAAGTCTGTCATTTGTCTGTTAACTTTTTTTTTCTTTTTAATTGAATGACATTTGAGCAGGTTGATGAGCCTGAAAGAAAAGACCATGCAGGTATTTTATAACAGATATCTCTCATCTTCATGACAGGCAGATGTTAATTTATAATATTTTTGCATATGATATATCAACATTTTTCGTGAATGTCATAATCAATATCCAGTATTTCACTTTCTGCAACAGCTTTTTTGCCTGATATCCTTCAGTAAGAGTCATTTAGACACAAGATGTATGGGATCTCCTTCAGAAGTCAAGTCAGGACTGCATCTTTTTTTTTTCCCAGATGGTTGAAATAAAATAGGAAAAGTCAAGATGGAAAAAGAAATAAACATGTAAAAATTAACAGATTAGAAGTTCTAACAGATTAGAAGTATCTTAGAAGAGTCCAGTGACTTTAATAAGCAGTATGGTTAACTAAAACTGAATGTTAGCTGCATGTTTTGTTCTTTGACAGGCATAAATTAAAAAAATTATGAAACAATTACACAAATTGTTAAAGTAAATCACTAAAATTATTGGCAGTTTTTTTGCTTGTTTGGGTTTGGTTTTTTTTTTTGTTAAAAAGAGTCCACTTTCTCGCAGAAGAAAGCTGAGATGCTCAGTGTTCCTGTAATATTATGCATATATTTCAGATATTTTAATCCAAAAAAACAGGGAGAGAGTTGATATTCTAGCCAACAGCTGAAGCTGTATTTCAAATTCTCTGAAACTATCAGTTAAAAAAGACAAAATCTTTTAAAGAAGAATGAAATGAAGTTTTGCATTTTAAGGGACTTTTGAAGATTCCAAGAGGAATTTTTTATGTTTGGATTTAACTGTATCTGGGTTTAGATACACTTTGGATTTTCTTCTGGTGGCTGATATCTCTCACTCTACCAACAGAATCTGCCAGCACTAAACTTTTAGTTTGGGAGTGGATTTATTTGTTAATGTCTTGAACAGATACCTAAGTCACAATTTCCACCAGGGAAAATCTCCAGATTAATTCTGAATGAGCCCAGTTCCTTTCATTGTAAGAAAGGAGGTAGCAGCTCCACATCTCATGGTCTGAACATTTACAGAGGGGACTTGGAGATGTAGGCGAGCCTCTGAAAGGGCTGTAAGCAATTTGTGTCCACATAGTTCATGTTGTGCATGTAAAGGGAAGAAGTTAAAGGAAAGAACTGGAGATCCACTACAACTGAAGAAGAAAGATCCAAGGCTGGGTTCCAAAACTCTCATTTTACTACTGATAGCTATCTTTGGTGAAAAAAGGCAAAGGGATAAAAAATTAAAAAGAGAGACAGGAAATTAAAGAAAATTATTGAGGTGCTCCCCTGAGACTAGGAATGCAAAAGGCCAAGTGCAGACTGAAACAACTGGCAGAGGAGAAAGATCTGGCCTTCAACATGGTAGCAGCAGTCATATGCAGTACCTTAAAGTGAAAATAGCAGATGTCAGTGGGAAAGCCTTGACTGCTGTTAATATTGGTAAAAAGGAGGGGAAACCTGGAATGTACCCTTAATGTAGAATTTGCTCCTTTAACAGGTAGCTGTTCTATGGCTCCTCGGGATACTGAACTCTCCCCTAGAAGTTTTTTGATGTGCTAATTCTATAACTGCATGAGTTGGAACCAGGGCTAATGATGAGCTAGCATGATATATCTTTCATTAAGTACTTGTGAAGTGAGGTGTCTGGAAAGCAAGCACAGAAGATTTAGGGCATTATTTTCTAAAGCAACTGACTTAGGAGCTAATGGAGATCTTCCCTTGATGGCTATTTGGAGCTGGAGCAGCTGGAAGAAAAAATAGCAGTAAAAGGGATTAAATTTATTTTGTCATTAAATTTTATGTTGTCAGATGATTTCAAAATGCTGAGGTAGACTTTGTGATTATAAAATGTGAAATATATGTATTTTAGTCATAAACTAATCAGTAAGGGCTTTCTTTTGTAATCTCCATTCCAGAAATTTTCCTCATGGCTACATCTACATTTACCAGAATACATACAAGCAAAATCCATTGTTCTTTAAGTGTTGAAAAATGCTGAGGTTTTCAGTTAAAATGCAGATTTGAATTTGTGTATCTTTATTAAGCTGACATTCAAATTACTGTTTAATGCAATTTCCAAGAGACTAAGAAACCTACTTTTTAGTAGGTACTTGTTTTGAATGGTTTTTCATATTACATTTGCTGCTTTTCTTGGACACGTGTGCAACATTTTTACTGGCTCAAGCAGAGAACAGCTGGCTGATCCACAAAAAGTAAAGCCATGAATGAATTATTCTGCTTGTCCTAAACATATGAAATAAACCCATCTACTGCAGCAAACAACCCAGGATTTTTGTTTATTTTGCACATTTTAGAAAAGCTATTTTATAGAGTAAAAATAAAAGACTTTCAGAAAGTTTTATTGGTATTGCCTCTATCTGCTCTTTTCACCTGGCAGAGTCTTTGCTTGCTAAGAGCTATAGTCATTTAGGTGAATCACATGCATCTATTAGTCTCTTTTACCTGGCTGAGCTTTGGCTGACTAAAAGCCACAGTAATTTAGATAAAGCAAATTTTCATAAATTTGAAAAGGAAGTACAACTTTACAGCTGCAGATCATGGTCCTGGGAGGCATGCTCTCACTAGTCACTGAAAAGCAGGACCCTGAGACCTATCTTTACAACCCTTTTATATTGCAAGGTGGTTATACCAAAAGTCATCTAACCATCAATTTTTTTTTTAAATTTGCAGCAGGAAAACTTCATTGTAACTGCAAACTAATTCTCAATCTTATGTAGTCTATTGCTGTGGAAAAATAAGAAATCTACTTTGTGGATGATTTTTATCTCTCTGACTGTGTTGTCCTGGCAATTTTCTTTCCAGCAATACCAAGCGATCTCCATCTCCTCTATAAGGCCATCATAGATTTACTGTAATTAGGCTAAGTTATTCCTTTATTATTCCTTTCCTCATTCCTGTTAACACTGAGCTGTGATTTTGTTGGCATTCCATCTGCTTGAGAAACTGCTGGCAGAAGGGAATGTGGCCAAATATTTCCTGCTTTTTCTCCTCTTCCTGTCAGAACAGCTGCTGGTGATGACACACCTACCATAGGGCATTTGTTAGTGGCAGATTTACTCCTGGGGAGTTCAGGTTTGTCTGGACATAGGGCAGGTGTGAGTTCTGCATGCACAGGAGTAATCTTTCTCCTACCTGGCAAATACTGTATATGCAAGGTAGTCTTTGGATGACATGATGTTGTGCTTCTCAATTCTCAGGGGATTTACAACCTATGGAAACTCTAGGAATACAAAGGTGGCAGTAAGGGGTTCCTAAGACAAATCTGGGAACCCAGCATTGCAAGCCTTACAAGTTGTCTTGGACTCCCAATGAGAATTGGATAGAATACACCAGGTAGGGACTGAAATTCTTGTTTTGCGTAGAAGGGTTTGTTTAAACTTGGACATTCCAATACCACAGGTCTACTTTGTACACTTAATGTCCTTGAGGCAATGGCTTAGACAGGAGTTTACATCTTGGGGCTGGTGTGCATTTGCCTTGTTTTCTGCCTCTGTGCAGAAGCCAAAAGATAGCTCATTTAATTGCAACAGACAATCTTGCTACATCCTGCCAAAAGTTTAAGATCCAGCATGACAAATCAGATGGCAATTGCCTCAACATAAAAGCTAACATGTAAGGTAATGTGTAAAAATCCCTCAAAGTGAGAATTCAGTTTCTACGATCCACACAAAATTCAGCACTCCTAAAACATGGTCTTTTAAAAAGTTTTCTACCAGAATCAGGGCAAAGTCTAAAACCTGGTTGAACTAAATTTTGCTTCCATGACGTGACCACTCCATGCTGCTCGCTTTCTCCCTGGTAAGGCATAAAGATCTCTGTTCAGTGGGTCTGCTGTTCCTAAAGAGCCTTGTATCTCTGTGGAATAAGAAGATCAATTCCTCATAGCTGTTAGGAAAATCCCCAAGACCTGTCTACTCACCCTGTTCTTTAAATTGCCATAGCACATTGGAGAAATCAGCTGAGACTGTGGAACTCATCCCTGCTTGCTCCCCTGTTTTCTCTGTCCCAGTGTTACTGAGCTCTCCTGTGTTATCTTCCAGCTGCAGTGTGTTTACCCTACAAAAAATAATAAAAAAAATTAAAATTCTCTTGGATTTACTGTGTTATTTACCAAAGACAATAAAGAATTTTTTTCTTTACCAGACAAAGCAAGAATTTTGTGTTATACCAGACTAATAAGAGCTTTGATATTTTTTTTCCACATTACTTGTTCTCAAAATATCTGAACTGTCAACCCTTCCTACAAAGGTGAAGCAATAGAAATTTTACTTCTAATTTTGCTTATGTGTTTAAGCTGTGGCTGCTGGCACGGGAACTGATAATTTTTACTGATTTCCTAAAAGGTAAATTCCAGTTGCCATCTTGTTAGTCTGTAAATTTTTTTGGAATTAAAATTAGCATTGTTCAGAAGCTGGTGTGTAAGTTTTAACTGTTTCACCTTTACACAGTTTTTGAAAAGTTTGTGCATTATTATTAGAAGGGACAATGTTGCAATGCATCAGAAGAGCCCTTGTTGGTGCCAGTGAGTACACCCTCAGAACTGGGTCAGCTAGGAGTTGTGTGGCAAAATAAAAAGGGACAAGAATGACTGGAGTGCCCGAAAATCAAAGTGTAATAAAGGAAAATGCAAGGTGCGCTAACAATCAATGTGCAAGAAAACACAAGGTGAACGCTGTATAGAGCTGCTCCAAAAGACCTTGAAATGAGACAAACACAACCTTATACTGACACTATCTGAGGGCAGAGAACCAACGAATAGAGAGAATCTGAAACAATACCTTATGTGGAACACAAGATTAACCAATCAGAGGGCAGAGTTCAGAACATAACCTTATGTGGAATAATTTAATCTACATAACTCTTCCCATCATTCCTTTCTTCTCACCCTACCTGAACTAGATATTTCCCATTTTAGCTTCTTGACTCCCAGGGCATAGCATTGTTCTTTTCTGTGTGGTTGGTTTACAACCTGTTTTCTGTAGGATGGACCACCGCAGAACGAGATAAAATAAATTATAGCAACACAAAACTGGAGGAGAACATGATAAATCAGTTTTTTTATAAGTACTGCTATACTTTCTGAAGGAGAGCCAAGCTACAATGACTGTATGTTTAGTCAATTTGTACTTGCAAGAATCTGAGATCAAAGTAGATTCTCTCCTACAGACAGTCATATCCTACAGATCATTTTGTCCTTTGGTGGAAATAAAAAGCACTATGTTTTTTTTGAACATTAGCTAAGCATATCAGGAAAAATCTGACTACTCTGTAAATTTTCCTGATTTAAGATGACACAGTAATTTTCTCATCTGCAGTTCAATTTGATTAGTTTGGTTACCTGCTTTGAATATCCATTGTTTGATGACTTGGACATATTCATCATGTCTTTAACTTATGACCTTGCTTTCTGCTATGGGGAAAAAGGAAAAAAAAAGACTGCTTCTAGAACTTATAAAGTGGCTGGATTTATGCAATTTTTGTATTTGGTCATATTTTTAATAAAATCCTTATTTATTCTAATCGGTTTGATATTTACTTAGCAAATTACAAAGGTGCCAGCAATGTCCTACAAACCATTTGCATGATACTTGTCTCAACTTCCTAAAATAGTACCCCATTTTTTGTAGGTTGTCTCTATGACAAAGAAGTGTCCTTCTGGTTCAATGTTTGAATTGTGTAGCAATCCTTTAGCAAATTACTAAGACATGTGGCTTTCCCGATTTCCCTTATTTCCTGGGAAATCTTCTGTGTAAGATTTAGGGCTCCAGTTCTTCAGTATATTTTGCCATTCCAGGCTGGGCCTACTGCTGGCCTCTCCAGAAGGACATCCTCGGAATATGGTGGATATTTCCTTAATCTTTGTGTCTGCTCTGTTCTGTAGTACAGCTTTACCCACTTTTCTTTCTGAATCTTTATTATTTATTCCATTCAGAGTCAAAGGAGCATTTGCTTTAGCCTAGGTTTCCCTCTCCAAAAGGAGTTGCTTCCTACTCCCAACATAAGCTTTTTTGTCTAAGTGATTTTCAGATTCCCCAAATATAATTTTTCCAAACAAAATAATCAACCGTAAGAAATAAAATAAGCATTTTCTTTGTAAAATGGTGGCATATGGATGTGAGATGTGAGCTGCGGCAACTCATCTTTTGTTTGGAAAAACTCTGTTGTAGGGTAGTAGATTATAGCAAAAGTACAACAAAACCTTGTAATGACCTCCACTTTCTTGTTTATTTTATTGTCAGAATTTGCAAGTTAATAAACATACAGCATGCATTTTTTCAGTGGAGAGAGGCATATTAGGCTTTCAGCTCTCTCTTTCCTCTCCCCTCTGAGGACTGTGAAAAGCTTAAAGCTGTCACAGTGGAGTAGGCTCTTGTAAAGAAGGATTTAGCTGAGTAGTACTTAAAGGTTAATGAATTTTACCCAGAGACTGAGTAATCTATTGGACTAGCACTGTGCTTGGCTTAGTAACTTGTGGAATGGTTAGATTATCAGAATGCCTACATTACAGCTACCTAAATTATCTATTTATTCCTCCCAGCTTTCTCTCTTAAATTTCCATTCAAACAATATAGTAATATGCAGAAAATATGTATTAAAATAACCTTTTCCTTTTATATTTTGTTACTAAAGACACTGTTAATGTGAATCTTCCCATCTACTTCAAGGGACTTTACATCTAGCACTAGAGATGGTTTTTTTCCTGTTGTCTTGTACCTTGTCATTTGTTCTGCTGAAATGATAGCCTGACTGGGAAATTGTAAGTCAGGAATCTTTGCAAAAGGAAAAAAGCAAATATATACCCAAATCCTATCAAGGATCACATTGGAACTTTGTCGTAATGGGATTCATCAAAACAGTATTTCTACATAGCCCATCTTTCGAGAGCATGATATTTTATGCAGTCCTGATCCCTCTCATAAATTTCACACTGTTAGTAGAGCTTACAGAAAACAGAAAATCTGTTCCATGAAAAATGATATCTTATCAAAAGTGCCATATAGTTTTGCTGCTAATTATTCTACAATTAACCAGTGTAGTCTTTCCTTTTCATGGTCATTCCCAGCTAATAAACTCACTTTTTCTATGGAAGTTCTTGCCTTAAGTCCTGAAAGATAGACTTTTATTTTGACTACTGCATTTTGGTATTTGCAGTGCTACAGCCTGCATTCATCATTTCTTCCCATCCAACTGGCAAATCTGTTCCATCAATTGAACCTATTAAATTTCAGTCACCAGCAACGTCTTCCTGCTTTTTGTCCCAACCCATGAACAGAGAAAATTAAATCAGTTCCATCAGTGATACCCAAGGAACTTTTTCATTTACCTCTCTTTCATTTTTAAGGCCTTAAAGACTAAGAAAAGCTTCCTCCCATCCCTCAGTATACTACCCACTTTACAACCCTTGTGCAAATCCCACTGCACTTAATTAAATAATTTCTCAAATATGCCCATGGCTAAATAGCTTAATAAAATCCAATTTATGCACTCTTTCCAAATTTCATCTAGCCCCAAAAAGATTGCTATTACAGATGTCAGGCTGATCTGGCATTCGCTTATGTGAACATATATGCATTAAATGCTGAGAAAACACCAGAAAATGGAGTGCTGGAGAGAGCCTGTCTCCTGCAAACAGTGGTGCCAAGGTAACCTCCCTAATTCATAATTTGTGAAGGAATTGTTATCCATGCAAAGCAATCACAAAATTAATCTGGTACAGATCAGAATTACTTTTGAGGGAAAAATCTTGCCTTTTTTCTCATGAATACAGAAGGATTGCTCTGTGGCCATGTTCATATTGACCAAAGCAGGAATCATGTTTATTTTGCTAAACAAAAAAAGGGATAGTAGATCAGACATGTTGACGTTCAGCAGCTTCTGGAAGAAACCTGTGAAAAGAAACAGGAAGCGTGCCCTGGCATCTTAGCCACAATAGCATCCTTTGACTTATTCCAGGGCTGCTTCTTCCATTTAATGTAATGATTCCAGTATCCAGACTGACTTGGGTGAAAGTAAGAAGGGTTTTCAAGTTAGTTTACATTCCTTCGCATCTCACAATTCATTCACTGCCATCAGTCTTTAACATCCACATACAGCAAAGATTCTTGAGTGTTAAAATTATCTTTTTGTGCACTGCTATGTCACTGCAGCTAAACATTAGCTTTCCACATTAACAATACAGTACACCACATGAAGAAAAACTGTTAACAATCACTTCTTTTTTAAGGAACAGAAGTACAAACTTATACAATTGCTTGAAATTTTCTAACAAAAGTATTAGAAAAGTATTAACTGCTATGCAGCACAGAAAACAGACATTGAGTCACCACTATATATAATGTCACAGCTGATCTGTTAAATTGGTCATAATTTCTCCATAACAGATGGTAAAAAATGTTATTTGACATCTTAAAATTCATAACCTTTTGCTTATCAATTGCCTCTGCAGGCATTTTCAACAATTTACCCCACAAGCTGAAGATTTTGGTATTTCTAATTGAACACACAAACATTTAAAAACCCATATCTTTTTAACATATTTTTAGACATTTATCTTATGTTAAATGCTTACTGGAAAAAGGGGAAATCTCTTTGTCAATCACACCTTTAAAGAAAAGTATTTATGTCCACTCTGATGAAAAAAGCCAAATTACTTATAAAAGCATACAGAGATAAAATTTATCTGTGTTGTTTCCAAAAAGGGAATTTAAAATTAGTTAAGTATTTTGGATGAGGAACAGTCAAATAAATCTCCTTTCAAATGGCTGAGCAGAACTTTTTGCATTGTGGCCAGTTACATGCTGTCAACCTCCCCGCAAAAGAAATTATGGTCTCTTTTTGGTTCAAAATAATGTACATCTGAGTCACTGCCAGATGCCCCTTTCCATTGTGAATGCAAATCTTGAGTCTTTCTGTATTTTCTCAGAAAAAAAATAATCATATTCAGGGTTGTCCTCTGTTTCCAACTTTACAGCTCACATAGGCATTTTTTGTGGCATGGATACATTTTTTGCTTTACATTGACAAAGAATTACTGAGCAAGGTCAATAAACACAGAATCACTACACTAAAAAGAAATGTCCTTAAGCAGTGATGTCTTTGTGTATGTTGCTTTACTCTTGAGGTTCTACCTGTCACAACAAAACTACCTCTTTGTCAAGGACAGGTGAGAACAGAAACAAATGAATTGAAATCCCTGATATTTTTCCATTACCATCTGCTTATTGTTACATGATGAAGAAGAAAAACATATAATTTAAAATGAAATTTTAATAGAACTCTTATACTTTTTAAAATAAAGCCAAACTTTTTTCTCATCTTCTCATGCTTCATTTATATAATTTCTATTATTTTAGATTCTTTTTCCACATCTTCTCTCTCTCCACCGTTTTTCATCTTCTCTAGCCACCTCCATTTCCTTTTAAGGACAATTCTAAAGAAGTTCAACCTTTAGCAGTTCAAGAAAGACACCACCTCTGGCATCTTCTTTTTCTTTATGCTGTCATAGCATTTTGCTGAAGTCTCCATCCAGTTTTAAAGGAATGGTACAGTCTGTCACACATCTTTAATTTGTCATTTCTTCTAGCTTCCTTCCACTTCTCCTGGTGCCAGTACTTAAATTCCCTGTGGACTTTACTGGCCTCTTCATGAGAAATTAAATAAATACATATTTTTCCTGCATTCAGTCTAGATATGTCTCTCCCACATGACCCAATATAAGATTTATCCTTGGAATCCAGCTGGGAAGTGTCTTGACTATGCCTGTCCTCCCATCTGTCACAAGTAGTTTTACTGGATAGGCACACATCAGTCACGGGGCGGGATATTGAGGGAGGAGGCTGTGCATGAACATATTATTTTAGCAGGCCAGGTTCTCCCTCTGTGGTACTGTTCAAGACAAATCATGTGGAAGGGAACACATGTAATCACTGCAACTGTGCTGAGGATCTAAAGAATCTACTTGATCATGGCATGTTCATCACAATGACAACTGAATCTAGTAAGGACTCTAAGGAATCGATTTTTTACTGATGAATGGAATATATTTATGTTTATGCTGTAAAAGAAAGGGTTAGCAGAGATGGAAAAGAATGGGATGTGAGAGGTATAAAATGAGGGGATAATTCAGACAGATTAGAAGAGCTGAAAGGCAAGAGTTGTTCAAATCTGCATGGGTGGCAAAGGATAATGAACTAAAAGGTAGAGAATGAAAGGCAAGGGAAGGGGGTGGAATGAGATTATATCAGAGTTTTGATTGTCTTATTTTTATTATACTTCATTAAAGAGCCAGTGAGATCCTGTGAAAAGGTGGGGAAAGCTTGATTTGAAAGTCAGATCTGTCATTTAGCTTGCCAGTCAGGTAAGAACAAATTTCAAACAGAATGGCTAAAAAATATTTCCTTAAACCAATGGTTCTTTAAACCAATGGAGGCCATTATTTGGGCTGTGATGTGATTCGATAACTAAAAGATATTATGGATTACTCATGGTGAGTGCTTATGGGATTAAATAAAATTTTCTGCTTTTACATGATTTTCTTAAGTGATGCTGAACATGATGTACAGAACACTGGAACCTGTATTTCCCAAAGGCCATCATGCAATGAGGTATTAGGTAACCACCATTTAAATGAGGGCATATACTAGAAGTGGCCTCTTACGCTTAATGATCTTCTTAATAGAGGATATACCAATTTTGTAGGTGTTATAATTTCTTAAAATGTTTCTTCTTCATTAAACTCAGTTCACTTTCTCATTTTCTTAAATGAAAGATGAATTTAATATTTCACTTTAATTAGGCACTGGAATGATGTCATGTTTAATTAGTTCAGCCTCCCATAGAGATGTGATTTCACACACAGTGTTTTAAACACTTACTAATATTCTATGACATGTTTGAATTTTTTTTTGTTAAAATTGGGGTGCAAACACTAACATTTGACTGTAATATTTTCAGAAATGGGAGATTTAACCATGAGCTTTGGTTACTGCATATTGTCACACTAAAAGGAATAAAAGTTCTTTGCAAACAAGGCAAAAACTCCATCCACCTCAATCATCCTTTTAGCTAGGAATATTTTAGGCTGTTTTATTGCTTTCATGATACCCATTCCTTGAAATAAAACAGAGGATCTGAGGCCTATTTTTTACTTATTTTTATTCTTTATCTAAAAAATATAAGTTGCTATTTTCAGATGGGTGGTAACTGGTGAAAAAACAGGCAAACAGAGCAGTTCTTCATAGGATGAGGAATGTGAGAGTGATATCTGGACAAAACAAGAGTTCTTGGTTTGTCTCTTGCCTTGCTACTGCCAGAAGGGTGTGCTTTAGGATATCAGGGCACTCATGATATAAACTGGACTGCTTAAGAGAATAAGGTGGCAATTTTCTGAATTTTTCCATGTTGTTATTACTTTGCACATGGCTGCATAGAAAGGAGTATACTCATTTGAGTCAATGTGCTCATTGTTTGTTTTCCATATAAAACTCGTGTTAGAAACATTTTGGTTTCAACTGGGCTAGAGATAATTTTCTTCCTAACCGGTGACACAGTGTGCTGGTTTTGATTTAGGATGAGAATAATGCTGATAATACACCATTTTAGTTGTTGCTATGTGGCACTTACCTTATGACAAGGACTTTTCAGCTTCCCAACCTCTGCCAGTGATCAGGTGCACAAGAAGCTTGGAGGGAACACAGCCAGGACATCTGACCTGAACTGAGCAAAAGGATATTCCATACCACAGAACATCATGCTCAGTATGTAAAATGGGGAATTTAGGTCAGCAGGGGCCGATTGCTGCTCAGGGATGGGTTGGGCATCGTTGAATGGTGAGCAACTTGAATATGCATCAATTGTTTCTCTTAGGCTTCATTCCTCTCCTTTTTTCATTTTCATGGCTTTACTACTACTACTATCACCACTGTTACCACTGTTTGGTTTTTGGTTTTGTGTTTGTTTTTGTTTTTGGCGGGTTTTTTTGGGTGTGGTTTTTTTTGTTTTTTGTGGGTTTTTTTGTTTGTTTGTTTTTTAATTTTTTATTTTTTTCTTATCTCAACCTACAGGTTTTGCATTTTTCCAATTCTATTCCATATGCCACTGTCTGGGTCTGGGAGGACTGTGTGAGCAAGTGGTTGTATGAAACCTAGTTGTTATCTGGAGTTAAACCATGACAATTTTGTATTCAGACATTAACTTTTATGACCAGAAATCCCATAAAACCAGCTGTCTCTTATAGTCTAAGCTTGTACTTAAAAGTGAAAACTGCTTGGCTCCTTTCACCTTGTTTACCCTCTAGACCTGTAGATGTTTTGGACCAAACACACTGCTGAAAAACAAATAATACTTGCTTTGTTCAACAGCTTTTGCTGTTGAGGTTTTCTCTCCAAGCATATCAGCCCTCTTTTTGAAAAAAATAAGCAATGACAAGACAACACTGCCAAGCTGAAAAGGGTTATGGAGGACTAGTGTCAGGTCTGCTATTCACCTCCAGGAAGGGTCTAGGGTAGTACTGGTTTTCATGTTGGAAACGTTCTAGGAAAGAGTTGCTGCCAGGCCTTTATGTTTCTGCCCATAACTAGTTGTTCACCACCAGAGAAAAATGGTGAAATTTCACATGCCTTGCTCCAAGAGATCCTTTTGTAGAGCTCCATTATCATTATGTTCGAGGGGCTGCAAATAAAAAAGTGTCTATTGGTTTTTCACTTAACAAAAAGAATCCACTGTGAAGTTACAGCTTTTGAAAATTAACTGGGCACATGATCTAGTTGCTACAGAAACCTCCCTGGAATTAAATAAAAAGCAAGCAGAGGGAGCATTGATGAGTGCTAACTTACAGAAAATTAAGATTCATTGATTTGTGGCAATTGACACCACCTCCCACTTTTATTTATTAGCAAAATGTTTGGAAGGAGGTATCTCTTACTTTGCCCCCTGGACAAAAGTACATTCACAATCACTGCTTTGTAGTTATGGTGCATTAGTCATATTAGCCTGGCTAATAAAAGAAGAGTTATTATTGTACTGAGACCTATCTGCCACAGACATAAGCAGTGTGGTCACTCTCTCCCATAATGTTACTCAGTGTTGCAGTCCCTCAGAAGGCACAAAACAATGTACAGTGTTTTAACCTTGACTGACTGCCAGGTGCCCACCCAGCTGCTCTCTCACTCCCCCTCCTCAGCAGGACAGGTATAGAAAACAAGATTAAAGGCTCATGAAAGAAAGATTGCTCACCACAGACTATCACAGGCAAAAGAGACTTGGGATTATTAAGAGTAGGATAGTGAGAAACAAAAACAAGACTAAAAGCACCTTGTTCTCTTTTCCCCCTTCTTCACAGGCACATCTCTACTGATTCTTTTTCCATCTCCTCCCACCAGCAGGTCAGGGAAATTGGGAATTATGTGCTTAGTGCACAGCATTTTGCTGTTCCTTCCTTATCACATTGTCCCTGCCATAGGGTACAGCCCTTCACAAATTGATCCAGCACGGGCCCCTTCCACTGGCTGAAGCTCTTCAAGAGATGCTCCAATGTGAGTTCTTCCCATGGGGGGCTATCCCTCAGAAAAAATCTGCTCCAGCATGAGTGCCTTAGGGGCCACAGTTCCTGCCAGGAGCTGAATCCAGCATGGGCTCTCCATGGTCTGCAACTTCTTTCAAGGCACATCCACCTGTTCTATGCTGGGTCTGCATGCACTGCACTGTAGATACCTCCTTCAGCCTGGTTCTCTGTGGGGTGCAGGACAACAAGGCAAGCCATTGTGGTCTTCTGCGAGAGCTGAAGGGGAATCTCTGCTCTGGCACTTCCTTTCTCTTCTTTTTCACTGACCTTGATGTCCATGAAGCTTTTCCTCTCACATATTCTCAGCTGTTTCACACAGTCTCAGTGCACTGTTCTTTTGCCCTTTCTTAACCACATTATCACAGGGGTGCCACCAGCATCCCTGATGGGTTCATATTTGGCCAGTGGCAGATCCAGTTTGAAGCCAGCTGGAACTGTCTCTGTCCATGGTGGGAGCGGCTCCTGATGTCTTCTCCCAGAGGCCAGTCCTGCAGCAACACCCTCCCAGTCAACACCTTGACGTGTACACCACATACAAAGCATTTTTGTGAAACATGAATTATCTATCTTGGATACTTTTTCTAAGGATGACCTTATAATATAATAGAAACTAGATTCAACTTCTTTATGACTGGCTGTTTCTGCTGAACCCTTAAAAGGCTGAAACAGAGAAAAAGTGGGATGCTTACCCCACACCTGGCTTTAGATCAGCATTTTTTACTATGAAGCTGATGGGTACAGTCTGGTTGCCCAACAAAAAAGAAAGTCTGTAAAATCTTTCTACAAAAGTTCTGCAGCAAGCTAAATCCTGGGAGTTGAAAGCCTCTTTTTTCACTGAAAAAGGCACTTAAGCCCAACTGAATAAAGCTTTCTCTCCAATTTATCTTTGTCATTATCACCAGTTCTTATAAAGATGTATGATTTTTCCTTTTGTGTGGCAGCTCTTTCTGCTTTGTGTCTAACGCAGCTCATCCACTTCTTGTCTGCTGTGGTTTCCATCTGTTAGTAGGTGGAGGACCATGAAAGTAGGGAGGGTGAGGATGAAAATGCTTTATCAACTGGAAAGGTCCAGAGCAGAAGAAGAACAATGAGTACTTCTTGTATCCTCTGTATTTTGATAAATCAAAAATTATGATCTATCTTCCCCTGATATAACAGTTACCTCTTTAAACCAGATTTAATGAGGTATCTTCACAGACAGAGGTGTGTAGTTTTTTCCTTAAGAGAAACAACATTTTATAATCTGATAGGTAATCTGTCATTCTGAATGTGAGGGAGGACAGAATACAGAATCACAGAATCATTTAGGTTGGAAAAGACTTTTGAGATCATCAGGTCCAACCTATGGCTGAATACAACCATGTCAATTAGAACATGGCACACATCCAGGCTTTCCTTAAATACCTTCAGGGATGGTGACACCACCCTGATCAGCCCATTTCAACATCTAATATACTTTCTGTGAAGAAATTCCTCCTAATATCCAGCCTAAACCTTCCCTGGTGCAGCTTGAGACTCTGTCCTGTTGTCCTGTCCCTGCTTACATGGGAGAAGAGGCTGACCCCTTCCTAGCTACAACCTACTTTCGGGCTGTTATGGAGAGCAATAAGGTCCCTCCTCAGCTTCCTTTTCTTCAGGCTAGACAAGCTCAGCTTCCTCAGCTGCTTCTCACAGGACTTGTGCTCTAGATCTTTCACCAGCTCCATTGCCCTTCTCTGGACACACTCCAGCATCTCAATGCCATTACTGAATTGAGGGGCCCAGAACTGGACACAGAACTTGAGGTGTGGCCTCACCAGAGCTGAGCACAGGGGAAAAGTCCCTTCCTTATTCTTATTGGCCACATTGTTGCTGATACAGGCCAGGATGGCATTTGCCTTCTTGGCCACCGGAGCACATTGCACACCTCTGACACATACTCATTGCTTTAAATGCTTGCTGAAAACAATATAGTCCCAACACAAGGTAATCATTCTCTGAACAACCTGGTCTAGGGAGAGGTTTCCCTGTCCATAGCAGGGGAGATTGGAGCTAGATGGAGCTAGATTAAGGTCCCTTCCAATCCATCCACTCTTATGACTGTATGGTTCTATTATTAGTGCAGTCTTTTATTGCACATGACATATCTCTGCCAAGTAGACGATGTCCCACTGGTGATACCCAGTGGGTTTAGTTAATCACAGTTTAATGAACCACTAGATCATAGCATGTCCTTCTACCTCGGCACTGTCTAAAAAGATAAGTGGAGCTTCTGTTGACCTTAAAAGTCCAGGTTGTTTCTGTTGTTGTTATTGCAGTTTACCCTGTGTTGTTCTTGCATGGATGGAAAAGATATATAGACTGTTTCTAAATCAGAAAGAGAAGAAAATTACTGTGAAGTCCAGTGCAAATCATTGTTACATCCGAAGGTGTTCAGTGAAGTGTCGAGTTTTGCTGTTTAACTCCTACTTGCAGTAGCAATATACTCAGTAGGTCACAGAAACCTGGTGATGTCTGTTTTCTTGAGCTGACTTTGCCATTTACTAGGAACAGTAAGTGGGTCAGGAGTTAGGGACTTTAGTAAGTGAAATCTTGTTATTGATACTCCTCTCCCCTCTTTGTTCTCTGTGCATAGAAATCGCTTTATATTGTTAATTCCTATCAGATGATGGGGCTTTTTTTCCCCTAAATTTGCATTACACACTATGTGACATTCTTCACGAGTAAAGTATCTCTCATCTTCTGGAGATAGAAGGCCTGCATAATTGGGGAATTTTTAGACATATGTGCCAGAATGCAGTTTTTATTACTTAAGAACCTCATGAAAATGCAGCTAATTGACAATTAACTGCTTCTTTCCATCTTAATTATTAAACTTCAGGAAATTATGAATAAGAGCATGGAGATTTGTTTCTCTGTAAGTAATAGAGTGTGTGCACAACACCAAAAATCACAGTAAAATATTTCCCTAATAATGTCAAGAACTAGTCACAGGCATTCTGCCTTCAGGAAGCAATTAAGAATTTTTTTTCCAGAGGGGATATCTGCTAAAAGTACTTTTCAAAACAAGTTAATCAGAGTGGGTAGGAATTAATTTTTTTACCTTCAGATGCCTAGGGACATTTTTCACCTAGTGTGAAGAAGGAAATGTGGAGAGGCTTCTCTAATATGAAAATTTTAAAAAATGTTGTGTCCATAAGGAAAGGAACTACCTTGCCCAAGACTCTCTCCTGATATAAAACAAACAAGCAAAAATAATATTTTTTATAAAGACCTCAGCATTAGAGAAGATATTTGAAAATGTTTGTGGGGAGGAGGAAGATCAGAGGCAGTATGTGTCTGGTGTCACCAGGGAACAAGGATATCAGCAGGTCATATGTAAAATAAGAGCTAACTAATGCTACATCATATGCATTAACTGTGGGCCCTTGGGACTGGAGTTCAGAAAATATTAGACTTCTATCAGAGCACAGTATTTGCTGTTTGGTGCATTCTCATCTCCTTTCTTCTCTTGCTATGAGGTATTGGTAGTTCCAAGATTTTAATTTCCTAGTCGTGGAGTTGTATGTATGCACAATAATTTGGGAGGTGAAGAGTAAACAGGGAAAGGAATTACTTATCTGGTAATGTGAGTGCCCTTTCAGACATTCAAGGAGAAAATTGTTATTTCCTCATGCCTGAACTGTATGGATAAAAACAGGTGAAATCATAGGCAAAGCAAAGAATAACTTCATCTTCCAGAGAGGCACTGGAAGTGCTCTGCAGTTTTGTGATTAAATATCCAATTGAGAGATTAGCATTAGATCAGTAGCTATTTCACATGACTGAGCATGGGGAGTAAGGCCACACCTATGTTTCATAAATTTTAAGACATTTATCTGTCTTACCTACTTGGAAAGATGTTGTGGTGTGTTGTTCATTATCATTGGAGTTGGTTCATTCTGTTACCCCCATTGCTAAAAATAGTTTGGTCTGGGACAGAAAGAAAGAAAAAACGTTTGGTTGTCCCCCAGCCAATAACATAAAAATTGTAAGGTTCTAGGATATCACTGTACAATTACCTAAATTAACCTAAAAGGAGTCCTGTTGTTGAAGGACTAAACTTATAAGTGATTCTGCTTGGCTACTACTGCCCACTTAGAGATGTGTGAGTCCAATACAGATGAATAAGTAAAGTTATGATAAATGTTTAATTACAGCTGAAAACAAGCATTCACCAAAAAAAAAAAAAAATCAAAATAAAATCACAGTTTTCGTCAGCCAGACTCTGCTCTGCTCTTTTGTATAGTGTGTTCCTCTGCCTTTTCTCCATTACCTTTGACCCTTTTAAAGTACATCTTATTTAGATGATCAGGCTCTAGAAAGCTGCTATTCAGTGCATGGTCTGAGGGTTGTAGCAAAATATGTCAAAGTAGAACTCTGCACAATGCACTAAATCAGCTAACCATACCATCTACATAGTCAGCCCAAGAGACCTCAGATCTGAGCTTTGGAAGTAATTGAAGATGAAAGCAAGAATATATTTGATGCAGGAGTGCATTATTGGGTAGGTAATAGATAGGACAGGTCCTGAAAATTTGATCCTGTGTGTTGGCAGCTGTGGAGAACGTCAAGGGAGATGAGAAGTTATCTTGTGTCAGAGCAGCTGCCTTCCAAGATCCTGGCCTACAGATTGCACATCACAGAATTTGTACCCAGAATTACCCTAACTACACAATAAAATATTTAGCTCCTTGGGGTGGATCTATGGAGTCCAGTTGACATACATGGTCATTCATCAGGTTTTACATTAACTCTGGTCAAGTCTTTGGTTATTTGTGGTGCTCCTGGTGTGTATTTCAGTTTAATTTCACCCAGAAGGTGACTGCATGCAGTCAAAGACTGCTCTGAGATGTGAGCCAAGTGGGTAAAATGGGGATGGTTGGGAGCATCACTTTAAAAGCACACTTCTGGTTTAAAATAAACTGCTAATGCACATGCACACAACAGAGATATTAAGTGCATGGAATAGTCTTGCTGTACCAAAATCTTTTTCTGAACTTATCTTTCCTTTTCAATGCAGACATATCAGGAAAGATGGCCTGACAACTGACACCATTCTGACAACAGTCAGAATATTTAAATGCCAGTTATCACAAAGGCGAACTTTTCGACAGAAAGTACAGAAATCTTTTTCCTGGAGAACAGGAGTTTTAATCAGGTTAAAACTCAATGACTGTAAGGAGGGTCTCCAGTGTAACATTCTGGAGTTTTGTGCATTTTAAGGTCAGAAAGAGGCAACTTTACTTTCTCTGTAACATGGGCCTTAGATTTCACAGAGGGATCCTTGCACAGAGCCCTTTAAATACAGTTCATGCTGCAAATGCTCTTTTCTTATTTTCAGAACTCCCAGTGAAAGGCAAGATATTACTCTCAAAGGGACTCTACAGCAGCTATTGATTACTCTTGCTACCAAATGTACAACCTGCATGCAAGGTCCAAAACAAGAACATTGAGATTAGTAAGATTCAAGTATTCCTGGTAAATTTTTTATGTAATAAATAGAGGGGCTTCAATGAAAGTGATTTTGCCCACATTTTTATATTCATTGCACATGCTAGTATGGATACAAGCAACTGTTTGTTTTATTAAATGCTGTGTTGAGTTTCCTTGAATTTTGAAATGAGATTCCAGGACAGAAGAGCATTACTTCACTATGTATTTTTTTCAAATATAATACTTCACTATGTATTTTTTCAAAAATGTAAGACAGGTAGCAGGAAAGTGACTTCAAGGACTATCTCTCCACCTGATGGATGGTGAAGATTCCAAGCTGTTGATGTTGAATACACTGCTAGAAGCAGTGTTCAGAAGTTCAGAAGCAGAACTGCCTGGAAAATTTATTTTCTTTTATGGTGGAAGCCTAATGGCAATGTTAAGTTAGCTTCAATTCAAGGGTCTGATTCACCATTCTATGGGTTGCACAAGGACCTTTATGAGTAGTTTCAAAAGGCGATGGAGTGGGTCCTGGGAAAAAAGCCTTGCAGATAAGTGTAGAGACACTCTATGGCCATTGTATCTTCCAGCAATTGCTTCAAAATAAAATTAAATATACATACCTGGCTGATAGAGGCAGAACACAGTCAGTATTTCTCCTGAAGCATCCATTTCAGGAAACCTACAGAGCCTTCAGATAATGGTTTGATATAAAATAACATTGAATTCACCCTTTCAGCTATAGATCACCTTGACTGTTCCTGGATAGGCATGAATAAGCTTCCCGAGCAAAGGAGTCTTTTTGATTATTGTCCAGAGATCTCAAGGATATTAATTTCTTTTTTGACCTACAGATCTTCCATGTCTAAACACCTCATGCAGTCAGGTTGATTTGAATGCTGAAATTCCAGCAGTGAAATTTGTGCATTTGGCTGCACAAATGGCCACATTATTGAAAGTGTTTGACTTGAATATCTATTTTAGGAAAATCTCCACAATATCTAATTGCTGGTTTTATCAGTCTTCCCTCTCATCTTCTAGTTGCAAATGCTTTGTTCAGTGGTGCTTTGCATATTTTATTTCACGCTTGCAGTATCTCATATTTATGTTAATATATGTCTGCACAAACAATTTAGTAGTACAGGAAAAATAGTCAGATACACAGCATAAAGATTTGCTTCTAGTCAGACTTCCTCACATATTTTGGTACAATATATTCTGCATTGCTATCTGGACATAAGAAAAAGTTTACCTGAAATATTGTTTAGGTGTCACTCAATTAACAATCCTTTCAGCTTGAAATCATTGACAGGGTGCTTTCTTACACCACCATTGCTGAAAACAGAAGTTTTTGCTTCAGCTTTGATTTGTTACTATGGGTCTAAACTGGATATCTTTAGGTCTGTAAAATTTCAGCCAGAAAAGAGATGGATTGTGACCCTGCTAAGTGAGTTTCATGGCAGGCATGCCATAAAAAATAGAAATTAATAAAGTAGAATTTACTATAAATTTGATTATTTATTTTTGCTTTTGCGTTGTTTTTTTTTTTCTGATTGGATTGCTTTTTCCTGTATTTTAACTGTTATCTTTATGGCTGCGGATTTATCAGATGGATAGATAGACTTTATGTAACTGCCAGGAATGGCAATTATATAGGCATTTGCATTGGAGACTTCCCCTGTGGACCTGCTTTTATAGCGGCAGCTGATCTGAGCAGATGGAAATTAGAAGCCAGAGGGATACACGGAAAATCACACCGTGAGAAAACTCTGAAAAAGATGTAACCTGTCTGTTGGACTGTAAAATTGACTGGGGATGGCATGTGGCAGTCTGTCCTCAGCTGCCTAATTTATCCAGTCTGATTGACAATGCCATTAGATTGAGTAGATGTCCTTCCTAAGTGTGTACTATTATAAAACTTTTGAAGTAGCGTAGAAGAAGGAAACATTCCAGCAACAGCAAAAGCTTCTGTGCTTCTCCTAGTTCCAAGGTGATGAGATCATAAGGAAGCATGTCCATGTGTTTCTATCATTCAGAGTCTTTGTATGTGGTTACACTGCTTTTGGGTGTGTGTATTATTATATATCCTGAAAGTTAAAGAGGTAACTTTTTTAGTTAATGCTTTTTTAATATTGTATCTGATGTGGTTGCTGTTGTCCTTCACTTCTGTGTACAAATAGAAGAAAACCTGACCTTGCTTATAGGAAGAATGTGCTGTTGCTGTGCTTAATCCTTCATGACATTGGAGAAATCACAAAGTTCTGCAAGTTCCATTTTTATGGTGCATGCAGCTTATATTATGCAAATGAAACTGTGCTTTTCAAATACACTAATAATAAAGTTTATCCAGATGAGCTCAGTGTAAAAAAAGTAGCTAATCTCTTTCTTTGATGAACACTTCAAGATGCTCTTCAAAAGTAATTTGTAGGTGAAAGAGAAAGAAACTGGTGCTCACATAAGCAGGAGAAGTATGGAGTTTTTTCTTGCTTGTTGTGAAAGATAAGAATAGCCAGACATTGCCAGCGATGGTTCAGCTTTGTATCTGTTTTGTATCTGGGCTGGGAAGAAGTATCAAATCAGAATGCAATATCTTGCATACTGAAAAGTGCACTGTACACTTATGCACTTTTGTCTCCTAGAACTTTTTGACAATTTTAGAAAGGTGTGAATAAAATAATCCAGTGTCAAAACCAGATTTCAAAAAGAAATCTTTCACTTCTATTGTGTTTTTATTTGATAAAAATATTTTGATTTGTCTGCAATTTGTCCTAAGATCTGATCCAAACCTACTCTCTTTCAATTTGAACCCATTCTTTTTTGTCCTGTCACTACATGCTCTTGTAAGTAGTCTTGCCTCATCATTCCTGTTCCCTTCCTGTTCCTTTTCTGTGTATGATTTAGCTGGTTTTTTTGTATTTCCTTTTTATTTTCTGGTTTCCTTATTTCAGATTTCAGATACCAGAGAAATTATGTAACCAATGATATGATGTGCTCTCCCCCCCTTAAATCTGTGTGAAGAAACGTTCCAAATTAGTAGGAGAGAATTTACAAGTGAATATAATTTTAAGACTTCTACACTATGATCTGTCACATTTCCACATCTAAGGTCAAGCTGTTCCTTCACCTCTGATGAAGTCTGAGCCTCAAATATTTATTTATTACCCATATCTCTTGACTGCTGGAGTGAAAATGCTGTAGTCACATTTACTTTTGAGATTAATAGTTCCATTTTTCTGTCTATACTAGAGATTGTGGTGTTTATTTAGTTTCATAATATGACAAGTGCCCATCTAAATGAGCAAGATACTTCTAAAGAATACTTAAACAAAATCAATATATTTTTAAAAATCCCACAAACTGCAAAACCACATCACTTCATGTCTGTTTGCTTCAAAAGGCATTTTGACTTTAACTCACATAATGTGTCCCATGAGTGGGTGACTCAGAGCATGTCAATGAGATAACTGCAATTTTAATCTAGACTTCACCTACTTGAATATTACCATTAACAGTTATGTCATTGTTACTTAGTGGTTGCCTTTTGCTAATGGGTTAAGCTAGCTTTATGTATCAGGTTTTAATATCTATAAACATCTGTTCAAAACAGTTTTCGTCTTCAGTCCTGACAATGATGCCCATGCTGTGTCAGACAGGTTGGAGGGAACGTGGAAGCACAGTCAGGTTGCTTTAGTTCAGTAATTGTGTATATCAAGAGCCCTGAAGACCACATGACAGCTAATTTTGTGATGAGGACTTCACAGAGCTGTGGGGGACACTGCAAGGACTCACCTACACAGAAACCTTACCATTGCAACAGGTGTAGGAATTGGTACTAATCAAAATTCTATGATCTGGAATTATATGCCTATTTTCAGTCTGAACAGAGCTGTAGCATCAGTGCTATTAGTATTCCCCACACCTATGTAGTAGAGAAATTAATTATTTTTTTATTCTAAAAATCAAAATAGTCTCAGATTATATATTGGCAGAGCTGTACAATTGTCTCCATGGGAGCTTTCCCAGTGCTGAAAGTGTTTGAGGTAGCTGCTGAATTCCAGTGAGATATTCCAGATTTCTGGAAATTAGGTTTTTTTGTTCAGATTGTATCATAAGCTGTTCAAATACAAATTAAAGTCTTTTCAGAGAAATAAAAATACTTATGATAAAAATTTAAAAATATTTAAGACAAAAAAAATTGTGTTCAGGTATGAGAATGTTCCCTTTTCTTTTCTTTTTTTTTTTTTTTTTTTTTAAGGAATGCTATTAATGAAAAGATTACAAAGGGTAATGAAAAATCCTCCAGGAAGCTATCAATAAGTTTGCAGTTTTTTAGGGGAGGCACTGTGAACTTGAACAGGTTGGAAGTTGAACTAGGTGTATGACTACTTTCTGCTCTGGGAACCTTTTATTGAACTGTTCCACTTGCACTACCAGGCAATTGCTCTTTTACTCCACTGATGGCAATCATGGCTAGTAAAAGATTAAAAGGCTGCCTAATCTTCACACTCCTGCCAGTGGCAATCAACAGAGAAAGGTGATGCAGGGTCTATGAGCTGAATAGGGAATGGTGAGCACTTTTCAGTGCTAATAGTGGCAAGCAGAGGAAAAAGGCACTCCACTTTGAGTGGTATTAAACTGTGAGCTCCTGAAGAGTGCAGTGGTTTTGGGGTGCTGCTCCTGCTGACTGCTGGTGGAATTGCTAGGGCTGCCCAAGCAGGAGCTGGCTTTGCCTTTAGGCAGCTGTGACTCTGCCAGGGGCTGTGGAGGGGCCCGGGGAGGGCAGAGGCAGCTGCAGCAGCTACAGAGAGGCAGTTTCTACCTGACCTGACTTGAAACCACACTGAGCTCAGGGGGTTTACTGCACCCTTTGCATTTGACTGAATGTGCTCCCAGTGGGCTCCTGAGCCCTGTGCTGTGACACTCTGCCTGCAGAGCTGGCACATCTCCCTGTGTCAGTCCCCACGTGTGCACTTCTGCAGTGACTCTGGTGCACTGACAGCTTTACTACCTCACTGCCCTGCTATGGCTGGGTCCTTTGGCAGGGTTACCTCAGCCCTGGGCAGATGCCTAGATGTTTTTATTGCTGAAAGGAAAAAATGGTGTATCTGAGGTAGGAGCACGAGATGGCTTTGTGTAAGTGCAGTCAAGGCTCTAGACTAATTCTGCAGAAGCTAACAAAAAGTAAATGTTTCCATCTGATTTACTACCATATGATGGTAGTAAAACATTTGGTTGCAACCCTTGGCTCTATAAACTTTTATCAACCCTGAAGCCGTGTAGACCTTGCAATGTATTTGTCCACTTAGCAGCAGCAGTTGATATAGGTGTTTGCTTCCAGCCCAGTAACAAAGGTTGTTGATGATTTTTCTGTGACATTCTCATATTAATCCCTGCAGGAGACATGGTGAAAGTTGGCTTTAAAACAACAGTATAATTCAAAGTATATTTCCAGGGCAGAAGAAGTGCCAGTGCTGTCAAAGCAAATGGCGGGGTGTATGCAGCAGAATATACTTTTTGTGCAAGGTAGCAAAAACCAGAAGGCTAAAATTAAATTATCAAATCCTCAAACTTGCCTTGTTTGAAAGTGTTTCTACTATTTCATTGTTTTTCATGAAACTGTTTTATCTTGTGTTCTTTATTGTGCCGAGTGCCTTTTGAAGTAAATGAGTTCAGTCACTCTCTGTCTCCCTACCCCATGAGAAACAGTATTTACTGATGTGCATGACCTTGTCAGAATTTACGGTGCTGGCACAAGCAGCTGGGCTGTAACTATAATTCTCTCCAGAGAAGGCGGAGCAGTTCAAGCGTTTGGGGTGACAGATAGGGCCATGGTGACTTTTCCTTCAGGAATAAGGAACAGCAGCACTGTCTCCTTCACTCAGTGCAAACACTTTTGGTTTAGATTAAAGATGATATCATTTAGAGCTTTCTATTGGCAGTGATTTGTTCCCTGAATTATTGCTATACTTACATGACTGTATCTTAACCCATTGCTAACATGTGATCTTATTCTTCTCCTGGACAGCTGCCTATGTTTAGAGTAACAGAGGTTTTCTTCAGAGGATTAGAGCTTGCTGGAAGCCTTACAACAATTTCTTTTTCTATGAAATGTGTTGGTTTGTCAGAAAGCAATATGTTCTGTAGCAATATTCTTTTTTGTACCTGAGAGTTTCCTTCTGGGTTCCAAGTTGATCTAAGAAAACATCAGAAGAGCTGTTCTTGAAACCATTTTCTATTTAGGGGGTATAGAGCTTCAAAGTCTTCTTCTGCCCTCTATTTTCCTGCAAAGGACTCAGATCTTCAAAAGATGGGGTAGCCAAGTAATTATATTAACTTTTATAAAAAATTAAAGAAAAGAAATGAAGTTGTAATTCCTCAAAATTATAATAAATTTTCTCAGTTGTATTACTGCAGAAAGAAGCATTTCCACCAAAAAGCTGATTTAGTAACCTCTGTAAAGCCAAGTTTTTACCAGTTGCACCATGGTAGCTGTTTCTTCTACATCCCCAAGGAATACTTCCTTAAGGAGATCTTCTTTCAGTACCCAGATTTTGAGACTGAGTTAAGACCTGGACTCACCATTAGTCTGCTTTTGAAGCAATATGGAAGGCATATAGCCTGTTCCCTCAAGGACCATCTGTTTTGTAGCAATGCATTTTCCTAGATGCTATGGTGGGCTGGAGTGTTTCTGACAGTGCCAGTGAAGAAATGGAAGCACATGGTGGAGTCTAGGCAGAGCCAAAACCTTCTGTGATAATATCATGTTGCCTTCACTCCACATGCAGCCCATTTCCAGTCTTAAACACATTAGTTGTCCCATCCCTTCCTTATCCAGCAAAGCAGTTAAGCATATGCTTAAGTCAAATTGCTGCCAGTCTGATTTAAGTAGCACTTAAACCAAGCACATTCTTAAATGCTTATATGACTGTGGAGGGATTGAAACATGTGCTTAACGTTCACTGCATGCTAGTACACTTTCTGGATGGGAACTCTAAAAATGGGAAGGACTAAAGCTATTTTATTTCATTGTACTAGTGTTCCTTCAAATGAAGATGGCTGTTAGAATGGGATAGCTTAGTTCAGACTGAGTTTAATAGGATTGCTACAACCTATCAACTTTTTCAAGTTAATAGATATTTGAAGGTAGTTAATTCCATTGCAGGGGTGAATTTTGGAGGGTGTGGTAAACTACAGTCACTCTAGATGAAAGATTAGAATAAAACAATTCATTTCAAAACAGTATGATTTTTAAGAAAATTTTATCCTAGACAGTGAGCAAGGTCTGAATAATATGATATAAAGGGATAACACAAGGAATTCACTTGTAACTTCAGCAGTAAACAAAGACTATGGTTTTCATTTGAAAGTATGAAATAAAGAAATTTCAGTCCTGTTTTGACTGGAAAAGTTCAATAATAACTGAATCAGTCATTTCCATAAAAGTTCCAAAACACAGAATCACAGAACCAAAGAATGGTTTGGTTTGGTTTTTGGCTTGGTTTGTTTTGGTTTGCTTTGGAAGGGACCCTCAAGATCACCTAGTTCCAACCTCCCTGGTGTGATCAGGGTGACCTTTCACCAGAACAAGTTCCTCAGAGTCCCATCCAACATGGTGCCGCTTCTCTTTCCCCGGCTAGCTGATGACAAGGGGTGGGGGGGGCAGCAGATTCCCCCTGGAGCTCCATTGAATCCCAGTTGTCAATTGTTTCAGCGCAATATAAAACACAGGCAGCGCGCACGGGTCCCAGGGAAACTTTATTTGATGGTAAACTTCCCCTTTTCCTCTCCTGGGACCCCGATCAAGGGGCAAACAAAGACTTATATGTGGGGGAAGGTCTCAGGGGAAGGCACAACTTTCAACAAATCAGGAGAGTTGGGAGTAAAAAACCAGGCAGGGATTCACAATAGTGAACCAATAAAATTCCAAGGGAGGAAAAACAGTTTCAGTAAACAGCTAAAGTTTGGACAAATAGAAACTAGAAACTATCTGACGAAATAACTGGGAAAAGGCGGAGACTAAAGGAAAACAGCACCAAGAAAAACCACCAAATCAGAAATCAAACCATAAACCTACTAATAAAACAAAAAGCACGATACAACAACATGGGACTTTTAACACATCCAGAGATGGAACATCCACAACTCTCTGGATCACCCTCAAAGTAATGAATTTCTTCCTAACATCTATTCTAAACTGACTCTTTCAGACCAGGGCACACACACAAAAAAATGTATTATTTGTATTGTATATTATACAATACAATTGTATATACATCATATATTATAAATGTATAATATGTATAATCTTTGTATTATCTAATAAAAACTATATTATTCACATTGGACCTTCTGATAATATCTTGAAATGTATTCAAGCATTATAACCTGAAAAGTTAAATTATCAATACTTTTCATCATTACCTAAATAGTTGTATTTTAATTTTTTGTTTTTCCCAGAAAGCTCTTTCTTCAGCTATTGTGGTCCTCCTAGAATTTCTTGTTTTTCTTTAAGACTTTATCTCAGGATTAGAGTTAAGCTTAGTAAATAAGATTAAAAAAATTAATTCCCAAACCTTGACTTGTTAACAATGTATTTCTTGTAAAGGATAAAAGGACTACTGAATAAATTCAGCTTCAGAGAAGTGGGAGTCTGGCAGATTTAAACAAACTTAGTGGGAGCAGTTGGCATGCTGAGTGCTAGAGACCTCATCCAGAGGAAGAAAATTCTGGGCTAAGAGAAATGTCATGAATTTCTGCAGGGAGAAATATAAAGTGAGAGGAACATTGCCATTTACTGGTGCTGCTTGGGAACTGGTTTAAGACCACTCTTGTTTGAAGGACCTGGAAGGATAATGGGTGCCAAATTCAAAATGAAGCAGCAGGGAGCATTTCTATGATCAAAACAAGCTTTGTGCCATTTATTACCTGGAAAAAACCCAGTTATGTTCATGCAGTCATTTGTAGACTTTTTTTCTTAAGCACCTGACTGAGTTCTACACAACACTGAGTGTGTGAAATTAGCACTACTATTCAGAATAATAATTCTTATTAAGTAGGAGTTAATGGAGGAGGTCGATATGTCACAAAAATTCACACAGCATTTTCATGCAATGGAGATATTTGATTACTGTATGTGGTACCAGATCTGATGCTAATCAACATTTTCATCAATGGTCTAGAAGAATCATTAAAGCAAAATGAATTTTCAAGATAACACTGGCATTACTACATTGGCAAATGAACAGTGTGGATGGGTCATCTAGTCCTCCTGATCACTTGATAGTTTAGGTCCTTTTTAATATTAGAATTCTTGCTGTGGTTTAAAGCAAATATATATACACCTAGAAAAAAATATGTTAATTCCACAACTTAAAAATGGTGTTTTGTCTCAGTTCCAGTGACTTTGAAAAGAAAAATAGCTTAAAAATGTGTAAAGAAAAATTGTGAACCTTGAACATGTTATTAGGGAAACACAAGTAAGATACAAATGACTATATCAAAATGGAGGTGGGAGTCTGAGTTGATTTTATTCAGTGTAAGACATTATGATGTTTTCAGAAATTTTTTTATAAAATGTTGGGGTCCAGAGTTTTCAAAGGGAAAGTTAATACTACAGTTATAGAATTTATTAAAGAACTGGAGAACACTTCCATGAAATAATTAAATACGTAAATAAACTTAAATCTTAAAGTTTAAACTTAAATACTTCCTCGAGATATTCCTCATCTTTTCATTGCTGTTTTTAAGTACCAAAGTGAAGACAGATATGAATACAATAAGAAAGGTGCTGGTTTTGAGCAGTCTCCACCCAGAAATTGCCCTGCTGATGTAAAAATATTATTGCTGTGGGCAGATAGACAATGCTGTTTGCAAACGCAGTCAAGTGACATGAAGCTGAGGTATAGAAAACAATATAAATTGTTCTTTAGCCTTGTGTGTTGGAAAAGTAGACCATCTATGACTAAATAATGACCTGTGATAGATAGAGACCCTCTGCAGAATATACTTAAGATTCCTGCCCTGCTGTGGGGAAGATCAAAGCAGAGCAGTAACCTGTGCTTGAGTAGATCCCTGATATACAAGCAAAACCAGCAGGTTCAGCGATCCTCAGCATGGACTGAGATCCACAGTGTCAGCATTCCCTCTTGTGTGCCACTGTCCAGGTGCTGCTTTGGGGATCCCTCAATTACAAGGTAACAAAAATAAAATTACCCTTCATTTGTGTTTTTTTGTGGCTGTTCCTGCCACTTGCCTGTGCAAGCTTATACAATTTTCTCTCTGAAATGTTTTTTCTATGCTCTGAATATAATAGAGGAAGTGCTTTACAGTGTTCAGCTCTGCTAGATTCTCCTGTCTAGCTATTTTCTCACCAGGAAAGGGTTCTTTAGTCTAGGGGAGAAAAAAAATAGGAGATGAAACTGGAGCCAGAAAAATTCAAAATGTTAAAAAAACCCATTTTTAACAGCTAGATGGACTAGATCAATGGCAAAGGAAAACAAAAAAAAGATAAGAGACATCATAGTGTCCCTTTTCTCATTTCCTCATTCAAGACTGCGTGTATATTGAAATCTGTGCTTTAGTCAATGGCATCTAATTCTTCATTAAGCACCAGTAAGTGAGCTATAGAAGGGTGACTTAGTGAAAATAATTTATGACATCCAGAGATTCAGAATAAATTATTTTATATAATAATATTTTATTTATACTATGGTCATTATTTTATAGTCAGAGCGAGCCTTGAACAGTGTAAATCTGTTATTTCAGCTGCCAATTTTTGCCTGCTAATATCCCACCATGTCTCTGCAACTGAGATACTCTTCAATGTTCCACTGATCAATCACCGAAGTAGTGTTCCTCAAGCATTCTTATAAATAGTAGAAAGGCCTCCTATTTATGTTTTTCATCACAGGGCTCCAAATTTCCACCAAACAGAAAATATCAACATTTGTGTACAGTAATAATAACCTAAAAGCAAACTATACAAAATCCTCTTCTTATTAACAAGCTGAAACATGATTTCCCCATAATTATAATAACTTTTCAGAAGCAATAAGAATGAAAAATAAAGAAATAAAAATTAATAAATAGTCTCAATAAAACAAAAACAAAACCATATTGTGCTGTAGTACTTAAAATTCATGTTGTAAGCACCTTCACCAGCTTTTGCATTTCCAATTGCACCAACTCTTTTATGTCATAATTTTTTTCCATAAATACATGGGCTTATATATCCTTGGGGGACTGATGGTCTCGGTGTGTTAAGTACCAAAAGTGGTTCTAACTTAGCTTAGAGAGAACCCTTGCCAATATTTTGTGAGCTCTCTCTTTTTTTTATCCTTCAAGTTTCAAAGGACTTGATCAGATCACACTTGCCATATCCTCAGATCAATCTGACTGATTTATTTTCTGATACTAGACAAGCATGGATTTAGACCAAATATGATTATCATATAATAATTAAAATTTCCATTCAGCTATAAAAACAATTGCAAAAGAAATCCATAAAATCATAACTAGAAAGAAAGGTTTTTACTTTTTAAGTTCAAAGAATAATTACAAATGAGAACTCCACAAGACTAACACCTTGTGAGTGGTACCTCGGTATTGATACTGGAATCATACTCAACTCAGTCAACTCAAGAGACTGAAACTGAAATGGCAGTCACATTTTTTGACTTAATATATGTGGAAATGTCTTCAGTAGTTCCTTTTGTAATGTCATTTCACGGAAATATTTCAAAGCTAGATTTCACTGATCCTAGTCTGGGCTATGGACATTTATCATGGAAAGCATTTTGACTCTTTTTGTTCAGAAATACTGAAAATTCATTTGGACTCAGATCATAAAAATACCATAAGTGATGGAAATTCTTTTATTTTAGTTGCTGTTCAAGACTGTGTGAAATATGTACTATATGATAGCAATGCATTTTTCAGTATTGACTGTTTGAAATCTCATATTTGGAGACATTCTAAATTTGCACTGTTTCACATCTGAACCTATAATTCTTCCATGGGTAAAATTAAAACCTGGATAGTGCTTTTGCAACACAATAAATTGCTATTTTTATCATGACTCAGGTACAATATCTCTTTGTTAATCAAATATTCATGTTGAAAGAATTTTTTTTTTTTACTCTGCTGCATCTCTAACAATATCTCTAAGTCATCTGTGTTCTCTATATTTTCTCTCCCATATAGGTGGAATTCTTCATTCTCCCTTCAGTTTATTTTTCCTGAGCTGAGCTATTTGATGTAGAAAAACTCGGATGTCAACGGATGAATGTGATCATATTCCTGTAGTCATGAAATAAGATTAGATATTATTTTCTTAGTGATGATATCAAAGGGTCAAATTTTTAGATGTGAAGTAAAATACTTCCATTATAACTAGAGTTGTTTGAGTAAATGACTAATACAAAGTTTAGCAATGTGAAATGGAATATGAGATATAATTTGGCTGTCTGTTTATTTACTCCCAGTGGGGCCTAAGAGTGCTTTTTGGTTTGAATGGTTTCATTACACCAATTTGAAACCTATGCAGCTTCTTCTGTGGCAGTAAACAGTACTATCTTCTGCACCTTCAGAGATAAATTTATAGAACTATAGAATCATAGAATGATTTGAGTTGAAAAGAATCTTAAAGTCATCTAGTTCCAACCCCCTGCTATGGACAGGGACACCTTTTAATAGACCAAATAGCTCAGAGCTCCATCCAAGCTTCCATTGAGAATTTCTGGGCCTGAGACACCTACAACTTCGCTGGGCAACCTATTCCAGTGCCCCACCACTCTCACAGGAAAGAAAAATCTTCTTAATATCTAATGTAAACTTTTCAGTCTAAAGATATTCTCACTTATTCTCTCACTCCATACCCTCAAAAAAATTCCCTCTCCAGCTTTCTTGTAGGCCCCCTTTAGGTACTAGAAAGTGCTCTAAGGTGCCCCCTGTAGCCTTCTCTTCTCCAGGCAGAATAAACCCAATTCTCTCATCCTCTCAGCATAGAAAAGGTGATCCAGTCTCTGATATTCTCTGTGGCATCCTCTGGACTTTCTCAAACAGGTCCATGTCCTTGTGTTGGGGACCCAGACCTGGACACAGCAAGAGCAGAGGAAGGGGGCAGAATCCCCTCCCTTGCCCTGCTGGCCATCCTGCTTTTGATGCAGCCCAGGATACAACTGGCTTTCTGGGCTGTGAGTGCACGCATTGTCATGTTGAGCTTCTCATCCACCAACAGCCCCAAGCCCTTCTCCTCAGGGCTGCTCTCAATCTTTTTTCTACCCAGCCTACCAGCCTGCACTTGTGCAGCTGCATCTCTTGAACAGGAGCATGCCTAACGTAAATTTTAGGCCTGCCTGAAACACTCACACATGACTAAAAATTAGTATTAAAAGGCTTTTAAGCCAGAAAGATATTTCTGGAGTTCTCAGCACACAGGCTGGGTTTCCCTCAGTATTTGCCTCTAGCAAGTCTACCTACTTGTTTCATAAACTTATATAAGGTTAACTGAGATTATTGTGTGGTCACACACTGCTTTGAAATCAGTTTTGAGCCTGGGCATCAAATTGCTGATTTGCAGTGTTTGCCTATTTAATAAAGACATAAGTGTGAAAAGCTACTATTCTTTTCCTATTTTTCTGTCTGGAAAACTGTTCTTTTGCTTATTAGGAAGTCTCTTCCTCACACTCCTGCAGTTTTGAAGCTTTGAAACCACTTAATGTCCAGCAGATTAGATTGTTTGCATATCCTAACACCCCCTACAGCCAGGAAATTTGGTCTTTCTATTAATGTGCTATATAATATTTTTTTCTGCACAAACTGCCATTCCACGAGTGGTTGTTGTCCCAGTGGAGACATGGCAGAAGGACTGTCATCTTCCTGTTGAATAACATAACACTGTTTGATTCAGGAGTTTAGAGAGTTTTTCTAATAAGGGGCATAAGCTATATAACAGCTTTAGCTTTTTGCACTGTTTGCAGCTTGAGGCCTGAGCTCTATATGCTGCTGAGGGCTTGTGCAAGTTTTGTTTTGAGCAGATGGAACTACTCAGAGTGCATCAAGTTAAAGACATAGACAATTCTTTTCAGGATCCAACCCCTGAGAGGACTCCTGACATCTTATAACCTTCTAGCTTGATTGCTCTCCACCCTGCAGAGCACCCGTGGGATTTGCACACTCTTCTAAGCATTCCACACAGACATTTCCTATTGATGCTTGCTCCTTGGCTTTCTGTAATGAAATATGCTGTTGAGTTCAGACAGGGAGAGAGATTTCAGTGTTGACATGGTTGGGAAGTCTTGAGACTTGCAATCTGCTACTCTGGTAGTGATAGCTTTGAAATAATAATAGAAGTTTTTAGGAGTGGAAAGATTTTAATTTATAATGGCAAACTGATGTCAGAGGTGGTAGACTCTACCACACACAGAAAAGCTGTAATTAAGGGATTATTTGACTCTATTACAAAGGCAGAGTACTTTAATGCATTATCAGGGTCAAGGGTTCAAAATGCGTTCTGAGATCCAGAGGGCAAGGATCTGTTTCACTGTGCTTAAAACAGGCAAGCTGAAATCTCATTAGAACATAAAGGTGCTGTATCAAGTAAAACTAAAGATTAGCTAGCTCACTGATTCCTACAGTGGCCTGGTGTGCATGTCCATGTCAGGAGCTGAGCATCTCCTTTTGACTCTTTCGTGATACAGTTGGTGGTTTTCTCTTAATCTAGCTAAAATTCTGTCACCTTTTTTGAGGCACTAGACAGAAGTTGTCAAAGGCAAAAGTCACGTTGTAGGTATAAGAGAACAGGCAGTGACAGGATCAGAAGAAGAGCAAAAGGAAAAGTTTAGGAGTACTAAAAAGGTAAGGGGAAAGAAAACAAAAGTAAAAAATAGTTAAACTCATTCAACTTAATTTTTCCCACTCATTCAAGATACTGTCAGTCCTTTTGTCTCAACTCACCTTGGCAGAGCTCTTCCTCCATTGTCATAGAATTCAGAATCACAGGCCTTTGGCTTCCCCCATTTTCAAAACTATTTTGTTTATAAGATTTTTTGTGGGAAACCACAAATTTATTTTTACACATACAGAGAGAAGCATTAGAAGTGGGGTAAAAGCAAAATCATCTAGCAGCTGTGGACAGAATTGTTTAACTATGTCTCTGTAACCTTTTACAGAGAAAACTGTGAATCTAGAGTCTCAACATTTTTATTTACAAATTGTTAAAATTCTGATAAAGCAAGTATCTTTACCCTCTTTAGTGACAAATCCTCATAATTTAAAAACTACTTCAAAACAAAAATGCTGCCAGCAATTGAATCCTTTTCCATATTTTAATCATTTAACTTTCAAATGACTAGAGGGTTGTGCTATAGATCTAAAGATCCCATTCCTGAAGATGACTCATATATGAGTAAATATAACCCTACAAGATATTAGTTCTGAGATCTTTAATTAAAAACAAAAAGGAAGAAATTACTTCCAAAAGTAAGTGTTAGTCTCATTAAATCACAATCTTAAAACTTTGGATATGCAAGCATTCTGACTATAGCCTATGCCCATCTAATTAATTCTCCTGACATTAATTATAAAATCATGGTATTTATTAACTTTTTTTTTCTACACAGGAAAAAAGCTATATTTGCATAGAACAAATAAGTTTCAGGGGTAGTTCTGGCTAGGCCAACAGGTATCTATTAAGAGAAACGCACCTTACCTCACCCTCCATAAGTGTTCTGAAGCTTCATTTTTTTTAATATGTAGACAGTATAAAAATGTTCCAAAGACATTACCTGAAGAAAAACCCTAAAGAAATTAATCATGTTGTCCCTGACTCATGATTTAAATGATAGATACAAAGGTGTACAAAGCCCCTCATTGAAAAATGTTGATAAACAGAAATAATTAATCTCTGTTAACAAAGTGAATGTTGCATCACATGTGTTAAATGATGAAGCAATTACAGATCGTTTAATGATGCAGAAATACAAGGGACTGTAGGCAATCCCGGTCAAGCAGCTTTAATTCTGTCATTTCTTAATATCTGAGCACTTGATTTTGCAATGTTAAAGTTTCTTCCACTCCTCTGCCTTTTTTTTTGTCACTTAATGTTCATGGAAAGAGGATCTTTACCATACAGACTTGTGCCATGATTCAAAATTAGTGACAATTTGTGATGAAGTTTGTAACATTATTAGAAATAAAAGCTGGTTAGAATCAGAAGTAAAAGATGGCCTAGAAAAGTCATTACACAAAGCAGCTCAGAGTTTTAACAAATAATATACATACTGCTCGTCAGATAAAATGTGTCTCCAGGGGCAAATTAATAAATGTCCTGATAAACATACAGTGTTTTTCCCAGCCTTTCCTCATATTGCCTTCTCACATTTAGCAGTAGGTAAGTAAGAACTGAGATTTAATTTGGTCTTTCAGCAGACTCCAGCTACTTCTCCTGCATCACTATTCCTTGTGGCAGCACTGACTTGATGGAACTTTCCTTTAAAAGACAGAGGCCTGCTCCAGAGTCTGTTTTCTCATTACCTCATTTTTGCAAAAAATTTATTTCTTCATAGCTCTCAAAAACTTGTGTTTTTTCTTCAAAAAGTAGAAATTTCAGCTACCAAACTGCAATAGCCCTTTGAGTGCAGCATGATCCACCTGCCAGTCAATCAATATAATGATATGTCACTGTAACCCAGGAATTGATGCAGCCTTGGTGGAACATCCACAGGCAAACAGCATGCAGTCCTCTTAATGTGAAAGGTCTGAACAACACACAGAGAAGCATTTGAAATTAGAGTATTTTACACCTGGTAGGAAAAGCTGGATGGGTGGAGAGATGGGCTAAACATCATTGAAAATGTCTGCTCTGTTAAGAGGCACCCTTCTCTCCCAGTCTTTGAGAACAATATATCTCAACTCCAATTAAAACAAGAGTGTGTTCTCTGCTATAAGCAGGCTGTCCTTCATTTTAATTACAGACTCTAACAAGGCAAGTCTGTTGATGCAAAACAGAAGAAAAAAATAATGCAGCAGAAAAATTTCAATATCTTAATGGGGACCCCTGCAGTTTTGATTCAAGACATTTGTTCAGCAGAACCTGAATTACGAGCCCAGGATCATGTCCTGGCACCACAGTAAGGTTAAAATATAACTGATGGATCAGAAGAACTATGTTTCCCTACTGCTGTTTCCTTTTTGCTCTGCTTAACATAACTTTATCCCAGGGATGTGGCCTGAATATATGTTCTTCACAATGTCTACTTGTGTAATGTCTACATGCAAAACTTGATTGTGTAAGGTAGAATGGAGGTTCTTGGGGCAAAGAGAAGTGAATTTATTATGTTACAGCATCAGCAACTGACTTAGGGAGAAATATAGAGGTCTGATTTGAGAGACAGGAAATTGATACAGAAAAAAATAATACACTGATTCCTTAGGAATTCTTTGCTGCAGTTGTTAGACAAGATACATTTTCCCTGTTATGTATTATTCTATTATTATATTATATACATATGCTAACATAAAATATTTTACATCGGTACTTTTGCTGATTATTTCCCAAAATACATGTGCATAAGAGTCTGGTTTAAATTACTCCACATGGATGATGAGTAGAATCTTCCATTAATTATAACAATATTTAATTTTGGTTTTATGGAGATCTGTATTTAGCTCCCCTGCTTCTCTCTGGGGAGACTCCATCAGAAGTCCTGTATCCAGTTCTGGCATCTACTGTGCAAAAAAAAAAAAAACGTGGATCTGCTGGAGGGATCAGAGGGAAGCAATACCTCCATCCAATTCTGGCATCTACTGTGCAAAAAAAAACCAAACCGTGGATCTGCTGGAGTGATCAGAGGGCAGCAACACCTCTCCTATGATGACAGGCTGGAAGAGTAGGGGGTTTTCAGCCTGGAGAAGAGAAAGCTCTGGGGAGATTTTATGGCAGCTTTCAGTAGTTAAGAGGGCTTATTAAAATGATGGGGACAAGCATCTTATCAGGACCTGTTGTGATTGGATGAGGAGCTACAGTTTTAAACTACAAGACCATAGTTATAAGGGATGTATTCATATAAGGGATATTTTCAGCTGCTTGCTAGTGCTTCTTCCTGTCAGGTTAACATACCTGATAAATGGTTTTCTTGTTCACCTTACAGAGCTTTGGGTGTAATTTAAATGCCTACTTCTAGTGTATAGTCTTTGTTTGCCTGATGAGCCTACAGATGTACTTGAAGACAGAGAGGGAAAAATTATATTTATACTATATATATATATATATATATATATACACACACACACACACACACATACACACATATACATGTCCACATGGACAGTGCAATGGAATTGACAATTGCTCTTTTTGGATTGTGGAGATTCTAATTATGACCAAGATAAAGGACCAACTGGCTCAGAAGGGCTACATCCTGTCTCGGAGTCTTCTTAGAAACTCTTTTGAACAGTTTTATCCTTGTGTGGAGAAAGCAAATTCTTTCATTGCAAAACTGTATGTCAGGGAATGAGTGCCTTCATGCGGCGCCACAGTAAGACATGCAGTAGTGCCTGACAAAGGCTACAGGGTAGTACTTGTATAGACAGGGAGGCAAAAAATCTACCTCCCAGGAAAATGAAAGCACCAGTCCCTGAGAAAGAACTAAAGTGCTTTTGAAGAAGGTTGAAAAAATCTTGCAACCTAATGCCTGGAAAGCACAGAGTTCTCTGAAGCACTTTGAATGTCAAAGTTCTCCTTCTGTTCTGTGTTGTAGTTTGTAGTTTTAGTTTGTAACAATTAAAACTAACAGTAATATATCACAAAAACTTGTGGAACAATATTTTATGGCTGTTCTACATAGTTGTATTTCCACTAGGCAAATCCTGGTATGTCTTGCAGCTGTAAAAATGCAACTGTCGTTTTATTATCCCCGTTACAGAGCATCCTTCATTATTTATAGAGATTGTGTTTGCAAAGACAAATGACTTCTGTTCTTTCCAGAAGCAATAACAAAGTGATAACACTTTTTGTTAACAACAACCAATTTCTTCCTTAGCCCCTGAGCTTGCTGCATTCTCATCTAATCGTGTGGTTTCATAGGTAGTTTGACAGACTGCACCATTGTATTTATTACCTGTCATAGGTTAAGGATCGTTTTTTGTCCACTTCCATTTTCCACTCTAATTATGTTGGTAATAAAGCATTTCTTGAAATTAATTCAGTTATGTGTTTTGGATGTAATTTTTCCAGCAGATACATAAATACTTATGCTAGTATATGGATTATTTTAGTAGAATATATTGTGTTCTGAGAGATCACAGTGATCACACTTTGAAAAATAGTGATGTGGGCTAAATCCTTAAACTGTTGTCTTTATCAGACAAACATTGAGAGGAGTTCTTTGATGTATATTACACAATGATTATTCACTATAAAAAGCATTATTTCTTAATGACTTTGCATAACAGACATTAATGCTATGAAGCTAACTTTCAAGCTTTCAAGCACTCATTCTCTGATAGTGTTTCCTACTTGTGAGCCTCATGGAGGAGCTTTTGCACAGTATTCCAATAATCTCTATAAAAATGACAGCAAAATTTATCAGTCTAGTGAGGAAACAAGCAGAAAAATCATGCAAAGAATCCAAGGATATACTGAGAAGAATTAACCATGAGAAACATATTTCCTTTTTGGGGAAAGGCAAGTGGAAGCTGAAAGAAAGAATTTTAAACAAGCAGGGACCTGGATGTTGCCTAAGGTTTACTTTGTTTTGTGTCTTTAAAATAAAATGCATATTTTTAGATGAGGAGCATAGTTTATGCTTTGAGCCACTGCTAAGTGCATGAAGGATTACATTATTCAGTGATAGCAAAGTAAATATTAATTTGCACAAGGGCTATATTTTAGGCAAGGCGTCAACAGAGCAGAACAAGTAGAATTTTACAGTAATTAGAAAACATAGCAAGTCTGCAGTGATGAAATGTGAATTTTTCAGTGGACTTCAGAAAAATGTTCATGCACAATGTACAAAAAAGCCAGTCTTGACAGCCATGCTTGACAGTAAATCTAATGAATGGAAATTAGATCATAAGGATGGATTTAGCTTTAGCTTTGCTATTACTTTGCTGCGTATATGATAGGGAAGAGAACAGGGATAATGAGATTTTATTCTGTTTTCATCTTTGATTGCAGAACTCAGAAAAAAATTACTACATTTCTAGTTGTATTCTGTTATATCAGTATAAAAAAATTGTCAGTGTAGACGTGAAGATAACGACTGTAAGTCTAATAACTAATTTTTCCTTGTCAATGACTAGCTGTTGTGTTTGATAGAATCTGCTTGGAAATCAGTTCTCCTCTTTTCCTGTTTCGGTGTGATGGACATACCCAACCCTCATTTAAATGTTGTTCTAGCAATAGAAATGGACTGAACTTGTTCCATGTTTTGCTTTGGAATTTTCAAACCTGTCTGCCTGATTCAAAGTAGATTCCACATATCTGCTGAAGCATGAGCTGCAATTAAGCAACAGTGCTGCATTTTGAGATGTTCTGAGCTAAAGTCTGTACAGAATCTCGTCAAATTAACAAGATTATTTTACAGAAGTCTATGTTTTTCAGTAATGTTGAAGGTTGCAATAATTAAAACTGATATGTTTATGTCATTAAGTCATTAGTCTGATCCTAAAACCAGAAAAATACATTAATACAGTGGAGTCCTAGACATATAAGGTGAGATTTATCAGAATGAGAAAAGAGTTTTGCTGCTGCTATTCAGGTGCTACAGCATTTTACCAGGGACTGTGAGTGAATCAGATGGAGTCAGTAGTTGTCCAAGGTCCCTTGAGTACATGGTACTGGCAGATGTGTGTGGCTCACTGCACCTTCCCTCATCGTAGGGTGCTACTGCTGCCTGTCAGAGATCAAAGCAAAGCCAAGCTGTAAGAGTACAGCAATCCTTGCATTTCCCATTTTCAGGAGTCCAAGGGTATCCTTGTCTTCTGCTTCAGGGCAAAAAACTGCCTTTGAGAAATCTCCATGTCCTTTTCTTCCCCTTGCTCATGTATTATGAGCTCCTGTAGGTGGACAGTATAAGTAACCAATGTTCCACAATTGTGACAAGCACATAAATAAGTTTTAACAAAATAAATGTTTGGAGTGTTGAACCTGGAAAGATTGGTTTTTTGAGACATGGGAGCTTTTCTAAAAATTTTGAATTATTTTCCCCATTGGATATTTGGTTTAAAATCTGGGAAAAAAGGGAAATGAAGATTCAGTGCAGAATGAACTTTTTTTTTTTTCTGACAATAGAGAGCCTAGAAGACATGCTGTGTGTTTGGTATAAGTTATGGTGAAAAGGAGTAATTTTATGATTCTCAGCATTGAATTTAGCTTGTCTTTTAAGGATCTAACCATCTACTTCTAAACAAATGGGAAAAAACCTCAACAAAACAGATTAAAAAACCCAAACAAAACAACAGAAAAAAACTAAAACCAACAAACAAACAAAACCTAACCAACCAACCAACCAAGAACCACAACTCAAAAAAATCTAACCAACCAACCAACCAACCAAGAACCACAACTCAAAAAAAATCCCCAAAAAAACCAAAACAAAATAAATTAAAAAAACCCAAAACAAACAAACAAACAAACAAAACCAAACCAAAATAAAACAAAAACAACAACAAAAAACCACCAAAAACCCAAAACAAACAAACAAAAATAACCCCAAACCCAAACCAAACAAAAAATCCCACCAAAACTGCTAGGGGTTTACAGTGAAGTAAGGCACAGTAGACTCTCAAGACCACTCTTTTACCAAATTTTCAAAACAAGAAATACAAAGGATTTTTGAAATTAAGATGTTGGAATAATGGATTGAGACTTTAAAAATGCAGAGGAGGCAATTCAATTACTGAAGCCTTGGAAACCATTAAACAAATATGTCAATCTTATTCCAAGAGGAAATAGGGATTGCTTTAAAATATGAATAGAATCCTTTGGGGTTTAATTACAAATCATCTCACCTAGAATACAATGAAGGTTTATTTTGGAAATATTCCTAGTACTGAGTCATTTGGACTATTCACTTAAGATGTCTGGAACATTGCACTGTAATTTCCAACATTTAAAAGTTATAACCTGCGGCTATTTTAAAACCAGTCTTTTTAAGATCTTATTTTCCTTTTTATACTTGACATAACTGGAGGGAAAATGTAATTGAATTCTATGTATCTTTGTGGGGGGAAGAGGGTGTGTGTGACTAGAGGGTTAAATAAAGGTTATGCTGTACCAGCTTCACTCCTGCAAGAAAATGTAGGTTTTTCTAATGAGTGCTCAGCATGGTCTAGTGAGAATTTTCAATTCCCAACCACTTACACTGCACTTTGTCACCAAAACAAACCCTGCAGACTGGAGTGTAAAAAAAGATAATTTGCTGAAAAAAACACAAGAGATATTAGAAATAAAAGCTGCTCCCACTTTCCCAGCTGCTCATCTGTACCATGATATAGCAAACCAAAGCCCTGACTTTCTCCAATATTACAAAGCAATTTGTGAATCTCAATTCAACAGAAATGTACAGGCTAAGGTTTTACAGCTCTCTCTACTTTATATCTTTTCAGTGCTCCCTGTGTGTCACAACTATAGTACAGTCAGCATGAAAACAGCTTTCATCACCTAGAAATGTAACATCTCCATTTGGGGCTGATGAAGGTCTTTCTCATTACAAACTCAACTTTATTTTCTCCTTCTTTGCCCTATAATTTGTTGTTTAGACAGTTTGAAAATAGACACAGCATGCTGTCGACTGCACTTAGGACTGCTAGGGTGAAGCTTTATTCTCTGCAAAGCCAACCATTAAAATTTACAGGAATTACAGTCATGATTTTTTATATACTTCTGACCCAAAAAAAATTAGAGCTCCTTTGGTATGAGCAGAGATCATGACTGCCCATCAGATTTGTTTTGACTTGTCAAAATATCTCTTCTCAGGCAAACTAATAAATTCTAATTTAAACACTCTGTGTCATACCCCTCTTCCTCAAAACAAGTTTCTCAGATAGCCAGTTGTGTCCTGATAAATTTTACTATTCCATGGAAGAACACAGATGGAAACTGTTCTTGTACTTCCAAGGTGGTTTTTGTCTTCTGCATTTGTCCCTGGAATACAAGAGCAAGTTTTATGTAATAGAGAGGATGAGAATGTCAGGAATTGCTTTCTTTTTGTTGAGAAACATCTTGAATCTTTGATCTAGAAATGATCTTTATTATTTGTGCCAATTGCTACCTCCATCCTCCAATAATCCATTCTCTGCATTTAGGATTATTCATGGAACAGAGATGTTATCCTATGCAAAGGAGAGAAAATTTAACCTCTAATTTATGACTTGGATATTAATCCAGTATCTTCATGGAAATGATAAATTAGTTTTAGGAATATAGAAAACCGAGTAAAACCAATATTTGCTTCTTAGTCTTTTGACACATAGATACCTTGAAAACAAAATAACCTTTTATGTAATATGGCATTTAAAATTATACATTTAAAAGTGAAATTTGTAGGATGTCAGCAAGAATTTGGAATTATTGGGTTTTCTCCTCATGTTTCATGAGCATGTTCTCTCTCACACCTTCTGCACAGAGACAGACTTAACTTCTTGAACCCCTTCCAAATATTCCTTTCTATCCTCTGTTCTTCAAAATCTATCAGATCATAGGCCTAAACTACTGTCATTCTTGGAGGCACCTCTACCACATATTACATAAAGCTTTAAATTCCTAAAGACTTCTTTTCTACTAGCAATGGATAGGGAAAAAAAAAAAAGAAATTTTATGTAACTATGTTTCCTGCTGATTGGTGCTTTTGTCCATCTAAATTTCAGAGGTTGCTGAGCAGCAAGAGTTGATTCTGTATTCCGTTTATATGTATTATTTTTTGTATCTTTTTGTTATCCTTCTCATCCATAGCATGATTGCCTTAAAGGATCATTTCAATACATATTCAGAAGTTACACTTCTGATATACAGGGACAATGAATATGGCTGTTTCTTTATGCAGGCTGATTAATCTACCATAAAAGAAGACAAATACATACATGTATATATATATATATATATATATATATATATAACTCATATTTTGTGCAAAAAGATGCTATTTTTGTAAAGTATATTTTCTCTGTGGAAAAGGCTGCTCTTTTTCCCTGCCCCTTATCTATATTGGATAGCTCATTAACATGCAAAGCACAGATTCTTGGAATAAAAGAACATGTTACTGCTTACCATTTTGATATACCTCATGAAAGAAAAATCAAATGTAATCTAAGGATCCACTATCATAGACTGAGCTGAAAAATGCCATGCCTCACTCAAACATTTTGATTTCTGTGTTAGAAATTAGAAGGTCTCTTGTCTTTTTATTTTTAACAATGAGCCACGTTTTGCTAAAATGTAACATTAGTTGTCTATATACGAGCAGTCATAAGATAGGGTTTAGCAATTCTTATGCCAATTTAGTCTATATTTTTCATTTAATATATAAACGTATAAACTGTTCTAATTTCTAGGTTCCAGGCATAATCAAATAGTTAAGCGTGTAGAAGAATTCCTTCCCTTCCCTTCCCTTCCCTTCCCTTCCCTTCCCTTTTTTTCCTCTTCTACTAAAAAATCAAAGTTTTAGCTTAAAAATTAGTTTAATCTGAAACAAATATTTTAACAAGATATTCTTACACTACTGGGAGAGATTAAATCTTCACATGAAATGAAGTAGGGAAAAACATTCTCAAGCCAGAAAGACTTGGAGAGAAAAGCCATGCCATGTTGAAGAAGTCAGCTGTAGAAGTGGTAAGAGGTGTAAAGAAATAGGAGTGCTAATCACAGAATCATCTGGAAAAGGCCAAAACAAACAAGAGACTTTGCTGATTGGTAGAGAGTGTAGCTTGTCTTCATGCTTCACTATGGTATGATGGAGAAAACCAGTTTTATTGGCAGAAACAGCTGGGTATTGCTCCTCAAGCATTTGCAGAGATATTTAAACTGAGCAGTCACCAATACAGTTAAAATGTCCTGTGGAAACGGTGATGGTATGATTTGCCAGGATCTCAGATGTCTTTCCAGATGATTTCGTGTGCACTGGAAAAGGAATAAACCCTGGCCAGCCCACCACAAAGCTGTCTCTGCTCATCTCTGTGAATCCTTAATTGTATTTTTTGGAAAAACAAATATGACACTGAAAGAGATGGATAACATCGAGTTTGGATTGAGAAACCTTCTGTGTTCAGCTTACCCTACCCAAGAGGAGAAAAAGCTTGTATTCATGCACTCTGTGGGTTGTGCCCTTACATCCCTGCCCTCCTGGTCCAGGCTCCTTAGAAGAAATTGAATTGCCAGGCAGATAGGATTCAGTGCTGCCTGTATTTCTGAATGGAGTGAATGGGAGAAGGGCCCAGGCTGCACATCATCATCCCTACCAGTAAATAAAAGAAGCCCAGGACTTTTACTGTCACTAGGCCCATACAGCAATGATTGCTCTGCCTTGTTACAAACTCCTTGCATATACTCAATGATCAGCTTATTGCTTTCATTGTCAATTTACAGTGACCAACTGTTAGAAATATACTATCTGCTAAGAGTACAAAAATGTGCAGTTATTTCACCATAGTCTGCTAAACTGTGAAAATATGGTTTAGAGTAAATATTTTCACAACAAAATATTGCTGTGAAATTAGAGCTGAACTAAAAATAAAGTTAAATTCTTCTTTTCATTAGTCGGTAAATACTAAATTTAGAGTTGGTTTGTTTCTCTTTTCACCTCCAGGTCTACTCCCATTATCTTGGGAGCAGTTGGGTGTCTTATTGCACTCTTTGACCCTCATACTAATATATTTTTGATCAAACTGAGAATTAGAATCAATTGCAGGTGATGGAATTGATGAAAGGTATATTTTTCCCAACAGATATTTCTGAATCAACTTTGTTACAATAACTTTCTAGCTTACTGGTTGCTGATTGCTAGATGCTAATTTGACATTCTTAAAAGTGAGAGCCATCTTGTTTAAAAAAAAAAAAAGTAATTGGTCTGGTTTGCTAGAGAAAGTGGAGAATGGATAAATTTATGTACTGCAGAGTGATTGTTTTTATGCAAATTTTCAAGAGGTGATTTATACCAGCCATGTCTGTAATTCTTGCTTAAATTTAATAGAATATTTAATGTATATTTAATGTAGAATTCACAAGTAAAAGGTAATGCAAAAAATCAGCAACATAGGCTGATTTTTCAAAATCCTCTTAGGCACAGAGTAGCATTTGTGGTGACATTTGTATGCTTCAGAGAATCTTGGCATGAAGGAATTTTGGATATTCCTGTAATTCTGAATTTATGGGCTAGTTATATTATTCACCTTGGGGAATTCTCTAAGAGCATTCAGTAGTGTCACAAAGCCCAAATAAGGGTCTGTTGTCTTTTGAGCTGTTGGAATATGTGCTTGAGCTGCAGTTTTCCCTGGTTTTTTGTGGTTTTTTGGTTTCTTGGGTTTTTTTGGTTTCTTGGGTTTTGCTTTTGGTTTTTTGGGAGTTTTTTGATGTTGTTTTTTTGTTTGTTTGTTCTGGGTTTTTTGGAGGTTTTTTATTATTTTAGTATTTATTTTATTTTTTTTCTGTATGCTTATACTATATGCAGTGGCAAAAATAATGACTGGAAGCATTTTAGAGACAAAAAAGAAGAACATATTGTATCAGACCTTTTAAGCTCTTTCTCCCTGTGAAGTTTTATGCTGGAAATATTAAAGTTTAGGGCTGGTTTGTTGGTTTCTTTATTTGTAGGGAGTTGAGCTATTCATTGTGTGAGGAGCAGGGCTGAGGTGGGTCACAGCCAACACCCACCTAAATGTAGCATGTGGCACAAAAGCCAAAAGTCCTGACACTCAGCCATGATCTTCTGAATTCAGAAGGGAATATATTGTGATGCATGTAGTGGTTAAATAATTATATATCTGAAAAACACATGGTAAAATATTAAAGTTACTTTTAAAGGTTTTCCATAATTACTGGAAACCAGAAATAAATTGTTTTATTTTTAAAGGCTGGTTATAGGAGACATGTGTTTAGAAATCAGATCAGGCTGGATTTCACAACCCCATTCTTCCAATCTTTTCTTCAAAATTAGTGCAAGATATGTGTTGCTCATTTCTGGACTTTATCTTTAGACCTTTCACTTTCTTTGACGGCATCTCGGTTGAGAATTTATCTTTCATTAGCTCTTAGGTCTCCAGCCATCATCTACTAGTCTTTTGGGACATATTGATCTTTATTCCAGCATTGTCTGACTCACTTGAAGGCTTGTCACCAGAATTTCTTTGAGGGACTGTATCTAGTTTAATATCTGAAGGTTAGACAACACACAATAGACCCTTTCATCTCATCAGCCTAGTCCTAAACCAATACTATCACTGTTTTGCTCTTTTATTTATAGATTTTTATTAGCTTGGATGTGTAGGAGACAAACTTTAAAACAGTCACTAAATGCGGTTTGTTCACTGTTCTTCAGATTCTCATCTCTATTTTGATAAAAGGCATAAGTATTGTAAAAAATAATAAGGTCAAAATGGAATCTTCATTAACATAACACTATCCATCTGATCTGACACACAGACATCTTTTTCACTGGATTTTTGAGTGCTTTTTTAAAGTACCAAATACAAAACACCTCTTTCTCCATTAAGCAGTCAGCAGTAATGGAATATGTGTTTTGTTTTTTTAAGTGATGCTGCTATAAAAACAAAGACCCTATTGGGAAATCCTGATAGAGTCACCTTGCCTTAGATTGAATAATGCACTTAACTAACTTGGAATTAAAAATAAAAACAAGTGTGTGAGGCTTAGGCTTTAGTTGCTTGTTTAATCTGGAGGAAAGTACTGAATGGCTCTGTAACGACTATGTCATTACTCTCAGGACAAAATCTGCTCAAAGAACTGATTAGCAAGAGAGAAAAGCAGAGGTGAAAAGGTGCAGAACAGGGATCAGGGGGACTATTTTTGCATCTTTGCTTTCATATCACGAAAATATTGCAATGTTTGTTCCAGTTTAGTTCTCATAGAACAAAAAACAGCATAAGTCCTACTCACCCTATAATATTTTCTGTGCTATTTGCCAGGTTTCCTTTTTAGAGCACCTCAAATAAAATATGATTACCCATTATTATTTTATAAGAATGAATGCACGCTTCTGCTGACAGAGTGCATTGATGCATGGATCCCCAGCTGATGGATGAGATACTTCTCTGCCTTTCTCAAAACCACGTCTCCCAGATGGTCAGAGCATTGGTAGGAATTCATATACAATAATTTAATAAAACAATACTTTTAGATTCCTTGCCTGATACATATATATAGATCAGTCTGCTTGTTAATGTGCTCCTACTCTTTGAATATGTATTTTTTCAGGCCAGAAATTAAGATAAACTTACATAGTTCTTTTAAAGTCACCAACCAATAATTTATTCCTTGATTCAATGTCCTCTACACTCTGTCTCTGGATCTATTTGGTTTTTTTCCAGGTAAAAGATATTTCAAAATTGACATGAATTTTGGGGCAAACAAAAAAGATTTGCAGTTGTTAGCCTCAGCCCATATCCTCCTTTGCATCTTCCTCATTCACTTCCCCTGCTCTTTTCCAAGTCTGTTTCCAACAGGACAGTGCTTTTCCAGTTTTGACTTTACACAAATTTAGTATTGGTTTATTAACTTTTTTTACATGTTACTATGAGAACTTATAGAATTCTTCTTCCACTCTCGTGTTTCTACATAAATACATACATTTCATGTCTGTTTCCACATTTGGTTTGTCTTTTGCTGGACTGAATAATCCAATCTCTCCCACCATCCTTGGCAAAAAAAAAATAAAAAAAAAAATCTCTGTTTCCTTATATATATAAGATTGCTTTCTGAATCTCTTCAGACTTGAGTTCAATTTTCTTGAGCATGAGTGACCAGAAAATGTCTCCGAAAATAATTTAAAATATTTTTCCTACCTGTGCTAATCTGTGAAGAATCAGAACCTGAATCATATTTATTCCTTTTTAGATATACATAAGAATATTTAGCATCAAAACCTAAACATGGACTGCATGTTTTATACTTCAAAACCATCACTTTGCATATACATAGGAGAAGTGGGAACACATGACTATCGTGACAAAGCAGTACTGTCTAATTTTAGCAGTACTTGTCTGAAACGGTAAAGGTACTGATCTTTTCCTGCTGAGAGTAGCACTGTATGAGCTAATGAGCAATAGAAATAAGGAAAATTCTGATGCAGGCTCATCACTACCTGATGCAAAAGATCTGCTTTTATCCCCAAAAGACAGGCTTTGTAATGTCAGTAGTTACTCTTGCACTGTAATCCTGAAAAGGGAGTCCATAAGAGATGTCTTTGAAATGAGATCCCTTGCTTCAGTGTTGTGAGCTACTGTGATACCTGCCCTGACTGTAAAGTACTTTAAAAAGCCTTAGAACTTTTAAAACTTGCCTTCTTAACGTTGATAGAAACTGTTTTGACACAATGAAGAAACTCTCCCACTAAGCATATCTGGATATGGAAAATATGAAAAATATTTCCATGTAGAAAAACAATCCTTTAATGCTGGGAAAGTCCAGGCTCTGAAACTGCTTTGATGCATGTGACTGTCACACAGATGAGTTTCCTGCGGCAGAGAGAGTGTGGGGGAAAGTGTTAATCCAGCATGCTCCCATTTTTCCAGTAATCATTTGTTGTCGAGTTTGTCACAATCCTCTATTTCTAGTAATGATGCTTTTCTGCCTAAGGTTGGTATGTGCATAATGACTCACAGGTTGCTAAGAAATATAATACTTGAGACTGATATTTTGTAGAAAGATCCAACCAACCAATAAAATCCTTTCACTTGATTTATTAGATCGAGTTGTAGATGTTTTAGTTATTCCCACCCTTGGAAGGAACATGCCAACAACTAGCACTTTCTCACTAAGGTGTGAGATAAACATTAAGTAGGAGTTTGATCTTGCTTGTTCACCATCTTCCCCGCATACCTGAAGGCAAAAAAAAAGACAATCCAGAATCTGGATTTGGTTAACCTTGAAATGCTCATAGTTGGACTAGATGATTGTGTAGGGTCTTTCCAACTGAATTATTCCATTCTACTCTGCTCTGTTGCTCTTTCTGCTATTGTATTCTGTTTTAACTCATACACCTAGGGCACATACCTTTGAAGGCATGACATGCCCTCCACAAAGTGCTAATGTCTCATAATCCCAAGATTACAAAATGACAGGTAGGCAACTGTAGTAGGCTGGATATTTCAGCTTTACACACCTCACATCATGATAAAGAAATTCCATGCTATATACTTGGACTGAGCAATGTCAGTTTTCAGTTCTTATTTTCAACTGCTTTTTATTTTTATTTTTGCAATAACAAGAACAGGAAATGTAAAAATGAAGGAAGTGGAAAATTTGTTTGTAGGAATTCTGTATTAGATTCTTTGTGTGGAATTTTATAAAAAAAAAGTTAGGAACTTCATGCTTTTGTTATAGTAAGTTTAACCCTTTGTTCAGACTTTGGGCACTTACAGAAAAATGTTTTAAAAATTTTTGTCCATGGCATAAGCAAAACAACTGTGAATAATTACTTACTACATAATTGCTTATATAAAAAAATATTATAAGGTGTCTGAGGCAAAACAACAACCAAAGAACATCATCATCAGTTGCCTTCTGAGCTCTCATTGCACTACATATAAAGCATTCTTAATTATGCAAAATCTGTACTAAGAATCCCTCAAGAAAAATTTGCTGGCAGAAACAAGTTGTTTATGCTTTATATCCCCCTTTCTTAGGTAAAACAGTTATTTATTTTAATTTAGCATTAATTACTTTGCTTATGTTCTGAGTCCAATTTCTCTTCTGAGAAATGTTCTTATAAACAAAAGTCATATTTCTGGTTCTACCTCTGTCACTGATTATTAGGTCTGCTTTGCCCAAAACAATAAAGGCTAGAAGTAACATTTCAGTATTATTTATTTTATTTTATAATGTAGTTTAAAATAAGGAAATTTGAAAATTAGGCCTCAGGTGGTGGGAAAATCATGGCTCCCTAACCAAGAGGCTGTGTCAGAAATCTGACTTCCTGAGTTCTAACCTATTCAGTCACTGGTTGTAAACCACAAGGGTTGGAGGTTATCTAAGTTTAAGGCCATTTAAAAGGTGGGAGCTCTAAAATGAGTTACCTCCGTTCGTTTCAACCAGTCTCTTTCCACCAATAAGGAACAAATACAAGTAGACATAAGTGAAAAAATAGGAGTTCACTAACAAGCAAAAGAGCAATGGGCAAAAACCCCAGAATATAATCACTAGATACAAAATTGTTAAATCTCACAAAGCAGGGAAAAAGAGACCCAAAATAGCTTAGCAGCCCCTTCCACACACAAGATGGGGTTTCACAGAGGAGAACATGGCTTGAAAGACAAAGATAAGATGGCATCAACCTTCCCTGCTCCCTGCTTCATTATCTCTCTGGCAGCTGGAACTCCATGGAGAAAGGTAACTGGTATTCTCTGGATCAAGAGCCAGAACTCATGGAAGTCCTCATGGCAGGAGACGGCAGACGACTGGAGTGCCTCAGACACCATGTTTTTCACACTTTGTCCAGGGGCTGTGGTGAGTTGTATTCCTCAGGGGTCAGGACTGGGACCAGTGCTATTTACTATCTTTGCTGGTGACATGAAAAATGGGATTTCTTGCACCTACAGTGAGTTTGCTGACAACTGTGTGGTGCAGTCAAGATGCTGGAGGGAAGGGAAGGAGTGTCAGCCTGAGGGACCTTGGCAGGATTGAAAGGTGGGACTGGGCAAACCTCGTGGAGTTCAACAAAGCCAAGAGCAAGGTTCTGCATCTGGGTTGGGGCAATCCCAAGCACAAGCATAGGCTGAGCAGAGAGTGGATCGAGAACAGATTTGAGAAGAAAAATGTAGGAGTGTTGGTTGACAAGAAGCTCAACATGAACTGTCAATGTGCCCTTGCAGACCAGAAAGACAAATGTTCTGCATCAAAAACAGCATGGCCAGCAGGGTGCTTCCTCTGCTTCCCTCTCACAGACCGCGCCTGGGGTGCTGTGGCTGGCGCTGGGGCTCCCAGCATAGGGGGGACATGAACCTGGTGAAACAAGTCCAGAGGAGAGCCATGAAGATGATCAGAGGGCTGGAGAACTTCTCCTATGAAGACAAAGAGAATTCGAGTTATTTAGCCTGGAAAAGAGAAGGCTCTGAGACACCCTGTAGCAGCCTTTTCATACCTAAAAGGGGCCTACACAGAGCTGGAGAGGGACTTTTTAGAAGGACAGGAAGTGACAGAACTAAGCAGAGTATCTTCAAACTTAAGGAGGGTAGCTTAAATATTAAGAAGAAATTTAAATATTAAGAAGAATAATAATAAGAAATTTTTCATGTGAGGGTGGCAGGACAGTGGAATAAGTTTCCCAGAGAAGCTGTGGATACCCCATCCCTGGAAGTGTTCAGGGGGAGGTTGTATAGGACCATGAGCACCCTGTTGTAGTAGAAGGTGTCCCTGTCCATCGCAGGGAGGTTGAAACTAAATGATATTTAAGATACCTTCTAACCCAAACTATTCTGTGCTTCTAAGATTCTATGACAGACCACCAAGTTCAGTCCACTGTTGATAAGGAAAAAACAAAAAGCCGCTTCCCTGTCTTCTATAGTCTTGATAGTTGTATTCTCTTATCTTCTGGCATCTGTGTTCCACGAGTGCATTATACATCTGATAAAGACTTTGGTTTATTTTTCTCACCTTTTCTCCCCTTCATTACACATGTTATCATCTTTCTAACTTTTCCTTTATTTGAAGCTCTTTTTAATTCTCTGCTCTCTGAGATTTCCTATCCTCTGCCCCTGCTATTTCTTATTTAATCATTCATAATCTTCATGCATTTGAGCCCTCCCTTCCATTCATTGCATTCATTGCATTCATTCTATAAATTTTGCATGCATGACTTGCTTCCTCTCAAGATCCTTATCCTTCTTAGCAGACTTTTTAAAAAACACCTTACAAATATGGGGGCACCATCTTCACTTTTTTATTCCTTGAAATTCAAATTCCGAGAAATGCTGTGGTAAGCTGACTTAAACCATATTAAAATCAAAATTTTAAATGGTTTCATCTGCACTTCTAGGATATTCTTCATGAAGCTGATCTTAGGAAACTTCCTGCTAAAAAATTCGACCTACATGCATCAAATCTGACAAAAACATAACCCTGTATTTTGTTTAGATTTGCTTCAGGAAGCTCTGATCCTCAGAGAAAACATGGGCAATTTTCAAAGTATTGCAAATTGGATTTCCAAGAGAAAGATAAATGAAGTGGTAAAAAACGAAGAACATAAAGACAAATATCCTTTTTCTTCCTTACAATATTTCTATAAACTCATAGTCTTCACTACAAATAAAGTATTTGGTGTATGTTTTTTTTCTTGATATAAAGTTTGATATTGTTGTATAGTTTATGTCTCTACTTGTCTCCAGAACTGAGTGATTTTGTTAGGCTGTATTTAAGTAGTTGTCCGAAGAAGATGTTGTAGTAATTTTACATCTGATTTTTCCCAGCACTCAGGAAATGTAATTTTCTAAGGAAGATATGTTTAAAAAAAAATCCCCCAGCTAATTTTTAAGGATATTACTTCATTTAGCTTTAAGTTTGCTGATTTAACAAATGTTTATTTCTTGAAAAAACACTAAAAGAAATAAAAGCCTCTCATCATTCCTAAACATCTGAGACAATATTTAAGCAGATAATTTCTCTTTAGTAAACTTTCTTCTTTCATCACTATTCTTTCAACACTTTGCTGCAATTTATGCCCAAGATACAAAAGCCCATCAGCTTGGCATTTCTTCACTGTAAACAAAGTGTTCCAAAGTGGTAGTGTAAAATGTATGGAACTTACAAAAATCTTATCTATGCTCTTTCTCTTTGGCTATTTTAACATCTGATTCAGCCTGAATGAAAACTTGACTATCTTGCATTGCAAGACTTTTTTCTTTTTCAAATTTTCTTTATTTAATTTTTTTTTTTGACAAGAGGTCATCTAACTGATTTTCCATCCAGTGTCCTCATACTGAGTAAGAATTACCATAATTAAGCTATCTTTGGCAGATGTTAACTAGCCTGCTTTGGTGATACAATGCACAAGAGATCCATTAGTCTATCCGGAAGACCTTTGCAACTTCTCACGAACTTTAGAAATACAAACCATTTCCTAATATCTAATCTCCTTGTTTTCATATAAAATTGAGTTGGTTTTTTCGCTTTCATTTCCATACGGCAAGTCATAACTGCTCTCTCCAGGACTTTTTTTTTTTCCATACAGAAAAAATATTGTCAGTTTTCATACAAATAAGGCAATAAGGTGTAGAATCATGATAAAATGAAAGGCAAAGCTTCATTCTAGAAGGATTACAGCTAATAAAACCATGCAAATAATTTAGTTCATGGAAACTGTTTTATAAAATCTGTGGAGAAGGATGCATCACCTAGACATTTATATATTATATATGATAAATTATATATTCTGTATTATATATTTTGCAGATTTATGCATCTAGGATGGGGCAACCCTGCACAAACATATAGATTGGGGAATGAGAGGATAGAAAGCATTGCCACAGAAAGGGGACCTGGGGATCCTGGTCAGTTGCAAGCTGAGCATGAGCCAGCAGTGCCCTGGCAGCCAGGAGGCCCAACCTTATCCTGGTTCGGCCAGGCACAGCATTGCAGCTGGGCAAGGGAGGGGATTGTCCTGCTCTGCACTGGGACACCCTCACCTTGAGTGCTGGGGACAGTTTTGGGTGCCACAATATATAAAAGACATGAAGTTATTGGAGAGTGTCCAAAGGAGGGCAACAAAGATGGTGAAGGGTCCAGAGGGTCCTCTGTTGTGACAAGGGAGAAGTCCCTCGACCTGTTTAGTCTGAAGAACAGGAGAAGGGAGTGCTCATTACAGTCTACAACTTGTTTATGAGGGAAGGAGGAGAGGAAGGCACTGATCTCCTTTCTGTGGTTACCAGTGACAGGACCTGAGGAAATGGCCTGAATCTGTGTCAGAGAAGGTTTATGTTGGATATTAGGAAAATTTTCTTCACCCAGAGGCTGGCTGGACACTGGGACAAGCTCCCCAGTGAAATGGTCACAGCACCAAGCCTGACAGAATTCAAGGAAGCATTTGGACAATGCTCTTAGGAACATGGTGTGATGTTTGGGATGGTGCTGTACAAGATTGGGAGCTGGAGTCAATGATCCTTGGGAGTCATTTCAAACTCAGCTTATTCTGTGATTCTGTGATCATTAGATACTCTCTGAACACCTAGCATGATAACTTGAGTGGGATATTTATCTGCTGCTGTAGTATTAATTAATGGTAAGTATTTTTACATTTTTTTAGCACAAATGTTCTGCTTTTCATCTTTATGGTTCTAAAGTAGAGGAATACGTACCTGCTGCCACTGGCAACACTTTCAGCCTGTGTTTCCAATATGCTATAGGTCAGACCAGGCTTCCAGCCATCCACATAAATGGAATTTCCAGTAAATAAGTCACCTGAAAACAAGATGTCAGTGTTGGCCTATGAGATGTAGTCTGTGGTGTCAGAATGGAGTCCATTCCTGTAGACACTCCAGTTCTGTGATGTGAGGGAGCACACATCAGACTTTCCCAATCTGCTCCTTGCTGCCTGAGCACAAAAGTGTGGCATTCTCGGAGTCACTGCTCTGCCTTAGGTTAAGCCCACTGGGAAGAAGTTCATGGACACTGTAACACTCCAGCCTCATAGTGCTTGTGGATGGCCATGCTGTATGTCCTTTTGCCTTTCAGGATCAGAAAAGGTCTCCTATTCACCAAATGCCAGTGAGACCCCAAAATCCGCACTTAAACTGCATATTGTGGAATTTTGGATTCAAGCCTTAGCCTTCAATATACTCTAAGGAATCAGTTTTGGACATCAACTCTCCTTGTCCCCAGAACCAGGTGGTAAATTCTACTGAAGTCTTTCACTGTTACTCTTCATGGAGCTTTTTTTTAGTGACATCTTTCTCTTAGTCACATATGACAGTCCACTGCAAAACAGATATATAAAGTCTAACTTGCACAAGATTGTAAGTTTATGTCCACAAAATAATTTATTTTTTGCCTCTATTTCTCCACCTACAAGATCTGAAGTTGTGAATGTCATTCTACAGATTGAAATATCTAGGACCAGGAAGCACTTTAATTTTATTCACGTTTCCTACTTTAATTTCAATATATCATAATTGTATTAAGAATCACCAAGGTTAAACCAAACCTACAAAGTTCTGTAGGTAACTTTGGTTTTTTAATATTTGCTCCTTGGAAAGTTAAAGTCCCCCTTGAAGTTCAGGTAATATATGGAAATATTTTAGGAAGGCAGGCTTATTCTGAAGAAGAAATTAATATTACATTTAGATGATGGTGTTAATATGTTTCAGCTCTCAGAAATAATACATTTATGGTTTCTTCTGTGGTTTCCCATTTCCCATATCTATCTTTTGTGTCAGGAACCTTTTTTTCACTGTTTGAATTGTAATCTATTGTTCAGCTCTGTAAATTTCTGTAGATATATCCAAATAATGTGAGTTCTAGTGCAAAAGAGAATGTGATGGAATTACCCATGCCTACATTATTTCTTCATAGTGGTGTTGCCTTAATGCTGTGCAAATTCTTGGACTTCATATACCATTAATTTCAACTTACTTTCTTCATCAAAATTCTAAGAGGCAGGCCTTAAAGAGAAAATTATCTCTTCAAAGTAGAAGAAATGTTACTACACCTTCCCTTACCCTCAGGCATGTAGGCACCAAAGCTTTTTTTAAATATCTTGAAAATTGATCTAATGTAAAAAAATGTGAGTTCTTTGTTCCCCCCAAATACATTTTAGAAGAGAGCAATGAATGAACAGGTTTTAGGGGGTTTGCTTTGATAAATGTAATGGGTGATGAGCTGCTGCCCTCAAATATCACCTCTGATCAAGCCCTGTATATAGATAGAACCTATACATAGAAAGGTGAATTGATGTAATTCTTAGAACAACATTTTTCAGCAAATTGTCCCATCAAATAGGGAAATTTTATTCAAGCCTGCAAGTGTGATAAGCCTGACCCTCCAGCTCTGCTTTGAAAGGTCATTTTGATTAGTATGGGCAAAATAGAAAAGTGCCTGGAGTCTTTTGGGATTTAATAGCCAAATGGCCTGATTTTTATGAAGTGTAAAGCATGTACAGATTCTGCTGAACTCAATGAGAGCAGCAGGCATCACAGATTCCTGACATTTGCCAGACCAAGCATTTCCTCACTTAATTCTCTCTTCTCCTTTCCCTCCCCAGCTCTTTTCTCATTACGAAAAAGTAATGGCCTTTGGGACAAAGAACCTGCATTCATGATCCAGTAAATATAATGATTTTAATTTCAATGCTGTATATTGAAAAAACTGTTAAAGTTTCCTTTCAATTAGTCAGAACTGAATTATGTTTCAGACAACATACCAGAGGCCCCTCACAGCATCAACCACAGCCAACTGGCAGTGGGGCCAAAACTATTTAACAGCACAGAGTTCTGTGTGGTTAAATTCATTATGAGTTGTCCATGAAGTATCAACACTCAGACTTAACCTATGAAACTAAGGTTCTCAGCTCTGTTCTAATATTGTACAGGACTGTCATCAAATTAACTTTCTCTGGAAACAAAAATTTCATTGTTCTAATATTCAGACAAGTTGTTGCTCAAGAAGAATGAGAGGATGGAAGAAGGGCTTAGAAATAAGAAGAAAAAATTGCAGCTGTCTTTATTGCAAACACTTTTTAAACAAAATAAATTTAAAATTAACAGTTATTATTTTAGATACAAAAGAACATCACAAATTTAGAACAAATTATACTGAACCAGAACTTTTAGTCACAGAAAAATAGTGGTTTAATTGGTCTAGAACTGTTAAAGCATTGTATGCCATTTCTATAGAAATACTTGTATATTTACTCATACCTGAGAGCAGAAAATCTACCCATGTAAATTTTACATATATTTTTATATCTACACACCAAACATTTCTATCCAAAGATGACCAGATGTACACTAAGGTTCATATTTTTTAACATCATCCATTGAAATAATTTTGCCAGTATAAAACTGCATGTAGTCATGGCAGAGACTTTAAAGTACGAGTTCAAAAACATTTCTTGCCATTTTAAAAATCCATTCAGCTTCTCTGTGCAATGGATTTATGATTTGCATTTATTAGTTTGATTCTTTAATCCACCTCTCTTTTCCCTTTATATTAATTTCGTATTTCATATTTCACTCTGTCAGAATGTATAAACTCTTTCAAAATTATTTAGGAACAAATGATTGAATAAGAAGCCAATGTGACAGAAAAAATGGACATATATAGATATTTCAGGCATGTGACTATCCCAGAGCAAAAGGAGATCAGTCTTGTTTACATTTCTTCCGAAGAAAAATAGGAATGAAGGACAGCAATGTCAAAGGAGGACAGCCAAGAAAAACACACTGCATTGGGAGCTGTGATTATACATTTTACTCAGATTCATTGATGATGCTTTTAGGAATATTTCCATTTTATCAAGACTTCTAAATCACCTGCAGAATGGAATTTGAGACAAACTGCATCAACGCTTTGGCTTGAAGTGGTCTGCTAGGGAATTTCTCAGAGAAAGGCTACCACAGGATTTTTTAACTTCAGTGGGAAGAGAGGGTTTAGTATGTCTTGATATGAAGTCATTTCAGTGCTGACAAGTATCAGTGTAAGAAGAGTAGTTCTTAAATTGGATAAGATTGTAAATAATTGAAAGGACAAGGTACTATTATGTACAATTACAACTCTAAAAATCTCATTAAACTGGGCCTTCACTTAAAATGGCAGATTTATCTGAAAAATCTATAATCTGTCAAAGGTATATGATTTTTTATTTCAGATCAGGCTTGAGAGCAGATAAAAGTGAACAGATGTGGAGAGGAGGCACATACGAACCAATAAAAACCTATTTAGTTGAATAAAAATGGAAACATTAATGATATTATTGAATATGCATTGTTGCAAAAAATTAAAGATAATCATACAGATTTAAATATGACAGATACACTTAATTGTATAAAGGAAAGTGAAAAACAAAACAAAACAAAAAAAACCCCAAACAACTATCCAGTGTATATTTTCTATCCCTTACAATGTAATCAACAAAAAGGTTGTAAAAGAATGATATATTAGAGATGTTGAAGGTATCTTCTCAGAGGTTTTTTTTGTGTACTACAAGAATAAGGGACAGATGAAGAGGAAAATAAGAGTTTTCTAGAGTGGGATAAAAAATTATTGACGTGTTGAGAAAGTCAACTATTCCAAGGTCTGTTTAGGCAGGTCAGCTGCAGCAGGTTGCCTGGGACAGTGTACAGCCTTTGAACATGTCCACAGTTGGAGATTCCATGACTTTTCTGGCCAACCTGTTCTACTATTAGACCACTCTCTCAGTAAAAGGAGGTATTCTTGTGTTTAGATGAAATTAACACTGCTGATAATCAAGAATCTGAATTAGGACAAGTTCTTCTTGTGGGATCAGGTTTAATGTCCAAAGTGAAATGAACTGAGAGCACCCATGATATTCTGTCCACAGAGGTCCAGTTTTATAGATTTAGATTACTCATAATAAGAACACAATAGCAACACAGTTTTGCAGGATGAAGGAAAAGAGAACAGCTCATGTTTGTTGTATTATTTTCTCCTTCCAAGAAGACTGCTCATCTACAATTGATTGAATTCTTTTACCATTTTTGTGCCTCTTTGAAGAATGCACCAGTTTCCTGTGTGTTAAGGGAACTCAATCTCCAGTGCCTCTGACACATGCTATAGAGCACATGCTGCTTGTATTTGAAAGGGTTCAGAGAGTTTAGGAAGTAAGGCCAAAAGGGCCTGCTTACTTTAGGTCAGAACAAGTCCATCATATAAGATCAGGAACAGGAAAGACCAGACAGACCAAAAGTTTGCAGGGTCAGACTACCCTGCAGTATTTTGAAGACAATTAATCTGGTAAGTTTTGCTGTATGAGGCAGGGGAAATCAGACATAGTACCAGACTGTTTGGGAGCCTTGTCAGTATCCTCAGTGAGAAGATTTCTCCGTACATCAAATCCATCAATCAGCAAAGCTATCTGACAGAGACAGATCAGCCAGCCTGAGAGGATTTTCTATACTATGTAATTTCACATTTTTGATAGTCATGAGGAATATGATTAATCACACAGAAAAATATATTAAACAAGAAAATCCTTCCCTGAGTCCCCTGATGGACTGAGAAGGAGATGCTAGAAGGAAATTTGACATGTTGACAACTCACAGACATAAGACTAACTTGTATCTTTGTAATACAAAGATACCAGCCGGAGCTGGTAATATTGTGTGACTTTGAAATCATGCGAGTCCAGACTGTTTCACACATTTTTCTCCCTCCTGTTTGAGTTTCAGAGGTTGAAGATGTATCTGGCCGGTACTAATATTTACACAGTGTATGTGTTGGGCCTTGGTTGAGCTGCTGTGGAGTCTAAATGCTGAGCCAGCTTGGCTACGTAAGTGTACCTATGTGCTGGAGCTGTACAGGGGTAGGAGAAGGAAAAGATGGAGCAATGCATACAGGTTATCCATTGCTCTACAAAGGACATAAAAAGATAAATTTGTGCTGTTGCTAAAGTAGCCTTCACAAAAATGAAGGATGAGCATAAAATTGTAATCTGAGAGCTGCTGATGGATTCACATTTTACTGAATTAGAGAACTAGTAAGTTTGATCTGAGTGTTTTGTAAACAAGTTCTCCATTTTTCAACAGAACAATTAAAAAAAAGTCAAGTTCTTCTAAAAGAAAATGAAATGAAAGAAACCAAAAATCTATTGAAGACACATGGTTTTTTCCCAAAATACCTTAAGAGGGAATTTGGACTTTCTTGGCCTTCAATATAACTGGGCTGTACAGCATACTTAAGAAAAAAAAAAAATAAAATAAAAAGGCATAAAAACCACCCCAAACAATCCAGCTAAAATTGAAGCACAGTCCCTGGTGAAGCATTAGTGTGTTTGAAATAATAACTTGCATAGTCCAAATCATGCCTTTTGTTCATCAACTCTGAAGCTCTGAGCTACACACGGTATTTTGCAAACAAATATTTTATATCCCAGTGACCATCCACCTCTGCACCACAAGACATTAAGCAAACCATGTAATCTGCATGACGTGAAAAGCTGCTCAGAAGCCCCAGGAAAGCAGCCATTTGGACTCAAGGACTGGTATTCAGAGATCCTGATTATGACAACATTGTAGTTTGCTAGTTTGCGCTAGCAATGGAGCTACTCCCTGTATCTCTCCCAGCTGGGGCCAAACACTCTCCCAGTGAACACAAATTAGGAGGCTTGCTGAGTTACTGCTGCCGAGGCACTTTTCAGCCCCTCTGGTAGAAAGCCTGTTCTGAATGCTGTGTTCCATCAATATACAGATTATAAAGCATATTTGTCAGATGGTGGCAGGTTTTGATCTATGGCCAAAAAGAAATCAGATTGCAGAATATTTTGCAGGGGCAAGACTTCAAGAGAAATTACTCTTGATGGAGCACCTTAGACAAGCAACCCATTTTTACATGTTAATTTACATGCTGAAGTGTAATATAAATGTTAAAACCCTAGATGACTTTGGAGCAGGAGAAAAATGTTCCCTTGTACTCCTTCCTGATCCAGACTTACGTATAGCCTCAGTACTTACTCTTTTTTCAGAGCTCTGGCATTTCTTGGGCTTCCATCACTGTCTCTAAATAAAAATTCTAGGGCACAGAGTGGAGTGCAATTCAGGTGATGGCTTAAGGAACTTTGCTTCTTGGCTAAAAACTGCCAAAATCAGCCAATCACAAATTACATTGAAGTAACAATAGATGTTACACCTTCAATTCTTGAATGTTCTTTCAAAAATACTCTCTTTTTAAATGTGGAAAATCCCAACAGACGCCTATGTAACAATTAACTGGACTGCAGAGTGAATAACTGGTTCTGCAGTTTGGTTGAAACGACATCCTAAATGCCTGTGGATTGGAAGGATAAAGGTCTATAGTAACACATCTGCTGGAGATAAAACATCCTTAAAGAACTGTGCTTTAAATATCTGAGGGTATTTTGAATGAAAGATTTAATGGCCATTTTCACACTAATACAATCACATCAGAGGGGGAAAACAGACATAATTTCCCTAATTATATCTGCCAAAAAAGCTGAAGAAATTCTATTTGCATTACTGAAGTAAGAGAATATAAGTGTATCTATGAGCAGCTGGTTAAAACTTTCAGATGGCAAATTATGCATAGACACTTAAATGAGTTTTTAGGTGCCATGCTGTGATGAAGGGAATGTCTTCCAGCTGGGATGTAGTCAGAATAGCTGGTAAACTTTATCACTGTAATGTGATGTAAAATTTATCATTGTATTGCATCAATAATTTGAAAATAGTACTATTTCTTTTTTAATACCCATCTTCCTCTGCTGAGTTCTGTGGGCTAAAAGCGTAATTGCTGAATATCATAGAGATTCCTTGAATCCAGCCTTTTATTTCTCTATTGTGCTACTTCTTTTCCTTACTTTACTTCTAACAATATTGCTTTAAAAATTAGACATAGGGAGTTCAAGCTCATTGACATTAAACAGATTTGTTCTTAACTTAGATTCTATGTTTTAAATGTTTCAGGTTTACAAAAGAAATAATTTAATTCAGGGCAAATTTAAATATTAATCAAATGTGAATTTGAAGTTTACTGAAGAACTGCTACAATCTACCCTATCTCTCTCCTTCATTCCTCTTAGCTCTCATTTTTATGACTCACATAATTTTCTTTATTTTCTGACCACTTGCTGACTCAGCTACTGACCTACTATTAATTTAAATGAGATCTTTCACTGACATTAGTGGGAGGCAGAGGTGCAAAGAGACTTCTTTGACCCAGGAAGAATACAGAACAAGACAGAGACAGGATTAGCAATTATGAGTACCTGATTATATAGGTTAGATAAGTGCTTAGCTCATTCAGATTCAGTAATTCTTTAACTGCTTTAACCTGTATGTCTATTGTAATTGCCTGGTAATTTCTAAATGAAGTAGTAAGCTTATCCAACAAAATTTTAAAAATCAGACACTTGGAGGACACAGACAAAAGTACATATAGAAATACATATAACACACACACACATATCTGCTTTTTGGGGGGTATATATATATATATGTGTGTATAGTTTTTCTAGTATCATCTGCTTTTTGGGGGGTATATATATATGTGTGTGTGTATAGTTTTTCTAGTATTACTCCTACTGAAACTTCTTGTAATAATTTACTCTATTTTGTGGCACTGGTTCCCATACTATGTTCCATTCTATGTGCCCATAGAATTATTTTCACCTAGTTACCGGGCTAATAAAAATGGGATATATGATTCTCTGACTATTTGTTAAAAAGTTTTCCAAGTTCTACATCTGTTACTTGGTTTTGGGACTCAATTAGTCATAGTTTCCATTATTTTAAGTCATGCTTTCCTTGTGTTTTCCTCATTGATATCTTTAATTATTAATTCTTCATTATTTTGTTCTCACCAACTTCATTTATCAAGGCCTTAGGAGATCTTATGTGTTATGATTACTTTAAAAATAACTTGTTTGCTATTTTACAAAATCAAAGGGAAGATTCAATACATATAATTCCAGAACTTTGATTTTTATAGACTTGGTTTTGAAAAGTTGCCATAAATAAGCACCATACCAAGAGATGAAGCCTTTGAGATCAGTTATTAACTGTATTAAAGAGTTGAATTGTCAAGCTGAAATTATGCCAGCCACAGAGAATGATAATGTATTAATTAATAAGCACAAAGTTCCCCCTGTTTATACAGATAGCTGTCTCAGTTTTGGGTTTGATCTGTCATTGCATGTCAGCATTTAACAGCCAAATAGTAAATAGTAAAATGAAAAGAAAATCATCATTTGTCTTGAACAGACTTTAATAATGCCTAGAAAATATATTGTGAGTAGCAAAGCCTGCCATAAACCTCATCAGATGAAATTTGGTGCCTTTATTCATGAATCTATCAACTTTCAACTGAGTCAGCATTGTGCCAGCATGCAAGTCATTCTCAGCTTTCTAAAATTAATCCCCTTGTGAAGAACACATGAGTTCAGGGGATGCACCTGATTAAATATGGTACTGTACTGTACTGCCTTCAACATGCTTCGATGATCAATTAATTTCATTGGTTTTGGACCCTAAAGGAAAACTAAACCTGAAACCAGAATAGAATAGAGGTACTTGGTTTTGCAAGGACTGCCCAGAAAGGACTCAAGTCCACTCTACTACCATCACCTTGGCATAATGAAATCAATGATAGGACAAAAATGAATCATATAAAATGTTGGCAAAGCCATCAGCTAATCTCATCCCCTCCTAGAACTTTTCCCACTTTTGCTTGGAAGTGTGTTTACTCTTATCTTCATCTTCTATGACAACTTGTGGAAAGGAGCTGGGCCTCGTCATGACTGAGAACTTCCTCATTTAATTAGTGTTGAAATCCCAAATGGACCAGCAGTTTTCCTGAGATTTCATTAGGAAAGTTTTGTGCAGATTTTAGTGGCTATATTCATGGGGAGCAGTGGAGGCATTGGAAGGGAGAAGGGAGGCATTTAATGGTTCCACCTGTTAGTATATACAAGATTGCATGATTATCCATTTACAACAGCCAAAATGGAAACAGCTGTCCTAGAACAATTTAGAACGTTTTCCTCCACTTAACTGCACAGATAAATAGAAACCCATTTCCAAAGCAAATTATTCTGGATACCAGCTAAAGGTATTTAACAAGTTATTTACATTTGTACTAAGGCTTTTGAAGCATTCAGATTCAGTCATATGTTTTATCTTAAAGAAAAATTATATGAGATTTGATGTATACAAAAGCCATCAGACACATACAGTGCAGGAAGGCATCTCCAGCACAACTGGGTGCAACTCCCTAAATGCAGCTCAGCAATCAGCTTCCCTTGTTACAGCTTTTCTAAGAGTGTGGATAAGAGACTGCCTGTGGTTGATGCCATCGTGCTTTGTAATGTGTCTCTGTCTGAGTATCTTTAAAGACATTGCAAAAAATATTATTCGGAATGCCTTGAGCTAGTACAGCCTGTCTACAGACTAAAACAACAGCTGTCTCATGTATTTTAAAAGTGCTGCCTCTACTGGTTTCCTCCCAGCATGAAAAGAAAATTACAAACATTAAAAGCCTTTTGGTACACCCAGATTTTGTATTCTTTTTTTTTTTTTCTTGCCTGCAGTGCAATGCATTATGCTTTGAATTTAATCCCAAAGATCCTGCTGTCTAAAGCAACAATGTGCATTTGGGAAGTACTTTTCTGAAGATGCAGATTGACACAGTGACCCATGTCTTTTCTGAGAGTATCACAGGGCTTTTGAAACCAGCATGGATAATCCAAATATTTTAGCAGTAAGAAATCTGCAACAGCTTTCTTTTCTTAAAAACCATGTGCTGCTCAAATGCCTCAGCAGCATTTCTGTGGCAAGATGGGTGAATTCTCTTACCGCAAGCTATTAAGGAACAGCTGCTTCAATAAAAGCTTTTAGGAACTCCCCAATTCTCCATTCTCTCTTCTGCTCCCCACAGAGCAAGAAGGCAAAGAGGATTTATTTGAAGCTGTTCTATGTCTTTAGACTTCTTGAAAAGCCAAGGGAATTCTGTATAGGCACTCTATTTCCATATGAACTAATTATTTTGTCCAACTGACTGACTTTTGTCTCCAGATACTTTTTCATTAGCTCTATTTAATACAGTCACTAAGTTCTCTATATTGTATCATATTGATCTATTTTATTCAATTTGAAAGGTCTTCATCTCCTAGGAAGATCACATGTCGCTTAAAAAGGTTTGAACTCGTTTATCAGCTCTTTCCTCAGCAAGGATGTTTATAGAGTCATCTTCTTGCCCACAAGTTTCCATGGAACTTTAAAAAAATTTACTAATTGTATAATGTTTAATTATTATAATACAGTTAAAATTTAACTTTAAATTAATTATTAATTATTAATAAATAAAACCTATTTATTATTTGTAATTATGTTTCTTTACTAACTAAAACTGAAATTAGGTAACAGGCTAAAAATTAAGGAGAACATGTAGGCAGAATGAAGCACACATGCAAATAAAATTTTGAGTCTTCGGTCATGAAGAATTCACTAGAGAAATGGGGAAAACATTGTCTTCCAGAAAAGGGAGTAGAATGACCTTTTTAATCTTAAAATAATATCCTTAAAATGGTAATAATTAAAAAAAAAGTTGAAAAAATTAAATTATTGAATATAATTTAGTGATTTTCTTGCTTTGAATTATTTGGGAATTTTTGGTGACATGCAGCTCACTCATGGCTTTTCAGAATAAGACTAGGAGCATTCCTGAATTTGTTCCATGCTGCTTTGCCCTACTGAGTTACTCAGACATCCAAGGTCTATTTCTATCTAGGATACTTCATCACATTGCAGAGTGATAATACTAAAGCAAACAAAAAACCCTCATCCTTGTTTTGTAATGCAGCACAAAAACAATATGAATCATGGTTTAGCTCAGGTGGATGCTGTTAAATATGATGTCCCTTAAAAGCCTAGGGTGTTTAAATCACAGTAATAGTGCACATTGTAATGGCTTATGATGCTGTATGAGAAATGATCAGTGTTTCTCCTGCCAGTAATGCAGAAGTAAAGTTTCCACACTGGTGACGTGCTATGAATATAGTGAGCCCATAATTTTTCACATTCATTGTGGGCATCCAGCTTAATTCTTAGCCAGAGTGTGCAGAGCACAAAGCACACACAAGTGGTGGAAAGGACATTGGAAGGTTTTCTAGCAGGACTTATTTATTTTCTCTGCTCTTATCTAATACTTCTTTTGCCTAGAAGGTACTTTGCAAGTCCATCATCATGACAAAATGTGTTAAAAGTTAATTAAGTAGAGAATGACTTGAACTTTTAAACCAGTTCAGTGATCAGGAGCTTTCAGCTAACTTATGTACGTGTTTCTTCATCCTAGACCAGCCTGAGGTTGCAATATCTCCACACATAAGATTTTTTCCCCATATTTTCTTGAAAAATTTCTAATTTTATCTGTAGTTCACATGACTATAATTTTGTATTTCAGTGAATTGACACTACTAGTCATTATACTAGTTTGTTCAGCCATAATAAATAGAAACAGCTTGAGGTTTCCATCAACTAGCACAGGGCAACTGGACCAAAGCTGAGCTGTGATCATTGTTGCAGTGCTAAATCCATCTCTTTGGCCCAGATAAATGAATAAATAAATAAATAAATACGTAAATAAATTAAACTTAAGACTCAACAATTCAGACTCATGCTAAAAAAAATCCTGTCTGATTGAAGCAATCCTTTGACGCTAGTTTGTTGAATGAACGACATTTACTGCAGGTTGCATGTTGCATGATCACAAACTACAGAACTGTCACTGAAAAATACATAAGGGTTAGACATAAAAGCAATAAGGATTAAGAAATAATAGAAGAGAGGAGGTACAGGTCTGCTCTGCCATATCATTGCCATATCACACAACCAACCATGTTGTGTCAGATGATGTGAAAATTATGTTCTTCGAAGAGGTCAATAAAAGCCTTATAAATATTCTGCTTGAATTAAGTCTTTTCTAGATTCCACAGCAGAACGGTGTTAAAGACTCTTTTGAAGATATTTGCAGAGTATGTCTAAATGTAAGTACTTCAATCTTCCAGATAGGAGATAGAAAACATATATTAGCAGTATTTATTTACTCCTGAATGTTTGTTGAATAAATGAGACTGCCAGAAGTGTACTGTGAACTGCTCATTAAATCTTGCTCTGTTCCCTCATAGTTGCAGAAGTTCGGCCTTTTTTGAGAGAAAACTATATTTCCCTGTAATATGAAGAACATAAAATTATTTACTTGGATATTTTTTCAAAATATGAAGTGTTACCAAATATTTGGTATGAGATGTGACTGGAAATAGAGGGTAGTTTTCCTGAAATAAATAACAGCTGGCCACTTATCCTATTATCTGTTCTTATTATTTTCAGTGAAAAAAGTACTTCATGACATATTTACTACTGACTATCTTAGAAGGCCAAGGTTCTCTTATTCTCTGACAAACCACCACTGAAGCTGAAAACACATATCAGAACTTGGTTTTTTTTAAGAAATAATGAGGAAAGAAAATGATCTTAGGATTGATTGAAAGCTTATTGGCTTAAGGAAAATGTTGCTATAAGTAATTCTAAAGCTATAGAAAATCAATCTGATTGGATTGTTAAACCTGGACTGAAAATAAATTGCTCAATTCCATACTCAAAAGGGGAAGAACAATATTGTCTCATATTTGTGCATTTATGCTCTACTATTACCATTTAATGACCTATAGGAATTTTAGAAAATAGAACTGTGCCTTGTAAGTCATCAAAAGTTGATGATGGGTGGTGAGCAGTAGTTTTCTTAGAAAGTTAATCAAGCTTACAATCCTATTAATAATTGTTACTTAATATAGTTTTCTAGGCTTACTGATCAATCAGCACTGTATCTGTATTGCAGCTATGGTACTGCCTTTTCTGGGAAGAATTTTATTCTCAAATTCTAGTTAAGATAAAAAAAATGTGTTTCCTTTTGTGTATAAGTATACATGTGAACCATGATGAAGAATGAAAACTTCAGAAGAACAAGTGTAATGCAGTGAAAGACAAATCTGTGCAACTTTGCTTTGCCTGACTATATTATTGAATCTAAATCTTGTCTTGGAATTTGTGTTTCTATTGTTGCTTTCCAAATATTTTAATTGAAACTTCCATAAACCAACATTACAGTGAAATACTGGGCTTTTGTTCCATGTGCTTTGGCTTTGAACACTGAATCTAACACCGTATTTCTCTGACAGAGACTGAACCAGCATCCTAACTTCTGATCATTATTGATCTGGTGTACATGACTAAAAAGCTAAGACATCTTTGCTACTTTTATGAACTGCTGGAGTTTACTGTATTTTTATCACATTTCATCAAATTTGTTTGTAGTTGTTTTCTGATAGAAATTTCTGTTTCAGACTGTCTTCAAACAACTTCAAAGATTGTTGTTTGTTTTGTTTTGTTGTTTTTTTTTTAATTCTCCCCTCAAAATGCCCAGCTGTATGAATGGTAGGGACATAATATGATGCTGTTAACGTTACTTCCTATCCAGTCCAGAGCATCACCATATGTATGGATGTTTCATATCTACTCCAGACATTCAGAATTCTTTCCTTCTCTTCTGTGCTGGTAGATGATTTGTGAAACATAGAAATAAGTAACGTACACAGAACCAAAAGTAAAAACAGTAACTCAGGACATTAGATTTAGAGGGACAGGAGCAAGGAACAGATTAATAACTTAAATTGTGTATGCACAGTCTGTGCTTTGCAAAGCTTTGAAGCTCCTTACTTTAAAATACAACTTTTATGTGTTCTGATTGTATCCTTTTTAGGAGTCTTAACAAAACTTTCTCCGGTTTGGAGGTGGAATTTGTTTCCCTGTGGAAGATTGCTCTGCACATCAGAAGGGAATTTGGTTTCTCAGACTGTGGATGGAATTTCAGTTTCTTAACTGAACTGAATGAAGTAGAAGTCATTTGCATCATAGATCTACAGTTTCTGTTCAAAGTGAGTCATGCTGGACTCAGCCTTCAAACTATCCACAAGTGATACACAACAAATACTTCACTATTACTGCTAGTACACAATGAAAATCTTACTATTACTGCTAGTACACCAATACCCAGTTTTCTAGTAAAATTTCTTATGCTATAAGAGTACAATCTTCCACCAGGTTATCTCCAGATGTTACTGAAACCACTTACGGGAGGGAAATCAGTATGGGTAAAATAGGGTAAAAAAATCTTGACTGTATCTTGTATGTAAATGGAACCTTCATATAATAATTTGTTTGAAGTTATTTAAAACTTAACAAGGAGCCAATCTTGTTCCAATGGCTGATAATTTCTTTCTCTAGTTATTAGATTTCTGTATTTACAATAATTTCTCATTCTCCTAATGTAATGTTATTTCTTGACAGACCACCAACCATAATTTCATTTTGTCTGCTGAGAAAACTATACCAGTCTATTCCTCTTCAATGAAGGAGCCATATATCACAAGTTTTTTAATCCTGATATGCAATTAGATTTGATTATCCTGTAGTTCTTAACATACGCTGCTACAAAACATTGAGCAGATATTTTAAAAGCTACCACCTTTTTTAAATAATCTTTTGACTTTCCTTATATTTTTTTTCCTGGCAGCTGAACAATATTGCTTTAAATACCATGTGCAGAATTTGAGTGGACAAAATAAATTCACCAGCAGTTTAAAATCCTGATAAGCTACCCCCTGAGTAGTTATCTTGCAGTTTTTATTATTGAGAAATACAATTCAACCAGTAATCCAAAGAGGTTTTGCAGTCTCTCTGACTGGAGATATTCACAATTTATTTAGATAATGTCCCCTGCCTAGCATTGAATGTAGTCTTTCACTGGACTGGTGCTTGGGGAAGATGATCTTTTGAGCTGCTCCCCAACATGAACTATTCTATGGAACTCTAATTTTCTTAACCTTGTTGTATGAGGACATTTTAGTCAAATTGCATATCCAGATGAAACTTCTGTTGTTCAGACAGTTTTCAAACAAGGAATTCAGCATCCAGCTCATCTGTTCAGAATACATCAGATTTTAATGAAAGCACTCCAATCATAAGGACATATTCTTCATATCTATAGATGACTTCTATAGTGAAAGGCCACAGTAGTAATTTTAACTGACAGCTCAGCTATCTTTTATGAACTTTTTAAGTCCTTAACCTTTCCTTAAAATTTAACCTCAAGCTCTACCATATCATTTTCTTCATCTGATAAAGGCAAATTAGATTTTTCTTTATTAAGTAACAAAATCTTTTGAATCAAAAGCATTTAATTTCTCTTATATTAAATTTTTAATATCTCTTTCAGACTCATGAATACTTTTCTATCTTCCTATATTCCACTGTTTTGAGAGGGAGACCAATTGAAAAAGATAACTATATTTCAGTTTTCATATGGTTTCTTGCCAAGTTGTTTCTACTTGCTGACACATTCTGTTTTTTGTCAAGCTCCTTTTGACACTTCATTGAGGCAAGCTCAACTTTTTCACTTAAGGAGTGCAAGGAGTGCAGCTAAAACTTACTGAAGAACAGAAGTCTGTGCGACAGGTGTTTTTAATACCCTGTCTCCCATGCTTAGTTGGCATACCTGTGATATGCCTAAATTCTTCAGGCCTATGTTCTGTTATCATCAGTAGGATGAAGAAGAAAAAGGAAAACAATAGCCAAGAACCCTTAAAGAGACCCTTTTCTAGTGCAAAGGTGTAAAAAAGGGAATGAGGGATGGAAAAATTAACCTAGTAAATAGATAACCATTAGTCAATATAATACCTATATGATCCATATGTCGAAGGTTTTGTAGATACATGGGTGACTGGGGAGTTTAAATCCTAAATTGAATGAGTGTACATGTCTCTTGGAATGTACAAGGAAAAAGTAATTTATTCTTTCATCTCAATGTTATAGTTGTATTGTTTATAGTGTACATTGATGAGATTAATTTTTATAGGAAGTAATACCTGTCAAAAGAGCAACAGTAATGCACTTAAGACATTTTCAAGCACTAAATTCATTAATCATCATATTGTTGGAAATCTTGGAACATGCACTACTCCTCATGTTCACGTTCTTTCTTTTTTTTATTTTGATTTGTGATTGCTAAATCAGATTGACTGCTTGATGTCCTTGCAGTCTTTGGAACTGAACTGATGTTAATCAGATCATGTCAATAAAGGAGAATTTATGGCCCATCAAAAAAACTCAGACATGTTATGAAGTGAAGCTTATTTCTATGGATTTAACATACAAATTTGTTTCATGTATTCTTATAAACACGCTTTCAGGCTTTTAATTCATCTGCAGATGTAAAAATGTGTAGCAAGAGGTAAAAGAAAATGACTTATTGTGGATGCCTCCATAAGGTTTAAGAATAGAACTAATTTACTTTATATTAGAGAATTATTAAGATTTCAACAGCCCTTAAAGAAGGTCTAGTTTTTGAGTTTGGTGGGTTTTGTGTGTTTTGGTTTGTTAGGGGCTTTTTTTTTGGGTTGGGGGGGAGAATTTAGATATCTACTGACACATATATTTAATTTGATTTAAATGTTACTTGATGAGTTGTAGTATATTTAAATTTAACTGCATCATCTTCATATCAAGTAGGGACCAAAAGGGTAAGATTTATTGCAATTTGCATTTTTTTCCTTAAAAGCAAACTCAAATGGGAAAGTCTACTAGAAGATAAAATATCATGGAAACCTGCAAACATTTTGCACTAAACCAGCGTAAGTTATAAGATAGTAGGTTTCCATCCCAGGTTCAAATCAGGCTCAGTCTTTTGCTTCTAGTGTTAAATTTCTATCTTGCCAAGTACTAAAAAAACAAATCAACCAACAAAACAAAAACAAAAACAAAAAACCAAGGAAACAAACAAAAAACCCACTTCTAATGTTAAATTTCTATCTTCCCAAGTACTAAAAAAACAAATCAACCAACCAAAAAAAAACAACCAAGGAAGCAAACAAAAAACCCCAAAGCCAAACAAACAAACAATAACAACAACAACAACAAAAAAAACCCAAACGGAAACAAACAAAAAACCCCAAAACAAACAATAACAACAACAACAACAAAAAAACCAAACAAACAAAAACATCCCAAAACAACAACTAAAAAAGATCCACACAGAAACCCTCCCCAAAACCCCACGAACATTAGGACTGTGAGTATTATATTTACCCTTCACCTACATTATATTCTTTATCTTTTGTTTCAGCAGTCTCAGGAGACCTCAGCTTAATAAGAATATGAAGCCACTGTATTGATAGGTGTCTGGCAGGAAAACCAAGAGAGACAATCCATTGCTTAAAAAATGCACATCCTGGAAAATCAAAGATAAAGTATGCAATCTCCTTTGGTATATGACAGACCTTGGAAGATGACACAGAGAGCACAAATTCTTGGAAAAAAAGTCTTGTTCCTGTGTAAACTTCTGCTGAGTTCAGATGCAGATTTTGTTTAACCACACAGGACCTATTGCAGGATCAGTGTGTTACTGGTTTTCCTGGAGTACACAATGTGGCAATAGCACACTTGTACTTAGTCAAGTCTAATACATTTCAGACTAGTGATGTAAACACCCAACTATTGCTAAACTTTCCATCGCTCTCATGAAAGGTAGCTCACTTAGGTATGTTCAGCTCCTGGAAAATGCCACAGGTCCCAAAGATTTTTTTTTAACACATATTTTCTCTGCAATTAAGTCTTGCCTTGAAAAGAACAACCTATGTTGTCCTAAGTATAGAAAAGTTTGCAAAAGACACAAGGATTTAGGCATAAAATGATGGCAATTGTGACTAAGACACCCAATAGCCAGAGAGACTGGATTTAATGCAGATGTTTTCCTTCGGTGCCTCTAGCATTCATCATTTTCCAGCAGCTTTCTGTTCTGCTTTCTAGCTTTTGAGAAATATTTTTTAAGGTAAATAATTTTGCCCCTGAACTGCACAAGAAGACAGTCCTTTTTTACACAATCAAGTGGCATATCTCAATGCCTGGATACAGAGGAAGGCAATCATCCTGTTCTTGCAGAAAGGAACATATACACAGGATCTACACAGCACAATGGGTTTGCAATTGCAGGAAATTTTCTTGCAGCAGACAGTGAATTAGACATAAGAATTTTCTTAATATGATATTCCCCCAGTGCTACTGTTTCAGAAAGATTAAAAAAACAAGTGAGGTAGCAGGAGAACAATGCTTTTCTCTGGAAAACCCTGACAGCTGATACAGAGTCATCTTGATAGCTGCTTCAAATCAAGTACTCTGTAAAGTTTTAACTGTCAAGTAGATGTTCACATTGCTACAGTGAAAGAGAAATAATAATTAATTTAAAAATCAGGAAAGTGCATCTGTCAGAGCTGTAGATGGAAGTAGCATATTCTGTATCAGAGGACCTTGTAGACAATGACTGATTTGTCAAGAAATAAACTTATTTTATTTATTCAGAGCTTGTTGATATAAAACTTTTCTTATTTCCTACTGTGAAAAAACCATAGTCTCCAAAAATTAGGAAGGTATAAAATTCAGAGAAGTAATAATCTGATAATACAGATAATATGTCAAATTGTTAACAAATGACACTTCATAGGTTTCAAAGGACATTTTATGTTTTATGCAAAGAAATATCTGTGGATTTCTACAAGGCTATTTACTGAATGTAGGTACCAATCTAGAGTGAATATTTATAGTACACCGTGTAATTTCACTGGATAGTCTTCAGGGAAAGAGTTTATATATGGCTGTTAATATTTACCATTGTTAGAATCACCTGCCTACTCAAGGTGCCTGCCAGCATTTGCTATATTTGAATTTGAATCAGAAAATATAACTAAAAACTTTTTAATGGCATTATACATTGCTGAACATGATTTGATGTGTCCTTTGATTACTCTCAGTCAATGTCAATATAAGTAGTGGATCAATCAGGTGTTGTAATTTTAAAGATAATTTTTTTTTTTTCACTTTTCAATATCTGACTGACACTAATATAATATAATTCCCTTATTTATTAAACAAACAAATAACAAACCTTATTCTGATGCTTTGGGGTTTTTTCTATACCATTTTCAGCTTAAATCCCCCTTCTCCTTTTACAAGAAATTCTGGTTTTAGCAGTATGAGTAACAAGTAACTGTAACTAGTACTGACAGTAACTGTTATTAGTACTAGTAACTGATCCATAGTACCTGGGTTTTGACTACACAATAGAAGTGTGCCAAAGCACTTAAAGGATTTTGATCTGAAACTTTTCTAGTTGTCCTAGACATCTCTTTTAAACTCAGTGAAGCAGTCAAACAGATAAAAGGAGCTAACTGGAAGTTTAGTGTGAATGATCTAGTTATGAATGCAGCATTTTTCATATAGCATGACTTATTCCAGCTGCATTCCCTACAGGATACCACATGATTCACAGATAAAAGTTTTAATGTAGATTTGATCAATTTTAGTTTGTTGCTTGGAGGAGAAGCTGTCAAACTGCCATTAAACTAAGTCCCTCTTTATTCTAAAGTACGAAAAAGTAGCACTTCAAATAATATGAGTATCAGCCAAACTGAACTTATACTGTAATAGGGAGTGATGTAAATTAAGAACCCCAGAGTACAAGTAATTGTGATGAGAATAAATAACAAATACAGATGAAGCCTGTCTTTCAGAAAAGCATTCACTTAAGTGGGCAATAAAAAAGACCCCACAGCAGCAAAAATCAAAACAATGCATTTTCTTAGTAAATTCCTAAAATTTTTATAAACTAGAGTTCGGCAAATTGCTCTCCAGTGCTTTGGTGTGTCTCCACCCAAAATGTCACCATGATTTTTTAAGCAATTTCAAACACTCTTTTGTAATAATTAGTCACACTGTTGCAAAGGCCAAGAAAGGTGAGGGTGCTGTAAGGACATAACAGCTCTTAGATACGGGAATGATAAAACAATTTGACATCAATGTAAGTATTAAAGAGAAATAGGACACTGGGGATTTCAAATGTTCCAATTTTAAGACAAATTTTATTCCACATTTTAGTCTATCGTACTGGTGCATTCTTAGATATTATAGTTAATATATATTTAAAAATTAAAATATGTCCAACTGGTAGCCAGTGACTAGCGGTGCTTCTCAGGGGTCAGTCCTGCCTTATGTCTGTGTTAATGGCATGGGTGATGGGACAGGTGGTCAGGACATTTGAGGATGTCACCAGATTGCAGGACAGTGCTCATATTCAGAAGAAATTGGTAAAGCTGTAAAAAATGGAGTGAATTGAACACCAGGAAATTTCACAAGGAAAAGTTCTGCCTCTGGGATCCAGTGCAGCAAAACAGTCCTGCTGGAAAGTGATTTTACACCAAAGAGCCAGCATACCTGATTGACAAAAATTACACATGGTCAGCAGTGTAGTCTTGCATGTGGAAAAAAAAAAAAATCATCTTATAGTGGTCTACAATCACCTGATGAAAGACACACAGAGGGAGATTCTCTCAGGGATGCACAATGGAAGGGCAAGTGGCAATGGACACAAACTGAAATATGGGGAAGCTTTGACTTGATAGAAGGGGGAAAAAAACATTGTGACCATGTCCAAAGGTTTTCCTTTCCATGAGTGGAACAGGTTGCCTAGAGAGGTTACAAGATTTCCTGTCCTGAAGACTTTTAAAAGTCAGCTGGGAACTGCCCTGAATAACCTTATCTAGCTAGACATGCTCTGAGCAGAGAGGCATCACGAGATGACAAGAGAGCCTTCCCATGGATTCTTGATTGATCTTAATTGACCCCCTGCACTGACAGGACGTAGAGATCTATGAGATAATGTAAGGCTTGGAGGATTTATTTTTAATGTATTACTGTTAACAGAAACATCAATGACTGATTGATTCATTAGGTGGCTCAGCTGATGAGGCGAACAGCTTCCATGTTGGCACAATCTACAGAGGAGCCCAAGTGCTGCTCTCCTCTTGCTTTCAGTGTCAGGGAAAAATGAAGGAAGAAACAGAAAGGTTCATCAGATTGATAACTTGACTCCAAGCCTTGTGTCACCAGCAGAAGTCTGGAGGGTTTGGTGGTGAATTGCTCTACAGACCTGATGGTGACAGATAGGGAACACCTGTCTCAAAGGTGGAAAAGGATCTTTGTGCAGGAGTCAGCAGGGCTCATGGAAAGAACTCTAAACTTGGTTGGAAGGGGGAAAGGGGTAAAGCCAGGCTCGCTAGAAATAAGATTGATTTGCAGCATGACAATATTTTCAGGACTGTGTGGAAGCAAGGTCCTTCAATCTGCTGTCTCAGTGGAGATAACGGATGAAGATCCAGAGGGACACCAAAGGCATGAGAGTTATCGGTCTGTTAGAAACCACAGAAACATCTGAGAACAGTCACATAGGAATCAGGGCTTCTCCTCCCAAAACTGTGGCAGGCTCAGCAGCCCCACTGAAGTACATTTACAGCAATGAACGCAGGATGGGCAACAGACAGGAGGAGCTGGAAGCTGTTGTGCAAGTGGGATAATTTTGTCATCATGGAAACTTGGTGGGATGACCTGCACAACTGAAGTGCTGCAATAGATGACAATAAATTTTTCAGAATGATAGGCATGGAAGGAGGGGTCAAGGGTTAGCCCCATATGTCAGGGAGTATTTTGGCTGTCTAGAGATTAACAATGGTGATGGCAGAGTTGAGTGTTTATGGGTAGGAATCAGGAGAAGGCCAACAAGGCAGGTGGGAGTCTTTTATGGACCTCTCAACCAGGATGATGAGGGAGATGAAATCTGTAACACCTGGGAGAAATCTCAAAATCACCAGCTCTTGTTTTCATGGAAGACTTCAACTTGCCAGATGGAGGTTTGGCTAAAACTCAGGGAAAAAAAGAGAGCTTACAACCTTTGGAAGATGCCATGAGGTTATGCAGGGAGAAAATTAGTATAAACAAAGCCCAAATAGAACTTTATCTGACTACTGATATAAAAGACAGCGAAAAACTTTTCCATAAAAACAATAATAACAAAAGGAGGGCTAAGGAAATTCTTCGTCCCTTACTAGATGCAGAAGGAAACATAGCAACAAAGAATGAGGAAAAGACTGAGCTACTTAATTACTTTTTTCCTCTGTTAGCTCTAGTAAGTCTGCCCTTGGCAACCGAGAAGTGGAACAGATTATTGAATAGTAAAATTGCCCTACAATAACCAAATATCATCAGGAAGAGAGAAAGGGTTCAGGGTCACCAAGCTGACTCTTTTTTCTTTTTCTTTTTTTTTTTTTTTTTTTGACAGGAACAAACTCATATAATCCCTATCAGAAATTTAAGCTGTTTGAAAATACGTTAATAATAACCTTTTCAGGCTTGACTTCCTCCTAACCAGTCTCATCGTTTGACTTCATCATTCTTCAGTGTTTTTCCATGCAGAGGCTGAGATACTACTGTATAGATTTCTGAGTAAATATACCCTTCAACACTTGGTTTTGTATTGTTAAATACTAATCATTGAATATGTTTCAATTGTGATCAAAGCTAAATTTCAAATGGTGTTCTGCATATTCATTTAGTGAGACAGTTCATGAGCAGAAAAATTCTTCCTTGCCATGCTTATTCTGTTTTAAATTTTAAAAATCCTGATTTTTCTTTTAAATTAATCAAAAATTACAAGTAGAAATCTTACAGAGGTACTGTTCTTATGACAGTGGGGCTTGAAGGGATTATATCAGGCCTTTTCAGTCAATGACTGAATAGTTTCAAGCTGATTTCAAGAAGAGCTGATAAAACAAGTTAAAACTTCCTTTTGTTTTGACATGTAAGACAAAAGTACAGAAACAGTCACAAATCTTTTATTTCTCCAGTGATCTTTATGAATTATGAGTACCTAGGGTCTAAGAATCTGGTGGCAGTTAATAAAGGATGTGAGCCCAAAAAGTGAGACGGTGAGCCCTGTAGACAGGAAAATAAAAACACTGCAGAGCTTGTTTTCAGGAGAGGCCTTCCCTCTTACATTCTACATTTTATTCCACTGAGATCAAAAAACAATTTGACTGCTTCGGTAGGCAATGAAAAGATGTCAAAACCACCAAATGTCCAAAAGGTGTCAAAAACATCTAGTTGGGGTTTTTTTCTGTTCTAGGTCCAGGGAATTTTCTTCACCAAGTATTAGAAAAGATGGTTTTGTGTGTTATAACAGCTAAACAGAACTTGGTTTGCCTGAATGGTAAAAGAAGTAGCGCAAAAATTTTTTATTCACCCTACTGAACAAAGAATAAGTCGTCCAAAGTAAATTGCCTAGGGATGCTAATTCAGATCACATTTTCTTTCCTGGAAAATAACAGCTGAAGGTCCTAATTTGCCATCTACTTGCATCAATATTGAAAAGTGGTGCATAACTATTGAGAGTGTGCTAAGATATCCTGTATAGTACCTGTACTTTGCAGATTTCTACTAAGCTACCTGAGAAACCCTGGGGTCAATCAGTACTCTCTAACTCATGTGCTACAGGTTGCACATGAATTAATTTGAGAAAGAACACAGACATTTTTTCTTTAATTGTCCATTTTAGACTGAAAAACAGCTAGTTCAAGAGAAATTCAAAAGTCTTGGTTTGAGTGATGCTTGGTCTGATAACTCTCCCTGCTAGAAATATGTGTCCTATTCTTTTATATAATATTTTTAGACTGATTTTTTTTTCCATTTTAGGTAGAGGTTGGATTTTAGGCATTTGTCAATCTGACTAAATAGCCCTTAAACATTTCCTGTTTTTCATGCAGCTACTGATATAACCCTTGTTCCTCTTTTTTAATCAAGTTAAACACCTTTGAATTTTTGTAGAGAATTATTATTATGTTTATATCACAAAATTTAAGTTATTCTATACATCTTCTCTGAATCCTTTAATTTATCATATGGTTTTGTGACTGTGGACACCAGAAAAAAGTGCCTTACTAGGCAATTCATCTGATCTTGCTACCAAGAACAAAGGGAATATGAACTTTCTGATCTAATTTATTATATTTATGCAGCAGAAAAATGCATTATTTCTTTTGAAATAGGAGCTAATGTTTATTATGCACCTCCAATAATGTTCAAGATTTTTCCATTTTTTACAATCTTCAAGGCATCTACAAACAACATTGATTAGAATTTTCTGTTTTCTCCTAAACAGTGACAAAAAAAAAAAAAATGCTGCACAGAATGCAGCCAAGAACTCAGCCTTGCAGAACCCAGCAGGATGTTCAGTCTCTAAGATTTCCCTTTATACTTACATCTGGAAACCTATCTGTCAATCAAGTTTTAATCTAGTTTATATCTACAATACTCATTTGCTGTTGATTGAGCATCACTTTTTAATAACTCATATCCACAGAAGAACTCAGAAATTACTTCAGCAATGAACACTTCTATCAATCTTATGTTCTTAAGCTGCTTTTCAGGTTAAGAGAAGCCTCCTAGAAAATTTTGCAATATCTTAAAGAATAACTAGCCATTTTGGAAACTGTTCTTTAACCAGTATACTCAGAAAAAAAAGAGACCAAATTGGTTTGTCAAGGTCTATTAACCAGAAAAGTGTGATGAACACTGGTGTTTCCATTATTAATACCATTCTGTACTAGCAACTGTATTATTGCTTTGAACCCTTAGCAAACGATAGCCAAACAATGACCAAAAACTAGGTCTCAGAACTTATCACATTTTCCGAATACTTATGGAAATTCAACAGAATTGATTGAAGAATACCACACATACTTAAAAACTCTAGGAGCTAAACTATATAGAACCACTGATGAACTTTTTGTCCAAAATTATACTGCTCCTTGAAAGCGTTGCATTTTGAAAGCATTACTGTATTATGAAAAGATTTTATTGTATACCAAAAAATTTAATTGGAAGAAAACACCCTTTGGACAATTTCTGTTGTTCATTTTTATTAGCTCTACCACCTTAACCTGTAAAAGTGCAGAGCATTCACCCCTGAAGTCATGGCCTGAGCCTCTGGAGGGCAGTGCAGCTTCTGATGCTGATGATGTACGTCCAGAATGAGTTTGAGAAAGCAAAACCAAACGTTTGCCTCCAACAATGCGGTTGTGTTCTCTTATTGCTGCAGGCAGATTGATGCACCTCTGAGCCCCCTGTTTAGAGCTGGTTCTCCTGCAGTGATATCACTATGGTCCTGTCATCAGAAGTGGAGCTTTTCCTTAACTCCCCAAGGCCTCCATTGAAGGTCATGTTCCTACTCATACTTCAGAGTTTACTAATGAGCTTGACTTTATGTGTTGGTGCAGCGAAATCAGCGCAGAAGTTGAAGGCTATCAGTGGGAAGGGCATATGTTACAGGATATCAGAGTGGTCTGTGCTGTGGGCTTGAAGTTATCAGACTGGGATAATTTAACTGAGATAGTCCTCAGCAGTATACTAAGGACACTGGGGCTGTAATTCCCAGTTGTAATTAGCAGCCTGAATCCATCCTTCTGTGTTCTTCTTTATCCACTGCACTTGGCTCACCTGTGTTTACCTCCCTTAGTCCAGTGTTCTTGTTAGATTGATGGTAATGACCATTTCACGTCCATTTTCAATGGTCAAGGACTGGATTTTCCAGAAGTAGTTTTAATCAGAACAAGTATTTTTTTACCCTGATTAGCTGTATGCCATTGATAGATGTGAATTTATCCCTAAGGGACTAAGATGAGACGCACTATCCATTTCTGAGCTTCACAATGATTGACTGCAGCCCCAATTAGGCCAAAACCTTCACTTGTATTTAGTGTACAGTCTTCAAGGGCAGCCTGAATTATCTTGCACTCTTAATTCTATTGAGTATATGTTTTATAGTTTAATTTCTATAATGCAGTGCTATCCTTCTGTCACAGAAAGGCAAATATTTTTCAGAATGACTTTATGTAGTGGTTAAATCTACCTCAGACATTTTATTTTGAAGTGACCTTGTTTATGCTGGGTGGGAAAAAAAGCCATTTATTATGTGTTTGTTAAACTGCAGCTGCGTGCTCAGCATAATAGGAGTCTGGACCTCTGCCTCCAAAGATTAATATAGTTTTGATTTGAAGACAGGAAAAATCTTAAAATTCTTTCGGTATTACATTATTAAATTTGGCATAAAATTGGGCCTGTTGAAAAAAGTAGTCTCGTTTCACAAAAAACATGCAGATTGTTCTCCTACCCATATTTTGGCAAACTAAATATTGTAGAAATCAACTTACAACTTAGAAAGAAATGCCTGAGTGAAATAAATATGCAACAAAAATATTGTATTTCAATAAACAAACAAAAAAGATAAATTAAGCATTTTAAGGGGACTGCAAGAGTTTGAGCATCAGATGTATGATTAATGCTTTTAGAAATAATGCTACAAAAGGTACACAATTGAGGACACGCATATCTTTGGCTTTTATGTTTTATTTTTATCAATGTAATAGAGCCTTGTCTATCAAATTTCTGTTTATGACCTACTGGGCATATTTTCTGGTGATTTAGTGTCACTGGAGTGGTCACTACAGCAGTTTGATTTTTAGCAAGTCTTAAACGGGGATTGTCATTCTGAAGGTGAACTCCAAGGGTTATGATTTAGAGTTATCAGATTTATTCTGTATTATACCATGAAAGGAAAACAAGACATGGCCTCAAACCATGACATTTAGATGGAGTCTTCAGAAAACCAAGTGGAGTTTGGCAATCTGACATGGAGTTTTAATTTTGCCTGGTTTAATGAAAAGGTCACTTTGCAAAGTTTAAATTCTGAATTCCCAATCCTATTTCAAGAAGGTTTTCTAGACCCAGGAGTTTATTAAAAAAATATATTGCAGGTTACAATATACTTTTTCATTTCTTGAATAATTTGATAGTCCCAGGACAATTCTGGCGGCACAAATAAAAAATATTTTAATTTTGCCAAAGTCAAAAATACAGTTGTTCAGGAATATTTGCCTCCTGAGTTGAAAGAAAGGAATGAGAATGGCTTCTGCCAAGTGAAAGACAAGCATCAACATAAATTACTTAGGTTCAAATCCTGTGATTGAAGAGAAGGAAACAAATAGGTATAAAATGACATAAATTAACTACAAGCTATTTCTTATATTGAACCTTGCCTCCCAGCTATGTTTTCAGATCCCTATATCTAAGAAGGTATTTCTTTGTTGTGTTGTGAACGAGTCAGTGTCAATATTCAAAACCATTATGATCTGTATTTATGACCTCATAAAGACAAACTCACTCCATATTTGTACTGTTCCTGATTGGATTTCTTTAAAGTGAGATTATGGCGCAATTATTCCTTCTGAGTGCACACACTGGAGTCAGATGTCAGTGTTAACTTTGCCACTGATAAAAGAGCAAAGAGAATTTCTCATCAATGCCTTGCAGCCCTCTTTTAGCTGTCTGCTGGTACCTGGCTTCTGGCATTTATCAGTTCTTCAAGCAGCCTTTGCTGATTACCCATCTGACCACCTTGCCTGACTGATTTTGAAGAGCTAATGATGTCTGTCAGACCTTACAGGTCTGTACTTCTGAGTAGCAAAAAAAATATTTTTTGAAGGAACACATTGATGAGCTAGTTTGTAAATTATTTTATTATCTCCTTCCTGAGCAACCCAATCATTAAATGATATTGTAGCTACATTTTTGTCTGCAATGGCCTTCCTTTGGTTTCAATCTCTAGACACCAGAGCCTCAGATTCTGTAAAAATATTCTTTCCATAGTGTTGATAAACATGCCAGCTAGCTCATTACGATACATCATTCAATCCCTGATGCCTATGCCAGGAGTTATGTGCAGAGCTAGTCATCACTGACTTCTTTTGCTAGCTGTGGTGTCTGACACATCAGTACCAACAAGATATGGATGTACACAGACTGAAGCAAAATGGTTGTACTAAAGGACATTTGCACCCTCTGGAGCATTAGGCTTTAAGAGACGACTTCCAGGCAATCCATGAAATATTCATTTGTACTTGAGTTGTCATTTTTCTATGTCCCCTTATATATTGCTGTGCTGAAGCACTGACTGTACTGCTCTGTATTTTATCTCTTTGTATCTTATCTAATAAAGTAACTATATTTTGAGTTAAAATATTGTCTTCTCTAGCTCTTTCCTTTGATCAGTTGATTTGTGGACATTAGAAACTCATTAAACATTCACATCCCATGCTGATGGGTGTAGTCTACACAATCAAGCAAACAGTTTTTTGGAAATGTGTATAAGGTGCAACATAAAACATATTTAGATAGCAATTGAGTGTAAATATTTCATAGCAGAAAACAAGTGCCAAGTCTCACTGCTTGCATTCAAAGAACTGACTGCATTTGTCAAATTAATGTCTCTTTAACAGAACATAAACAATTTAAAAATAACATCAACTTAATGCAGTCCTCCCACATAATTCTCGGTTTACATATCTATGCAAATTTAGCCTGTTATTAAGTCAGATTACTGACTTCACAGACAACAAAATGAATACATATATTTAGGAACTTGGCATATAATAATAATAGATTTCAAATTATCTCTTAGGCTAACAAAGATAAACCTGTTTTTTTGGTTTTTGTTGGTTTTTTTTCTTCTGAAATATGAAAAATAAAATATTTTCTAAGGAAGTCCCACAAAGGACACAGGAAAGTTCATATTCCAATCAAATTATAATTACCTTAAACCATATATTTTTATTTGACATTGAAAGAATATTTTTACTTGTGAAATAAGAGCATTACAAATATATGCTACATCCTTGCATATCAGAGCAATCTAAAGTCATACTGCAACTCTCAATGTGATTTCTTTGAAGATACGTGATTTCAGTTAATGCATTTTACTATAAGTATGCTTATAATTGTTTCTGAAGGTAAACAAGTAGCTAATAAAATATAATCCAAAATATACACATTTTATAGTTATATTTTAATTTAGATAATTTATGAAGGACAACCACTCTATTAAAAATAGAATAAAAATATGTAAGGGGTTTAGCTTTATATGCTGTATAGAGAGAGAATAAACATTAATAATAGAATTAATAATTATCTTATCATTGTTGAATATTCAGCCATTTTGCCACATTACTTTTTGCCTAGCTTTCAATGCAAAAAATATTTTTAAATGCTACATCCTTCTCCCTTCAATGTATGCTCAATGTATCTCTATATTAATAATAATTTTTACCTTCAAACCTCATGCTTTTGAAACATCTCTGGTAGCTTCTTTTTTGCTGTTTTTTCCATGTCCTGAATGCTAGGAATATGAAGAACCAGCTGTGAGGAAGATCATACTGGTAACTTAACTGTTCTGAGAAATGTTTAAACTGGAGTCATCAGTGGTATGAGTACTATACACAGTAAAGCAGACTTCTCTTTATTATCTCAAGCAAATGCTTCCTAAATACAGATGACAAACATCTCTCTATCATTAATTTGCACCTGTCAAGCTGAAAAAAAACCTTTATGTCAGAATTTTCCAAGAATGCATGCATGTTTTAGCTCAAGATTTTTAACTAATGTGTGCTTCGCTTCATTAATTTGCACCTGTCAAACTGAAAAAAAAACCCTTTATGTCAGAATTTTCCAAGAATGCATGCATGTTTTAGCTCAAGATTTTTAACTAATGTGTGCTTCCGCTTCAGGATTTGTATATGCAAACAATTTTAGCATGGGTGAATTTCCTGTATGATGGGTTGTACCTGAAGGTGTTAGTGCAAGCTATTGCTTGTGTGCAAAAAAGGGTCAAGTCTGAGAATTTTTCAGAATTGATACTGCATAAGTAGGTTCCTTTGAATTTCAATCTGATATTAAATGACAGTGCAGTTTCTTTATAGCACTGGGGTTCCCTATTATTTTATTTATAACAAGGATATTTCAACAGCTGCATAAACTTGTTATCCCATGGGTCATTGCAAATACACCATAGTTAATCATGCATAAGCACAATACAATTTTACAAAAAAAGTGTGTAAACTAAAATTCCCATACATCTGAAAATCCTGCTCTTCTAAGCAGGAACTTTGAGGAATTTAATTTAATATTAGCTACATTTCTTAGGACAACAAATTTTCAAGACTCCTTTGACCATAAATAAAACAATATTCTGGTCTGATTTTTGTTTTGATTTGTTTTGGTTTTTGCCCACTTAAATTTTTCATACACAAAATTGATACATGAGCAAATCTTGAAAATATTGGCCAGTATATACTACAGAACACTGAAAATTCCTGTGGAAATGGGACACACCTAGATCAGACATTTTATTTTCCTAACTTTTTCAAACTCTTGTGTAATTTAAAAAAAGTACAAAACCTGCACATCTAATACATCAAAGACTTTGCATCAATTTCTGAAATCTCTTCAGATTCAAAGTATCTCTTGGAACAGCTTAAGCCTGACTTACAGAGGCTGCTGCACATCTCTCTCTGTGAGAGGGCAGCAATGATAAATCACTTCTTGCAAAGAAAGTCACGCTCAGACAATGAACACAGAGAGAGTCCAAACAGTGATCAAAAGGCAGCATGGCTCAGAATCATTCTGCTCAGCAGTTCCAGGCTCTGTTGGGCAGTTTGAATTGGTAGTGACAGGCACAAAGAGTGCCAAACTCTCTTTACTCACCACAGAATAAGCTACTGGTGATCTGCAACTACATAGTCCAATCATGAAATACTTAAACATTATTAGTTCTGTAGTACTTAAACATACATAATTCTGTATAGTACTATAAAAAGACTGCACCCTATTAAAAAAGAAAAAAATACTCAGCAATTTCACAGGAAAAATGTGATATCACTGACCACAGCTGAATCCAGCTTGATATTGTAAAATATGATTGCCACTGTTCAATTTCCAAAGCTACATACACTGACCATGGTGTCTGCTTTACTCAACAGGCTAGAATAGCCCAAATATTTTTAATAAAATAAGGAAATTGAAGGAGGATATTAATTACATTAAATAAGTTAATTAGCCAGTTAGCTATTGATTGATGGTTCTTTCAAAGAAATACATCTAAGCTGTGCTCTACTATGTGAACGGTGAAGACTGAGAACCATTTCAAGAAATAGACACAAAGAGGTTATATTCTTTGGCTAGAATTTTCTGTCCCTGCTACCACTGATTTCAGGCTACTTGTGATAACAAAGGTGCTTGTATGGCTGAGACTCTGGGAGGAACTTCCATCTTTTCTGCACCAAGCAGATTAACAGAAGTGTGCATTCGACTTCAGGTGACAGAAATTCATCCACAACACACCCTAACTTGCAGAACAACTGTAGCTGTAAGAATGAATGAAGAAAAATTTTAAGATATTCATGCCACAGACAGCTGAATGTAGCCATGTAGGTTAAGGCATGTTTTCCCTGATTCTCTTAAAAATCAGTGGAAAGTTGTTCACCTCTTTGAAAGGGATCTTCTCAGATCACCTTAGGGATCTTCTACCTTAGACCTCTCCTTTGAATTTTCTTCTTCATGAACATACTTCTCTGCACTGACTAATCAAAATGGGCAGAAGACTCATGGGCTGACTTAGGCTCCTGAAGACATTTGCCATGGCCATTTTGGGTAGTTGAGATCTGACCTGGGCTGCATTTCACCACAAGTGGTTTTTTAGCCACTTCACAAAAGGAGGCTTTTTAGGCTTACTTTGTATGTGACAGTATAGCATCACTAAAAGTTTGCCACATGTCAAGAGTATGGCTTTACATGTTAGAAATTCAAATACTTCATCAGAAATACCTTTGACATATGTGTGAACTTCTTCTAATGGAAGATAATAGATACTTAGAGGCTTCGCACTTTAATTTTAATGTTTTTCCATAGACTCTATGGTAATAATTGTCCCATGTTACATGGTGTTTATCAATGACAGACAAGAACCATTTTTGTTGTTGTACAATGAATAGCAACTTGTCTTGCTACTCTTCATTATGTCACTCCAATAAAGATTTTATGGCTGTTAAATCATTCCATGAAAATCCAAAGTCAGTATCAAGTGATGCCCAAGATATTTTCTTTCTGTTTCATTATTCCAACAGAAAAATGGAATAAAGTTCAATTCTCTGATTTTGCTTCATACACTGTCAATTTCACGAGGAAAAATTTGAAGGACTTAAGTGTCTGTGATACACCAGTAGGACTAGTGGCTTCAGAGTCTCTTCACTTATTGAATTACCATTGAGGAAGACACATCTGTTTTGAAGCAAGGTAAGCAAACAGGAGAATAAATTTATCTTACCAGCAGAAGACTCAAACCTCTCCCTTGTGAAAAACATAGTGCCAAGGAGAAACCCAAACACCTGGGAATTTTGGCTAGAACATAGAGTTGTTAGCAAGTACCAGGTCAACATAACACTTTATTTTTTCATTTTCTGTAGGTGACATTATTTTGTTCAGACTGTTCTGAGGTAGCTAAGAGATGACTCTTTGCTTTTCATTCTTGACCCGATTTTGTTTTGAACAATTCTCACTCCAACCTATAGTTCTCTTTTGCATTCGCAGTATCCCTTATTCTAATGGATGCATGTTTGTAAGAAAGATCTCGTGATGCTGATCTGGCTTACTGGTAGGATTTCCTCTGAAACTTTGATTCCTGACTTGCAACACAGAAGAGCTTTCATATTGAAAGCAAACTCTTTTTTACATGTTTTGATACTTTAAAAGGTATGTTTAGTATTGTTTTAATAACTGAAACTCATAACTTTTTGAATAACTTCTAACTTATTCAACACCAGTTTGTTTAATAATATGTAGAAGCAATCTTTTTTCTTAGAGTTCTGCATATTTTCCCTAAGGTAAAAATTTAGTTCTGTTACTCATGCCTTCTTACTCATACTATAAATAAAACATGGATTCTCATTATAAAAGGGAGAAGAGGCAATTTTTCATCAATTATAGGATTTTGGTGAATGTGAAACAATTTTAGGTTATTTCATAAAAAGACAAAATTCAAGGAATTATAAAAAGATCTGTTATTTTAGAGCAAGTGTTATTTTTATTAAACATTTCAATCTCACTAAGTTTATGAACTGCATAATACCAAAATATTCCCCAGAAACTTGTAGCTGAGATAGTGCCTGCTTTGTGTGACTTCAATTAAAGCAGCAATTTTATATGTGTTCTAGAAGACAGATAGTTCCTGACCTAGTGAAATCCAGTCCAAGTGGATTTGGATTCTCAAGCCCTGTATTGAGACATGTCCCTTTTCATGTCTCAATACAGGGCTTTTATCAGTTTTTACAGTTATAGCTTCCCATTTGCTACACAACAAGAAACTTTTACTTGGTTTTCAAATCATGTCATGATTTTTAAAGATTATTAAAATTTTCATAATGCAGCCTCTAAGCACCTTTCCTTTTCTCCAGAAAGATGACCTCAAGACATTTAGAAATAAACTGTCCTGGCATCATGACAATCTGATTTCCAAGCTGAAAATTTGACTCTAATGTTCAGTTCTTCACAGAGTCTTATTGGATTCATGTCATTGAAACATTGTCAGAGAAGTGTATTTGCTTTGATACAAAATTTGTGTCATGCCTCAGTTCTTCACAAAGTCTTATTGCATTCAGTCATTGAAACATTGTCAGAGGAGTGTATTTGCTTTGATACAAAATTTGTGTCATGCTGAGGAGAACTGAGGCTCTTTATTCTAAGATGCACAGGCTACATAAAAGACAATGTAATATATTTCTTTCTTTGGTTTTAACGCAGCATTTGAGCACTCTCAGTAAATGTAGTAGCACTGCCTGTATAAAGAGGAGAATTACCATGCTTAAGCAAACACATTGCACCAAGTTAATTAAATGCTAGTGAATGGGAGAATAGTGTCAGTGCTTAGTGCAACCTTTCTAGACAATTTGCTTTACTCATTAAAAGAGAGATGAATGAATTGGTCAGCTGGTAGCCGGAGCTGGACCTTCTCTAATCAGCACTACCAAATTCAGTCGTAACTGCCCCACTTCTCCAGCGGAACTGTTAAATCTCAGTCAAGTTTCTGCTTTGCACACAGTTAGTAAGCAGGAGCATTTCATGATTACATACTAACATATATTCCTTGGGGGTTTTTCTCATTGCTTACAACTTTACATAGGTAGCTCAACAAACTGAGAAAATCTTAAACAGATACAACAATAAAGAAACAATGGAGGGAAAAACAATTCATAAGAGGACATTTTCTTTCTGTTTCCATAGCAGCAAAATCATTCATCTACCTTGACGTCTGTTAGATCTTTGACATAATCCCATACAATATCTTTATCTCTAAATTGGAGGGATATGTGTTTGATGGATAGGCTGTTAGATTAATAAGGAATTGGCTGAATGGCAACATCCAAAGCATTGCAGTCAGTCACTCAATGTCCCAGTAAAGATCAGTAACAAGGGATGCCATGCAGAGTTCTGTACTGGGACCAGTATCTTTATTAATGACATAGAATGTGGGATTGAGAAGCAGGTCTGAAGACAACATCAAGGTGAGAGGTGCAGTTGAGGATGCCGTCCAGAGGGACCTTGACGTGGTTGAGGAACTGGACAACATGAACATTGCAAAATTCAACAAGGCCTAGTGCAAGGCTACCTTAAGACTGGGTAAAAGGTCATAAAACTGGTTTACTGTATTTGTAACCCAATTCATCAATTCTCTTTATGAGACAAAAGCTACCCAAAAAACCAGGAAACACCCCCCCCCCCAAAAAAAACCCCAAAAAAAACCAAATGAACAAAATGAACAAAAAAAAAATCCCCCCACAAATTAGACTACAACATATAATGAATTTTGGTGATTAAGTAAATCAACTGAAAAATTTAAAAAACTGCAACAATGGAGAGGCATATTCATAGGCACATTCATAGATCTATTTATAACTAAGAAGTCACAGTTCTTGTGCTGAATGTACCATAAAGGCTTTTCAGAGACAGCTGCCTGCTTCCATAAAGATATACATATGGATAGATGTGAATTGCATATGCAGTACATGCATATGTAGTATGGTATGAAAACCATATCACTTTAAAAAGTATCACTGAGTTTATACATGCAAGACTCTGAAGAAGGAAAGCTTGTACCCCATTACAGCTGTGGCAAGAAATTTCAGGCAAAAGATAATTTCAAAGATAACTCAAACACAAATATTCATATACATTAACAGGAATGTTTGAGTATAGATAAGTAAATATGTACAATTAATTGTATAGTCCATCATCATCTGATACTACTCAGGAAAAATTCTATAACTAGCTGTCAAGAAGTTATTCTGGCAGATATTCAGACACTTATTATACTTTGGAAACTTTACTGAGAAATGTATTTTCTCTTCCTTTATTGTTGAAACACAAATAATCAGGATTGACAAATCATTGTTTTATTTTACTCTGCAGAGATGGTATGTATCCACCTAGATTTTGATTGCACATTAAGTCTGACTTGGGACTGGTTTAAGCTGATGATATTTCATACCTGGTAGGTAGATAGTGTCCAGAAGAATGAGTATGATCTTTTCTGTATTTTCTACAGTGTGCTACTTCAGATGGTCTAGATCAAGGAGTGGATACTAGGTCACCCCACACACTGGTGCTGCATTTCTGAAAGATAGGTATTTGCCACTCAAAATTTTCAACAGCTTCCACCAAAGATTTTTTTAAGACAAATTTTATATTTGATAGACATGGATTGAATTTGTCACAGAAGTATTGCTTGGTAGAGAGGCAGCCTCCTCTTTCCTCCTCTCCTTATTGTGCAGGGGTGTTTTGTTTCTTGCCTGCAAAGCAGCTGGTGTTCAGCATACAGGGTGAAGAGACAAGGAGTAGCTGGAAGTGTAATAGGGTTTTGAATGTCCTGAAGGTAAAACAGGAATTGAACAAAGCACTTCCATCCGGTGTCTGACTACTTTAATGAAAACAGCAGCACCATTTCAGGACTGACTCCGTCTGGCTTCGTACATGACTGGTTTTTGTGTCAGGCATGCTGCAGATAATGCCTTACAACTTGATGTGTTTGCCTGTACTCAGGCATTGAAGCTGGCTGCCCAGACAAATCTCATGCTGATAGGCAAATCAGGAGCTTTAAGTGGGTCAGGGAGAAGGTGACTGCAAATGACTCTGTTTTCCAGGTAGATTTTTTTTGGGGGGGGTATTTATTCACGATAATTTCATCAAAATTTTATTTTAAGCATGAATGAAGGTGCCCTGAATCTCACTTCTCATTTGTCTTAAGGTATGTCCTTGTGCTTTTCCATACACCTGGCTATTCACTTGGGCTTGTCATCTCAGCTCCTGCCTCTGTGTAGTCTGGTTGCAAATTAATCAAAGCACAAAATTCTTACCTTGGCAATGACACAGATTTTTTTGGTTCAGGACAACTTAAATAAAATTAAGGTGACAATTTTTTGCTAATCGTGGGATGACCCACATAATTCAACATATAATATTTTATTGAATTTGCATTTTCTTAGTTCAGAAACTATATTCTTATAGTTCCTATAAATACAGTTCTTATAAATACAGTTCTTATAAATGCAGTTAGCCTGTGGGATCCACCACAGACAAGGAAATGATTGTCTGATTTTGATAATAGGACATAAATTAGGTTTTGTTCTCAAAAGAGAGAAGATCAACTCATTCCTCCCTTTGTCTCTCTTCTCTCCACATGCAAACAAAATGAGAAAAACAAAATGACTTCTACACAATGATGAATGGAAGGTTGCTAATCTTAGTGCCTGACCTTTTGAGTAAGACCCGTGCTGGCTGTGTTGAGTGAGCCCAGGGCACAGGGCTGCTCTTTGCTGGTGGCATCAGTCCCCACAGAGCCAGCTGGGTTAAAATCATGGGGCTGGCATGTGGGAAAAAGACAGTGGAAAGAAAAAAGCAAAAGCGGGCCTGAACAATTTTCTCCTGACCCTAAGAAAGGAGGATAACTTCATCATGATGGATCACAGCTCAAGCACCTTTTCTGTTTCCCCTCCAGGGTGCTCTCATTCAGGCTGGAGCCAAGCACTGCCCATTCATTACTCATCCCCTCTAGAGGCTCCCCATGAGAAGCAAGCAGTCTCCTGGCACACCACTCACTGTACTTGAGCTGTGTCTCCACTTGCCCCAGCCTTTTTGGCTGCCTTGCTCCAGTGGCTGCTGCACTACCATGGAAACTATAGCAAAGCCCTAAATTGTCACACTGACAGAGAAATTGTTTGCATTGTGAAGTCCATCTGTCCCTACTGAGTGTCGGCTGTCTTTCTTCCTCTGATCCTAACTACCACTGTGCTTTTGATGTATGACAAGGGGAAAGTGGGACTTAATTGCCAACTATGAGCATAAACAGGGATTTCACTTCTGTAAAAGCAAACAGTGTTATGTGCTGAACCTGGAATGTTACATCTGGGTAGGAACTGATTCTCTAAAAATAGTCTTACAGTCCTGTGCTGGCTATTAATAAAATACATATCTGATCCTGATATCTGACTGCAAGATCTGTGCTCAACTCAACTGTGTCTTTCTCTCAATGGGTAAGACATAAACCAGAGGTTTGATGCTTCAGGAATAGTCTATTAAAGAAACTGAGAGATATAAAAGAATTCTTCATACAATAGTCTTCAAGAGTTACTTGGAGTAGAAGTGGGAAGATCTCGAAAGAGATTAAATACACACAGCCAGAAGGAGCTGTGAATGTTCTCTGCTTTCTTAAAAAAACTCTTAATAGTAAAGTTACTGTGGTGACTTCTGCACCATGTGGATTTTTACATTGCTGATACAGGAAATGCAAGGAGAGTCAGGCTGAAGAGAAATATATCTTCACTGACCACTCTGTAAGATAATGCTTCATTGCCATCATCCTTTGTTGTCCACCACCACGTCTCTTTCTCTCAGGTTTCTGCACACCACAAATGAGAGGGATAGGGAAAACAAGATCAAGGGAGACAGGCTGAAAGCCAGAAGTGCCCACTGTTGCTCCCAGGGAGTGAATTTCTGTAAACATGTTGGGGAGCTTCTCTTACATGTTCTATCAGATCCTAGGTGTTCCTAGAGGGACCATGGTGCAGCAGTAGGAAACCCATGAGTCATGGATATGTTCCACTTTACTAGCCATATGTTACTAGGATATTGTAGTCATCAGATTTATTAATTTTTCTGTTGAAAACTTGTATATCTGATTAATAAAATTTCTTTCTTAGTACAGTGCCAGAAACAAGGTTAGAGATAGTGGGGGAAAAGTGGATTGCAGTGGTTTGAAAAATTTCTATTGAACTATTTGATTCCAATTTCAGCTGTTCAGTGAGTACCAGACAGGTTTCCTGCAATAAATCATCTTTTCTGTCAGGAATTTGGTTTCTTTTGCTAGCCCTAATTTGAGAGTCCTGTTCTGAGCAGCCAAGCAGGCATACTGCCTCCAAGAAGTGAGCTTCAGGACTATGATGTTGCTGTGGGCTTCAGGACTCTGACACTACTGTTGGTAGCTCTACACAATTTCATGAAGAGTCTTAAATCTGGGGAATTTTTTTTCCACCTGAATTTAAATGAAATTATAATTCTGTACATTTTGAGCAGTGAATAAAGCTATCTTTCCCCTTCCACATCTAACTGCTAACTCTTTTTCTATGTTTCTCGTACTTTTTCTTCTTTTTTTAAAAATTATTTTTAATGTTTTCTTCTTTTTATAGCTGTAATGATTCAGGTCTTCTCCTCAGTGAGCGTCTCTCACAGGCTCTGATTTTTCCTCTCTGTAGGCAGTATTGGGGAGAATCCAATTAAAGTCTGTTTAATTCCACTGAGGAATATTCCTTGCCTTCAGTGATTAAGACTGCCTCTGTAAATTTGCCCATTTAATACAATCCAAGTTTTGATGATATGAACTTTGTTCCCAAGGTTTTAAAAGATTTCTTAGTCTTTCTTTTTAGAGTTACTAATATGACTAAGAAATACTCCAGTGTCTCAGAACTGCCTGTTAAACCAGCTTCTTTTCTCTTTGAAAGTGAAACAGTTAATCCCACCAGTAAAAGAAGGTGAAAAGATATATTGAAGTCTATAAAACAATGTGGTGCACAATATGTTATTACTAATTTCTAGCTATTGTACATGTAACTTTCTTTTCTGTTTGCAGAAGCATTTTAGTAAAACATAGAAATTCCATGGAAATTACCTGGGAAACACAGTATATGTTCTATGAGGACATAGTTAAATATTTTAGGACATTTGGCAGTTATCATACTGAGCATCACTAATACAAGTGAATCCTCTTGACTCAGAAACATCCTTCAGAAAATACTCTGTAATCTGCCAGTGTGGCAGATTAAGGAAGTGGCAGAGAGAAACTGAGGATGCAGTTACAGGTCCTGTTATTCAGGAGACAGGAATTATATTCCCAGTTTTCTCACAAAGATAGGCTATAACAGGGTGGACGACTTAAAACTGCCTGGGCATCAAGGGCCAAAGACTGCTGGGTGCTCATGCAGTCAGACCTGGGCTAGGTGGTGATTACTACTGAGTCTTACTATAAAATGATCCTGACTATTTCTAATGCTAAAGCAATGGAAAGTTTCTTTGTTGGAGGAGACTGACACTGATGAAGAGGTTCAATGGGCAACACCATAAAAGCTGTAACTGAGTTGTGATGGAGGAGAAAACTGTTGTGTTCCAGTCAGTCAATTTCTAACAGCACTGTGTCTTGGACAAGACTGGAGCTTTATAATGGACTTGCCTATGGAAATAGAACTGTGGGGTCTTTCATTCTGTGTTATTAATTTCATTCCAAATATTTTTAAAAAGCATATAGTGGCAGAAACTCTGTAAATAAAGTATAGGTGTTCAACAGTGGACTAAAACTACTGAAGAATAGTAACTAAGGGGTTACTATTGTATTGGCACATAAATTAATCTATAACAACATGCAGTATAGCAATGTTACTTTAAGGAAACTTTGGGGTTTTTTTCTCTGACAAAAATAACTCTTTAGACTTCCTAAAGGGACAGACAAGCTCATTCAAAGTATATTACCTTGAGCACCAGAGTGTTCACATATTTGGATATATTTGGGCTTTAAATGTTGAATATTCTTTATGAAAATTTGATATTTGTTTAGCATAGATAACTTATTAGTTCACCTATTAATTAGATTTCATATGGATTAAAGTAATATAGTTTTCGGTTTTGACAATATTCTTATAGTCAAAATATTGACTGATTGATTGGTTGATTGATTGATTAAATGACTTAGATATAAATGAACTATCTCATACGCAACTAAGTGTTGCTTAGCCACCAGTGTGGGGATTAATGCTCAAAATTAATTGCACCTGGGAAGCAAAGATGCCAATGAGTCTGAAGTGAACATAAGGACTCAGAAATAGAGATCTTGGATATCAGGGTAAAGGCAGTAGACAGAAAGGAAAGAAATAATGAAAGAAGATTAATTTCTTATGCAGGCTGCATCTTTAGACTGTGAATATTCTCCATTTTGATTTAAAGCTTTCCTAAGGTTTTTACAAACCCTTGATGCTGAGGGTGTAAATGCACAATAATGAATATATTAAGAAAACTGAATTCTATATACAGCAAGTCAGCATACACTGCCCATGTGGTGTTGGTATTCATCACTCTGAAATATTTGATTTCACACCTGCAAGCACCAGTAATTGTTCCCAGTGCTGCCTTTCAAACCAGGTTTTGTGTAGCCAGTATATAAGATGGCAGAATTTCAAATAAAGGAGATTACATTTTGCATCCTCTTGTTCCTCCTTAAAAAGAAATGTTGATATAATGCTTTGATGACTAGAATCTTCCAGAAGGAGGACAGGGGGACTAATGAATAGAAAATCCCCTTTCCTGTGAAAGCTGCAATGTCATGGGCAGAGATAGGGTTTTGGGCTTTTTTGAGAATGGACTTGAAAATATAAACTGTTCAGTGGTATAAGATATTTACTATAGTTTTCTTTAAATTTCTGAATATTCAAAATTAGACACAACTGTTGGTGGAGAAGTGCTTTGGAGACAGCTCTGTCTTCCTCTGTCTGAAGCTGAAGCCCTCTGCAAGAGTGAAAATATATGGGATGGGATAAATATAAGGGTGCTGTCCTTCTGTAAGTCTGCCACAAAATGAGACCAGCAGTGGAAGCTGCTGTGTGCAGATATCTGTGATCCAGCACTCTCTTAAGGGGAAAAAAGAGATTTGGCTGCTGACTAGAACAGGGCTGAGCAGATGATATTTAATACAACAGTGCAGGGGTTATATGAGTAAAAGCAGCTCAGAGCAGAGGTAATATCCTTTAGCCATTAAATGAAAGACACATTTCTGTATTTACATCATTTAGCAGGCTCATCACAGGCAGTTCCACACACATCACTTCTGAATCCATGTCAACAGAGACACACTTCTGTGAAACATGATGTGACTCCCTCACTCCTGGCTCTGACTTGGAGGCTGTGTTCACAAGAAACAGTGTTCAAAGTGTGCTGATGATGGAATTGAAATCTCGTCTGTGTCACAGTAATGATTTCCATTCAAAATACAAGAAGAACCTCAGTGAGTGCATTTCTGTGGTGATTACACTAGCACCTACACATCTGAAATAAACGGTTTGGACAGAGATTCATAATTTCTATAAATGTCATCACAAAGGCCTGAAGATTATAATAGATCATCTTTCTTAGACATTTATCTGCATTACAACCCAGAGGTTGAAATAAACCCAATGGTGCTCAACACCACTCTGGAACTTTAGTGCATAGGTCTGCAACCTATAACTGCAATTCGTGGGCAGGGAAAAATAGGAAAGGAAGAAAATTCTATCAAGACTTAAATTGTATTTGCAGGAGAGCCTGTGCAAAACAAAAAGCACTGAGGCAAACACTGTAGCCTCACTGTTTAGAATACATATTGCTCAGTATTCTCCAGGTAAATATTTTCTGTATAGGATGAAACAAATTATAGTCTTAAGGAATGAGCATGTCAGAGATTGTTGCCTACTTATAAGAGTGTCTAAAGGAGAGGATAACCTTTCCCACATATCTGTATAGGAGCATAATACTATTGATGGAGAAGTAGGGAGGATGAACATGAATTTTTTTCTGCTGTGTTGTGTAGGTTGAAATCTTGAACTGACTGTTCTGACCAGATATGTCACAGTTCATAAATCTTGGCTTAGGTTCAGTAAAAACCTTGTAGCTGAACCTTCTCATCTGCCCTTGCTTGTCAGGTTCCTTTGACAAGCAGCAAAGAGCTGTCACCAGCTCTGGGCTGGCCAACTGCTCCCATTCAGAAACTGAGTTGAAATGCTATAAAAGCTGTCACTGGGGTCTTCCTAGGCTCTGTTCCAGGTAAAAGCTTTTATGTCTTGTTCCATCAGTACACATTATGGTAAGAAAATCAGGTTATATTCCTCTCTTGTGGAGATGAAGGGAATGACAGTTTAGTTGCTCTGACTGCAAGCCAGATGGCTCAAATGACACATAAAACATGAGACTATAAAAAGTACCTCTGCAATGGTCATTTTTAATATTTAGAAGAGTAAGAACATTTTTACTTTAGTAACTTTTTTTTTCTCTGTAAACTATCAATTAAAGACTATTTTTTCCTATTTTCTTAATGTTATCTCGGTAGAGATGGAAATAATTTTCTTAATTATTAAATTTTGTGTATGACATCCATACCGTATCACAAATCCTGTACACGTATTATACAACAAGTAGGTAGCTATTGTGGATCCATATTTATTGTGTAGTGGATATTTTGAACGTCTCAACCCAAGCATGTCTACAAGCAAGAACCAAGTTCCCTAGGAAAAAGTCCCATTCAATATTTCCATATCATACCTATTTTATATGGCTATAATAGTTAGAAAAGAAATATAGTACTAAGAGAACAAAATTTTATTTTAAAATATTACACTTCTAAATTGGTGGGGATTGCTCAAAAACAGTAATGAGATTGATTTTAGATCCCAGAACAAGCTTATTGTGCAATGGAATATTTTGAGGTTGGAGGAGAACTTAGGTCCCATATGTCCTGGTCTATTTTTCTCCCTGAAACACACATAGTACTTATTCGCTGTGTCTTAATCCTTGTGGGCTTTAGGATACCTTCTTCATCAGAGTCAGTTTATATAACATTTTTTTCAGTTAAAAAAAAAAGTAGAGCTTATTCCTTGCATAGTTAAGAACAGGAATAAAAATAAGGAAAGGGTTGCATTATTTGTATGAGATAGAAAGTGACTTAGTTTCATTTGGACATTACTTTCCTCAGAACTTCTGAACTCTTTCTGAAGGGAAGAGCTTGAAAAGTGAAGGAGTATTTTACTTCAAAGTGGGACAAACAGTCTTTGTGCTTGGCTTCAGCACAAGAGTTTTTGTTGGTAAGGTATTACCACAAGATGTTTTTGTTAAGATACTGCTTTTAATTCTCAGACTGCATTAGTTCTGTTCTAGCAGTGAGATAGGGGGAACAGAAATCACTCAATTCCCCACTCTTTCTTTTTTTTTCTTCCTTCTGCCCACTTAAATCTTCAGCTGTCATTTGAAGTACAGATGATAATAGAAATTTAACTGTTCTTGGCCAGTCTTCTACACAGCAATGCCAGCTTATAGCTACATATGTGTGTGGGTTTTAAACTGAATCCTTCTAGAAAGCAAGAAATACTAGAACTAAGTGCTATACAATCAGTATATGAAAAAGTAATGCCTACTTCTCTTCTGTCAGGGTTCTCTACCTCTTCCACAAACCAAGAGGGAAAAACAGTCCATAAAAGTTGTACAGAGATAAGGAAAATGAGAGATGGAGAGTGACATCCATGTAAGAAGGATATAGTAAAGAAAAGATTAAAACTTGCTTGATTTAAAGCAGTAATTGGAGTGTGCAACACGATAAAAATAAAAATAAAAAAATTCAAAAAAACCCCCAAAACTAAAAAATCTCACAGATGGTCTCCTTTTCTTCCACAAGCAAAGATTTGGGGGGAAAGGGTCAAAAAGATTACTTTTTGCATTATTTTTGTAACAAAGTAACACAGAAACATTCACTGAAACTAAAAGGCATTATGTTTAAAAGGAACTCCTTTACATCAGTGCATAATTAAACCATAAAACTCACTGTAATAACATCATTACAGATACTGCTTTATGGAGCTCTGCATATTGTTATCTGTACAAAATATTTTTTTTTAACAGTCTCTCTTTTCAAAAGAAAGATCAGTGATCGTGCTTCAGGGCACAAATCAAACTCTAATGAATGGGACTTAGAAGCTCTCCTCCTCTGCTAGTTGTGTCAGATAATTTTGTTCTTGGGTTTCTGCATTTTCTGCTGTTCCCGGTATGGTGGTTGCAGTGCATTTTTGATCAGAACTCCATGAACTTTTCTGATGGACACACTTCATTTTAACAATTCAAGAAATGTCTAGGCAGAACAGGGTAAATTTACCTGTGGAGTCTTAAACACTACTGAATAGTCAATGAGATCAGGATTGAAATGAGCTTGATATCTTACACTGAAGACCTCAAAACTGTGTTGAATGGGAAAACAGCACAATAACGATTGAATGTCATTTATTATTTGCAATTTTCCAGTCTGTTTCTCTGTGCAGAAACAAAACAAAATCAAACCTTAATCAAAACCTTATGCAGAGACTAGAAGCAATCATTTTTTCATTGTGCACAACTGACTAGCTAAAGAAAACAAATCTTGATTTCTGTATTAATGATGACCCTCAGCATTTGGTTCAGAGTGCACAGTGAAGTGATGCATGCTGTGATATTGAAGAAGAAAAACGATTGCTGTATGAGCACCAGTGCAATACTGTGATGCTGCTTCTGAACATACATCATTCTTTTAAAATAATCATACCATGTTACTAAGGATTTCTGATAGACCCAGCCTTGGACATTGTCAGGTCCTTCTTGGAGCTGGCTGACATTGTCTCTGATGGACATGGAGGAAGCTTCTGGCAGGTTCACACAGAACGCACCCATGTAGCCTCCCCTGCTACCAAAACCTGGCCATACAGACCTAATGCAAACTTGAGACATCTTTTGGCCATAATATATGCCCCAAGAAAAATTGCATGTATTGGTTGCAGTAGTGAAACTGAGACTGACACCAGGTAAAAAGCTGTTCATGTTGTTTTTATCATTTGTCACTTAATGAAGAAGGTAGAAGTTTTAATCACAAACTGATTTAGAGACTTAGAAGCCTGTATTTCCCAAATCTACCTAATCTATTAATTATAATTTCTCCTATCACACAATGATCACTACAGCTTGTTTAAATAAGGACAATATTTCTAAGTACCATATCCTGGAGTTCCTCTCCCAGATCCCATTCCAGTGAACAAGACAAAATCCAATGCCTCCAAGGAGGACCTGTGTCTTCACAGGAAAAGTTACAGGGCATAAAGAAAACTAAACACTTTAGGTGTTTAGGTAGTAGGATGATACTAAAATATATGAACATAACATATATTACAGTTAGTAAAAATGGCAATGGAGATTGAAGTTTTAGAAATGTAATTATCAGAATGGGAATTTAGCCAGTGTAGAAACTGAGCTAATGCTCTTCTTTCATTGAGATATAATGATATTTCTAATATTTGAATGAGTTCCTATCTCTTATGGCATGTGTGGTATTGAAGTATTTACTTCCAGGCCAACAGTTCTTTCTTGAAACCTATACCCTCTTCTCATCTCCTTGATGCTACAAGGTGGCAGAGTAAAAACTTAGAGGACAGGAATGTGGTGTCTGAAATATTTTTGTTAATTTTATCAGTGAAGTGCAATTCTTGAGTTTCAGTAGGTGTTCAGGTTTCCCCTGGAGATTTACTGGAGAAATACATTAATATAACTTATGTAGGTATTTGAAAAAAGCTTCCAAGGACCAAACAGATTATTTTTATTTATCTGGGGACTCACATATTTTAAGGATGATAAAACTGCATTAACTACAGTTAAGAAGTTTAGCATGTATAAGATTCCATTTATCTGGGGAGTCCTTCCAATTGTGAACAAAAAAAACTTTGCAGCACATATTAGCTGGGCTCCAGCTCTATCCCTCTCAAGCAGGTTTTGTTCCTTTTGTTATGTCCTACTAGGATCATCAAAACTCACTGCATGTTCTGGCATCTCTTTCTATGTATTTTGTACTTTCTCCACATAATGAAGAACAAAATTGTAACAACTCATAATGGGCCTGAACCCATAATGGAGCTGAGCAGTGAGAGGACTTTTCTCTATGTCTTTCTTACTTGCAAAAAAAAAAAAAGACTCTTTTGGTCCCTCTAAGCACAGTGGGATTTCCTCTGATACTTAAACATCAGTATAGCTTAAATGAAATTGATTTTCTCTTATTTCTCACCCAAAGACTTGAGAAAGGATATTAATAAAAATACCCCGAAAAACAACAAAAAAAATTCAAACAAAACCAAACCAATTTTTTTTTAAAAGCTTAATATAGAATATCTACAATTCTGCATATAGGTTTTATCTTCATCTGGGCTTTAAAGTTCCTGCCCTGAGGAGCTTCAGGTCACCAGGAGATCAGTGCAAGCTATTTGGAGTGACTGAAAGTGTCAGATACCTGGGGTGAGTTGAGCTGTGCTGCTTCTTGCAGCCTCTGTGTCTTGAAGGAATCCCATGTCTCAGGGAGCTGTGTGGGTTGTGACATGCATGCAGTGTGATCCAGAATGCAAATATTGTACTATCAGTGAGGCAGATTTGGTATTTCTCCCATTGGAATGGATGCAATTGGATGTGTTTTGCTTTGTTTTCATGTCTGTAGTTAGGAAAACTAGCTTTCCTAAATTTTAACTTTTTCTGTGGTTTTTTTTTTTAAATTTTTTGTTAATACTTGCAACCCCTCCTCAGCTCTTTCTTCTTGATCATGTTCTGCCCTGTAATAGAGGAGGATTTTTTTTTGCCTTCATCTGCCAAGCACCTGCCACCCCAGCTTGCAGATATCCTTTCAAACAGACTCGATCATTTTCATCTTTAAAAACTTTGTTCTCTGAATAGCTGCTGTGTGCTTTTCCTCTACAGGACTCACTGTTTCAGAGGCTGAGTACAGTGACATGTACCATTATCATCATATGTCACAGTTCACAAGACTGGATTTGAATGAAAATGAGAACTTGGAGGGTATCTGCATACTCAGCAAAAAATCACACCAACAGTGGGTTATGTCTGAGGAAAAAAAACCAAAAAACAATCCCAACCAAACAAACAAAACCCCCAAAATGTCATTTAGGGTGGTTATTGGTAAGAGCATTCTTACTTCTGACACTTAGTATTATGTCTTGATTAAAGAACCAGCAACTGCTAGGGGAAAAAAATCAGTGAGCATGTATTAAAGTTCATGAACTTCAGCATGCTTTCACCAGCTGTCCTTTGAGTTATTTATTTCAGATTAGATGGCAGTGGTAAAGGTCAAAAATATTTGATAATCAACTTCAGCAATTAAAATCTTTGTTTTGATCTTGAAGGAGAAATAAAAATCTGTTCTTATTCTCCCTCGCTCAAGGCAGAATTGCACCTTAAAAGTCCAGGATGGTTTGTATAGTGATTTCCCATCTTATTTGCCACTCAGTTGGGTACAAAACTTTTTTCTTTGATGCAGTGAAATGCAGAAATAAGCCTGACAACTGACACTGCACACCTACAGAACTAATGCTCATCTCCTGTTGTGCTGCTTTCATCACTCTCCTCATAGCACCCTTCTCTTTGTTCTATTCCAGTACCTTGCAGTCTTTCTCTATTTCCAATTCTAAACCCTTTTTGGTCCTCAGCTGGAAGCAGGCCTTGTGAAATCTTCACCTGTGAGGAGAGAAGTTGGGAATCTAGAGGTAAACTCTCTGGACTAAATCCAGATTACAGGATGTAAACTAAATCTAATTAATATTATGGGGTTTTGGTTGTTTGGTTGTTTCCTTTTTCTCTTAAACTGTACAAACTAATATAATTTTTGATTTATTTTCTTTCCAATGAAAAAAAGTTTATATTTGTGTACTTCTACAGTAATTTGTAAGTGCCGGCTATATAGTATGTCACCTTAACAATGAAAAAGATATTGCTTGGTATATTTAGGGATTGTTTGTCAACCTCCAAAACAAACTACCATCCCTCACACTCCCCAACAAGTGACCTCAAGCTTTGAAGGAACATGTAGAAGTGACAAAGAAATGCTGTAGTAATGAATAATTTGGGTGACAGAGCAAAATATGTGAATAAACAGTAATTTCTATAAAAATACTTAAGTATTTCCTGTAGTATAGCATCCCTTGTCTCTTGGCTACCTTTTCTTTATTACAAGGTAGCAAGGAAGTATTGAGTGATTGCTGGCAGTAGTGATGTTGCCATGCCTCAGTTAATCTTATTTCTTGCCCTTTTTCTAATTTAGAACTTAATAAACTGAAATCTCACCAGGAATATTTATTCTGAAGCTTGTGACTTCCAATATTATGTGGAGTATGCTCCTTATCTCAAAAGATGAAAACTTTTTACCAATCATTTTCCATGCTATAAACTCTGTGGTCTTCTTCATTTCATTGCTCAAAAGAAAAAAAAAGAGAGAGAAGAGACAAGAACTTACATTCAGCATGAAGCCCTTTTTATTAAATTTTCATAAATACCTAGGTATCTTCAAAAGGTCTCTGGAAATCAGTCCTAGTTCTCCTCCAGGCTATATTGGATAGCTTAGGTCTAAAGTGGACTAGTTTGAAATGGTAGTTTTTCACCATGCAGGCTTTACCCTTTTTACTGTAAATATTTCAGACTCAAAGCTGATAAAATATTTCAGTAAATGTCTGTTTGGAATTCTGCCAGTCTGGTAGCACAGTACATTATGATGCAAATACAGCTGCTAATTTGCCTCCACATTCATACTAGAATAGGTGATATAGAACCAGGTTTAATTGCTGAATGTAATTGACAGCTCTTTCCTGAAGCTGAAGAGGGAATTAATTGTCTCTCATTGTTAACTTCTTGCTGTCTATCCTCAGGATTGCAAACAGGTAAAAGGAACTGTGCTATTGTGCGTGTGCTTTTCTTCCCTCATTTAGCTCCTGTCTAACTGTGTTTCTGCTTCTGGTCCTTGAGATATGGAACATTCTTGGGATGATAAACAGATTTCCCCCAACCTGTACTTCTCTTGAGTCTGTCCTTTGCTGCTGTGATATAAAGTGTGTTAAGTACCTGTGGGAGGGAAAGCAACTTCATTTTTCTCTTGGAACCAATTCATTGACTTGCCTCTAAGAAGCAGGCCAGGAGGAATACTGAGAAGCAGCAGAAATGCAACAAACTTGATATACTGCTGAACAGTAGCTATTAGCTAGGAATGTGGTGAGATAATTTAGCATTTCCTGTTTGGAGAAGACTTTTGAAATAGAAGTTTTTGTCTGCGTCATTATGTCTAACAGCCATTGGTGGATTTTTTTTTTTCTAATTCAATATTTCATCAATTGCTTCTTAATAATTTTAATATTTTCTGCCTCAACAATATCTTATATTTGTTGTTTAATCTGTCCACCACTGTGGTTTTCACTGGAGAGCTAAAGAACATTGTTAGAGAGACAATATTTATTTATTAGTCTCAAAATAATTTGCTATACAAACACAGGCTTTTTAGTATTCCAAAATTTAATGACATCAGTGGACAGCATTGCCCTTTATGAAGTTATAAAAATCTCCTCTCTCCTTTTTGACCAGTGTGCTATTTCAGGTTATGTTTACAAGTATCTTTCCATTTGCAGCTAAACAGGTCAAGTTTTTTCTGCATTCACAGAGCAATGACTGTGGTCATTGAAAGTGGTCATTGAAAGTGACCATCATTAATATTTGCTATATGCCTAAGCAAGAAGATTTGAACTTTTTAACAATTCATTATAAGCACATGACAATCTAATCTCTTAAAGTCTTAAGGGTAAGACAGATGGGATGCTGCTTTGTACATTAATCTTTATATTCAGTCTTCCTACCAGTTAGCATGTCATATTGAAAAGACTTTTAGAAGTAGATAGGAAGACAGAGTATTTGTTTAGATGGAGATCTCAGAGCTGGAGATCACAAAATATTTGTAATACTAATAATACTCGCCTGTGGTGACTAGATTGTCAGGTGGGGCTATGAAATGTTGACTAACCTCAGGGCAATGATGCAATTAATGTCATCCCTAAGCGCTCTCCCTACAAATAGCCCTGAAAGACAGGAGGTAAAAAAAGAGGAGATAGCTAAGAGCTCTCTCTAGAGCACCATTGTCTGTGAGGGGGATGCAGAGATGTACTGCAGCAAAGGGTGTGTGTGGTATGTATTAAGGCAGTCTCTTTGTTTTAAGAGATCAGCTCATAGTACTGCATTGCTTTAGGTTTTTAAAATATGCATTACCCTTGTGAGATTTGTTATTTGGTTTCTTGGGTGGCCAGTGAAGATGCAAATTTTTAATGCATTTGTAGTTCTGGGATGAGGTGGGGCAGGGGGAGAGAAAACCTATGGGAATGTGAGGCTCTGAAAATTGGTATGGAAAATGAGGTCTTCATCTCTTTTTTTATATACATGAATGAGTGGCACTTCTTGTATTTTTGTGGGTGAACAATCATTTTAGCTGATTCATGTTTCGAGGTAAAGTTGTAAATTGAGTTTTGTGCCATAAGCTACACCCAGACACTATTAAGCAGAAGAAACTTGGAAAGGAAAACTGTAGACAGACTACAAGTTCACAGAATTGAAGAATTTCTTGAATTTGAAGGGACCCACAAGGATCATTGAGCCCAACTCTTAGCCCAGCACAGGCCATCCCCAAGAGTCACACCATGTGCCTTTTCTGTAGCTTGAGTTAATAAATGTGATTTGTAATGTTTTTCCTGTTATGCTGTGAGGGGAAAAAAAAAACCAAAAAAAAACCAACTTAGGCAAAAATGAGACTGAATTGATGGTTGTCTATAATGCTTAAGTAAATAAGGAATGTTAAGCAGGACTTGTAGCAAGTGAAGTCCAAAAAGAAATTGATTGGGAGGATGTTTAGCATACGGCAAATGAAAAGTCTTAGAGATTCAAAGTACTTTTCACTTAGAAGCACAACTGTGAAAACAGAGAAATTAAGGAAAACAAATATCACATTTGGAAAAAAAAATGATTAAGTGAGCCCCCTTTGTGTTCTTTTTTTATTTATTCAGAAATTCAGTTCAATTGTTTGGAAAAGACTGTAGGCTGAGAATTGCTCAGAAAAGTAGATATGAATTCCTCAAGTGCTAAATTGATAGATGTGTTCTGGTTGCTGACAAACACCTGTGACAGAAATACATATTTCATTGGAGATGGGAGGAAACCTATAAGGTAGGGAGAACTAGAAAAAATGAAAAGGCTTATAGCACTTTGTGCTTTCTCCAGATTGTGTTATGGATTGCTCATGTTTTGGAAATGTGAGGGTCTAAAGGGTCTAGTAAAAGCCAATTTGTGTAATTTAAAAATCATATACAGCTGAAAGATCAACTGTTGAGCATAGAAATAAAAGTCCTGATGAAACAAACTGCAACATGCAGAGAATGAAAATGAACCATGAGTGAGCTTCAATAAAAAGGAAAAAACAAAAATCAGGCCTAGTTTTTGGTGTGGATAAACACAAAAGAAATGTGTGCCTAGCTCTCAGCTATCACAAGATTCCTCAGTTGCCTCCAACGGCATTGAAGACTTGTACCTAGTTAGGTGTCTAGTCATCATACCATGAGACACAGCCACGCACAGTATGGTTTTTTAGTTCTGCTGATTACAGAACTCGAGTATTTTATTCAGAAGCTTGTGGCAGACTGTGCCCAGAAGTAGCTTGCCCAACCTGTTACAAATTTAAATTCTTGCTTTCTAAAGTATGTAACTAAATACATATCAGTCCAATGTGAATTCTTCTAGGCAGAGCTTTTTCCAATGAAGCAGAGCATTTGGCCCTTCTTAGAAACAGGCCTTGTTCTGAAACTTAGGGAATAACTAAAAAGATACTGAATAGATCTGAACACTCTAGTAGAATAGCTTGCTGCCTTTTTTCCTTCCTGATCATTACCAGACTAACCTTTAGGGGAAAGGGTCTGAACATCCAGGGAACTCACATAAAGAATACTGAAGCTTGCATAAAGCATACTGAAAAGGTCACCTTTTGTGTAATGCTGAATTGTGTAATTCAAAGCAGTTCACAGAGTGGCATTCAAGTTGGTTCATCATAAGAACTGTTTTCCATCGGTTTTGGAGAAAATAATCCTCTCTCAGGTATTTTTTCATTTTTCCTCTCCTTTTTTGCTCTTCAACATAAATGTTAGTTTCGCATGCACAGTTTTAGAGTTGTTCCACATGTGGCAGTCTGAAGTTTTAACAATGGAATAGGCTTTTTTTTTTAATTGGGCATATACCTTGTCCTATTACTGTAAGCTAGAATGAGACATTGTTATTAGCAGTTTCTATACAGCCATATAATAGCCAGTGTACACTAATGAAGTGGGATTCTTCTTACTTCAGCTAATAATAAATTTATAATTATAAATAACAAATTAATAATTATTATTAATACTTTTTTGTGGCTTACCTTATTGTTCAGTTGGACATTTCTATTAAAAAAAAAATAGAAAACTCAAAAAATTTTCAAGAGTTCCCCAGCTGCTATTGTGGTTTGTTTTCTTCAGACCTCCTGACAAGGAATAATTATATGGAAGGGAAAATACAGGTTCAAACCATTGGACCAGTCTGAGTTTTGTCATGCTGTTGATGAAGCAGAGGATGGTGTTTGTGTGTTTCCAGGAAAACTGACATGTGAAAATCAAAATATTTGGGAGTTCAGTTGAGCTTTAATAACCCAATCTCTTTGATCAAGAAATCTGACTCAAAACTCTCAGAATAAAATATTTTCTCTAGAGACGTCCAGTGATCTTCAGAGGCTATGAAAGGAGCTACACTGCCTGTATTTTGATGATTTAGGAGCTCTGAATTATGTTGTTGGGTTTGGGAAAAACAGGGAGTAGCAGTAATACTGTTGCCTCCAGCAAATTCCAAAATGTGCTGCAGTTAAACTTCAGGAAAAATTCTGGTTTTGTTTTAGCAAATAATTGTATTCCTTCTGTCCTGGGTTTAGCAAATCAGAACTGACACATAAATCTCTGAAATCTATTGATTCTAAGGTGTTTGGTGTATTAAAAATCTGGGAAATGAAGAACATTTTTTTATGCATTATATTATTAAGCATTATTCTTGCCATGTATGTTATTAAAGCTTCTAGTCTTGGATCAACCAGGCCCATAACTATTAAATATTGAAGTGACAATTTTGTCCTTGGACTAGGTGTTAGAAATTATACAGCTGAAGGACAGGGCAGGAACCAAAATCTGACTGGCTATTGGAAAATGCTTATTCCAAGGAGAAACACATGCCAAAACACTGTTGTTGGGCATCTAGTGGAAAGTGATTTTTTTCCAACAGCATATGTGCACATGATGGGGAAATTTCAGTGTGACTGAATATTTTAAGGCTTCAAAAACCTTTCATAGTTCCTCAACTCAGCCATTTTGATATGCTTACTGATTTCACCTTAAATACTGCTTTTCTGAGTGGAACAATACTGTTTCCAAAGCAGACTTGAAAAGGCTTAAAACCACAAACAAACAAACACACACACCCAACTCAAAGGATCAGTCATCTTTGCTTCTCAAGTAGAGAAATCTACCTTTGCTTTTGGCAAGAAATCTAAGAGCCAGGAAGGGAGGAGGGTGAGTTTGCTTTTCAAGGGTGAGCTTACTTGTTTTTCTTCTGTACTCACAACACTTAATGTGTGCACATCTAAACCAAACAATTGTAATCCTCTAAAGAGAACAATGTCTGCTTCCAAACTTCTTGAGATTGGTTTTTATATTTCTTTTTTAAGTTTCTTATTCTGTTGAGAGCCCTGCTAACTACTTTGGGTGTTCTTGGTGTTATTCTTGGTGTTGCTGCAAAATATTCCAGCGGAGGCTGGGAGCATTTATCTCTTGACTTTCATCTCCTTGTGACGCTCTGAAAAGCGGCTTTTTCTGTCCAAACTATAGAGCGTATCCAAGCAATGCTGTTCCTTTCATCAGAATATAATGTTTCAGCCTTTTTGGACTTAATGACTCTTATTATCTGTCTGAAATATGTAGCTATGTGTGCAGTGGAAACAGTATATCTGTTTTTCAAGTAAAGCTTTATAAATCAAGGTTACAAGCAGGTGTTTTGATTTTTATGATTTTATGCTCTTTTGTTAATATTGTTGTGATGGAATGCAAAACCTGCACAATTGTGAACAGTAACAGTGGTAAAAAACCTTTTTCTCACCTCCCTGACCCTTCAGGTGAAATAAGGTTACTATCACAAGAATGCTTTTTATAATTGTCAAACTATTGTATCATCTCTACATGTCCAAGGTCTTGAGTTTAGATAGATATCAATGCTTAATTGCATAGCTCAAAGTCAAATAAAAACTCTGGAAGTTTTATGACCTTCTAACAAGGAAAAAAAATCATTTTTGCAGTCATGTGTTCACACCTTAGAAAAGAAATAAAATGGAAATGACAAGAGACTGGAAAACTAGTAAAAGTTGAAACCTGAAAATCTGTTCTGTGAGTATAAAGCAATGAAATGAGGAATGGCAATAAACATAAGAGAAGGAAAAATATTAATTTTGAAGCTAAGATATTTGCTGCTACATTCCCCCCTGACTTGCTCTATTTTAGTATATTGTTAATTTATATATCCAGTCACATTGTTGTCTGATTTGGTGTATGGTGTCAAAGAACTTCTGCTGTGCATGAATATTTTGTCTTAAAGCTAGAAATTTTCCAACCATGCACCTTATTAGAAATTCAGATTATTTCTGCATAATTTAATATGCGTATTATTCTGTATTTTTTGATGACATTGTCAGGTTGCAGGTTTACCATTGTAAATATTTTTGTGATTAGAGCTACAATTTTCTGAACCTTTTTTTATGATCTGAACACTTAGATGTCCAGATTCTAGTCTTAAACACACTACATTTGTTTTCACATTTTGTTACAGTTTTAAAATATTTTAAAATGGAGCAATGAATTAGAGATGACATTTTTTTGGCTAATTAATTATATGTTAATGGGCATATATATCATTCTAATGATGCCCAATGTGAACTTGTTTCTCTCTCACCACCCCATAAAAGCATCCTCCAAAAACATGTTTTTTCTTTATTACTTGCTATGCAAAAATAATAAATTTTATTTCTGTAACATGTTACAGTGGGGATCAGCAGAAGGTAGATGAAATAAAAACACAGGGAAAAGTTCATGTGTATGGGTAGTGTCTTGGTTTAAAGTATTGTTTTGCCAGAAAAAGGGCAGAGGCACATATATTTAACAGCAATTTTTAACAGCACCCAATATTTAACACACAGTATTTAACAGCATTTATCTGAATTATAAAGCAGAATATCAAAAAAATCACCCTTTTCATGCTTGTTTGCTTTCAACTGACTATACATTTATTAAGCCACTTATTGTGTTCTGAATTAAAGCTTGTTGTAGCTTCAGTGATGCTGTCAATCTCCTTTAGCAGGCGCTAAAGGAGATGAACACACCAAAGATCTGTTTTGGCAAAACCAGCTGAGAGGTATGGTCAATAGCAGGACTGAATCCCCAGAAGGATAACAAAATGCTAAATTCAAATGATGACTTGAAGTGTGTCATAATTAAAAATGTCTTTTTTGAAGTCCTTGGATGCTTCAGAATAAGACAAAAAAAAGCTTAATTAACAGAGCATGTGTTCTTGTCTCTTTAAACAACAGAGTGTGTATAAATATCTTATTGTTAGACTTCTGCACTCATAGAGAAGACAAAGTTCTTTGGTTAAAGGCTAGACATACTTCCACCAGTTCACTGACATGCATGTAGTTTGTCTGTAATACCAGGAAGTGTTTCTTAATGTTTAGGTTTAAAGTGAGATGAATTGCTTCTACCAGATAAAATTGAGGCCATGCTCTCAAAGGAAGAAATCTGTTCCTTCTGGCTTGGGATATGAAGCCTTGGAGTGGCGTATCCAACCTTAATCATGCAGTTATTATCTCTCGGCTTATGTTTACTGCTGGTAGAATGACTGTGTGATGGTAGTCAACTGATGGTAGTCTGGCAAAGGAAGGTGTAAAGCACACAATATTGTCTCTTTACATTCCCCTGCTTTTGCACCACACCTCTGCAACAAAAGGCAATGTCTATTTTTCCCCCACCCTCTCCTTCTGCCCTGTTTGGTCATCACGTTTGAGATGTTCGTCAGTTGCAGGAGAAACTGGTGTGAGATATTTAGGCTCATCACAAATTCAGCACAAGTTTCAGTAAGTGAAGAAGGTGGGTTGTTAAATCTTCAAGTGCAAACCCATCACAGCTATTATCAGAGTATGTCAGGAATAGTTAAAGAGAATGAGTTAGAAGTAGATTTGTCTGAAACATTTAAAACTCTCCTGAAGGATGGAAGGTACATGAAGAAAGTATTCTCTGAGGGACTGACATGACCTTGTACTTACTCAGAGTATTTTATAACAGCACTTACTATGCTACTTAAATGCTATTATCTCTTGTGGCAGTGGCATGTCCTTTGTATTGCTATAGCAATAACAGGATAAAATACTGGGTTCTGCAGTTGTTTAACACCATCACTGACTCACACTGGTGTTCCCTGAATAAAGTAGACATAGAAAATTATCTTTCTTCTTCAAAAATTACTCCTTTTTCTTATTTTTATACACCAATTTAAATGTTATTTCCAGTTCTCAACATAAATCTCTTGGCTCCGTGATTTCACAGTAATTTCTGGAAGCTGAGTCTTTATCACAGTGTCTGTGCCTCACAAGCCTCACAGAGACTTTGGCTGGCAGGAGAGGGCTGGCTTTGGGCTCTGTGCTGGGGCACAGGACAACAGTAAGTGGACAAGCAGATTTTCTCAAGACAAAGGAAGTCCAGTAACCTGATGGGGTTTCTCCAGGTGTTTGCGATGAAGGGGTTGGTTTGACAGATTCAACTCTGGTTAGCCCCTTCTTGACATGGCCTCAGTTTCCAAACCCAGTTGGCAAGGAGGATTAGCTGGTATCCTGTGTGCCTGCCACAGCAGTAGCTTGGCTTCCCCCTTTCCCTGGGGCTGGGGAGACAGGCACAGGGGCAGCACGGAGGCTGAGGAAGCTACTCCCCTGTGGCCCTGTGTGAGGATGTAGAATGGATTTCCTGTACAGCCTGTGCCATGGCTCCAAACTGTACAACTGTATGTTGTACAGCTGTCACTGCTCATCAGCACTTCTGTCCTCCTCAGAATATGCTGGTGACAAAAAAAAAACAAACTTCTGAGTTATATGGTCAGGTTTGAAAGATAAGTTGATGTGTGCAAAGCAGTTACTGTCCTGATTCATCTGATATAAATACAGATATGCCTTTGAAAACCGATGAACTAAAACTGCTCTCTGTTTTTGAGAAGAGGCTTGAATTTCTTTATATTCTCAAGGTTATCTTGACAAAGTTTATACTGTTTGTTTGCTTTGAGAAGACAGACTTTTTTTTTTTTCTCCAAGATCTCCTGTGGACCAAGTTCTCTAATAAGCAACTTCCTGCTTTCTTCAAAGATCTGTCTAGTAGCAGAAATGTTAAATGGCTAAAATTTCATAGTATTTTCTATAATCAGGTAGATTTGAGAAGCTTCAGAGGAAAATACTTCAGCTACCAATAAAATATGATTTAATAGCAGATATTTTAATTCTTATGAATTGCAGTAGTATTTAATTTTATTTTTTATTAATAATTGGTGGGAACCAGGTTGTGGACTACAGGCAGGTAACTTGCTTTGATATATAAAAGTTTTTTCTATTCTACTTTCTACAGACATGAATGATAACTATATTTTACCTATTTTCCTGTGCAGATAGAGGCAGCAAGAGATATAAGAGTAGTTAGTAGTAGACACAGTTTACTGTTTGCTTGAAAACTTTATTTGAAGCAAATAGAGAGCACAATATCTTTTTAGTGTTTTATTGAGTATTTACTATTACAAACAGCTTTTTCTTTAACAATATCAGAAGATTTCCACAGCAGATGTATTTTTACACTGCTCAAGTACATCATTCCTCACAGTACAATCAACAGTTGCTGGGCATTAATGGAATCCTCTCAGGGGAAAATCTGTTATCTCTTTGATAGGAACAGATCTTTTATCAACCATGATTGTTAATACAGTTGAGGGAGACCAGAGAAGCTGATAATTATTCTGTTTGGGTATGTTTTAATGAAGTTATCAACAAAGTACATCTGTCAACTTTCTTTTACAAAGTAAAGTTTGCAATAAATATGAAACTAGATTTTAAGGGATAAAAATGGCATTTGCCTGCAGATGGATCTCAATGTGTGTGAGCATAGGTACATTTGTAAGTGTAGCAGTAGTCTTCTCTAATATGATTCATGCAAGAGAATTTTTATTTTAATAATAATTATTACTTTTGCTGGCAGTTCATTTATTTTCCTGGTAAGTACTATCTCCCCCCCCCCCCCCCCCCATTTTTTAGATTGCCACATTTTCTTTAGGGTGTTATCAGCCGCCAAACAGATCTGACTCAGACAGGGGTCAGGGTGTATCCTCCAGTAGCAAAAGCTATTGATCAAATAAAAATCCTGATTTTTGGGACAGCCCTCGTGCTTCTAGATGCCTTTAGCAGGCAATACTTGCACATCCATGCCTGGTGAGCCTGACCTGAAAACCCAGTTGCAAAAAAGGGAATCAGGCATGACACTGGGAGAAGAAAACAGCAATACCAACGTGGGAAATACTTCTTTATAGAAGTACAATTTTTAAAAGGTTAGCATTTTGAGGGTTTGTGCTTCTGTGCCCTTGGGTGCATATAAATGGGCAAAGAAATGAGTAGTTCCACATAATTCCTTCATTCTCATCTATTATATTCTTTCCATGAGTTACTGTCAATCAGTGGAAGTCAGGTGTTTGGACCACAATTGCTGTCTGGTTTTTTTTGTTTTTGGGTTTTTTTTTTAAAGACAGTTGTTCACCAGTGCTATTCTAGCTTTTCTACTATACCACGTGGCTCCCAGACTAACACTTTTACAAATGTGCCCATGAGTTATTGTCAATCACTGGGAAGTCAGGTGTTTGGACCACAATTGCTGTCTGTTGTTTTTTTTGGGGTTTTTTTTAAACACAGTTGTTCACCAGTGCTATTCTTGCTTTTCTACTATACCACGTGGCTCCCAGACTAACACTTTTACAAATGTGGGAGTAAAGGCTGAACAGAATAAACGTCTGTTGAGTGGAAATTCTACTGCCCTCTCCTACCCCCTACCTGCTCTTGGTAGTTTCAGCAAAATGGTTTTTTACACTGCTTCCTTCAGAATCATTTCTTCATTGCTCTTCAGCAAAAGTCTTCAAACTGATGTTTATACATCAGATAATCATGGTGTCTCCCAAGGCTCATTTTTCATACACCCAGAACATCATTTTGTATATTTTCTGATGTAAAGGCTTTTGGGAGTTTTGGCTCTGTGAAAGTAATACTCTCTCCAGACATCTCTTTAAGATCAAATATTTTGTGGGGATGAAGGTTTTTACCAGAACCAAATGTAAAGGACAGCATGTGGCCAGCGATAAAGAGGGTTGATAAACAGTTTGTAAATAGGTTTGGATTCCCAACAGGGAAGAAAGTATCAGCTGAATGGCACCTAAAAAATAAGCATGATTATGTGCAGAGTCTGCAGCCATAAAGTTTTTGTACACTGTCTAATACTTGAGGACAGTAGTGAGTTTCAGCTAACAATGCTTTTTTTCTCTTGTGAACAGTGTTTAAAAAAAAAGAAACTTGAAGGACATGCTGAGAAAGGAGCAGCTGGTTTCAACAGACTTGAAACTGGTCTTCAGATAGAACTTCAACTGGTTGCACTTTCTCTTAAATTTCCAGGATGCTCTGCTTTTTCATGTGTTCTTACAGCCCCTTCAGAATTAATGCAACATTCCCTTCTCCTCCTAGGATGTCTATAGTTGTAGCTGGTATTGAACACCAGAAGACACTATCTTCCTGACCTTTTTCTTTTCTGTAATGAATTCCTTCTTTATCTGTAACTAATAGTAGGAAAATAAGTCTGTTCAGCTTTAGGGGTGGTGTGAAGCTTTATGTAGCTATACAGCCTTGTTTGTTTAAATCCCTGTCTGAAGTACACAACTGCAAAATTTCAATCCAGGTTTACGCCACCCAATGCCAGTTCTTCCTTTCACACAACTGGGTTAGCATGCAGGTTAAACTCATAGTTCACCACTAAAGCAATTGCAAGGTTACAGGTTAGAAATTTGGTGAGCAGTATGCAAAAGGCTTGTGGTGAAGGCTTTCTATTATGTAAGGGAGAACTTCAGTTACAGGAATAGTAATGTTCAGGAATGTGGTAAGTTGAATCTTTGAATTACACATGGAAAAGTAGTGGGGAGGGTATTCAGGAAAAAAGAGCTCTTGCTGAGTAGCATGGCAGAATTCCCTTTGATTTCTTCAAAAGCACTCTTGAAACTTTGCTGGTGATTTCAGGTTTGCTTGTTGATCAGGTTGAAACAAACAGATCTTACTACCACTGCTAACTTAGGTTTTGATCTTTTTAACTTGTAAATTTATTATTAGGGTATTTCTTTCAGGCTGTAGATTTATATTATGCTTAATTCATACAGCACTCCTGATTCCTTTCAACCTAGTAAAATTCAAATAATTTTCTCCCACTGAGAGTAATTTCCTTCCTGTATTCATTCTCCCTCACTTATAAACTTTGAGAGAAATATTAATGTAATTTTTAATGTTTTTCTGCAGAAGAGTATCAATCCCAGAATTTTTACAATTTAATACATACTCTGCTGAGGCTCACACGAAATGTAGCATTAATTTCTTTTATATATTTCTGGACATCATAGAAATGCTGTGAATTTTCTCCATCTTGCCAAGGAAAGGCATTTTGCAGAAGGTCTTCTGCTCTGCCTTATATTAATCTACTGCACTTTAACATTTCTTAAAATTTATTTTAAGATCAAAATTGATCAAAATTATATCATTCCAATTGATCTCTGCATTACAAACCCTTCTTCATATTTGGCCTTATAGCTTTGGTTTCACTGAAGCATATGGTAGATATGCCTAAAGCATGTTTATCAGAAAACAGCCTCAGCCTGTGTGCATATACAGAATGACACAGAATTCACTACTCCTCTGGAATATTCTCCTTTGCAGTCCTGTGGCACCCAAATCTCACGTGTAAGTCCCACACAAACAACATTGCAGACAGCAGTACAATTCCCTCCCTACATTCGTTGTCCTTGTTTGTCTTTACACATCCCAAAATTTCTTGGGCTCCCTGATCATAACACTGGGCTGGAGCTTCTGTCATGATGAATGGTTTAAATCTTTGTGTGACACCCTCCACTCCACAGCAGCCCTTTGATTGTACAGCCACAGTATAATTTTTCTAAGGGCTGCTTCAAGTTTGTCAGCAAAAAAATCCCTTTTTAACAGACTGAAGCTATTTAGAATCCACATAACGCTGACAAGCTACTGCTGGTGCTGGCTGAGGTTGCACTATGTAATTTAGTTGCATCAGAATGTCCCAGGCACTAATTACAGAAGCCTAATGAGGGACTGGGTGTGTAGGTTGGGCTCCCACCTCACCTGCAAAGTGCTGTGACACTGACCATATTTCATATTGTGACTGGCCTTTCATCGTAGCTATTTACTGTTTCACCACTCTTTATGCTACACAAATTTTTAGAGTTTTTATGATTCTCTACAGATACCTCATTAAAATATGAAATGTTAATGGACCTATTAGTGTCTCCTGTGGGCATCACCCTCTAATTGGTGATTCCCTGTGGAGAGTTACTTTTTAGAGGGAGGACCCAAACCTGGGATACAAATGTTTTTATAAGATCTTAGATGTAGAGCTAGGTAATTGTTTTGGTTTTTTTTATTAATAGTTGATGAGGACCCAAAAGACTTACAATTTGATGATAACTTGGGAAGAGCTGTTGACCAGAAGAATTTTCCACAGAAATACGCATTATATGAAAAACATTAACTGTTTTGCTAAAGACCATAAAGTACCAAAAACTTAAAAAGGTTTTTCACTTTAAAGAAAAAAAAACATCATTTCAAAGTTGGAGATATTTAAACTAAGAAATTAAAACAAAGTACTGTTTTGGGCTGATTACATTTGCAGCACTGAAGTCCTGTAACCTCTGAGGGAAAGTTTATTTTAGTCCCTGCTGTAATTCTGCTTTGAGTGTGAAGCAGCCAAGACTTCATCCAACTCTATCCTCTCCCTGCCAACAGTGCAATTTAGATACTGACCTGCATCATAAATTACTCCTTTGTACCTGAAGAAGTCCAGTACTTTAAACTAACTAGATAGATGTCATTTGTTATTTCTTTGACTCTTCATTTTCAGTCCAGCTGTCAAAAAAAAGGATCTTTATACAACAATATAAGATTCTGAGTTAGGTTGAAAGGGGAAGCTAGGGCTGACATCAATTCCCTGGTGTCTTTTTCACTGCAGTGAAGTTGATGTTCATTCTGTAGACTTTTATAGTTACAAAAACTGTTGACTATTTTACTTTTTCCCATTTGGCAATTGTGCATAATACTTCTTACAAAAGTAATTTTCCTGTCAAAGATACCCTGAAAAGTTGTTCTATCTGTCTGAGCTTCAACTTCCATATGTCCTACAGACAACATAAATTAGCAGAATATCCATATCACAAAGAGAGGGGCACCTGACTCTTCAGAAAACCATCCTTCTCTGTATTTTCGTAAGGTAAATTGTAGGCTAATTTACTGTGTGGAAAATTACCTTGTGAGATCAGTTCTGAAGGGCTGATTTCAAATTGTTGGTACCCTTTAGACTGATGCTGGTGTTATATATTTTATACTTAGCAATAAAATATGCTTCCCTGGCTTAGGCAATGTTTGCAAAGCACTTCTGCTGGGCTTTGTTTCCCCACAAATGTGGGGATCCATTTAAAAGATTGAAGGTTACATAAATTCCTTAACCTCTTCATCCTGCAGCAGAACTTGGCACAGAGTTCTTGGTATGAAGTACCCTCCTGCAAAATATAAGGAATTTACTAACAAGCTCGAAGACAGGAGAAACATCCTGCACTGAGCGCAGAGACAAATTAAATGTTGAGGGAAAAGAAATGAGTATTTGTAGGACTTAAATGGAAATTGGGTTTTCCTGGAAGGGAGGTCAAATTTTCAACATTTTGAAAGAAATAACAGATGAAATTATTTAAATAAACATGTAAAATGTAAGTTTTTCTTGTGAAATTCTCACAATTTGCACTGCATTTGAGCAGTGGACAAATTGTTTACCTATCCTCACACTCTGTAGCCATCTATAACATGTTTCCTTTGAAATAATTTTCTCTCCTGTGTTAAAGCTGGAAAGGTATATTCCCTCAGTATGAATTTAAGGAACCTAGGATTGACATGACCCAGAGGCAGTAAATAATTCTGCCACCTGCACTAGAATTAAATCTCTGAAGTCTTATGGCTCATGTCTGTGCTACTATTGTCTAATAAGCTATTTTTTTTACTCTATAATGCATATGATAATGTAGCCTTGTTTTATTTATAGGGTACACTGCCATGATGCCAAGAAAGTCACCTTTTTGTGCTGTTAATCAAATCCCAGACTGCACATTGCATTTCTATCGACTTGAGACCCTTTTATGGCTATAATTTTTTTTCTGAAATTGTAAAGAGCAATAAAAGTGTGTGGGGTTTTTCCCTGGAAGATACAGATGATATCATGAAACCAAAACCTGAAGCCATGAGATACTGGGTCAATGAAACAGGGACAGCAATAGAATTATCCCAAAGGTTCTCATAGCAAAGAGGGAATAACTGAACTGTACACCATCATCATGAGTGTCTCCAGACCAGCTAAAAAATAATATACAAGATGGAGAAGCTTGTTTTCTTCTAAGAATGTAGTTATTTTTTATGCTTCAAGGGATTTTCTTTCTATTCTGTACCATGTTATTAGATGTGGAAGTTCTTGACATAATTGCTTGTGAGAAAACATCTGTACAAAAAATATGTACTGGAGTTTTTTATGTCTGGGAAAGGAAAGAAGGCAAGATATCCATGTTCTTTTAAAAGCATGCTATATATCATGTAATATAACCCTGCTGTGTACAGTGGTGCATGAGCAGCCTTTTTAAGCTGGGGAATTGATAAAAAATTGTCTTCTCAAAAATATGTCAAAGCAAGAATCATGTTTAATATTTTGAAATAATGAATACCTAAAGAATTAACTCTTACAAATTACGGCCCTGATTAGTGGTTGACTAGGAATGAGTCATGACTGCAAGGGCTGGTGAGCAGAAGATAGACAGCTTCTTATTTCAGAGCGGACATCTCAAAAACCCAGGTGATAACTCAAAAGAGAGGGAAGTGAAAGGATATATAGGGAAAATGCATAGTTCTGTGGTGATCCGTGGTTCGTCAGCTAGAATACAAAGCAACTTTGTGGAATAGAACAGGTGAGATACTGGTGCTGATCTTAGGCCAGCAATGTGCCCTCACAACAAAGAAGACCAAGAGCAACACCAGCAGGTTGAGGGCAGTGATCCTTTCCCCTCCTCAGTTATGGTGTGCTGGGTCCAGTTCTCACAGCATCAGAGAGACAGACGTGGTGGAATGAACCCAGCAACACATTGTGAGGATGTTTAAGGGCTTGGATTGTCTGATGTACCAGGAGCAGCTGAGAGAGCAGGTGTGAAGTCTGGAAAGGGAAGGTTCAGGGTGATCTGATCAGTGCGTATAAATACCTGATGGGGGTAGTAAAGAAGATGAATGCAAATTCTTCTCATCAGTACTCAGCCAAAGAGCCAGTAGATTCAAATTGAAATACATTTTTTTTTTTTTTACAGTGATCACAGGGATCTGACTCTAGGACAAGTTTCCAAGATAGGTTAAGGAGTCTCCATCCCTGAAGGTATTCAAACCCTGAATGAATATTGTACAGTGACATTCTAGATAGTGTTTGTCTGAGCAAGGGTTAGAACTGGATGATCTCCAGAGGTCTCATTCAACCCTAAAACTTCTGTGGTTTAGGTGACAAATATGTTGGCTTTGGCTATGTATCTGTAAGCCTTTTGAAGACAAAAGGTTTTTCTTACATTAGTTTAGTGTTTATGCAGCAGTATTAACTCCCTTGTTAACAAGAGTTTGAGCATTTTAAGATAAACTGTCAAGAGGTTTAGCCCCACTACTGCAATTGTCTTACTCTACAGGTAGTGTAAAAATATTTTTCAGCACATTTTTTTCTTCTGAGAGGTGAATTGGTGAATTTTCTCTTCTGTTCTCTACTGATGGGATGCCAGGTAAATAATTCTTACACATCAATAAGGAAGCATGTGCAGTTAATTAACCTGGAATTTGTTAGCAGGGATTATGTGAGGGGAGGAAGAAAAGGGAATAGATAAAACATAAAAATAGAAAAAGTCACACTTGTTGCCAGGAGTTTATAAGACAGCAGTTCTCTTGACTTTTGCTTTCTGACTTCTAACAGAAATATGGTATTCATGGTTTATTATCAAGCTTTCAAAAATAGTGATTTCAGCTGAGAGATCTCTGAACACAAAAGCAGTGTGAGCTTTCTAAGATAAATTGATTCTTGTGAAATATCTGTGGTCTGTCAGACTTACAGCTCTCAGGATTTCTAATTGCAAAAGAGATGAAGCAAAGTGCTGCTGACAAGTCATCTGGACAACCTGCATAATGTAAGAGACTTAAAAATTCATGGTGAAGAAGATCCTCTCCCCTTTTCAGTGGCAAATCATTGTGGGATTTCCTCCTCAGGCTGTATGTTGACTTGGAGGGTGGAAGGACAGTGGTAATGCTGAAGAATCTGATATCAGTAGTATTTTATCATGGGCAAGAAGCTTCAGTGTCCTGTTCCAGTGTCCCACCTACAAAATAGATAGTGGGAAAGCCTTCACTTGATCTTTGAATTACATTGGCTTCCTCGTTCCTCTACTAGAAACAGAAACAAACCAAGGAAGGTCCTGTTAAGCTTTTTTTTTTTTTTAAATGTAAATACCTTCATTTTATATCAGCAGCAGTTAGTTTTTGGAAGATTTTGATTTTTGTTCACATTTCACCAATGGAAACTGGCTCTGGATTAAAGAACATGCTTGTTTGGCCTCTTTGCCACTTTGCACAGCAGCAAGTGGTGATGAGAAAGATGATAAGCTCATTCTGGTACTGAAATAGGAAGAAATCAGCCCTTTACCCACAGTTATCACTTTTGTTTTGCCCTGACCACTGTTACACTCTCCACCTCTGTCCAGCACACACACAGCAGGATGCTGGTATTCAGGCTCCATTAACTTATTGACTCATCCTGTTCCTCAGGAACCTCCTGGGATCAGAGTAATTGAGCTCAATAGTTGAGCCTCTATAGAAATATCCCTGACCTTTTGCCTTGCAGTCAGTGGGGTGACCATGTGTGAATGCCAATTAAGAAGCCAGGGGCATTTTGACTGAGGCAATTGGGTCAAGTGTAGCATTGAGGTTATATAATCCTTTTTTCTATTATCTTGTGAAAGTTGGAAGTGCAGAACCATTCCTTTCCTACCTTCCCTTTACCAATGGATTTTTATTCATATTTGAAAGTCTTTTTATTTTTTTTTTTTTTTTGCAAAAGCAGATCATAATAATCAGCTACTTTCAAATCCATCAATACAATATTTACTCTTCTGGTAAATTTATTATGGTAACAGAAATAAAAACATTGTGAAAATGGGGATATTTTTCCTTCCTTGTGAGAAAAAAAAAAAAAGAGAAGATGAGCACACTAAGGGTGATGGTAAAATTGGAATGAATACCTGCTTACAGTTCTGCTTCCTTGAGGTGAGTCTGCTTTCTGAATTGCAGCTGTTAGATTTTCTTAATTAAGTGGGGGAATTTCAGTTGTATCAAGCAAGAAAGCACAGTGGTAGACATGGAACCAGATAAGCAAGTGGCTGAGGAAGGAGTGTTTGCCATCTATGAACTACAACACTTGCACCAGCAGGACTGGAGCTTGTGCTGCACAGAGTAACTCCTGTACCAAGGGAGTGAATTTGCACAAAGGAACTGCTGCTATCCACAGGGGCCAGCAGCAAAACAGCTTTAGTGTTTTCTATTTCATTTGCTGAAGCTTAGTCAGCTTTGCCCTAGGAGTCTATGAGGACCCACTTATACATTTCCATCCTGCATTATTTTGTGATATATCGCCTCAAGTTTTAAATAATACATGAGTAAAATCAGGTTGTTTTGTTGTATTGCTGGTATGGTGAGGGGTTTCCTGGTAAAATGGAAAATGGTATGAAAAGAAATTAATGTGACAGTCTCTCTGGCCTCTGCTCTTGTATTATGAGTGCAATGTACAGGGAGGCTGGAAAAGGCAAAGATTTCTCTATAAAATATAGGACAAGAATGGTATGGTAAACAATAAACGAATGAAAATGGAATAGTTCAGCTAATGCATCACACACTAACACAGACAAAAAATCTGCTGAAATATTCATGATGAAAAGAAGTCACAAAAAATATGCTGTGAGGAATTAAGGGAGCAGAAAGAGATGTGTGAGGGGAATTCAGAAGATGTGAATGGGCTGACACTGAACATAGAGAGGGCTTCATTAGAAGGAAGCAAGAAAGAAAATGGAAATGAAGGGTGAGCAAAGAGAGCCTTTTCACAAAAAGGTGATGCAAATCATTACCAGATAATGGGAGTTGATCTTTATGGGAGAACTTCAGAGTAGGTGAGGAAACTTGAGTATGTCTGTTTTTGGAGACTAGGGGTAAAGGTGAAGGAGGTCAGGAAGACTTACTTTCAGTGTGGGAAAAGCTCATTATTGGTGAAATTACACATCCCACGGAGATGTGATTTCTTGATTTTTGGCTGCAGGTAAGTGTTGGCGTCTGTGAAGGATTTCAGTGCTTGCAGAATGTTTGGGGTCAGAAAGGACCTCTAGAGATCATCTAATCCAGCTGCCTGCTAAAGCAGTTCACCTGGAGCAGGCTGCACGTGTTTGCATCCTGTCAGGTCTTCAATACCTCCAGAGAAGGAGGCTCCACAGCCTCTCTGTGCAGCCTGTTCCAGTGCACTGTCACCCACATACTATAGTAAGTTTTTCCTTTGTTCAGATGGAACTTCCTGTGTTTCAGATTGTGGCTGTTGTCCCTTGTCTGGCAATAACTTAAACTCATTCACAAGCTGCTGGTCTGACACAATTCTGAAGCAGTGTAGTGCTGTTGCATAATCTGTCATATAGTCCTCTGGAAAGCTGCACTGTGAGGAAATTTTCAGTTTGGAGATAATGAATAAAGAATTTACTTTGATAATGTATGATTTTGCTCATATTAAGAAGCTTCTGAAAGCATACAGTAATCCTTTGCTTGCCAGGAAAGGCTATTTCACTAATTGAGAAATCTCATTTTAGAGGTAAGTTATGCCAGACCATTACTGCAATATTATACTTGGAGCACGTATGGGAGTGATTATATTTTAATCTTTGGTCTTGATGGGGGTCTGCTTCCTACAGCCTTTCAGTTTTAATTCCAACTTGGAAAACATACAGGATCCCTGTAGAGTGACATTTATGCTCTTGTTTAACTTCTTGTCCTTGAGGCTGGCAGCTTGAGTAACACTGTTTCCCTAACCCAACATCTTGCTAGGGGAAAAAAAGAAAATCAAAAAAAAAAAAAAATCTGGGTTTTACCCCAGGATCAGAGAGGAAACACGATGCCCTGTACACAGCAGTGTTCTGGCTGCTGGTACACTTACAAATGAGAGGAGCAGCCAGCAAACCCTACGTTATTTATGCTTCAGTGTTTCGCTCTTTTTTTTTTCCCCTGTGGGGTCATGTAAGTTTTATCTGGTTTTGTAATTTATACATATTTTAGCTAACACATATTCATAGGGTCTTTGGGCTATGCTTTGGGAAGTAGATCTGTGTTTTAAGGGTAGGCTTGGCAAATGAAGACTGAGGCAGAGTCCCCATTAATTTTGAGATTGGACCACTTTCTCCTGTGTATGGGTGCTGGGGTACAGAGTGGCAAAATGACTTGTCCAAGATACCATCTGTATTTTCAAGCACACAACCACAAATCACTTCTAAAAATTGTATGTACAAGTGATATTTACCACAGCACTGAGAATGACAGGCCCCTAGATATAAGCTTTTCTCAGGAGAGAAGAGTCCACAGGATATCATCAACATCATTATGACATGACACTGTTAATGCTGAAGGTGTGCCAAGTTTTAAGCTTGTGATGATATTTAATGCTACACATTTGGTTTTCAGAGGTGGGGATACCCCTGAGAGTGTTCAAGGCCAGGTTGGATGGGGCTCTGAGCAGCCTGGTCTCGTGGAAGGTGTCTCTGCTGGTGGTGAAGGGATGGGAACTGGGAGATCTTTAAAGTCCTTGCCAGCCCAAATCATTCTGTGATCTTAAATGGAATAGGTGGTGGATGCAGAGAGAGTCTACACATCAGGATCTACACACATGTTGTGGTGATGGGGTGGGGTGAGAAGCAGAGAAGGTCTTCACTTTGTGTGTGCACTGCTCAGTAATAACTAAAGCACCAAATTATCAAGTGTTTTGATCACAAATCCAAAACACAGACCTGTGTCAGATTCTATGTAAAGGAAAATAAGAGCAATAACCAAAATAAAGGGCAACAACAGGAAAAGAGTATGAACAAGTCAGATGTCAGTTTAGTGGGAGTCAGTTAAAGGTGAGAACAAGTGACATTTTTTAATTGACTGTGCTTTTTACCAGTTTTAGGGTTTTGAGGTTTTGTTTGTTTGATTTGCTGGTTTTTTGGGGTTTTTTTAGTAAAGGAAATACATTTCTATTGTTCATTTTGAGGTAGATAGATTGACTTTATAGATTTTAGAATTATGTTGGACTAGGTGATTTTCACAGTTCCTTCCAACTAAATTATGGTATTGTATTCTCTGTCTACCTGTTCATCACCCCACTTCAAACAAGCACCAGATAGTTATGTTCAGAAAATCCTCACATTTATTTTGTCACTGGATACTGGACTTTTTTCTTTTTTTTTTTTCTCAAAACCCAGAGAGGAACATACTGGACTTACCTCACAGCTATGTGTTTTAATATTATTTGCTGCCAGCTGCTTGTAAATACCTGTAAATAATAAAATGATTCTGATGTATTCTCCAAGACATTTGAAGGATTATGACTGAAAGTGCAAACAATAACCTATGCTTAGAGAGAGACACACATAGCCAGAAACATATGGTTTTGAGTTGAAATGATCCTTTTCCTCACTGTGAGACAGTGTGCATAATCCTGAATTATGGAAAAAGAACAGGCAGTTCCTGCCACATTGGGAACCAAGTTATGAATAGTTAATGACAGCATGTAAAGGCAGGATTGATTTGCAGTTTTAGGTGGCTTACCTGCCTTTTCAATGATTTTCCTGGGAAAAGGAAGGAACTCAAGTAATGCGAACATAAGAAATGGAAAATGAAGATCTGTCAAAATAGAGGGGAAAAAAATTGAAAAAGGCAATAATAAGTAGGTAGGTATCTTGGGAGCTTTTTGGTACAGAAATATCCCAAATGGTAGTGTTGGGAAAATTAGGAATAGAATATCTTTATATTTGTCGGGAGACTTCAATTCTTTCATTCATCTGGGGACCTTCTTGTAGGAGTCTGGTATCCATTATTATTCCAAAATCTAACAAATGACATATGGAAAGTCTGTTAGGAGACAGAAAACCATATTAGAATTAGGCTGGGATCTGCTAGGAACCAAAAAGTTTTTTTCTTCCTTTCCATTTGGTCCAGCTCCAGAAAATCACTAACAGAGATCTTTCTGCTATTCATAAAACACTGAGGAATGTCAGGTCGGCCAAGGCCTACTTTGTGTTTCATCTAATTCTGTCTGAGCAGCATTGTGTAGCTGAACAAATGTGTAAGTGATACAACCAGCTCTATCATCCAGTTTCTGCCAATTCCTCCTGAAGATAATAAGCAGCTCCTTGCGTTGCTGAACTGTGATTCCCTGTAATGAGACAGGACAGAGCAAAAAGCAATATACATAGAGCAAAACCAATGCAGATGAACACTGTAGTGGTGTTGCTGAGAGCAATGGAGCCACATCCCACCTGGCCCATTCAATAAGGTTGTGTCACTGACTCCTCTTCCTGTGAAAGATAGAGGAGAAATCTTCTGCTGTGAGTGCACAGCAAGAACTCTGCCCTTCCTTTCCTGACTCTTTGGCCTCTTTTACAGCAGTGGATTGAAAAGAAGGCGCTCAAATGTACCAGGCAGTCAGTTTGAAATAAAGGGAAAAATTGCTTCTGAGCAGTGTTCAGTCATTCAGAAGGTGGATTCAGCACTTGTTGTCTGCAAAATCTTTTGTGTGTATCTCTAGCTTTGAAAATGTTGCAGTACAAATGGTCCTGTGAACTCCCATAAATATTTCTTCTAAAGAATTGTCAAATCAGAATAGAACTGTAATGAAATATAGTGGGCTTGCATTTTTGTCTTTATGTATGCCTTCTAGCTGCCAGTCTTATCTATTCAGCCTGGACCCTGAAAAGCTGCTCATGTTGTTTTTAATTTCTGTTATCAACAGAAATATTTTGGTAATGGAAATCACTTGGCCCTTCCTCTGCAAGGCCAAAGAGTGATATCATTTGGAAGCAGCTACTGTTCCTCTGGCAGGTGTGTACAACTAGCTGAAGATACCTTCTCCCTAGTACACCAAGGACTATTTCCTGAACTTGTCCTTTTCTTGATTGCCTTCCTCCTGATACAGTTTTACCAACTAACTGCAAGCAATTTTCTGTAATAGCTTATTTTAAAGGCTAAAATTTCCACATGTCTGTCTTGTAGGAACTCCTCTACAAGGATGTTTAGAAAACATCTTGTCTCACATTCCTCAGGCTACACGTCAGCTTGTGGAGATGCAATTTTTTTTTTAATCCTATCGCTGTCTGAGTTTGTCTAGACCTGGATTTTGCCACCTATGTATTCCTCTTTTTTAGTAGTATATAGTAGTTTGGGGTTTTCACTCTTGTAAAAAAATTTTCTCCCTTACAGTTTTATGAGGAAACTTAAAATAACAGCAAGATCATGTATTCACCAGTAGCTTAAAAATCTTTATATTTTTATATATGTAGGGATTGAGCTGCTTGAGAACTTGGACAGGATGTGCTGAGCAGGATTGGGCTATCCAGACCGTAGTTGGTTCCATTAATATGATTTAGCTGTTTGATATATTAATAGATCAAATATTGATATATTGATATATTAATATATTTATATATTTGAAAATTAATATTTGCTAATGCTAATAAAAATAAGATAGGGGGAATCTTGCCTTGTAGCAGGCCCAGGGTCTGCAAGGCTTCCCTGGAGCCCAGTAGTCTAAGCTGGGAAATGCCAAGTCATGATGACTGGGCCTTAGACGCCCCTCTCTTTCACCTTTGGACCCTGCTTATCTCTCTGTAAGCCTAGAGGTCACTTTCCTTTGACCCTTAATACTGGACAGTTTCCAAAACCCCTGTAAGGTATATAAACCCCTACTCCTGCCCAGTTCAGCAGAAGAGCTGTCCCTGAGAACCTTGGCAGAAGACCCCAATAAAGAATCTCTTTGGAACCTCACACGGCCTTCTCCTCTCTCTCCCAGCGTCTGCTGCGGCACCTAGCAAGCTAAAGAGCTGAAATCACAAAGAGGTGAAAATCACTAAGAGCTGATATCACTTGAGCTTGCTAAGGTTGTGTGCAGCTAGCAGCTGCTTGAGAACTTGGACAGGATGTGCTGAGCAGGATTGAGCTATCCAGACCATTGCAGCCCACCGCGCATACCCTGTCTGTGGAAGCAGCCGTGTTATTGCCTAATGTTATCCTCTAGAAATGGTTACCTAGCTCTTGTGAGTGAGAAGGGTAGGGGAATAGAAAGTATTTTTGTTATCATGGAGAGTCATCATCAGTGTTTGCTGGCTTGTTTTCATGATGAAGCCTGGACTTTGGTAATGCCTATGGCTGTTGGACTTTGATTAGTGCAGTCAGTCAGAGCATGGTGCTGAAAACACCAAGCTCATGGGTTTGAGCCCTGTACAGGCCATTTACTCAAGAGCTGAACTCAAATGATCCTTGTGGGTTGCTACCACCTCCAAATACTCTGTGATCCTTGCACCTTTGCTTTGAAGTTACAAGGGCTGTGTTCTCTGAAATAGAGGATTTAAGTTGTTCTCTGAATGAAAAAGAACCTTGGTGGCAAATCTTCTGTATAATATAACTTCAATAATTGTATAATTTAGCACCTTTCACCATTGTTCTCTGGGTACTGTATGAAATAAATTATCATTTGCTGATTGATAGAGAAATTTAACTGTAGAGATAGGATTGCCCATTTTTATGGGAAAGTTCAGTTCTTGTGAATTGAGAGCTGAGTTCCTGATGTATTTCAGGGCCTGTCATAAAACCATTTTCTTGTGATACTTTAACGAGACTCTAAGAGTAGTGGAAGTTTATATACTTGTTGAATCTTTATGCAGGATAGATTTATCTTTTCCAAATACGTCAGATTGATTTTTTCAAAGAATTTCACATTGAAGTTCAGAAACTTTTGATGGGTGTTTGAAGGATACAGTTTAGTATTTAAATGTGGAGTGCTCAGACATACCAAGCTGTCCTAATTAAGTGCTAACTTTGATCAAAGGCTCCATCTGAAAGCAAAATTTGTTTTTTAAAGTTAAACAATTTCTGACTGTGTTCTTGATAATTTCAGTCGGTACCCATAGAGATTATGTTGTAATATATCTATAGGTACTGTGGGAAGGTAGGATAGTAGGAAGATGAAGAGATTTAAAAAAAACCAAAACACAATTGGCTTATTAGACAAGTGCAAGTTGTGTTGAAAATAAGGAACTGTCTTGCAGGTGGATTTTTATGTATTGGATTATTATTACATTGTATATGATTATTAATCATATAAATTTATAGGCCTTGTTCAGACCTTTATATGTAAAAGACAGGGTTAAGGTCAATTGGCATATTTCATGGAAGGACAAGAGAGAAAGTAAATGTAAATATAGCTAAGTCTGTACAGCATATACAAGTAAAGGAATCTGAGAGCATTTGCTAAAAAAACAAAGCAAGTACTCTCCTTGTTTGTGTATGCTGAACATAACTTAATGGGAATGACATGCCTCATTTCTTCCCTGTGCTCTAGTTCAGGCTCAACTCCTTTGTTTGCCTTTTAAATAGTGCTCAGTTTATTTGAATTCCTTCTGACAAAAACAAGTCTGCCTTAAAAAATAATGGAGGTCATTCATTTAATTGGTATTAGCTAGTTTTACTTACTGCTTATTTTAAATCTCAGCATTTGTCATCATGGTTAGACTGTGAGGATGAGAAACTTTCATTCTCAGAGGCAGAAAATAATGCATGGATGTGTTCAGTTTTTGAGAAGTCCCTGTCCCTCTCACAAATTACAGATATTAAACATCTAAAAGAAGGTCCACTTGTAGCTGAGCAAATGCATATGTGGAAAGGATTTACATGATTTGCTTGTGTTGATGTTCCACTGACAGTGAAGTAGGCATGCAAGCAGGTCAGGTGCATTGACTCTGCTACATGTTTCTCTAGGTGTAGTGGGTCACAATTTCCAGTGATGGCCATTGGATCCTGACTGAAAGATCAGGGTCTCTCTTATATGTCTATTTCAGTTGGAATCCAAGCAAGATTCCACCTTAACTTCAGAAAACAGACTTTGTTTCACTGAAGTAATACCTAGGTGCTCACATACAAGTCCCTTACACTTGCTTTTCTCTATTTTACTGATTTGCTGTGATTCTCAGATGAGCATGTTTGATTGTCCTTATACATATACATGCAACTTTGACTTAGAGAAAACTCAAGAGACCAACACGATGGGAAGTGCTTATGCAACCCGTATCAGAGAGCTGCTAATATGAGTCTAAAATAGCCTCAAACCACTGCAGTTAAAATGAAGTGCCCTAGAAACTTTGTGATTTCACTTGAGTGACCAGCCTGAAGGAAGGTCACATCATGCTGGGAGATTATCTGGCCTGACATACTGAAACTCTTTTCAGACTGAAAAATATAATTTTACTAAGCAACTGAAAATAGAATATAGTTTATGCTCATTTTCTTTGTTTTGTTCTCAGTGGTGGGCTTGCTTTCTTAAAACAAACTGTCCTTGATCCAAAACCTGAAAACTTGTCTGTGGTGAAAATATGCAGCTGGCATTGTCTTTTTCGTCTTATTTAATTTCTTTATATAGAAACATATAACATATGTGTAACTATGCACGTTTATTTGAGAGTTTATATATATGTTTATATATTTTCTGTGTGTGCAAAAATAAAATTGTGCCCTGTTACAGACTGATACAGAGGGAGAGTTTATTTCCATTCTTAGGATATTTGCCTTCTAGATTTCACTACATCTTAATTTTTTCACCTCCTAAGCAAGGGGAGTGTATGAGAATAGGAACACAGATTTAAAACTACTTTAAGTAGTTTTAAAAAGGAAAAGGAGGATGATTGTGTGTTACTCACACACTGAGAAGTACAGTTTACTTTTGACCTGGCCAAAAATAATTTGGAGATTTCTATAAATAAATCTTAGGGCACCTGATGAGTACTCCTCAGTGCTGGCTGGGGCTTTGGCCTTGGAGAGCTTGCTGTATCCAGCAGCACATAAAGCCAATGCTGCAATGCTGCCCTAGCTCCATATTCCAGGTTCAGCCAGCAGGGAGACTGAGCATGTACCTCCAGCAGATGCACATACAAACAGGTGAATTTACACAAAAACATAACATAGCCACACAGATCAGTGCAGACAGAGACACTCAACACTCACAAACAGCAGTGAGGGCTTCATCCTATTCCCCTCCCTGTCTGACCAAGATAAAAGTTCATTTTTGGGAAATATATACATATCCCCCTACAGTGACCCTGTAGTCTGTAAGTGATCTCAGACAAGGTGTAGTGATGACTCAGAGACTGATGTCACTCCCAGTCCTGGGGGCAGAAACCCTCCTGGGATGTCCTAAGGTGGCCAAGGAAGGGACTCATGTCCCTGACTGGGTGATGAGGGTTCCCTCCCTCACAGCTCTGGGCTGTTCTACTCCTTCATGCCTGGAGAAGCCAACTTCTTATAACCCTCCTAACAGGGCTGCTGGGCAGGTGTTGATTCACTGTCTAAAGGATTAACAAGGTAAACAAGTTTCTCAAGCAGTTTTTAGTTAAATTATCTATCTTTTAATAATTTATCTTTTTTTTTTTTAAATTTTAATTCAACTTTTCATGACCTATGCAAATGTACTGAGGTGTACAGTGTGGTATTAACTAATTGCATTTCTTCCTCTAAGGTGTGTCTGCATGGCTCTGTGGTACTGTAATAACTTGCATGTGCTCATAAAACATTTTGGAGTCCTAAAAGTACTGTAAAACTTACCTCTACATTGCCTCTTCTTCAGATGTTCAAAACTGACTACTTAAAAAAAAAAGTTAGCAACTACTATTTTTTATTCAAACTCAGTAAGGAAGTTGACGGATTTCATGGTCACAGTCTTCAAGTCAAGTGCTTGTACACTTCAAAAGCAGCATTATGGAAATAAAACAAGACTGCAGTCATTAGTACTGAAGGAAACCTTCTCTCCCCAACTCCTCACAATAATGTTTGTTCATGCTTGCTGCTGTAAAATAACAACCTCTCCTAAATTACTGCAAGAACTGCTCATTTTTGAGATTGTATTCTGATAGGCATATAATTACAGTCAAAACAACAGCAAAATACTGTGATTTCAGTTTGAAATTTAATTGCCTTACCTGCATAATCATTGCAGTATAAATTAGGCACAGCTGTAGAGCAGACAGAAGGTTTCTTTTAACTAAAATTATTTCCTTTCTCTTGACTAAGTTGAACACATGTTTTTCAGAGTTCCAGATTTTGAGAAGATCTTGCTTTATGGCTAGAGAGTGTGTATGCATATTTTTTTACATATGGGCAAACATTTTTTTATTGCCATTTTTCTTTGAAATGTCTAAGTAAAACAGTCATTTGCTAGAAATGTCCATTTTTGCACTGGTGTTTCTGTAGCTTATTTATTGAATCCTGGAACTCAAGGATTTGGATTTAGTCAGGTTTGCTCTTCAAAATTAAGGCAGCACATAAATAATCTTGTGGCATTAAATCAAAGTAGTTGTCATGCTTGTCAACTGTTTGTAGTCTACACAATTAAAGGCCCTCAAAAGGAAACAGGGGTGAGGGGCAGTATGGTTTGAAAGAGAATTTACAATGAAAAAGAATCTCCTCTTAAACAATTGACAGGATGTTAATGAGGTCAGAATAAGCAGAAAAGAGTGGGTATTTTTGCTTGGGAGTTAATGCAAGAATGCTTGAGCTTTATCAAAAAGGAAATGGGGAGCTTAGAAGTCTGCTGGCTTCATATGCGTGGAAATTGGTCTCTCTTCAGTACTGTCCCATTTTCCCCAGGGTAGCTGTTAGAAGGCAACCTCTCCCTAGAGTTCTTAATTAAGATCCAAACCCTTAATCTGAAATCTAAAATTATATTCTTCAGAGTTTTTGAGAACAGGGAGAGGGCTTTCATTTTTGTTTGTTAATGATCTGAGGTTTTTTTCATTTAAATCTAGAACTAACTTTCAGAAATCTTTACAAACAAAAATGTATTTGATTTTTCTGATGAAAAGTAGGCAAATGAAGTCATTCATCGTTTGTCTTGAAAACTCATGTCTCTACTGGAAAAAAAAGAGGACTTTCTTAATGTGGCAGCCCATTTTTCAACATATAGAAGAGGAATGAATATTTATTCTCCTCATTTTTCTTGCCTCGGGGGTGCTGGATGATAATATATTGTGGAGCTCTTTTATGATCTTTTAAGGTGTTTGGGGACAAGTGCATATTTAATCATTCAATTGTCTGACTAGACATGGCAGAATAAAATATGTTCATAGAAGACATGTCTTCAAATACTTACTGAGTGTTAAACAGGATATCCTATAGAAGAGGTGGTCATCTTATTAGTAAATAACATCTTAAGAGGATCATCTCCCTTTCATAGGATTGACTTTTGTCTGTGGCCCCCTCGCCTGGGGTTGTGACTCTTTGAAATGGCAAAAGAGAAAAGCTGTGTCTTCCATTCAGATTTTATTCTGTTGCTGGCTTGTTGCTTAAAAGTTTCTTTCCTTCTTGAGATTTTATAAGGCAGGCATTTCAAAGTCCTTTGTGAATCAGATAGATGGAGAGAAACACAGTAGCTGTAGGAAAAAAAAATAACGTAAATACAGAATAAAAGTTTGCATGTACAGAATTCAATGTTATCTTTTAGGTTTTTCAAAGCACTGTGTGAAATTTTTGCCACAGAGGTTCTGTAAGCAAAGCTCTGCATGACTGATAGAAAATGCTGAACTGCTGCTTCTGCATGAGGAAAGGCACACTGTTTAGGTTGAAGTATCACCTTTAATTTTTTTGTCTTGTTTTCTCAAGAGGTCATATTTCATCTAAATATCCATAAGATGAAGAAAAGAATGAACAACCAGTCTGCAGTTGCAAACTTAGCTTACTAAGCATAACTGTTTCTGAAAATTGTTTCATGCATTTTCAATTCCCAGCTGACTTACTATGCCTGTAAATAATGACACCGTTGTGTCCTAGGGTTGTAGTAAACCTGGAAGACAAAATGTTGCCTGTGGAAAGCTCTTGTTAAGTACCTATGAACCAAAGTTTGCATTAATAAATATGCTTATAGTTGGAATGACTGTGCTCACTCTTCCTCTCTGTGTTGTCCACTGTGGGGTAAGGCAATTCTTGCAAACGTTAGTGATATGGTCAAATACAGTGTAGAAAGCTCATTTCTTTTTCTCTCAGATCAGTAATGAGAAATAAGCAGTTCAAGTCTGTGCTGTTCTTTGAGAATCCAAACCCTTTTTTTCAAAGCCCAAAGGCCTGTACTGCCTCTGAACCAATTTGGCAATAAATTGTGTCATCAGGCAAAAGATTTTCAGAGACACCACTCTATCCCTTCCCATGACAATAAGTGTCACTCCTACTTCATTTGGAATGAACAAAGTTGATTTAATCAATTTTAATCCTGAGACAATCTGAAAAAAAAGAAATTAGGTTGTCAAGCGTTATTGGATTGAAAAAGAACACATACCAGAGTATCAGTCTACAAATGTCATTGTTGTCAGCTCACTGTCTTAGAGTTCTTCAAAACAACTGTCTTATGAAGCTGAAACATAGAGCCTGTAGCCCTCTTTGGGACTCCTCCCTGCAGGACAAAAGTTTGTTCAAACCATCCTCAACAGCCCTTTGATTAGAGGGAATCAGGCTGTCTGCAAGTTCATTTAATGTCTGCTTCCTCTTTAAAATAGCTGCCTACTCATCTACAATGTTGGATAAAATGGCTGCCAGTATGATTAATTTGTTCAATCATTAGCCTTTCATCTAAGAGGTCTTGAAGAGGTTTAGTTTTGGTGACATGTTCTTCATTAACTGGTTATTTCTTGTGATTGCCTCCCAAAGTTTGTTCCCTTCAGAGCGATACAATTCATTGCACAAGAGTACCCTGGGCATTAATACATTGTAAATGCAAACAAATGTATTTTCAGCCATAAAACAGACTGACAAGGCCCATATTGAGAAACAGATGGTTATATTGAAGGCTAAATGTAAAAAGTTATTTACTAATATATTTGTCATCCCAGACTGTATGCATTTGGACTGAGAAAGCAACAATGAATGATTGTTCTCTGGGAGATTTGTGCATTTTTAGGACCCTGGTCAGCTACAGAGTTAAGTCCAAGCAAATATGTACAGTAGCACTTGCCTGCTGGTTCAAACTCTGAATATTTGGTTCAGCAGCACAGCTTTCTTGGTTACTCTCTGCCTAGCAGTAGACTGGATAGCCTTTGCATGTTCACTGATAATAATTAAATAAAAAAAATTCTATGTTCCATGACATCTTCAAGGTATAACATGCAAGGTTCAAAGAAGTTTGGTCATTTCTTCAATTTGACCTGCCTGCTAATGAACTTCTTCCAAAAATGTTCTTGGTTAGAGTAGAATAACTGGTAATTCTGATAAGAGGATGAGTGCTCTGCCAACCTGTAAAACTGTTGTTGTTTTTTGTTTGTTTTCATCTACAGATGAAAATTTTGCTGAGTTTGTGGTGTGGGAGGCTGCAGTGCTCCAGCAGTGAATGCTGCAGTAAGAAATGGTCTTCAAGCAATGTCAAGAAAGCGATGTGATTTGATTCCTGGAAGGAGAGTGAAACTCATTGCTGCTAATCACAGAAACACCCAAAGAACCTTAGTAAAAAATTATTTGAGCTTCATTGATAAAGACCAAGTTCTGAGGGGGATATTTTGCCTTTTTTTTTTTTTTTCCTCTCCTTTATACTTTGATATCTCCTCTTTACTCCATCATTTGCAGTTTGGGGTTTGTGGGGTTTTTTATTTGTTTGTTTGTTTTTTAATTTTTGTTTTTGTTTTGTTTTTGTTTCTCCCTTATATATCATCTTCTCCAGGAGAGATGGAAAGTGGTAGAATGGGCAAGATGTTTTTCTAAGGACCTCCATTTTGAGATTCTTTTGAGCAGCAAGATAGATACATATCTTAAAAAGAAATAATAAAAAACATTGTTAAACACCATACTGATCAAAATGTATTCTTTGCTGGCAGCTACTTGATTGCTGCTGAAAGAATTTAGATTTTTTGACTGTCAGCAGTGTTTTCATTCATAAAACAAAATTTTTTAAAAATTTTTCATCTCATTTCCCATGTAATATAACGTCACAAAGATGTTTTGGTCATTCAGCAGTTAATTTTTTTCCTAATAGTTATTCAAATACATTTGGTAAATTAAATGTCTGTTCAGAAGATAATATGCAACATGCACATTGTCAAAAGATTTTTAATATTGTAGAAACAATGCCATTTTGCTCATAAGGGGAATTTTATCTCTCTTCATGATGTGGTTTTTTTTGAGCTTTTTGGACTGAAATGATGCACTGAAAACTCACAATTATATTTTGAGTGCACTGTAATGTTCATGCAACATAATTAGGAATTTCTGCTGCCCCTGTCTGAAGGTATATATGCAGGTATGTGTATATATAATGCAGGTAAATATACATACAAAATATGTGTATAAATATGTATATAGAGAGACAATCCTCTTTTACAGTGTGATTCTATGAGTAAATGCTTTATTTGTAAGTGCATATACAAGCACATTGTCCAACTAGCATAATTAATAAGGAGGTCTATACCACTTTAAGTATCTCAGGCACTAATTTTGGAGAAGATACCAATTTCCATAGGGGATTTTTTGCAGTGAAATCTGTCCTACATCTTCTAATGATTTAAATATTTATTAAAATGCACATTAAGAACTGTTTTTGTCTGATCACTGGCCAGTTGGTTCCTAGAATACCATTTAAATAGGGAGAATCAGAACATGAGTAGTTGTATAAGGATAGCTAAGTGTGTTCTCTTTTTTTTCTAAAAAGGCAAAATCCAAGAAAACTACCGTTTCTGATGACTTCTCTCTGAAATCATATTTCTAGGTAAAGGAATGAATGATGCAAATGTAAGTGGAGACATAAAAATAGTAGCTAAAGGGACACTTTTGCTGAGAGCATATTTGAACCTTGTTTATATTTTTAATTAAAGGATTTGTGTATCAAGAAGGATTACCAAGTGGTTGTTCTGTGATGTTTCAATGCACAAATAAGTATGACTTTACACTTCTGCTTTTTATTTTTGGATAATCCATCACTTTCTGTCAAAACTGATTTTAATCAAAATATCACTTTTCCATTACATGAACAATTTCATGCCTGTTGTCTTTTGTCTATGCACCAACTGAGGTGATGAAAATTGGCTTCATCTCCCAAGGATAAATTCCACTACATTTTATCTTGTAACTGAAGAATGCAACTTGAGAGATCTAATTGAGCTTAGAGGGGTATATGAATCACGGAATCCATTCTGGATAAACATTTTTATTTTTCTTAGGGGTTCATTTTTGTTTTATTGTTAATTTGTTTTGTTATGTTTGTCATTGAGCTTTCTTAAAGAATATGCTCTTTCTCTATGGTCAAAATGCATATTCAGGGTTGAGGAAAAAGGCAGATATTTTAGAAATAATTTTAATTCAAGCATAAAAATTACTTCTTTCCATCTATCTAAAATAACACAAATAGCCTTAGAAAGCTGAAGTTGTGAAGTACCAGCAGTTTGAATCTGTAAGCCTCCTCTTCCATGCTCCAAGGCCTCTAATCTTTCACCATCTCTTCTGGCCTTGACTTCTTCTTTTTTTTTTCTAATCCTTTTTTTCTTTTCTTCCATAAGTCATTTGGAAAGATCACCTTCTTAGTTATTTTCAAGTGCTGGTATTTTTTTAAGCCAACATTTTTTTCTAAGGGTAGGGATTATGTCTTGAAAATATGTTCTGAGTAGAAATTCTAGCTGTTTTTGTTGCTATTTTGTAATTACAGCTAGGCTTGTGGGCATGTTTATATGGTTCTGAAAACTTAAATTAGTGATCACTGGGCTTGGTATAGGAACAGCTGACACAGACAAGCACAATCTTGTGTCAGACATATCGACATAATTTTTCTTAATTAATGCAATTTTTTAGAAGTGGACAAGCCCATTGGGGATTTTCAATGGTATGAATTCTGTACTCTTAATTCCTAATCACAGCTGTATTCTTCCCTGTTTGATGACAGATTGTCAAGTGAGCAGGTGCAAAGAAGCAAAAATAGATTGTGTTCTGTTTGTAAATGAGTGGATGTTTCCTCCTTTTTTTGATTGATGAAAGCTTTATTCCAGGAAAGGTTATTCTCAATTTGTAATTTATACCTTGGATGATCAGCATAGTCTAGAAAATGCTTTTCCAAATCAGCTTTCACTACAAACAGATCCCATACACATGAACTTTGAGGCTTTAAAAGAAAAGGGAAAGGGAGATATGTCCAGCAGAGATGTTCTCATCAGTGTGTTTTCAGCCAGGATCAACCCCCTTCTTCACATGCATACAGGACATAAATGAACTTCTGCTCTCTGATTCACCTTGGCTCAACTTCTGAATCCATCCACACCTGTCTATGCAGAGATTTAGAAGTTTACACCTCCTTGTGTCAACTTTGATGAAATGAGACATTTTCCTAAAATACACAAAAAAAGTCCATTTTTCGTGTAAAAATAAATTAAACTTAGTACTTTAATTTTTTTTCTGAAGCTGAAGTGGTGTTTTTTATCATTATTCATAATTTCTATAACTGGCCTTTTTGGTTTCCTTCTGAACACTAAGTGTTCAGTCAATGACTGCAGTAAAAACACAATTTTGAAACTCAATAAGACCGTAAAATTGAAATATATTTTTGACACTGTAGTAGAATTACATTTTATGAGCTTTCTGGAATTGAAGGATGTTTGCTTGAGGTTCTTACCTCAGCTTCATATTTTGACAATAATAACTTTTTTCTTGGGATTTATTTTCACTTGTGCATGTTCAGTGAGCCAGTTCAAAGGATGGTTGTGTCACTTAGGTGCAAGAGTATGTATGAAGAGGAAAAATCTCAACACTCCTATTACTGCTGCTGAACACCTTGTATCATGGGACTGCCAATCTGTTGCAGGGTTGCTTTCTTTTAACTGGTCTTATCTCCATAAAAAAAGATGAAAAAAGTGGTTGAATGGGTAAATAACTATAAAAGCTATTGAAACCAGCAGTTCTATTTAGAGGCTATGTAGTTCAAGTTCAGTTTGCAAGAAAAACCATGAAATCTCAAACATTTGATCTTGTGCTGTATCTATAACCAGCCATGAAGGATTTTTCTGTGTTCTGCTTTTGGCTCAATTGAGAGTATCAGCTGTTCAGATGCTCACTTTCAAGTCAGGTGTGTGAGGTGGCATTTTCCCTTTCTGGTTTTTCATCTCAAGCAGCTGAAGACTCATGTTGTGAAGATGTTGTTTTTCCAGCAGGAAGACTCTGGCAGTCTGGAATTCCTATTTATGCCCATCTGGCTGCCTTACCAGCTGTAGTTTGATAGTTACTGCAATTAATTTACACATAAAAGAAAGGCTTCACTGTGCACTGCTGGGACAATTTACACCTGGCTAGCAGAACAATCACCTTTGTATTTACAATGCTATTCCTGCACTGCCGTGCCTGACCTTACTGATAAATCTGAGTCAGAGAAGTGCACAGGAACCTGTAATTCACAAGCTGTCACCATTCTCAAACTGAAATCAGAATTGAAACCTTCATTGATATAAAAGGGAAAATTATTCATCTTAATGTCTCAAATTCAGCTTTTGGTCCAAGAGAAAAGCATAACATGGGGAAAAATTGCCTTCAAAGACATAATTTTGTGTGGAGTAATGTATTATTTTGTTGTCTCCTAAGTATTAGTATTGGTTTAGCTAATGATAGGTTTATAAATAATGGCTTGGGCCTGAATGCAGATAAATATACCTATAAACTACCATCTACATGCTCATATTTAAAATAATCTAACTTGTTTTTCTTTTGTGTATGTATTTGGGATCTGGAAGGAAAAATTGCTGCATATGGTCACCTGGAGTCCTGTAATGTAATTAGCCTAGATTCAAAGGGAAACTTTTGTGTGACTATATGGTCTTGAAGATGTTTGGCTGATAAGCATCAGTCTTACAGCCTGGTTGCTAGAGCATTTGGATAAGTTACAGAAACATATTTGCCAGCACTTGACCACTATCCAAAAAATGTAGAGCATCCTGGAAGTGAGAGAAGCAGCATCAGCTGGCTGCCTGACTCTAGTCTATTTGTTAGAAGATATTTTTCATTTATGCATGTGCTTCTAAAGTGACTCTCCCCCTTCAACATACTCCTGTGACTTTTTGATGCAAAGAGTACTAAGGAAACTCCATCGTTATTCCTCAGGGTATGCCTACTGCATGGCCCTTAACAGATCAAGCATCTTTAGGAGAGTGGTTCGACCCATATATGATGTGCACTGCTGTCTAGATCATCTCACTGACAGGAAAGACCCCGATTTTCTCATTTGCTTAAATCTCTACCTTCTATAGGATCTCTGTGTTAGACATTTAACTCCAAATTTCACTTTCTACAGAATGCCCTGACAGAAGCCCTGGAGACATAAACAGTTCAAGAATCAATTTGACAGTACTGAAAAAGGAGAAAAGTCTGACCAACTAGAACCAGATTATCTCAGGTTTCAGGATCTTTTGAGAAAAAAGTTCTTTGAATAGTTAATTGAACATTACCTAGCAGAAGGTTTGACCTTCTCAGGGGTTTCTGGATCATTTCTAAGACCTTAAGTGTCACCAAAACTGGTTAAAAAAATCACTAAATACAGATGCATAATTCTATTCTCAGAATCAAAAGTCCTTCTAAGACCTTAAATGTCACCAAAACTAGTAAAAAAAAATCACTAAATACAGATGCATAATTCTATTCTCAGAATCAAAAGTCTGGAAAAGTTCTTGCCTGGGATTCACATACTCTTTGTCACTGCTTTGCTATGCAGAATCTTTAATAGATGACTTCAAAACAGAAGAACTGAATGGGTGTAAACTGTGAACAGAGTGGAAAACTGATCCAAAAATGCACAAAAATCCTACAAAAATCTTCAATACAAAAAATTCATGATAATTTAAAATCCATTAAGTATTCAACGTGCTTCTGATGGGAAATTATCCCATTTTATCCCAATACATTTCTGAAATAAATTTTATTTTTAAAATCATAATACATGAGGGAGACTATTTTTGTTATAAAAGCAAGAGCCAGAAGAGAAAAAGTCTCTACTTTTAATTTTCAATCCACTTTTCAGTTTAAGTGTGTTATTGCAATTATAAAACAGTAAATGATTTCAGAGCAAATTTGACAGCAAGTTGAATTTCATGAATTCAATTTTCCATCAAAAGAATTCAAAGTATTTCCCAGTTCTAATAGTATTCTTGAGTCTTGATAATACTATTTCATTCTCTTATCTTGTGGATGAAAAAATTAACTTTGTATAGAAATTTTAAATTATTTTCTCGTTTTAAATAATTTTTAAATTATTTGAGGTAAGAAGAAATGTTATGATGTAAGGGAAACTTGTGGAATACAGGTAATCCAAGAACATTGAAATTATAAAGATAAAACAGAGATACTCTGTCACTGAAGAGAGATTTTCTTTGCAGTCTGATTGGTCCCACACTGCTTTACTTCTTGCTATCTGAATAAGGTGGAAATCACAGAACTGCTTGGTGTCCTGCTCTTTATTTAATTTCATAAATGTGCCTTTAAACAAAAATTATAATGGAGTTCTCTATTGAAGCCCTTAAACATGATAAAAAAACTTATAGTCCTACTGTGACATTAATCAATGGTCATGAGTAGTATCTAGTATTTGCAAAATTGATCCTCTTGTAGAAATGTTAAATTTCTGAATCCTCGGTAGAAAATTATAGGGATATTATTTTCTATGAACTTCTAAAAGATGGAGTTTTGCTCTCCTGTGCACAGACTGCTTGAGTCATAGGGATTTTTATTTATTATTGAAGTCCTTTCTTCAGAATTTGCTTTTCTCTAGTATCTTCTTGTATACTGGCTGCCATTACATTTTTCCATACAGTAAGGATGAAAATTGTATTTCTTAGTCTCAAATCACCAGTTTAAACTAAGTTGTGACTATGTGCCAGCCAACAGCTATTTTTCTTTTTTTCTATCAAGTCATCTGTCTAAGGTCTCATTCAGCAATCACCTCCCTCAACTTCTTTTACATAAGCTGTGGAAAAGCTCCAGCTATCCCACTGAAGTGGGATTTTTGCTGCTGCATTTGTTTTGACCTCAGCTAGTGAGTTGAATGCACCACATCTGCTCTGACAGAGTATTCAAAGTATTCCAAATGGAGCAAAGAGCTCACAGGCTTCAGTAATGTAGCTAGCAATTATCTATTAGATGGTGTAAACACACATTTTGTAGTGAAGAGAGGTTTCCTATGTTATTTCTTACAAACACTTTTGATCTAAATAAAGCCAGTAATTGATGGCTTTCTGATCAACTTGTGCCATCAAATTCAAGGCAAGAACTTTTATTGAAACCTGATGAGCTGCTCCTGACTACACCTTGAATCTGAGGAGAAAGGAATAGAAATTCTCCCATGTAAATGATGAGGGAACTGTCTGACTTGCAATGTGATCCCAGTGAGTTGTACAGGGTCTCAGTGTGATGATGGTCAGACAAACAGTTGTGAATATATATATTTATATATATATTTTCATTTCAAGGTCCTGCATCTGGGCTGGGGCAATCCCAAGCACAAAGACAAGCTCAGGGATGAAGGGGATTGGAAGAAAGCCTAAGGGAAAGGATTTACTGGTGGATGAGAGGCTGGACTTGACCCAGTAATGTGCACTGGCAGGCCAGAAAACCAGTGGTGTCCTGGGCTGCATCCAAAGCATCATGGCCAGCAGGGTAAGGGACAGGATTCTGCCCCTCTGCTGTGCTCTGGTGAGATTCCACCTGGAATTGTGTCTCGAACTCCTCAACGTAAGAAGGATGTGGATCTGCTGGAGTGAATCCAGATAATGTCCGTGAAGTTGCTCAGAGGACTGGAGCATTTCTTTGGTGACAGGCTGTGCAGTCTGAAGGTGTTCAGCCTGAAGAAGAGAAGGCTCTGGGGAAACCTGATTGTGGCCTTTCAATACTTAGAGGGAGCTTATAAAAAAGAGGGAGAGAGACATTTTTCCAGAGCCTGGAGTGACAGGACAAGGGGCAATGGTTTTTGTGTTGACCGACTGTGGACTTTCAATACTTAGAGGAAGAGAGGCATTTTTACAGAGCCTGGAGTGACAGGACAAGGGGCAATGGTTTTTGTGTTGACCTGACAACTGACAGTCTCCAGGGGCAAGGTGGTATATATAAGCTAAATATATATAGGCATTTGTGCGCAAGGCTTATATGACATCAGATGCATCAAAGAGCAGAATTGTTTCTCTGATGCTTGAGGATTTCCAGTTTCATTAGCTTTGTTTTATCTCTCATAAGTACAAACTTGACTAATTACAATAGAATAATTCTGTTTAGAGTGCTGCAGGTGAAGTTTTGAGGAGTGGACCTACACTCCATTGGGTCTACACTTTGAGTATACATTATGTGGAGAGATACTCCCCCCAGTACTAAAATGACCTCTTTAGGATTGCATCTCTTTTTTTCTCCTTGTTTTATACAACTACTACTTTTTACAATGGTAGAAAGGAAAAAGTGATCACTCTCAAGTATTAATTAATTATAAACATTTAATTGAATTGCCATTAATTTTTCTCTGTCCTCCTAACCATCTAATTCTCTTAGTTAGAATCTCCTGGCATATGTAAAATATGCACAGCAGAAAAAACTTCTGCAGACATTGGAAGATACATCAGGAGGTAATTCTGCCATAAAGGTTGCATTAAGCTTTTCAATTAAAACAGACATAAATTTCTCTATTTCACACTTTAATGATCAAATGTAATCTTCAAAGTTTCTAATAGCCATTAATTTTTTCTAGAACATTTATAAGCTAAAACAAACTGTTCCATTAGTAGCAGAACTAATGAAACTTGCTTTCCTATTGTCACCAGGCCTTGCACACCAGCCCACACTTCTATGCAACCACCACAGCAGGAGTGTAGCTTGTCTGGAGCTGTTTACCTGATAAAGGAGTCTTATCTTTCTTCCTGTATGTTGCTCCTTCTCCTTGGAAAATATTTGGACTAAGCTCTTTCTGATTTTCCATTACTAAAAGAATAAATACTGTCTTCTCCTTAGAAGTAAGTTTCTAATGGGGAAGCAAGGGAAATTAATACTTTAATATCCTTAAAAACTTGTCCACTTTCAAATATGAATGAAATAAGCTCATTGAGGGGACAGCGCAAGTATTAGCACTTGATTTTTACTTTTTAAGAAAGCTCATTAAATTTGATACGCTCTATAAAAATTGAGATGGAACCTGGTTTTGAAATGCAGCTTTAAGTGCATTGCTTTACTTTATATATGGGCTAAGAGTTGCTAAGATAAAATTCTAACTCTGTGAAACAGTACAAGTTTTCTGTTCTATGTCAAGTGGAGAGAATTGGATGCCTTAAGAGGGCTTTCAGTTCAGCTGATTTTAATGTTGCTGAAGATTTGCTTTGAGATGAAATTAACCCTGACTTGCTCACCTCTGACTCAAGAGGTTGTCTGTGGTGAATGATTCAGATACTGATATTTAGTCAAACATATATATCTACAGCCATTTATGAGCTGTTGTTTGCTTCTTAAAATTTAAAAAAAAAAAATAATCCACTCAACATCATCTCTGTAAGCTGAAAAAAAAAAAAAATCCACTCAACGTCTGTTGTAGTTAAGGTTGAAATGAAGTTCTGAATTTGGGAGACACAGCTGGGGTGCTGTTTGAGAATGGATCTGTAGTGAGGTTCATGTTGATGGGACTTCACCACAGCCATTTTTGTAGGAAGAAGTTCTTGTGGAACAGGTAGTGCTTCTGTGAGGTCTTCATGTTAGGGTTGCATGATTCTTGGCAATGATTCCTAGTTCAGGTTGTTGGGGCAGCACTGATGATTAGTCTGTTTTACTAAAACCCCATAAAACCACTTTTTTCTGTTACATTCAGAAACTAGAGGTGTCTTCAACCTTAAAGAGTTATTTTTAATTCACAGTTTAGTTCTATTTCTTTGGTTTGAAAACATGGGATTTTAAATTAAGCAGGTAATAAAACTACAGTGGTATTCCAATTTTTCTAGAGATTATTCTTAATTTGAAGAAATAACATTATTTGCACGTAAAAAAGATGCTAACACTCTGCCTTCCTGCTAATGAATGTGGTCTCCCAGAACACCAATTTAAGCATTCATTTTGGCCTTTTTGCTGTGTTCATGAGTTTTTTTCTTAATTTGCAGAAATAACATTATTTGCAGGTAAATGCAATGAATGTGGTCTCCCAGAACACCAATTTAAGCATTCATTTTGGCCTTTTTGCTGTGTTCATGAGTTTTTTTCTGTCCTCAATTTTGTCATGTCACACCTTTCCCCTGATGTATTCAATCATGGTCCCTTTTGGGCTTTTTGCTGTGTCTTTTTTCTGTCCTCTATTTTGTCATGTCACACCTTTCCCCTGATGTATTCAATCATAACTGAACAGAAGCTTATTTCAGTTTCTTACAAAAATCACAAGCAGGAGGGGTTATAGTCTGAAGGAAGGGATAGGAGGGAATCTACTGCACCTGGTGCCTTGCAGCACACCTGGTGTGAAGCCCACAGGAATGTGGGTATTGTTGAAACTGAAATTTCTCCAAGAAATTTATTTCTGCCTGAATCAGTGACTCTTCTAATTTAAATAACAATTTGTGCTGTGGTACTTACTGAAAATCATCAGTGAGTGCATGTGAAGTAAACTGATAAAAAAAAATCAAGGTTTCAAAAGACAGAACGATGAACGAATTTGTTTTCCTGAAGCCTCTGCACTGTGAAATACAAGTGGTGGAACAACTGGCTTAAGTTAGCTTCCAACAATTTGTAGATACACACTGCTGTGCAGGCAGTTGCTATTTTCTCTGTGAATTTTTGTTTCTTGAAACAATACAGCAATTAACAGTGATAATGCAGGGGAGGGGAGAAGAGTTCTGGTTTAGTTTAACAAAAACCATCCTTTATTACCCTGGCAGGTGCATGAGCCATTTTGTCACAAAGTTTTCTTTGAAAATGAATCAGCACATTCTGTTCTTTGCAGAAGGCAAGTATGATTTGGAAGATAAAAGCAGTTGCATATAAAATACCTCAATTTACATTCAGGCATCGTTGCTTGGGTGAGTACGTGAAAGAAATCTTCTTTACAATATGTATTTCAAAACTGAGGGAAGAAAAGCAATCCTACCCATGGATTTAAAATATGCTCATTAGTGTTGAAGAAGGAAGTAAATTAAAACAATTATGAAGTTTTAAATTCTCTTAAACTTCATTTGCTATGAATGCAATTGTTTCAATGCAATCTCTGATGACAGTGCTCAGATGGGAATTTAAGATTTTAAAACTTCAGGATGGATGGGACATGAAATCTTGTGTTTCTGACAAACTCTTGTCAGACATAGATACAAATGAGATTGGATATTTAGATCTGGAGAGTGAAATGCTTGAACAGAAGATATCCCAGACTCTGGGAGGAGAGAGATTGGAAGAGATTTTTGACTTGGATGCCACTCTCAGACAAAAATATAGGCTGAGATTTTGAGATTTAGAACTGTGTGTGATTAAAGAATAGGAATTGTAATTTCTTTTAGCACTTGCTAGAAGGGAATGATTGGAAGTTAGGTGATGACTGTTCTTCCTTTGGTAGTGAATCCTAATACCGTGTTTTTTCCCTTATCAGAAGGGCAAGGAGGGGAATGCAGGAGCTACAACAGAACTGGTGACTAGGATAGCACTCCAGTTGTTGACTCACTAATTCCAAATGTTTATTTTGAAATTAAAAGCCTCCTATGCTCATTAATATACTACTTGGATGTTTTAAAGAATGTCTTTCAGTGTCAGAAACTAATAGCAATATAAGAAAACACAAAAAGTATGTCTGTTATATTTAAATTGTTCAGCATTGTTAATATTGTTAGCACTGCCACTTGAGGATATGCCATGAATTCCTGGCCACAGATTGGAAAAGGTGCCTATTTCCTTTTACTTTCCAGATGAATCAAAGTCTCACTTTCATCAGGTTTTCTCCATCAGTTGTCAACTTTTAAGACGTTGTGATTTTGGTTTGAATTAGCTGGTGCCATCTTACACTGGTCTGTAACTCAAGGCATTTTTCAACCCTCTTTCAATTCCATGCATATATTCAATGTCTTGGTGATAATTCTAAGCCAGATTGCAAAATGATTTATTTTTCAATGGCTCCCTGAAATCAATGTGAATTTTGATATTTACCTGCAAGATAATTATTATCAGGTTATATGGAAGAAAAACTTCAGTACTGTCCAGACAATATTAACATGTAGATTAAACATTTTAACTTTTTTTTTGTTACCTAAATCTAGTTAATCTAATTTATTCAGAATGTGTTTATAAAGCTGACTTTTTACACTTCATTTTCTCTTTCTATTTGTAAGAAGTGCAAGGTAACTCATAACAAATCCCTGGGACATCTAAAAATCTGGTTAAGGGGAAAAACTGCTGAAAGTACTGGCTTTAAAATGGCCAAGCATTGATATTCAGCATCTTTATTAGTATTCCTTTGCAATCCTTAATCCATTTTTATTGAAATAATAGGAAAAGAATTTATTTCCTTAGGGGTAACCTAATATCTGTTATCTCCCATAACCATTAACTAATAAGAAAATACTCAGCTAGCTAATGTAACACTATAATATGTTTAGAAGTAATGTAACTAAAAGCTAATGTAACACTATAATATGTTTAGAAACACTATGTTTATATAGTTCAATTTCCACTGTGATTGTCCTAGTTTAAAATAAGTAAATTATTATTTTGTCACACAATTTGTAACCACATTTTGTGTGTAAAACACATGTAAGGGATGTTTGCATGTTAAACATGGCAATAATTCATCATGCTACAGAATCAACCCTTCAGATTGTATTTTTTGATTGAAAATTTACTTCTCAGCCACAAGAAATTTAAATATTATTTCTCCCTTTGAAAAAGACAGACCAGAACGGGGAATTGCCGTGGTCTCTTCTTTGGCTAGAATGGATCTGTGCTTTGATGTTTCTTGGGTCTAAGTGGAAGTTTTACTACTTCCTCCACAGGTGAAAATTAATTATATTCATCTGCTATAGAGACAGTTTAAAATTGCTTGTGCTATAAGCAAATTAGTACTCTTTATTTGTAATGTAAAAAACAAAACAAATAATCTAAACAATTTTAAATTTCTGCATGTTGTGATTAAGGAAACATATTTCCTTCAATTAAGAATCAAAATGTTTCTTGTGGTATCTAACAAGGTAGATATAAGGAAAGTTTAGTTTCCCACATAATATTTTAAAAATATCAGTTTTACAGCTGAAATGCATATGTAGCTTTTTCCTTTTTATTTCTGTGTAGTACTACTGAGTATCATCACCAAATGTATAATTCTTTTGAGCCTCTGCATAATCATTTACAAGCCTCTGTATGTTCTTGGCCTCTGATCAAATTGATGCAATTAATAGTTGCATCTTTGAAGAATTTGATACCTTCAGAAACCATTTTAATTACAGAATGGAAAAATTATCCATCAGTACATTTGTTTGCATAGGCGTGCAACAGTTAAAATATGTATTTTTGGGTATTTAATATCATTGCAGATTTTTCCAAACATATTTAACTTGTTGACCTGCTCGCTGAATAGTCAAGCAGTAGAAAATTTCAGTTAAATGTAGTAATTATTGCACATTGCATTTGTCACCAGTAGAACAAAGTAATCAAGATTTTGCTTTTATGCCACAGCTGAAAAACACCCACAATGCTGCTGAGCACATTTAACTTTAAACAACTGTGTCTGAAGCAGGCAGAAAAATTCCTGGCATGCTTATTCTCTTTGTATTGCCTCTTCATTCATCTTACTGCCTTTGCATTGTTCTAGTTCATGCACTTTATGCATTGAGTGCTACTTAATATTGAGAATGTGAACTCAACAAAATTTATGAGAGCAAGAATACAGAGGTGTACCTAGCAGATAAGACATAACATAGTGTATTTGGACATAAAAAAGCAATTATTAGTAACTATTGTATTTGCATATTCTATTTGTTAGTTATTTTTGACATGTTATAGGAGAGTGCTATTTTAAGAAGAGTTAATGTGCTCTGAGACTTGTGACTACAGCACTGTTTTGAGGAACATTTCTGAAATGTGTGCATAGTCTGACTTTTAAAATAGCCTTAAACCTAAGAAATGGACTTGGTATGTATGTCCCATTACTTAAAGTCTCTACAGAATAAAACAGTGGTCTATTTGTTTAGACAACCAGAAATCTTCTCTGTGGAGATACATACAACTTATTAGCTAAGCATATAAATATTTTCTACAACTATTTTGGATTTTTTCTTATTCTTAGTATTGACAAATGGAGTCCTGAAACACATTGTACCCCCAGATTTTTTTTCTATGAGCCTTGCATTGATGAGCGATCTCCAGATTCCTCTTAGGTAGGAGGAACTTGTTGCACTTTGTTGCATAAGAGCGCTTTATTTACAATTCTATCTCTAACTGTTTAATTGTCTCAGGAAGAACCAAGTGGCACTGCTGATACTACAGAGCAGAGTATTTCCTTCTCTCCTTCCTCTTTTCAGCGTCCCTGCACTGTCACAAAAGGAATTGGATAAACATTGGAATCTTCACTCTTGTTAAATGTCTCTCTGAAAGCAAACTTAATTTTGTTCAGACTGGAAGCATATGTTTGCTTTCTGAAGACGTGGAAGCGAAATCACTTTTTAATGTGAGTACTAAATCTATGAAGTCTGTCAAGTGAGCTGCGTTGCATTATCTTGAAAGCTCCTGTCACACATTCATGAAGGTGAAGACCTGTGCCTCTAATTTCATCAAACAGATTTTTATGTCCACCAGGTGCTAAGCTCAGAAGTGTGAGTGGCAGGCACATGGGGCAGACAGAATTTGGAATACTGTACAGGCAAAAGTAATTTTGGAAGACCTTTTTTATCTGTATATGGAAGCATACAAATTTATCATAAACTGTTCAGAAGACAGTGCTAATAAGTTTCAGATCAGGTTATCAGCCAAATCTGAACCCTTCAGCAGATTGGAACATCTATTATTTTGCTTTCCTTTCTCAAGTGTTTCACTAGCAAGGACTGAACAGTCATATAAAAGTAAAAATATCTATGTCTTCAAGGTGAGTTTAAGTAATTTTAATAAACTGTCAAATATCTTGTAGAAAACTGTGTTGCTTTTATGACCAATGAAGCTTTCAGTGAAGCTGAGTATTTGTACAATTTATTTTAAGAAATGCAAACTTTTGCCACTTTCTCTTAGTAGTTGGAGCATATTGAAACTGTTTTTAAAAATAACTTACCAGGAAATAGCAATATTTATTGAACTTTACAGACTGGTATAATCTTATCTAAACCACTTAATAAGAAAATCTTTGTTTTCCAAATTATAATGGGCTTGAATTTAAGCAAGTACAGCATTTGGTGCAAATCCGTTGTTCTTTCAGGACTCTCACACTGGCTTTGTCTCTGCTGTTTTCAAAACTTCAGTGCTTCACTGTTAACGATGAAAGAAATGTCAGAATTTCAGGACGGGCAACTGAATACAGTTGATATTTTCATGAATACAGAAAAAGGTTCAAACATGGATCCTTAAGTTAAGCTTTAAACCCACTTTTGTAGACATCTAAAGTTAGGACTAGAAACATAATTGATAATGAGATTCACAGTGTGTAACATCAGATGACAGGATCCCATCTGTTCATTCGTATTTCACAGGTCACTGACTGACAGAAATTCACTAGACTGTAATCAGTGTTTGATAGACATGTCTGATCAAGAAGGCATAAAATATTGATGTGAAAATGCTAAGAAATCAGCATTTGCCACTTATTTGTTTAGCTTGTTTCAAGTCCTATCCATGTCTGATTTAAAAGATCCTTACTTTTAAATTGAAATACTTTGATATGTTCCTCAAGACTACATCAACACTGAATGCTCAAAGTGCTGAGGAGTTAGGATGATCTTCCTCAAAGGCATCTCCCAAAAAAAAAGAGTTGGATATTTGGATGAGGATGAAGAATGTTGAGAGCTGGGTCTGTAGGGGTGTAGAGTATCTTTGCAGAGCATCTAAACTTGATCCTAAATTCTGGCACTAAACCTCTGTGCAAGAACATAATAATGTTGTTTTATGAAGATGTTTGTAAATGTTTTTATGCCATCTTTAGGAGAGACTACATTGGAAATGCTTTTTATTTTAATGTAGGTACACCTTTTTCATGTGGAGTATGAAATATTTTGCTTCTAGTCATAACAGGATATTGCATGTCCTGATATTTTACCCAGATCTAAGAAAGGGACAGTTAGATAAAGGACAACTTTACCAAAATCATTGACCTTACCAAAATCAAAGGCTAACTCTTTGGGAGTAAGCTGTTCTATTTGAAAATCTGGCTGTCTAACCTGAAGATGTTGTTTCTTTTTCTTCTTTTGAGACTTTCATTTTTATCAGATTATGATTTTTTCTTATATCTTTTAAAAGATTCAGAATATCTGGGGAAAAAAAGCTAGCAAAAAGCACCAAAACAAATAACTCAACACTGTTTATAATGCTGCTTTGCTAAGTGTTATCAACACTTTGGCAACATGAGTAATGTATTTAAAAATGTTTAGGTAATACCAGAGGGACTATTATAAGAAAATAAGAAAAAATATCTGATAGTCTTCTAATATGAAAGTACTTTGTAACTTATTTCAAATAATAGGAAAGTTTAATCTACAAATTACAAAAACCAACTATTGCTTAGGTGCATTACATTTCTTAATGTGTTCTCATTTAGTGACAGGCTTTTGAATCTAAGATGTTAGACAGCTACATCTCCTGCTTTTGTTGTAAAGAAATAGAATGTTCTTGTGCATTCAAGGTATAAAATTGCCCTTTGTATAGCATAGGTTAAGCAGTTTCCTGATTTTGAGGGTTCCATAAATCTTTTTAAGCCAAGGTACTGGTGAGCCAGTGTCCGTACATGATTGTTTTAAAGCTACTGCACATTGCTAGCTGAAATTCTTCCATTACACTGGGAACTAAAGAAACTTGTTTAAAGACTGCTTATTGCCATCTTCTAGCATAGAGAGTATTAATTTGACATTGAAAAAGGGATTAAAAAGTACAGTGATTTGTCATCATCTCAAGATTAGCAGTTAAATTAAGTCTTGTGTGAAGAAAAAGGGATTTGGGGACAATACTGGAAGAGATGTAAAAGCATGAAATGGGTCATAAAGCAGTGGAAGTTACATATGGTACTTACTGGTCACTATGAAGTAGGATGAGAATAAACTGGTTTTTTTACATGTAGCATCAAGAGTTTTCAATAATGAAATGGTTTCTTATTTTCCCAAGTATGTATCAGTGAAAGAAATTATCTAGAAAAACAGCTTGGGACATCTTACTAACTGAAGGCCTAAGAGGAATCCTTTCCCAAGGAAAGCTATTTATTCACAGGCTGAGGATTTCAATCAAAGGAGGGATGTCAGCCCTTGCTCTAGTTTCCCTGGGTGGCTGCAGCTTTGCTGAGAGGTTACAGAAGGGCCCTTGGCAGCATTTTATCTAGACTTCTTTGCCTAGCTCAGCCCCTTAACAGAGGGTCTCTATTTTCAGGTTCTGCAGTTCTTATACACTGTTTAAGAAGATAATTTAACATTTTATATTTCTCTTCTTAATAAGACAGGTATGAACTTCAACTACCCTTGTGATGATTATAGTTTTCAAAGTTTCAATCAAAGGAAGCAAGCAAGATACATTTATTACCATTTTGGAAATTTTAAAATTTTACTCTTGCATTTCCCATCCTTGAATCTTTACTGACAGTGTGATCTGATCTTTAATGCACCTTCACCGAAAAAGCTAGTTATGCATAAGAAATTTGTCATGTAACTCAGATAACTAATTGCTTATATCAAGGCAGCTGGCCCACAGGAATTTGTGTCTTTGTTTTTCCTGCTGAATTTTTTTAAATTTTCTTTTATCTAGTCTAGTTTATATTAAATTAAATGGGGCTCTAATGCTTCTTTCTGTATCTACTTTGTTTCTCTCAATGTTCACCATTTTTACTGGAAGATGGTCTAAGAATCTTCTTCTTTTTCAGGTTTTCTGAGCCACTTTCAAATTAATTAGGCAGTGTATCCTTGTGTATCTCCACACCTGATCCCTATTTTGACAATTTTTATACAGGCTGTGTAACACTTTTGAATAAAAGCATAGAAGTATTTTAGGTTAGCGATATCAGGATAGATTCTCTAAAACAGGACATAGGACCTGCAGACCTCTTGCCTGTCTTTTTTTCCTAGCAGACTTTTCTTTTTGACTTAGCCCTAAGATGTGATTGATGTTGGACTGTTGAAATGCCCTAAATCAGTTGCCTCATTTAAATGCTATACTCTGGAAATACTGACAACATTCAAAAGGCAGAGCTTTTTTGACCAGAAAGCTAAAGTATAATATTTTATTTGTTGGCCCAATAAAAGGTATTGCATTATCTACCTTGTCAGTAGACACTGACATTCATAGTGCTTGGCCCTTATCCTAGGATACATAAAATGCTTTTGGTAAATTACTTATGAAAAGGCTGGGTAGACAACAGCCACAGTGACAGCAGCATATCTCTTTTCCCTGCCTCATTCAAACAGGAGCAATGGTGTGTTTGGTTTTTCCAGTACGGGGTGTTTCAGGATGATTGCTGTAATTGAATCTGGTAGCAGACACATTTGTGGCTTTGCAGATGTTGTAAAATAGCATTTAATGTTTTCTGTCATGAGTCTCTTGCAGCGGCCCCCACCTCTTCCCATCCAGAGGAATGGATTACCCAGCTGAGGTAATGGTGTTTATGTTTGTGAAGGAGTTAGCCAACTGCACATCAGACCAGCTTTTTTATATGATTATTGCCTTCCCATAGAATGTCAGGACAAAGTTGGGGATTTAGCACTGTCTAGACTGTGTTCTCAAAGCCATTCCTTGATAGCCAGTGTTTCAAAGTGGAAACATTGTCCCAAAAGTTGGCTCAGGTAAAACAGAGGTTTCTGCAGGAGAGTAGGGAAGGGACAGAGAGTTCCCTGGCTCTGGCCCAATGCAGTGCAGGAATATTCTGAACCAGTCATGAGCAGGGCTTAAAGTTCAGCACCACTCACTAAAGAAAATCCAAATCTGGGCCCCACTAAAATAAAACATTCTCTAGCCATTCCTCTGGAAAGTGAGCGAAAGATTGGACACTGTTTATGCAGCCAATGTGTATAAATTCAGGAACTGTGAAAAATACTTGCATGCTACAATGAACTTTTTTTTTACAGGTCCAGGGAAGCGATGTCATTTCAGTATAGGCTATGCAGCTTTGAACTGATATATGGAATTTCTCTATCCTCATCCCTGAAAATTTACACCCTAAACCATCAAAATCTGAGGGCAGAGAAGGATGGGAAAGCTAATTGATTAGCTGCTGAGAAATGCTGCATTTCAATAGGTTGCAAAGAATAGAGTGATTTAGGTTGGAAAAGACCTTTAAAATCATTGAGTCCAACTGTTAACCTAGCATCCCCAAGTATATCTCTAAATGATGCCCCTAAGTGCCACATCTATGCATTCTTTAAATACATCAAGGGATGGTGACTCCACCACTTCCCTGTGCAGCTTGATAACCCTTTTGACAAATAAATTTTTCATAATATCCAAGATAAGGCTGGATGATAGTGTGTTCCCACTGGAGCACTGTCTGGGCAGCTGGATCAGTTGTGGTGGGTGCAGAGCTTGGTGGGGCAGTGGCTTTCTGCTTTGTGGGTAACAGTGCTCCTTGGTTGACCTGTCTGGGTTTCAGTGCTCTTCCTGTGCCCCTTTCTGCTCAAGGTGTCAATCCATGCCCTTGCTGATGCAACACACCCTGGCTATGAGCATTCCCCAAGGACTTTTATATGGTTGGGGTGCTTGGTTGCCATGGCTTCTGGCCTCACCCTGGTCTCATTTGCCACTGTGGCACAGGCTGTGAGCTCCTGGCAGGTGTGTCTGCTCCCCGATATTCCCCTAACTCCCACGTACACCATACTAGAGCTTCCCACTGCGGCAACTGAGAATAAATCTCACCGGAAGAAAAAAATCTACCTTTTTAAATCTCCCAAGTTTTTAAGTATAGGTACAGATGATGTACTTGCTTTTCAGAAGGTATTAGTATTATAGGTAAGATATTTTTGACCTATTTTGTGGTATTTTTGTTTTTCGTTTGTTTGGGTTTTTCCTGAAGACATTTTTGTTTCTTTTCCCCCCTCTACATATTTTAATTATACAAGTGAAAATTATATAGAACTTTAAACTCTTCTTGCACTCACAGAAACTGGCTGATCATGCATTTTGTGGGTCTTATTGGGTTGGAAATGTAAAAACTCTTTTAGTACACAGATGTTCATCTAAATGACAGGAGACAGCCTTTAAAATAAGGCAGGTGCTGTATAAATGATTCCTATGTCCTGAGGTTCAGGAGTATTGAGTATTAGTAAGAAGTTTTTATTAGGGATCTTAGAAAGAAGTGGGAATTAATTGAAATACTACTCAGAAAACATGGCAGAATGAGTTCATATAATAATGATGGAAAATAGTCTGGGTCCTGAAGAAACCTTGATGTGCCTTCAAAATCTTGGATCTAATTTAGTTTTGTAGGTTGGAATGTCACGAACACTAAAAAGGGAACCTGTAGTCTATGTGGGATACCATTTGAATACAAAAAAAAGGTTGTGACTTTCCTTTTATCTTCTCTTTCAGGCCTTTCCCAATAACTCTGCAAGAATGCAGAATGAATCAGAACAGTCATTTACATTTCATTTGAATGCAGGTAGTACGTTTTGTGCCAAAGACTTGGACTTACCTCTTACAGCGGAATATAACTTTGGAACATCGGTACAGAAAGATCAAGCCTGTAGCAAGTAATTATTAGAAAATACTCATTTGTTCATGTTTTATTTCTTCAATCCAACTAGCTATTTTTCTGTTTTCCACCTCTTACAAATATGGGGGAGAGTCTCGGTCCTTTTTTACTTAGAGAAGCAAAATATTAGCTGTTATTCCTCTTTGGTGTAAGAAATGCTCTAGGGAGAATTTCAATATGTATTTTAACAGACCAAAATCTTAGGGAGGAATGTTTACTGCAGAAGAAAAAAAGAAAAAGAAAACCTTGACTACACTGCATAAAATGCCTCTTTCTGGTAAGCTGCTGGGAATTTTTTTTAAACAAACAAAAAAAAAAGTACTCTTACCTGACATATCAGGTGAGAAGGTTTGTCATCTCATAAGTGGTAGATGAAATTATAAAAAAATATGTATACAGTGGGACATTTTGCTTCATTGTGAAGGTTGAAAGGAAGAAGATGATATTTTTGTCCTTTAGAATAATCAAATAAGATGTTTGATGTAGCAGGAATGCTATGACTAATTCAAGACAGTGATCATTCATGTAAAAGTTTTCTTTTCATGGAAGGCCATTTTGAAAAAGAAAAACACAAATAAAAAGAACAAACCTAGGAGCATAGACCAACCTTTCTGATGCATGAGTGGGAATAAGAAAAAAAATTGTGTAAAAAGAATGCTTTTCTTAAGGAGAATTCTGTTCCTGTTAGAATTTAAAAAAAATATTTCAGTTTGGACAATGATTTTCATTTTATGCTATTACATTTAACAATTTCATGTTGAAGTTTTCCTCTTGTATGTTCACGTATTTATAAATAAATTTGAAAAATACTAATGGAAGCCTAGGTTACTTCTGAAAAATGCACCTGGACATGAGGATGTGTTGTTGAGTCCACTGTGAACTATTGGTTGTTATCAGTCCACTGTGAACTATTGGTTCCCTTCTGTGCTAGAACAGACTCTGTAGGTGCAAAAGCAGGGATCTATCAATGAAGAATTAAATGTCTACAATGGAGCACACTAAAAATGTGGTTCAATAAGAAATAAGAACATTTTAACTCTTTGAGGGGAAGAAAAAAGTAAAACCTTAACAATAATTTTTTTCCACTTTAGAGAGAGATTTAAGAAACCCAGTCAATTTGGTGTTTATTTTAATATGGAGCAAATTAAAAGGTAAATCAATTACAGTACAGAAGTACCTAGCAATTGGTACTGGGATTTCTGCAACTAAGTAGCTTATTGAAGTAGCAGAAATATGTGAACTACTAAAGAAAGGTAGAATACAGGCAGATGTGTTTCAACAACAAGGAATACATTGCTGCTTTTCAGTTTTCTTGAGGCAGGCAATTAAATATGATCATCAAGAAGCATGACAAGCCTTTAATGCTTGAGCCTTATGTTAAGATTCATAGATCAAATAGAGCAAAGTTGGATAACTGGGTCAGGTGTGTGGCATGTGTTATGGTCAAGAATTTGATCACAAGTCACTTGTTTAGCCTGAATATTTGTGGCTTTTCTGTAAAAGCTGTTTTCTTAATGGTCCTTTAATCCATACTGCCAAAGGTCTCTTAAACTTCAATTTATCTACAGCTAGGTTGTTCAGAGAATTTAAGCTTTTTAGGAATCCCTGAACACTTATGTTTCAATTCCCTCAAAATCATCCATCCATCTCCTTGGCAGTTTTGAAGTAAGACTATATTCTGTACTTTGCTAGCTGGAGTTGGGATGGACTTGGGATCAAGTTACATGGCTCTTTGACAATGTGGTGGTTTAGGTTTTGGGGCAGAAACAAGGAAGGGCCATCACAGAGCAGTAAGGAGACAAGGGTTGCCTGAATGTCCAGGGAAATGCAGTGCATTTTCCCTGAGCAAATGTTTGTTGCCAAGGTGATTGGTGCCATGTCTGCTGTTTGGATCTTGGGTAGCAGCAAGCAGATCTCTTACCACACATGCTTATTTGGCCATGTGCATCACAGCCATCTCTGTGCTATCAACATGGCATAGAATGGGAGCTTTGTGGATGGCAATCCATATGTAATCCCTGTGCAGAGCATATGGACTGGCAAGCAATGCTAACACACATTTGTCCTCCTATGCTATGTTTTGTCCATATAGATGATACAGTCTGCTTGTCAGTGACTAAAGAGGATAAAACCGTGTTCTTTGATTGATTTATTTATTACTCAACTACAACAACAACAACAACAAAATTATTGCAGACAAAGTTTTCTTTTGGGGTGGGTTTGTTTGATACCAGTATTGAGGGTTTCATCTTAGCAAGGACATTGCCACATTTTTGTATACAGTGTATATATATATATATATATATGTCTGGCTGTCTATGGAGTCATTGTGGGCCTGATAGGTCGCAATTTAGTGGCAGTCAAAAGTCTCTGTCATAATTTAATTTCATCTAGCATGGTCTGTATAATAATTGAATTTAGTTTTCAAATGAAGAGGTTTGGCTAGTTTTCATCATAATGTGGAAATCTTTTAACTGCACTACAAATAGAAGAAAGTTCCTCACTTTGTTTCTGGCTGAAAACTCAGCAGGGAAGAATGTTTTTTGAAGTGGTAAGAACTAAATAGTCTGTGCCATCTTTACTCACCCTAGTAAGATTAATTTCTTGCAGATCTGATCATTATGCATCCCAAGGTGGGCTATCAGTTCCAAAGCAAACCAGAAGGAATGAATAAGTCAGCTTCACTTCCTTGCAACATCTGGGTTTCTAGTGCCCTTGTTAGCTAAATCAGAAATGTCACAGAAGTCTTAAGTCATGACAATGCTTCCCCCTAAAAATTGCAGAAAATCACTTGCTTTTATAATGGAATGCCATTTGTGGTGTGGGCTGTGCTTTCCAGATGTGGCTTGAAACAATTTTCATAGCAGTTGAAGTGTCTATTTATTGAGTGTAAAGGAACTGGAGGCCAAATGCATTACATCTTTTCAGCTGAATTCAATTTGTGATTCTAGAATGGAGATTAGGCTTTTACTAATAAAGCTTGTAGTGAGCCTTAGAACAGAAAAGATAACCACATTGCTCTTTTTGCTACTCATTTCTGGGACTGAAATGTGTCTGAACTTTTTCAAAGGTGCAGAACAGCACTTTGGGATATTTTGAATAGTCTATTCTTCTTAATGGGCTTTAAAAAAAATACCTATTCTGGATGTTTTTCAAGTTGAAGCCTATTTCAGCTTTTATCTAGCACTTTGCTTTTACTCTACTCCTACATTGTTATAGCCAGAAACCCCATATATCTGTGTTTCAGGGGAAGGCAGATGAAATATCTGCTTTGGGCTGTTTTGTTGCCTTTTTTGTTTTTTGTTTGTTTTCTGGGTTTTTTTGGGGTTTTTTTTGTATTTTTTTTTTTTTACCTAAGGCTTCACTTTTTTTGTTAGAGTACCATGGCTTTTACTTATTTGAACATTTCTTATTGCCAAAGCCACTCTTCAAATTGAATCCTCATTTTGCAGTCTTAGTAGCAGAGCCTCATATGGGTTAATTTCTGTAGGTGGCAGATATTTTGATGAAGCACTGACCACTTTGTCAGGAGAGCATTGTCTCTGCTCAGGTTTAAGATTCCATTCATCCTGCTGGGAGTTTTCTCATCTCTTCTTGAAGGAAAAATGGAGTTATAGGAAAGAGACAATATCCTCTGTGACTGTAAATCATAGTAGGATTGATTTTGGAGGGAGGATGAGATGGGGAGACAATGGTATAAAGGTATAACAGGTAAGATATTTGGCCATAACAGGCAGACAAAATGGAATTTTTTGCAGTCCAGTACTATATATTGCCTCCTTCAGGAAAGATCTTTCTCACACAAAGGTGGCATCTGCAAGAGTTTGTACATGTCCAGCCTGCAGGTACTGCAGTGGGTGAGGAAACTGTGGGGAGAGGATGCACTTAAACCTATCTGCCACAAATATTCTGCCCCAAATGTGCCCCTGGGGAGACAGTGAGAGCTCAATGCACTAGAAAATGCTAGTGGGTTGAATTAAAGTCAGGAAAATGTGATTTTCTCATCAAATTTTGCCAACCTGTAGAGAAAGGCATCAGTATTCCGTCTGAGCTGATAACAGGTTTAAAAGATGTAGTATAATCAGTGCTGCCAGGAGACAGCATAGACACATCATTCCTTGTGTGCTGCTGTAGAATAGAAATTACATTGTCCCAAAGGACTCTGTTGAAATAGAACTTTGAACTTTTTCCTTTATGAAAAGTTGTGATACTTGGAGATCAGTGAACCAAAAGTTTCTTTTTTTTTTTCTTTTTTATTTTTTCATACTTATCTGAGGAAGTCGGAGAAGTTTTAGTAAAGTAATGTTTCCTGAGGAGCTCTTGAAGGTGGCCTCATACTCTAATGCCTGCAGCAGGAAGCAACAACCTAAACAGCCTCAGGGAAGGCTTTTGAATGGACTCCAGGATACCCGGTAGGTTGTGTTTGGAGAATTTGTCTTGATTTTACCGAAGCTAAAGTAAGGAAAGAAAAAATTTAAAGGAAATTTTCCCAGTGTAGGTCTTTGACAGGATCTTCTATATGTCTTACTCTCCAGTCTCTGCTGAATGAATAGTGAGAGGACTGACACTGTCAGTTGGGATGCATGCAGAACTAAATAACAAAATGTTGAAAAGAAACAGTTTTATATACTCTAGTTAGAGATCACAAAAGTTACAGAATCACATGAGGTATGCAAATATTCACAGCTTCTTGGAAGAAGGATTGGCTGACTTTTTCGTTAGGTCCATTTTTATGTCTAACTCGTTTTTAGGAGTAAAACATTCTAAAATTTTAAACCCACAGCATCCTTTTAATGCCTTGTTACTGTGGAATACTGCTTTTGCATAAGTGATGTAAGCATTGCTGAAAAGCCAGGAAATGTCTCAGCTCTGCAAGTTGGATCCTTAAATGGTGACTCACAAAATATTTTAAGTGTCTGAGAGTCTTTTATTGGTTTGCACAGAATCAGCTCTTGTTATGAGAGAAACATGAAGCCATAAATAAGCTTAAATGTTATTAAAAAAGCAAATCAGAACTTAATAATGGAAAGAGGTATGATTTCTCATTCTTCCTAAAATGCAAAAAAATTAGTAGAAATTTTTCCTTGCAACCTCTGTTAGAATTGAGGAGGGTGGAAAACTTTAAAATTTTTGATACTTTATCCACATTACAATCCATATTGTAATGATTTCTGCATGCACTGATCATAAATTGTTAGTTCTATTTACAGAAATGTAATCTTCCTACATATTTGGTACAGAACAATTTGATTCTGTGTGAGGATAAGGAGGGTTGATCAAATGAGTGTAAGTTATGTTGACAGCAAATAAGGGACAACCTGTAATTGAACAGTCCTGGAAGCATGGCATCAGTTCTTACATGACAGGGAAAGCAATATGAACACTTCCTTGTTTTCCATGTCTGCCTCTTTGCATGAATTTTGATTAATTCATCAGCAATGGAATTCCGTTAAGAAGTGTCTCACTGCCTATCAGAGAAAGCTATTGCTCAAGATGGCAGTGCCAGGCAAAATGGACATGGATTTCTCTCCTTTCTCAAATTATGAACTTCTGATGATGCCTGCTATTTTGTTAGAAGGCATTATGTTTCTGATATTTCTGGGAGCCCAGAGGATGATCCTAAATACCTCAAAGAGGCTCAGATACCAAGTTACTCTCTCTGAGTTGAAGAGTGATGAATTCTTGATCAACAAGAACCAAATGTCAGTTTTTCCTGATGCACTGCACACACAAAATTAATACCTGCTTGCAAAGTCTCCCTTCTTTCTCACAGCTGTTATTAGATTAACAGGCATCCTCACAGAGAAAAATGGACCATTTTATGCCACATCATGGTGTGTTAGAAAACTTCGGTAAGATGGCATTAAAAAGCCTGGAATTAGCTAATCATCTGGGACCTTCAGAAATCCAACGGCTGGCAGAGTTGACCTTGCCCTAGGTAGGTGCAGGTGTGGCATGTTAATGTCTGGTTCAGAGCTTAGGACTGAATTAGAGCTAATCACTGCAGACAGCATAGCAAGATGGAGAGAACAAATGGTGACATACAAATAGAGCAAAAGAAAATTGTGCTAAGGAAGGAAGGAATAAATAATTGGCTAGGTTTCTTTATTACCTTGTAATGAAAAATTTGAGTTTGTTACTGACCTGCTGTTAAAGCCAGTACCATTAAAGTGGATCTGGAATGTTAATAGCATAAGTATTTCTTTTTGATGTTTCTGGCTTAATGCACCTTTAATTAAATCTTTTGGAACAACTACTTTGCTTTTCTTGGAAAGGAGAACAATATTGGTAATAAACCATTGCTAATTTAGGGATATAATTTTTGTAACCATCAATGCAATTAGTAAAGGTTGCTTGGATATTTTGAAGGAAAATTAAATGTAAGAGCTTTGCAATGCACTCCATAATCTTTCTACATGTGTAGCTCTTAGCATGCTGCTAAAACAGCAAGGTGTTAACAGTAAGATGATTGTTCCTTTTTGTTATTTTTTCAGTGCTTTCCCCATGGCAAGTACTTCTGAGCATGTGAAAGATATGCCACCAAATCTTCCCTTTGACATACAAATAAAAGAACAATAAGAGTGTTGTCAATGAGGTTTAATTAGATGGGAAAATTACCCTGAGTTCATCAGAGGCCAGTATGAACTTTAAATTCTTAAGTGACTGAAAATTCAGTTCTGGCAGGAGGTGCAGAAAGCACGGCTGGCACACCTCAGGCTCCCACCAGTGCTCAGTCACTTGCCCTAACTTGCAGTCATGGTTCAGATGATGGTGGTGGAGGGGAAATGAGCTTGGGTAGGGTCTGTTCCCAAGGATGTACATCCCACTCATTTGCTATTTGTGTGAGGACAGTGGGGAAGGGAAAACAGAATTAAAAAGGGAGGGATCAAAACCTTCTGAATTTTCATTTTCTAAGTGGGAAGAAGAAATGCAGTGCTTAATGGATGATGGTAGACTCCTTATGAGGTCTAAAAGAGCCTATTTGTTTCTATCAATGAATAAAACTGGGGAAGTTTATCTACTGCTCTGATATCCAAGGAAAAAGAGAAAATTTAGTGGGAATATTGCTGATGCCAAAGGAGCTTCAGTTCTCATTAAAATTCCCCCCATGCTGGCATATAGCTCAATTTGCTTCTACTCAGTCTTATTTCAATACCCGGCATGATGCATCAACAGGGAAAGAATCCTCCTGAACTGCAATCACTGGCCTATGGCAATGGATGGTGGTAATGGCTCCCCTGGGACTGTTTGTAGACAGAATTCAGGTCTGCCCTGGTGTAGGCAATATTGCTTTGCTTAAGACAGAATAGTTTGCAACAGTAAAAAAATACCTTTAAAACAGAATAATTGGTGTCCAGTGAGACAACATTTGTAAGATACTTTTCTTTTTTCCAGACCAGTATGGCTGGGTTCACCCCAGCTGGATATCACGTGCCCACCAAAACTTCTTTCTAACTCCTCCCCTCAGCTGGACAGGGGAGAGGAAATGTGGTGAAAACCTTTTGGGTCAAGAAAAGGACAGGGTGTTTTGTGAAACAAAAATACCAACGGCACATCTCCTCTCCAAGTACTTTTTGGTGAGGAACATCAAATGTTGCTGAAAGTCATTAACTATTCATGGGCTGGGAAAGTTTTTATCTTTGGGAATATATATTTTTCCATTACAAAATAAACGATAATGAATACATGCTTTGTACTGATAGATTCTCTTAGGGAAACACGGCCATAAAGAAGAAATTTTCAGCTGCCCTGTAATAAATATGTGTACCAGTAAGAAATAAGGTCTGCTGAGTTTGCACCTCAGGGCAAAGATAATTTAGAACCATTAGGGAAGTCTAATGACAATCCTGGGATGGTAACAAAAGTCTTGAAAGTATAGGCACAGGACCAGGAGGGGCCTAAGACCCTGAGCACAAATGAGCACTTACTGATCAGTCTGGATGCAATATGGAGAGAAACTTGTTTTAGGGCATAATAAGAAATGTTGTTTGGCTTTGCTAACTGAAGAGGCAGTAGTGGAACTGAGATGTGTATCCTGAACAGTGTTGAAAAAAGGAATCTCCTACTAGAAGAATCTCTATATTGTGAAAAATGGTAAGGAAAATCAGCAAATGTCTTTTAATTCTTCGGCCAAGTACTGTATGCAGGGCTCAGGTAGCTTAATCATAAATAGAATTGTGCATCAGCCTGTGAAAATTGACTAATAACTTATTATACAGGTGGGTTTTTGATTGTTTTTGCAAGTCTGCAAGACAAATTGCTGAGTTAACTGTTTCTCTACTTCAGAAAAGGACATGCAGAATTGATCACTGTAATATCCTCTGCTGTACATGTCATTCTCAAGGTTGTTTATTATTTCTTATCTAAAACATTTTCTGTCTGGCCTGCCAAGGTCTGTTCTGCAGGTCAGTCTGAGGCACACTCTGCCCGCCTGGTGTTGTCTTTTATACAACAAACCACATATTCAATATTTACAGTTATTTTCCAATACCTATCACCTATGTTAGACAGTGACTTTCTATTCTAAACCAATCCCAAAATGCCACCATCACCAAGAAGATGGAGGCTAGGAAGAAGAAGGAAGAAAGACAGAACAATTCCCAAATTCCTCCATCTTGTTCCTAGACCCCCATAGTGAATTTCTTCAAAATTCCACCTTTCACCCTGTTACAACTACTGTTATGCTACTTAAAATTTTGTGACTTGTAATTCTTCATGTAAAGTTGGTAATTTGCTCCATGGGTTGAGATCGAATTCCCAGGTGTCTTTGGCTTCCTGCCAGGGTCTTCGACCCCCCCTGCCAGGGCTTTGAGCCATCCAGAGCATCCAGAGAGATGTCCCGGGTTCTGAAAGTACACACAAGTATCATTACCAAAAAAAGTTCTACGCAGGTATTTGGTTAAGGTTTGGTTGATTATGTTTTCATCAATTTCATTGGTTATATGCCTTTGAAAACTGGATATTAAGTATGAATGCAACAGAACTTTAGGAAGGGCTTCAAAATTTCAGTCTGTATTCACTGTCATAGACATATTTTTCTCTCTGCATTTGGAGATAATGCTCTCTTAATACAGCCACTGTAGCAAATCCTGCTATCTGTTCAGTTGATCACGCATTATGATTTGGTTTATCCTTTCAAGTGGGTTAGAATAAATGAGATTTTCCACAGTTGAATACTTAAATTGCCTTAAGCTGAACTTGGCTATTGATGGTGCTGTGGAAATGGTGAAAGTTGCATGGCACCATTCATCAGTATACTGGGAAAGTAACATCTGAAAGGATGGGAATGAGGTAAATGTTACCTGTTTAAAAAAAAAAGGCAACAAAACCCAAACAGTTACATTATTTACTCCAGTTTTACAAAAATGTAGAAAAAAAAATAGTTGTTCATTTTCTGTGTGGAAGAAAAGCAAAGACACTGTAAGAATTGGAGACAATGTATTTGATTTCCTCTTAAAGTACAGAAAATACATGATTAGCAATATCAGAAGAAACCAGATTGTGTGAGGTTGACATCAGCCAGCTGCCAGACTATCAAGTTGCCACTGTTTCACTCTGTCACAAAACAGGTGTTGGGAGGAACAAAAGGGGAAAAAAAAGAAAAAAAAAGGAAGAAAATAAGAATTTTTCGCATATGCTGTAGAAGAGAGGACAAAAATAAAGAAATAAACTGTAGTAATAATTTATCCAGACAGCTGGAATGGATGGCCAAAATATTCTTACTGCTTTGTTCTTGGTGTGGTTCCCACACCAGGCTGCTGGAGCACCTGCCTTGCTGCTCTTTCAGTTTTTAAAATATTAGCTTTAAATGCAAAATACAAACTCAGTTTTTAGCAAAGATTCAGAAAGACATTATGTCCAAAAATCTAAAGGCTTCTGTGTTTCAAAGGATCTGCTGGGAGCTCAGCAGGTCTGAACTTCCATATTGGAAGTGGCACATGTCATCATGGAGCCATGGACAAAGGGGGCCTCACACAGCCTGCAGCCCTGCGTGCTCCTGCCTGGCTCCTGGAGATAAAGCAGAAAGACAACAAGGAGAAATGCTACGCAAAGAAGTGTTTCTCGAAGTGCTGATATGATTTGAGGTGGGTCATTAGCTACAAAGCCTATGTGGAAGAACTCTGGCCTGTAATTCATTAATCGCTACTGCTTTAATCCACAGCTGTTTCTGAGCCTGCTGCAGCTCTAGTGTCATGGGCAAACTGGACTCCAGGTAAACTGAAGCAGTACAAATAAGGATCACTGTCATGTGCACGAACAGTACAGAAAAAGAGGTGAAGTTGAGAAAGTATTCCTAGTAAACACAGAGGCCTTAGGTTGTGAAATAACAGATCCTTACAGTTTCTTTCGAAATGTTATACATGTAGCACTAGTAGCTGGTATAAATTTATTTTATTGACCTCTTTGGTGCACAGGCAGGCAGGCTGAGATTATACCCAAGATTTAGGTATTATTTGGTATAGATCTAGGAATTATAGAAGAGCCAGGTGTAAATTTTAGAGTTTGACTTTGGTTTGGCCATCTCCCTGCCTGAAGTTTCACAGGCTGAAATGTCTACAGAGTTAGATCAGAGAACAGCAGTGAGTCTTAAAATATCAAAAGCAGATTAGCCGAAATACTCTTAAGTAGTTGGGTCTTAATTCTTTTGGTGTTATGAGAAGTGGCCTGATAATTTTATCAAGAACATAAATTATACATATATTTCTCTTATTGGCATTTGATAGCTGTGTGGAACTGAAACTTTAAGTTTTATTAGAAGATAATCAGGAAAAGATCACTATCTAACCCCATTTTTATTTATTTGTAGTGGTAGTGGTTTGAGGATTTTTTGGGTTTTTTCTTTCACTTTTTTCTTCTCCAATTAACTTCTGGTGTTTACTTGGAAATTTGAGAAACCAAAATATTTGTCATTAATTCCTCTGCAATTCCTCTTTTGCAGATGTCTCATCTATATCAGGTTCTAATACTTGTGTTTCACTTTCAGTCTAACATACAGCAAGGAATGTGTTTTCTATCAAAGTGTGTATGTGCTTAATCCCTACATTTTTGTTAATGAAGGGCGTTAATTTTTTCCAGCCTGAGCTCCTTCTCTTTGATGAACAGCCTTTGCTATTTAAGAGCTTTTGTACCTTTCATCTCTAGACCAGGTGAAGTGCTGCATTGCTTCATTTCTGAACAGATTTTCTTTAAGAGCATTCTCACTTCACAAAGAAATGAATAGCTCTTTGCAGAATGATATGGGGTGAATCGCAATTTAAGGAGAGTGAGAAACAAAGCAGTCTTCTGAATGAATGCTTTCCTACTGCATGTGGCTAATTAAAATCCATTATTGTTTTCTGCTTTCCAAAAAGCAGTTGAGATATGGATTATTGGTGGCTTGTGGAAAAAGCCTTAAACAAGATCACATTGTAAAGCAGTGAACAATTTGCAGCTAGATATTGAATGGTAATGTATCAGTGATGTACATTTGGACTGACTGAATGACCAAAATACTGTAAAGCAAAACAGAATAAATTCTTACGGCACACACCCATGGCTGGCCGTGAAACATCCAAACACATTTAAGGTGTTTGATCCTTCTGAAGATATGAATAATACCTTCAGAATCATCTGAGTACACATGTCAATTTGAATCCCTACACAAGGAATTGGATGCCAGGTGTTGAGTGGTTCCCCAAACTTTGAAACAAGTATGTTTCTTTGAACTAGTTTCCAAGAATTACTATCTGTTGTAGTGCTATTGGAATGACTATATCTAAACAAATGTATAGAGTTAGAATTTCCAGTAGATTTATTTTTTCTTATTGAAAAACCTGGAATTATTTGAGCACTTCCATTTTATAAGAGGGTGTTCAGAGTTTGCAGTTTTTTGGTGATATTTAAACTGGCTAGGCTGACATGGATATGGGAAAAGATGTGCTAGTTCAAAGTTGATCGCTCTTGCCTGAAAATTTGCTATTGATATTCTGGAAGTTGCTACCACTTCCAGAACAGCCAGGCTGGGAGGGTAGGAAAAGCTTGATCTTGGGTAAGGCAAGGAAGGTTTTCTAAATATTGGTCGTGTGTTTATAGAGAACTTTCACTGTAAGATATTTCAAAAGAGCTGCCTCAGGTTAATACACTGGTACTTCTAAAAAAAGAGTTCTGTCAAGAGATTTATGGTTGTGCAAACATAGCAAGGCATTGCACAGAAAACACCATTCTACAGTAGGGTAAGAGCTCATGTACCCCTAGGGGCTGATTGTTGTTCCAGGCAGATGATGCTTTCATATCCATTGAAACCGCAATTTTAAATTCAGATGGTCTCTGTTGTGCTCTGATTATTTTATGAAGGGCCTTGCTTTCCAGCATCATGCTGGCATACTAATTTGATAGTTATTTCTTTTCTAATTTCTTAGTCTCAGACCTAATCTTTATGCTCCTTCTAATTGTTTTTTATTATTACATTTACTGTTTTAAGCTCTGGTTTCTCTCTGTACCTTAAGTAGCTTGCTGCCAGTGCATCTTTGCTACACCACTGTGTGCACAATGTTCACTGCCTGTATTTGCATAATGAGCTAATCTTTGTTGGCTGATTACTTTGTGGAAAGAATTGAACTTTTAACTGATAATAATTGCAGTCTATGAAACTGCACAGTCACCTCACAAATGCTCAAAGTATGTTTGCTCAAAGTTCTGCTGAAATTGATGCGCTCTCACTCTACATATTGATACCCAGCTGGAAACTTTACCTAACATTCAGATCTATCAGAACAAAAACTGGGATCTTACTAGGTCAGTTGCTCTGGAATTAATAAAAATAAAATATATTTTAAAAAATTCCCAATACTGTTCTTTGTATAGATAATGAGGTATCTTAATATAATAGTTTGTGGCCAACAGAGAAAAGCACGTACTTTTCCAAGCTATAGTTTTAAATTGAGCGCTTTGCCTTGTGCACTGAACTAAAATATTTGCAAGAAGAACACACAAAGCTTTAACTTCTTCAGAAAGATTAAATATGTCTGAAGCTATATATTAACTTGCTCATCATATCTAGCCTAAATTCCTTAATTTACTTTTTTTGTGAAAAAGATTTTGTAAGTGTTAGCATTGCTTTCTCTGTTCACAGATGAAACTTTTGAGGTAGAATTTGCAAATAATATAATCTTAGTGAAATTGTCATCAGGATTAAATAAAACAAAAATGTGTCAACTCTGGCCTTTACTACGCGGCCAATGAAGTAAAGTTGAATGTTTTGCGACAGCAATAGTGTGCACTTACATCCCGTGGTCTTTGTGAGCAGCACATTCTTTTTGTGAATACTGTTTTTTTTTCATGAACACAAACCATGAAATTGCTACTATATTTAAAGGAATTATTCATACATTCTGTCTTATCACCTGAAATTTTTTGAAATTGCAATAGAAACTGCTGGTGCAAATACAAATGAGAAGGCTCTTTCCTGAAGATCTTGCATGAGCTAAGGGGGAGAGGGACCAAACACTCTTCTCTGTGTTCTGCAGCTCTGGATCTGCAGCACGGAGAACTTGATTTGCATGCCATTGCCCATGAGGAGGGATGTGTAATGAGGAGCTAAGACAACCCTTTCCTGGCAAAAAGCATTTGAAGACATGTATGTGGAGTTCTCCATACTGCTCATACTTTTAAGCAACACTCAGAGTATTCAATTTATGACAAGCTTCCATACAGATTTCTTTTAGGACCTGTGACAACTTTTAAAGAGTAGCAAGTTGGACAAACCCTTGTGTGAGGAGGCTGTGGTTAATGTCAGAGAGGCTGGAGAAAAGGCTGAAAGAGGCTGAAAAAAAAACCCTTGGCTAATCCAAAACCACATTGTGAGAGTTCAAAATCAAAGTTGACTGTATTGTCATCGATCTGGAATTTGCAAGTAATTGCTCAAGTACCCCTTTGCAGTTTGCACCCCTAAGATGAGTTTATAGTTTACTGTTGCAATTGTTGTATAACTTCACTGTTGTTGTTTTTTTTTAAAGCTGTAGGTGACATGGGCATACAAGGACCTTAGGGATAGGCACTGGCAGCTGTGGTATAGAGTGGGAGAAAAGGACAGTACAATCAGCAAGCTGAAATAAAAGGTATGTGCCAAAGAATTCTGCTGTGGGTCTTACCAGGAGTTTTCCTGAAGGAAAACTTTAGTTTTAGGTGCTGAGCTTGTCTTAGTGTCCTGGGGTGACTTTATGATGTTGAATTGCACTCCTATTTGTCTGTTTAGCCCAGAAATTAGTTTGTGCACCTTTAAAACTAGATCTGAGAGCAAAGAGGGGAAGAAGGAGAAGCAGAGGAATGTCTGAGGTGGTTGTTTTCAAAAACACATATATAAGAGCTTCAGCTTTCCTTCTCACAGACTGTGTTGTCTTCAGCATGGAAGGACAGTGGAATAAAGCTCTCTTTTGCTTTTTAGTTAGTTTTTGTTAGCTAGCTGGGGCAGAGAAGCTCCCTGGACTGTGGTTTTTCTTTTTCTTTGAGCTGTTCAAACCTGCTCTGGATCCAAAACCCAGAACACCAGAGAACACCCAGAGAAGTTCCATTGTCTAATATTATTCATTTCTCCATGTTTTGTGAGTACTTTGCTTGTTAAATAAACACTTTTTTCCCCCAGTTTTCTCTAAAGAGATTTCTGTCTCCCAAACCAGGTTGGGAGAGGGGCCATTAGAATTTGCTTTCTAGAGGGACCCCTTCAGAGATTTCCTCCCTAAATTTGCCCTAAACCAGGACACTTAGTTAGAATCAGAAGTAATATTTGGGGTTTTTTCAAGTTTCTGGCCCATTTTTATCTTCTGAAAGGATCATCTGGAAGAACAGTTCTGGACATTTACCTCCTCTGCTCTTCAGAGTCAAACTGGCTGCTCACAATCCAGACCATGATGTACCATAAAGAATGTTAATATATTTCTTTAAATCTTTCAAACTCTTCATTGGCTGAAATTTACAGTAGAAATAAGTTCATGTTGGGGGAAACAAACTATTCTTACGTTGGGATTCTGACACTTTCATCTTCTCTACTGTAACAAATGACAGTTTAAGTACTTGTGACACAAGTGGAGGAGCCATTTTTCCATGTGCACACTATTAGTCATGTTAGAGGTTCACCTTGCAACCCAGATGGGGCTTCCACACCATCTAGAAAACAACCCTCACAAAATAAGATTATGTCCTTCTGCTGTTTTAATTATATAAAACATATAGTGGAAGGATCTGAATAGGAATCAGAGTGGTGCAAGCAGTGAGACTATTAATCGCTCAGGCAGGGATTACAGAAGGTAGCAGATTGTTAAGATTTTTTAGCTGTCTGAAACAGCATGTTCCAGGAGTTCTGTACTACCATTTTTCTGTAATGAGTATTATGTTTGAAATAGTTCCTTGTAATTTTGGGCGGCAGTGCTGATGGTGAGGTGGACTATTTTTTTTTTTTTTTATGAGAGACATTTAAAAGGATTTACCACTCTGAAAATAATCACTGTGCTTTTGGAAATATTTGATGAAATCTGTTGTCAAAATTCTGTTGAGTCGAACTGTCCCATTATTATTCACCAGAGAGAATGAGCTAGCTGATTCAGAGTGGAAGACATCCCTGTTTTCCTCAGCATTGTGTGTTAGTTAGTTACATGATGCTGCCCATAGCTGTTTGAAACAGCTGGCACCAAGAATAGCCAGAATGGTAGCTGCAGCAGTATTGCAGGCTAAAAACAGACCAATGGTTGTTAAACACTACACTGATAATTCTCCCACTCCTTCAGTTCAGGATGTTTTGGAAGCTTCAAGTCTACAGCATGTTGAAGATCAAGGCAATTATTCAGGATATAAAATTAGTTTTTCTAAGGGACAAAGTTGCGTGGCTCCAAGTGACTTGGCTGAAAATTCATCAAATTTAATTTTCATGGGAATCTGAAAGGGTTGGGATATCTAGAGACCATGATTTCCTCTCAGTTCCAGATTCTGTACAAAATTAATTTCCTACAAATATCTGAATGACTCCAAAGTGATTTAGACAGATGGTCTAACTGGCTTCATGGGTCTATAGTTTCCCTCAGAACAAATTCCTTGCCAAAATTGTATTTGTTCCAAACTTTGGTTTCCTATTTTCTAGCAGGAGGATTTTCTCTGTTGATTTAGAGCTATAGGAAAAAGGGCAGTATAACCAAACATCATCCTGAATCAGCATGGGAAATAAGTTTTTTGGAGAAGAAATCTTTGCCTAGAAAATCCATGACAGAAATTATGACACTGTACAAATTATGCCATTGTTCACAACAGTGGGTTTTACAAATTAAGAAAAGGTTGAGCTGAAAAAAACACTTGTAAATATGCCTCCTAAGTGAAAATTGTGTGGCAATAGATAGCCTGGATAATTCAAAAAAATCATATATAAGCCATCAAAAATTTTGAGAAGAGAGAAGTTTAATTGGATTGTTGTGCTTGTGAATGTCTGTTATAAAACTAAAGCAGCATTTAAAAAGCTGAGTCAAATTTTAAAGGAATTAATTGCCACAACATGGAGGAATCTGATTTCATGACAGGCTTTTAGTTAGAACAGAGAAATTACCAAGAGCTGATGAAATAGTAAGCACTAATTTCTTTTAAATTGTTAATTTCCTTTGGAGTTTTTATTCCTGTGGTGTCTTTTTCCTTAAAAACCTACTCCAAAAAAGCCTGCTTTCCTCATTCATCATTTTAAGTGAATTTCATGTATTCTCCTTGTCTTCTTGTATTTCTGAACAGGAAACAGACCATATGAAATATTAGTCAGGTATAAGTTCCTGATTTAACATCTTCTAAACTAATTTTTCAAACCATGTTGAAACCTCCCTATGCACCACTGCTCTATATATTATGCTTTAAGGCCTTTTTGTTTTTTGTGATGAAACAGAATCAAACAACATTATGCTCTGGAGCTGTGGGGATTTTTTAATTTACTGGTGTTTTGGTATCAGAGGAACAAGGAAGATGTTTTATCCTTATACACTGCTGAGTATACAAAACTTTTTGAATCAGTTCTTGCTAGGTGAAGTAATAAAACTGGTACCTTATTCACAATCTGAAATGTAAAGAATTGTTCTCCTTTAGTTTAGATGTTGACTTTAAAAGGATCTGTATAAATGGAAATGTCATTTTAAATTACTGGAAACTACCTTGAGTAATCTAGCTTGGAAGAGTCATATCCCTGTCTACTTATGTATGATCAGTTAATAAACAAAAATACCAGAAGAAGTGTCATAAATACAGCCCATGGATTTGCAGAAACACTGCAAACACTACAGCTCTCCAAATGACTTCCTCATGAGAAATAAATGATAGTTACTTCTCCTGGCACAAATACACCGTTCGTTTCAAACAAGTTTTTAAATTTTATCTGCTCAAACTAGGTAAAATTTTATCTTCAGTTCTAGTCCAATGTGATATATAGGTAGATATTATAATTTGAAAGGCAAAATGTATGCTGAAATCACCACCTATTCTTGAATCTATAGACAATTGCTATGGATTAGGTAAAAAGTACTTTAAGATAACACAAAATTATTTAGAAAAGCTGAGACCATTTTATCTGTTGTCATAAAACCCTAGTGATTGAGCTGGACATACTAAAACAGTCAAACCCAGAGTTTTGAGTGCAACTATTTACCACTGATCTATTTTTTTTCCTACCACGTCTAAAATATTTTGTTTTAAAGTTTCTAGCTGCTTTCACTGCCAGTATTTATCTTGTTTCATGAACATTATATATAGTAATGGAGAAACTTTCTACCTGCAGAACTGTCATTAAAAAAAATGGCAAAAGGCAACTGGGCAAACATGAAGAGGTGAAGAGTATTTTTGGATGTTACTGTTTTTTATTACAAAAGGCTGCCTCATGGTACAGAGACTAAAAGAGGTAGTTTGGAGATGACATATAATTTAGAAACAACACAGATATTTCTATCCAGCATGGCATCCCAGCTGATGGTCAGGGGGATATGACAGACAGACAGAGGCAGCAGAGCTCAGTTTCCTCCAGTAGGAGGTTAGGACTGCTAACAGCATATTTGGGAGGGTCATGTCTTCTACAACCAGCTTCTCAGTTTTTCCAAGTTGGGGATTTATTTACTGTCTTGTTTTGGGGGTTTTGCACCATTATGTTTATTTTAAATCAAGTTTAGTTACACATTTTAGGTACAAGGAAGGAAATACTTCTTATCCTTTAGCACATGGGCTGTCACTGGGGATTGGGAACAATGAGACAGCTGAAAATAACAGGAGAAAAAGCCTGACAGAGGTAAACACAATCATGATGGAAAGCAAGGAAGAAGCAGCTGGAGGAGGAAACCAGAAAAATACAAATAGATTTTGAGATAAAAACTGTCTACATCTAAGTAGAATAGCTCCCTGAAAGAAAATAAGGAGCTGAATGGAGAAATTTATATATAAACCAGCAAAGCTGGATAAGGGAGTCTTCAGACTGGAGGTAATATAGCATGTGAGCATGTCTTCAGGTATCTGTTGCTAAAATGGTCATTGGTTTTCAGACTGTCATTGAGTTAAAGAAGATGCCACTGGTTTCCCCATCACTTCAAGCTTTATTTTGGTCTACTTGTAATAGGTGTCAATGTCTTTTTTCTGTCATAGGGCACAACGGAATTTTAAATTATTACCAGGTATTAAGATTTAGCATTTACATAACATTTTCATGCACTAACTATTTTATGGATGTTCTCTAATTAATCATCTCAGCATATACAGACTGTGTGAAAATGCAGTGCTTTGCAGATGGGAAAACTGCAGTCCATTGAATTGCTGGAAATGCAAAAATTGCTTTTATCAGTAGCACTTCTTGGTAGTCAGGCTGTTTGCTTTCTACTATTTGTATCTGAACTTTATTTGTATCTGAACTGGATCTCTTTGGATTAATTTGATGCAATAGTGATGAAAGTTGTTAATATTAAGGGTCAGCTCTGCAGTACCTCTCTTTGTTGGAGGACAAGGAATACAAAATGACAGCTATTTATATGTCAAGAGTCCCTGGGTTACTCATATGCCTATGACAAAGGCCTATTTTCCCAAAAAAATTCTGCTGCTGCTAAAGGAACTGATGACTTCATAATGGATATTTAATCACCCATGGTCTGTCTAGAAATATGTATATATTAGCGTTCGAGTGTTATTCACCACCTAGATATTTGTATTTTGTTGTTTCTTGGTTTGAGATATATGACTAAATAAGTTTATTTAAGTAAAGAAAAACTGCTGTTAAGGTTAAAAGAATCAATAAAATGCAAGTCATAGCACTCACTGGCCTCAGTGTCAGGCAAACACTTGGTTCTACCAGTTTTTGTCATAATTCCTTCCTCATACTTGCCAGCCTCTTTTATTAATGTAGATGAGCTAACAGAGTTCAAAAAAGTGCAAAAATATTTAAAACATATTTTTGCTAAACAGGAAAAAAAAGATAAACTTGTGAACTATTGGCATGCAGAGTCAGGAAAGTAGAAATTAGTGGCAAAACCTTTGTCAATGTTCACTCTTAGGTTGCATATAATTTCAGAAATTTCACTGCAGGTTCTAATGTGTTTTATAATTTGAATTTGAGTATGGGCTAAATTAATGTATATATAACTATTTTATCTAGAAAAGTTGTTTTTCAGGAACTTTACAGTAACGTTTAGTTTTTCTCCCAGGAATGTGGTAACAATACTGGATAAATCTAAATTCAACATTTGTGTTTTCCAATGGACTTGCAAACCACTCTATCATTATAGTCACTATATCACTACATAGTCACTGTAACACTATATCATAATCAAAATATTCTGAGATTCCAGACATTATGTCAAGAAAATGTTATTGCATGTATTGACAAAACACAATATTTTATATGTTTTTAATATAATATTCTTCAGCCAAATAATAATTTTAAAAATTTTAATTTAATTCACAACAAAGGTTAATAATGCTTTATCATATAAAACTATTTATTTGGTTTTTTTAAAGACAGGAATATCAAGTCTTTTTTCATTGCATGTATTCAAACATCCCATTTTCTCAACATTATCCACAAAGTTGGAACAGAGAATTTGGTTTCCATTTGTTGACTTTTCATGCACATGAATACACAATAGCAGTTGTTTCTAAATATTAAAGAAAAAATCCATTTGTCAGACCTGAGCAAAATATGAAGGCTTTAGGACAGTGCTACAAGGAGATGACAAGGAGACAATGAGTCAAGAACAATGAGTCAAGGTTCAAGGCTTTATAAGGAAGAAATTTCAGCATCCTACAGGTAGCTTCTGAAGCTGCCTTCTGGTAACTGAAAATGAGACTGTGCACATAACCTGCCTGGGAAAATCTGGTTATCAAAAGTAGGTTATGTCTTATTGAAAAACTATATTCTAAAAACACTTCTTATTTATTTTACAGTATGTACATTTCAACAGCCTGGCTGATTTTAGGTGAGACTGAGGTATCAATCAATCAATGAATCAGCATCCTTTTAAAGGATGTAAACAAAACTGTAAAATAAAGTGCTTGTTTGCTTCATCTGTGTGTTCTCTTTCTGTTCTTCTGCTCATCTACGTGTTCTGTATCTGCTCTTATGGACTTCATGTCTTTCAGCAGCATTGGTCTGTAGATCTCCTCCAAGCTTTCCATGTAGTGTAAATAATCACTCACTCGAAATCCATGCAGTGCTTCCTCCTGCACAGATACACATAGAAACATTTATTAGCGAAGAAAATAAAATGAACAACTCCAATTTAATTATTTCCAAACTTTTAAAGATAGCTCATTTTTTTCTGATTGTCAGAGCCTGGCTGTTTAAAATAGATTTTATTATGGTTTTTTTTTAGAAATACAGATTTGGCAATCTCTACTTCCAGACAGTTGGGGTTTTTTCTAATTACACACTTGGTATCAGAGAATTTCATTTCACTAGGATGTTGTTTACCCCATTTCTGGAGAATATTTCATTGAAGATTTTTTAAGGAAAAGAAAGCAAGATTTAAGAAGGGAAATCCAAGTACTAAAATATTCTTTTGAAAGAAGATTTCCTCACCAGCATATGGCATAAGTTTATGAGTGTGGCTTTTATATCCAGCTAGATTCTACAGAAAAACAGGAATTTTTTTTTTAAATCAATGATAAAAGGATCTTCATGAAGTGCTTAAATAAAGCCAGAATAAAATGTTCTGCACCACTAAAAGTGAATAATTCTTACTAATTCTGAAGCACAAAGTAAAAGAAAGTGCCCTCAGAAAACAAACGGATAACGTTCCTTCTCACGGCTACTATATTGGAGGGATAAGGAGGATGCCCCACAGACCACAGGATCCTCAAGAATGGTTAAGTGTAAAAAGGGTTAACTTCTTGCTGTTGTGGACTCATCATCTACTAATCAGTATTACCACTGTTGGCAGCATGTGCTGCAAAAAAACCTCTCTGCAGCCAATCTCTGTGGGCATAAGTTGTACCTCTGGTGTATTAACTATGAATCTCTGCTAAGTGGAATTCTCCTGAGAACAGCTACTCAGGCTTGGAAAACTGCACTTTGGCATCTGAACAGGAATTCAAAATAGTCTTTATATTTCTTCTCCTCTACACAGAAGCAAAGCAAAAGTAAGATTTTACCTTCCAAGTTGCTCCTCATGCACTGTGAGAAAGCTGACTATGGTGAAATATAAAATTTTTTATATATATATATATACACACACACACACATATCTGGAACTAAATACCATGTAGTGACAAGATAAGGTGGAATGGCTTCAAATTCAAAGAGGGTAGGTTTAGATTAGGTATGAGGAAGAGCTTTTTGGTGAGACACTGAAAGGAAGTTGTGGAACACTCTGGAAGTGTTCAAGGCCAGGTTCAATGGTGGAGTGGAAGATGGATTGGAACTAGAGATACTAGAGATTGGCTGAGATACTTTTCCATATTTAAGCATATGTGAGTTGGATGCAAACCAGTCAGAAAACTATTATTCTTGAGACAGACTAAGATGCTGATGTTAAAGGTTCCTTCCAACCCAAACCACTCTATAGTTTAATTTCTTTTTTAGTTTCAATTAAGACTTATCAACAGCAAGAGTACAAGTATGCTCCTTTTTTTTCCTGCAGTGGTCACTCAGTAAATTGTAGGTGTTCCAGTACTGCATTAATTTACATTCTTTTCTCATTAATTTAACAATACCATGCCAAACTATTAGTGTGTTTATACTGCATGTGGCAACGTACAAATTCTTTCTCCTATATTTTACATATTCAATCCAACAATGCCATCAAGATACAGCTTTTAAGACACTTTGTCCAGAACCAGGGAAAACAAAACAATACAGTCATTAGACTGTGTACCAAACGTTTTCAAGGTCGCTGATTGGGCTGAGATACTTTTCCATATTTAAGCATATGTGAGTTGGATGCAAACCAGTCAGAAAACTATTATTCTTGAGACAGACTAAGATGCAGATATTTAGTTCTATTAAAAATTTTGACAGGTGAAAAAAAACTAGCAAAAAAACCAAAAATGTTCCTGTGAAGAAGGGTAAGATACTGTATCAAATTATGACTGCAGCCACAGCTCTGCACTACACTTCAAAAAACCCCAAACCCAAACATAATTTATAATTGGGAAAGAATATGAAATTGTGAGGCTGGTCATATAGCAATTGGCATTTCTTCAAACTACCAGCTTGATCAGCTTCATGCCAAATCTCCACAAACTTCAGCAAGGAAAAAAAACCCACCTTTCTGGAGAGCACCTCGTTCAAAGAGATTGAGCCCACATATAGAGAACCAAAGAAAATGCTCTCCTGACTTAATGTGCCTATTTTCTTTGCTCATGAAAGAAATTGCTCAGTAAAAAATGCAGGAAAGCTATTTTCTGGAAAATACTACACACAATTTCCTCCAGGAAACAAATAAAATTAAAGTATTATTTCACTTGTTTAAAATGACTAAGTGAAATTCAGTAAGAGTTTCAGATTAAATATATAATAATATATATATTAATATATATTAAGTGTATATCCTCAGTATTCAGAACTTTGCTTCTCCTCAGCAGCTGAAAAATTAAGAAACCCTTACTTTCAGAAAAACCTGAAGATCTCGGGCTTCTGTGTGCTTCATGATGTCTTGCTGTAGGTGTCTGAACAGAGAAATACATATATATATTTGATAATCAGGACCAAGGACAATACATATGGCAATGTAGTGACAGATCTCACTCCAGTCCATGTAATTCCAGAAACACTGAGTTATCCATTGCAGACAGATCTAGATGAGAATGAAATTATATACAATTAAATCATTCTATACATTCAGTCATAATTAATCAGCTTTATCTCTTTTCTATACTACAGAACCTTTTCCCTATAACATTACCCCAGCTATGAAAATAAAAGGGATAAAGTACAAAACAAGCCAAGATTCACCATTTTTAATGTGAAGCCTCTGAATAGATTCCTAGTGAGTTAGACTAAACATTACAGCCTGTATCCGTGCATCTCACTTGTATGAGTATATTCCAGCATCTCCTCAGCTTGAGACTCAAAGTCCAATGAAAGCAAAAGTGATTTTTTTTCAAGATTTTGTTTTAAATGTGGCCTAAAGAGTAATGACAGTGATGAAGACATGTTCAATGTGGGTTTTCCTTTCAATTAAAGTAGTTCTCTGCATTATGAATGAATGTTAGGTCCTTCCCAAAACACGTTTTCATTTAATGAAGTCAGTATGAACACAGTGACTCCTTTGCCCTGATCTAAATTACAATATATTAAGAGGTATAATGCACATTTCATTTGGTTCTAGACCACAAATCTTCTGCTAATCATTCCTTAAATTGTTTAAAAATATGCAGCAGAATTACCATGATTCTAATTAGATGACAACCATAGTCTGGCATTAAATATGTTTTGAGGTATTTATGGAGGCACACAATCACTTAAATATATCAGAACTGTTTCCACAGTTCAGTTTGTTTTTAATGCTGCACTAGAACTGCAAAATCACAGAGAAGATACAGTGGAACCCACAAGTGGCATTTCAGTAACTCATTAAATTAATGAAAAAAAAATCATTATTAGGAGTTTAGAACAGTACCTAGTCTATTATTGAATGTACACAAATGAAAAAAGAAAATAGTGCAAATTGCACAAGAATAGCTGAAGGAGTGACTGTCCCCATGTATTTTCTTCATCCTAAAACAGGAACCTTATTACAAGCACCTTATTCCTATGCTGAAATAAATTCCTTCATCTGCTACTCTCCTCTCCTCAAAAACCAAACCCCAAGCTGACTACTTTAAGCAATGTTTGTTCCACACTGGCATCTGCCCCCATTAAAGAGTCTTTTCAGCTGCAAATCTCGCAGCAAAAAGGAATTTTGAAGCCATAAAAAGAAAAATATTTTTCTTGCCTCGGCACAGCAATACACTCTCTCTCTCTGGCAAGTGTCCTTTGCACAGACAATCTAACTCACTGCATGGAGCTCTTTATTCTTCATCATGACTGCAATCTTAACAAACAATGCTTTATCCATAGCTTTCCATACTATCAAACAATTTTTGTAAGTAGGAAAAATGAAAGGTGGTGTTGTAGATAATTATTCTTCTGTTGTAACACCTCTTTATTATGAAAGAATAGTATGTTACCTGATTTTAATAGTTATAGTAGCTCATATAAAATAAATTTTTCTCTAATATCACAGGAACTGCTTCCTAATATATAACTACTGCAAATTACCTATTTCTCTCCTATGGAAAATTCAGATAATTATTCCAGGGAATAAGGTATTTTGTTTAAATGCTAAATCTGAGGATTTAGTATATATTAATCAATTTTTCTGCATGAACATGTAATAGAAGGTCATCAGCTCCCATACACTGGTATTATTCTATGAGTCAGTCACTTTCTATTTTCACATGCTCAGATAAGTCTATGTGTTCTTATCTCTTCCCCTCAGTTTTATGACCACCACACAAGTGCCATTTAGAAAAAATGGTCAGTAGGTCCTCAGTGTTCTTGATTTTGTAGATTTAAGTCAATAGGTTGATGATCATTTAATACACTTTGATCAGTTACCTGGGATGGAGTGAAACCAGACATGTGGAAGGCTGAACAAACAATGGGTAACTCAGCTTTCAGCAACATTTCAACGTGGTGAGCACTGCAAAAGTAGACTGGATGGATACCATATTCCACTGTTGTAACAGGCAGGTGCATCTGGTTAACAACAACAACATCATCAACGAAATTGAGGAACAGGATTACAAACTACAGAAATTGTTTTTTAATGCCTTGCTGAGAACAATATATAAAAATATACCCTTTTATATGTAAGAGAAGTAATTCTGATTATTTGAGAGACAGGAAACAGGATAAACAGAATAGGTTGTACTTCCATCAAGAAAAATATGTAGGTAACTAAAGTGTTAATAAATATATCCTGATTGTTACTGTGCATTAGTAGTGTAGTTCCTTATTGTATATAGGCTTTAATTGTCAAAACAGGGATGGAGAAACTGTTGTTATATTTTAAACAGGAAAACAGAAGAAAAAAAAAAGAGATTGATTTCTGCTTAGCATTCTTCCTCCATTTAGTGGTGAAGTAGAACTTCATGATATTTGAAGTTGGTTTTTGTGTGCACATATCTTTGCAGTATGTGTGGAGGGTGTGAGTGAAATTCTATTATGTGCAGCAAAAGGAGCAGAGGTTTTATCACTATGGAAGGCTCTGGATATCAATGCTCAGTTCCAGTTAATGAATCCTTGGCACCAGTGGTTTTTCAAAGTGGAGCAAATTTCAGCCCAGATTTCATTATGAGGATGCTGGAACATCGTCAGGCCAGACTCAGTGCTGAATGAACTGATACCATCATTCCTTCTGGTGACAAGACAGATCACTTGGTATTGCTGCAGAAGCCTCCATGCAGAAGAAGCACAGAATCTCATCTGTGCTTCTTGTACCTCAGAGTTCTCTAGTAGAGACTACAGTTTAGAGTTTATGTTCAAAACACAACATGACAATGTACAAAATGTTTTATTTTAAATACCTGGGAACTCCCATAATGCAAGTTAGAAATTATGCTTCCTGTATTACAACCTCAATCCAGATACTGACAATTTAAAATTGTCAATCATACAGTATTTGTAAAGTAATAATTTTTAAAATTTACCAAATATACTCAAATGTATTAAGTAAATTTCAAAACTGTCACTAAAAAACCCTAAAAAAATCAGATCAACGGACTTGCCCTCTTACTGGAATCTGATAATTTAAAAAAAAGGTCATTCAGCAGTATCACAGTCTTCACACAGAATTTAGTGCCACTAACAAAGTTTGTTTTACTGCCAGCTTTAAAATTCTTAAAATTAACAATGTCTTCAGTCCACCTGCTACTTCTCTCCTTTTAAACAAAAATTTGAGCAAATATCAGATCTAAATTTTTCCATTAATTTTTCATAGTCATGTGTTCATCTAGGGGGTCTTAAGGATAATATAATGCATTAGAAAAGTAAGAAAACAAAAAAAAAATGCCAAGAAAAAACGAAACTAAGGACATGAATAAATTCTCATTTGTAAACTTCCAAAAGAGCCTTTCAGAAGAACCAGGTTGTAAATTCTTACAGATAAATGCAGTCTTGGTAGCCAGAGAAATGCTGAAACAAGAAGACATGAAAATTGCTGAAGAAATGTCAGTGTCCGCTCCTTGTCCCCTGACATTATGAGGAAGATGGAAGATGCAAACCAGTCATAACCAGCATAGTGCTCCTGCAAGCAGCCTGAACAGGAAGGTTAAGGAACATGGGCAGAGATCTCCTCCTCACTCTCCTGCAGCAGCCAGAGCTCTCCTCCTTCTGAGGTGCACACACACAGAGCCAGGAGCTGGATTGTTAAACATGGCCAAGGGCAACAGAGCTACACAGAAGGCAGCACCAAGGCACAGTTATCTCTCAAACTACATTAAAAGAAGCAATTTAAGCTGTTTTCCCCATATACTACATTATTTTTAGTTCATACGTAGTCAAGCTAAATCAGTAAAAGTAAACAAAAAGCAAGTAAATGCAAAAAAATCTGCACCAAAATGAGTGTGCTTATAAAGCGGAAGAAAGGAGAATAGTGGAGGAATAAAACAGGACTTAAAATTAATGGGGGAAAAAAAAGAAAAACCTTAAAAATGAGATCCAGCACATTCTGAGTAATACCCCTGAAGTATAATTTAATAGTGGTATGCAAATCTAACAGAGAATAATATAGCAAAGCTGGTTGAAAAACTATTATCTGTTTCAATTTTATTTTTTTTTACAGGAAGTTCCACAGTAGATCCAAAATAACCACTCCTGTTGATCTGACTACATCTACTTATCACACCACTACATGGGCAGTATCATTAACAGTGTTGGTACTGTGGGAGTACCACAAGTGCTCACTAATGTTCAAAGGTGCATTGTTGCAGTCTCTATCACGTTCAAAGACATGATCCTCCTCCAAAGCAGCTGATGACAAAAGTGAATGAGAAACATTCTAAAGTATGGGAACAAAAGGGTGAACATTTTCTTAAGTGCATTGGAAATGCATTTAATTTAATAAACTTTCAAAGTAAAAGTGCTCTTTTAATATTTTTTCTTTAATATAATATAACACACCTACACCTCTACTAAATGTAAAAACCAGGAGTTCAAATTCCACTAAAATTTTTAGACAACATAACTTATACTATCAGGAAAAGGATACAAAGTGAAGATACCACAGTTCTTTGCTGTTGTTTCAGAAACTCCTCACAATTCTTTAACACAAAACACAGCCCATTTTCAGCATCTTCTTTTAGCAAGTTTAAGTATTTTCCATATCTATTTCAAAAAGTTTTAAAAAAAACCCTCTTTAAATATTTTTTTAATTCCTAAAAAGGAAGAACTCATATTTAATAAACCTGTAAAAGTTAAGCTGTCATAAAGTTGTCCATCTCTAAAACTATGCTGTAGATAGACCATTAAATCAAACCTTCTGTGCTCTACCTGGTAAGGATTCAGAGCAAACATTTGCTGCTCATTGTTGCAAATCCTCACCCAAATTCAGCTTTAGAGATGGTGGTGGGGAGGAACAATTACTCTGACATGCATGACTCAGTTTCTTCACGTACAATATTTAGAATTCGATATAATTGTTGCACGTGTAATTATTATAATCAGAATTCAAACATTAATGCTAAAGATAGCAATCTGTAGAAGTACAGATATCTAAGTTTTCCTTCATCACAGCTCTGCAAATTACCAGCCAAATAAAATGTTTAAATGGCATGTAACTAAGCTTAGCTAAACAGAACCATTTAGAGAAGTAATGCAAGGAAAAAAAGACACATAATTCAGGATAATGCAATTTTATGGTAAATCTTACTAGCACGTTACAATTAGTCTTTATAAAAATAGAGGATAATAACATACATAAACTGTAAAGATGATTTAATTTTGTACTAATACCTTTTTCAATTCCAGTTAGAATTCATTTTCTTAAAGTTTATCTTAGATTTAAATGCTATAAAGCAATGAGTTGATGGATTAAGTATTATTAAAGCCATTCCATGAAAATCAAACAAATCCTAGAAATACTCTAGGGAAATATTTTAATACCATGTACCTGACTGTCATTTCAACACCAAGCTGCTGCACAGATGACAGGCTTTCTTTCTTCACATCTGCATCCATGGCTAAAACAAAATAAATTAAATAAACTATTATAAGAAATATGATTTGAACTGAATGCTAATGTAAAGCTCATTCTGTGTATGAATACCAATTCTGGAGAACTGTCTGCTATTCAAAGTTATTTTGGTAGTGTTTGGAAAGGATTCATAAAAAATCTCCATTCTTAACAAGACTTTTTTAAAAATGAAAATCACTCTCGTTATAAGGAAATCTTCATGGTAGGTATGGTTATCACTACATTTACAGCAAGCAACATCTTTTTCAGCCCCATATCTTAGCAGAATTTTATTCTTTCTGGCCTAGAAATCAGACAAGGTAGCATATTCAGATCCACTTTTTTCCATTCCAGAGGCCTTAAAATTTCCTAGCTGTAATTCCAACTTTATTAACAAAAATTTTATTCTGATATGATCACAGAAAACTTTAAAACTGATAGATTTAATAAATCAATTAAATCCTATATTTATGTGTATTTTTTCATACAGTAATATATAACCCATTTTCTGCAGTTTTTTAAATTAGAAATCCAAGCTAGAAAAAATTAATAAATAATGATTTAAAGCTGTTGCATTTCCTCAAAATTTTAAATTCTAAATTAAATTTTAAATGGGCATTTTCCCTATCAGGTACATGATATAATGTAAGATAACTAGACCATAGATAAAAATTGCAGTCTAATAATATTATGAGCTACAAAGCTGAGAGAATAAACCTTAAATATACTTTGAAAGTGCTGCTTAGAAGCAGAAATGAATGAAACAAACAAAAACCTTAATGGACAACACCTGTTAAAAATGTACATAGATATGGCAGCAGAAGTTAAGGTATTTTCATTTAAATGATAAATGTAAAAATCTAATTAAGCAAATCACACAGTAACTTCTCATTAATTTTTTCTATATCCTCAGACAGACAGAGAAATCAAAGTGAAGGATTCCCTGGCTATTCATGTGTAGGTAAACACTCTATGTTCCTGGCACACAAACTGGGACTAAGGTATTAAAGATGAAATAGTTACAAGTTCAGGGAGGAAAAAAATTCAAAGGGAAAACAAACAAACAAACAAAACAAAAAGAAAAAAAAAAAAACACCAAAAAAACAAAAAATAAGATTCCATCCGCTCATATCAGATGAGGTAGGGCAAAATTTTTATGAAGAAAATAATACAGCAAAATACACTCAACAATGAAGCAATAAAATTCAGCAGAGGAAGTATGGCAAGAATAAAACCGCCCTCTGTTTTATAACTTTCACAGGGAACAATAATTTAAGTGTTAGGGTTGTGAGAAGTTAACCTTGTACCTTTGACAATATATTTATACATAACAAATTCCAACTGCTCTTTGAAAAAAATTCTTATTCAATAATTTGATGAGACAGAAACAGTAAATGCACATCAGAGAGGTTTTCTGCAATCCAAAGAAGAGTAGTTCAAATATCTTTTGCACAGCATACCAGCAGTGCAATCTTTGGAAGAATACACATAAGTTCACAGAGCATTTCAGTTAAAACCCCACAGAAATAACTGAAACATTCATAACTTTTCACAGATCCTGTTCCAAGTTACCTGTTTACTCAAGCTACAATTGCCATACTAAGCAAATATATTTTCAAGTTTGTGTGTGCAAGTGGGAAGGCAAGAGGCATACATTCCCCCTAGGAAATAGGGGCAATTTAAATGAGTTAGCTGTGGCTAATGACTAATGCAGTCCTGTCACCACCATGTTTAATGGCATCAGAGGGCAAGGACAGCAAAGACCTCTAAGCTCCAATGCATTCCTGCTTCCATTTTGAGGTGGATGCTCTTGTGGGTGGCAATGCAGGTACCCCAGTCCTGCAAGGGTGTAACAAAGAAAGGCTGCATCACAGCCCACTGTGTGAGCCCAGGGTGCACTCTGTAACAGTTTACAGCAAGTACTGAATGCTCATTGTGCATTAACACTAAGAGAACACAACTGACTTCAATGATTTTCATTGACTTTTCTTCTTTGTTGTAACATTTCTTAGTGGCTGGAAAGGGCTTTTTTTTTCCCCACCACACTTCCTTCTGATATTTTTCTCTGTATTGTGAAGGAAGATAAAATTAACTTGAAGTCTGGACTCAATAATAATTCTCTAGCACACAGTACCTCATCAAGGCAAAACCTCTTGCTTTCAGACACCACTGTATTTGACATAGTCACAGCTCTGTATCCTGCTAATCCAAAAATTGTGCTTCTTTGTCCTGGGTCAAAAGTTTTTATCTTCACTTTTGTTTATTGTTTAACAAACTGGGAAGACTAGGCCTAAGAACACTGTAAAGTCATTTAGAATACACAAAGAACTACTTTCCACTGATTAAAAGCTACACCTAGAAACCTTAAATGCTCCATTAAACTTAGAAAAATGCTATGAAAAACAAGTGGAATATTTAAATACTGTATATTGCCATCCATGGACAAAAAGCTTGCTTGTTATGACTGTACTATTGTGATGATGCCCATATATCTGATTTAATGCACTGAATTAATTTCATACAAAAAATTTTGGACACATATTTTTCAATACACCTGATATAACTGTCTTGAAACACAAAAGGTTTCATAACAAAAAGGCATGGAGAAGAATCAGTTTTCTAAATAAGAATGCCATTCATCGTCAAAGGCCAGAACACCTCTCTGAACTCTGAATTAATAATATGATACAACACTGGCCATTATTAAATTGAATGAACAACATATTTTGGCAGCTTCCTTTTTATTTATCTTAAACCAAAAAAATCTATGTTGAACAGATATTTCACACTTTTTTCTTTAAAAATGAAAAACACTGTAAAACAGAAGCCAAAATTAAACTGGACTTGATAGATATTGAAATTCTCTAGGAGCTGATTTACAATTTAAGAAAATTCTTAGAAAGCACCTTAATAGGCAGCACTTTTCAAAATGTTTTGTAGCATTCAGGAGCACAACAAGAGACTCCCATGAAGCATGATTTTTTAAAATTATTAAACTCAGTGTATAGCTATAAGCACTCCAGCATAAGTTAACTGCCATGCAAGTCCTGTGGCATTCTTTCTGATCAGCCTATTAATTAAGTTTACAATTTATAGGAAAGATTGCTTTCTTATTCATTTCTCCTCTGACCATTACAAAGCTTTTATGTGTTTAAGTCAGAAAATGGGCTACATCGCATTCATACTGACATGACAGGATGCCAAGTTGAAACAGCTTTACAGCACGTGTCATGTAACTTGTATGGTAGTTGGATAATATTTAATTTATTTCCCTGTTTAAAATGCTGTTACACCAAAGACACCACTGGCTTCCCTTTTGTCCTAAGTAAAAAAAATTACTAAAGCTGTCATTCACATTATTGGTTTAGCTATTTCATTCCTGGTGCCCAGGCCAAATGGTTTTATGTCCATATAAATAATCTTTGCAATATACTAATGGATGCTGAATTTTCACATCAGTGACAATAAGAAGGATTAGGTTTCTTGCTATGGATGAAAAAGACTTTTGATTCAAACAAAATATTTTAGTAAAGGTTCTGCAAACAGCTGAAAATACCATGATAGCCAGAGCCACCTGCTTAATTCCCACAAACACTTTAAAATACTTAGAAGTATATAGGTGTATTTGCTATCAGATGTCTAGTCCATGTCTTTGTCCATATAAACTGAATTTATGTAACTCGTATATTTTTTCTATGATTTATTATTTTTGTTAACAAACCAGCAGGTTTTCACTTACTCTTCAACAGGTACCTAAACACTGACCCTGCATTAGCAGATACCCAGGCAGTCAATATTAATCTTTATGCTAAGCCAGTAACTATCCTTTCTCATTCTGATGCTCTTATGAAAGTTTTATATTTTAAACATTATTTGGACAGAGCAAAATTTATGAGTTTTTCTCCATTATCTGTTCTACCATTTTGCTACTGTTTCTCCTCCTTCAACCAGGCTACTCATCTAGAACACTTGTGAAATTCTGACCTCATACTCATTGTTAGAAATGTCTATAAAATAATATTTTTTCAAAGAAAAGTATTACTTTTGTTGGATTTGAACTGGGAATGGAGACAATGTAAACAGGATCTAAGAGTGACTGCTGGAGAATGTTGATGGCATCTCAGAGATAGCCTTGTGCACAATTCTACTTTGACTATTGAGAGTATCTGTTATGTCATCAGTACTCTTGCCATAACAATACAAGATCAAAATATTAATATATAGAACTTCAACTTATGTAAATATTATCTCAAACACTCAAGCTGTTTCTGGCAACAGCTTCATTAAGAATGAACTACATTTTCTGTCCAGTTACCTAAATTGGCAATGGGTAAAATGCTTTTTGATAACAGCATCTTCAAAATGGTAGACAGTTTGAAGAAGTGAATTTATCAAATCATGCAGAAAGAATGGAAAAATTCCTTTCCTTCTTCTTTCCTTTCAGCACAATTTCAGGTTGTAATCCTGTGTTTCTCATTTGCTGCTCCTTCTGAACAGCTCTATATTGATACATTCCCCTGGTGTTTTTAAAATTTCTCAGTTTGATACCTGACCCACCGGACCCTTCAAAGATTAAGAGCTCATTAAATGACAGAAAGCTCCTACAGATTTTGTTCAGTCACAGAACTTAGGCTCATCTAGGAGAAGGAACACACCATGACATTTGAGTTTTATAGCCAAGACCTGCAATCCCGGAGGTTCTGTCCCTTTGGCAGTAAATGGCAGAGCTGTTTCAGAGACAAACTCCAGTGGAAACAGAGGATTCAACTGCAAGGTCATCTGCAAAAGCAGAGCTCCCAAAAAAACCCTGCTAATCACAAAACATTGCAGCAGTCCCAAGTGTCTGCAACACATCATGGAGACCAATTAAGAAGCACAGACACCAACACATTAGATGACTTCACATTTCTCTGATAAATGGTTGTTTAAACCTTGAGAAAACAATGACATTTTCACAAAGCATTTCTGTTACATTGAATGGGAATTTGCTAACAGAAAGAGCGAGAGGCTATTTTAGCAACTTCGCATACCTAATATATAATGCATGGTATTTACTACTACAGAAAATTTCAGTTTCTTGCCATTTTGTTACCTATTACAGCTAGACACCAATGATTTGATTTTCAATGTTTCAGGGTTTATAATGGAGAAAGAAAAATTAAAAGCAAACTAGAAATTATTAATTCTAGGAAAGGGAACAGACAGAGATCATTAACATATGCACAGATTCAATCATCTGAATAAACATCACAGCAGTATTGTTGCTGCTAGAGGAAAGAAAACTTCATTTAAGATTTGTGTTACTGTTTATAATTGAATATTGCAACTGCATAGTTTTTTATCAGATATTTTTTCCTTCTCTTTTATCTTGCAAATGGTAACAACCCAATCTAATTTAATTTTTCCATATTTGCAAATTTTATAAGACACTAAAATCCTGAGGGGCTCCATGGCAGATGGATGACTGTGTTATTCTAATTACAGCTAGCTACAGGTTTACAAGGCTGTCATTTTTTTTAGGATAATCAAATTCTAATTTCAGGAAACATGATAAATGCTGAATATCTATGTGCTATACTGAATCCACTTTCAAGAAAAATGTGACTTTTCTTCATTGAAATGAAACAACTATTAAAAACAGGCTTTCAGTTCCTCAGAACCAAATTTATTTAAAAGAATGGTGGATACATACCATTGCCAAGTTCATGTTGGCATACTTAGATGTGGAGCTAGAAAGATGTTACCTTCTAACAACTCACTAGGTTTACCTCATACAGAAAAATATCCCTACTGTAACTAGTTTTAGGATTTAGGTTAGATGGCTCTTACAGGAGTATATGAAAAACATACTGTGAAATAATACGGCATTCAATAATTCTCTTCAAAGAAATTGCAATACTTCATAAAGACTACCAGAAAACCTTGGGAAAGGTACAGAAATCTAGCCAATCATTGTTCAATCAGTGAGAAGTTTAATTTTAAACAAATAAGGCCTGAGAAATATTTGAGCATGTTTTGTTGTCCCTTTGGTACAAACATAGGAAGCATAATGCATCCTGGGTTCCCAATGTGCATTACCCTCCCTTCACAGAAAGGCCATACTGTTTATTTTATTATGAAAAAAAAACCCCAAAATGAACATAATTTTAGCTATATGACCAATCCTTAAAATCATGCCCTTTTACTGTTTCAGAGTAGAATTAGAATATGATCACAGATTCAGTTTTAGAGCCAGACTTTTGTTTCATGTCAATTAGAATGAATTTATTGGCCTAAATTAACTTACCTGGTTAACCCTTATTTCTACACCTTTCTGGAAAAGGTGCTATGAAGTTTTAATAACCATTTTCCTATAAAAGTTAAAAGAAACCTTTGATGATACACGGTGTTTGCCTGAGCAACACTCTTTCCTGGGCTGGAGAACTCTTTACAAAAGAAGTCTGTGATAATGCTGTTGCTGACAGGGAAAGAACTCAATTGGACACCACCAGTTCTCTGCCTACCTCTTACCACCCGATTACTGACTACCCTTGAGAAGACTTCTTATTCTCCCATTTCCAAGCTCTTCTTCATTAAAGAACATGGAATATCAAAAGCATTTGCAGATGAAAACTGTTTATTGGACAGCCTGTTAAATGTTGGAACCTTTATCTGATAACCAAACCAAACTTATCCAGAATTAATGTCCAGTAGTGCCTGTATAAGATCCAAAAATCCCCTCATACAGAAAATAAAAAAAAATTAGACAGAGTTGGTTTATCATTAAAAGAAAATCTTTAAGGCTCCAGAAAACCAAGAACTGAGGTTTTCACTATGTTATTTCTGTTTCTGTATCTATTCTTTTGGATTTTTAATTATATACAATATATGCAATTGTCACAGGATTTTCAAACTTGGTTTTCTTCGAAATTGACATTAAATTTTAGATAAATAATGCAGTGTTGATGCCACCTCTGTCTAATGAGTGGTTCATGGTGAAATCAATTAAATAGAAAATCTAGGTTCAACTTTCCTGAATGTACTTTAAATCCCAACTTTGACCAGAGGACTGAGAGGAGCAGATTAAAAGTAAAGTACTTGATGTCTAAGGGAATGGAGTAAGGCCTACTGCTTCTCTTTAGAGATCTTTCATATTATGTGGAAGCACTTAGCTATCATAATCAAGGAAGAGCACGATGGCTGTCTTTGCTGGGCAAGGCATCCATTCAGAGTATGCAAGTCAGATGTTTCTTTTTCCTCTAGGTAGTTTTTGCATTTTTAGCTTTTAAAGGAACAACCAAAATTATCATTTGAATCAGGAAGTCTCAGAAATATGTAATTAGCAAGCCTTGTGTGTCCATAGAATTATTTTATTGCTCATTATGCCTCATGGGAAGTTGAAAAGTAATACAGGACAAGACAAAACACTTTCAGTATCTTTTAAGAAAAAATAAAATTGTGATTGAAATAACTGTCCCATCAACAACTCTCTTCATAAAGCAAAGAGACAGATTCTGAAATGAAATTAAGGGTATCCTGTTAGCAAGCTTTTGGAAGGTAAAGGCCACTAAACATAAAGAGTGACAGCTTCTAAAATTTCTAAAGGGGTTTTATGCTTTGAAACATCAAAGGCAGGCCCCAAGTCTCCAAGGACATTATATTTGCATCCTATGGATAGGAGAGTAAAGTATCAGTATAAATAACAGACTCTCCCCAAAAGCAGACTTGATTCTCCACAGTTAGTAACAGAATAAGTACTGTAAATGGCTGAACTGCAACCTGAGAGAAGTCATGGACCAACAGTGAAGAATGAAAGTGCGTCTTCCAGCAGATATTAACATTGCTTCTAAATCTTCTAATTTTACCAGTGCTTCAAAGTATTAAAACACATTACTTTACACTCAGAATAAATCAACTTTATCATTCATCCTTTATGCTTGGCTGTAAGCACAACAACCGTACTAACACTCAGGTTACTCTGGCAACAGTAACAGTTCTTTATTACATATCCCTTAATACAATATAAAGTGTCTACCTTTGCGGGGCTTCCAAAAGGTGAGCCAGATTGCTTACACCATCTTAAATATTTATGCCACCAGCTTTGCAAATCATCTATAATAGGTGTCAACAAATACTCTGAATCACACCTTCACCTGTTCTTTATCATCTTTCCATTATTACATACGGAAATGTGAAAGCCCATCACTAATAATTATCTGTTCTGTTCACTCGAGCACATAATTTTCTTCTTCAAAGTGAGGTTATTTCCCACCAGTGAAGTAATGAACTTCTGAGCTGTTAAAGAACATTTTAAACAACCCCCAAAATGATACAGATACATTTGGAAGAAAGGCAATTTAAATACTAAGAAGTTGCATGGCAATAAATTATTAGTAGACTGACCTTTATAGCTTCCCGTGCTGAAATAACAATCTGTTTTGCTTTCAGAAAGATGTGACACAAACTTTTCAATTAATTCTGCCAAAACTGCAAGAAGTAAAAACCCATTAAAAAATTAGAGGCAGCAAACAAAATATGGAACTATGTCACCTAACTAAATGACAATATGTGGGAAAGTAAAGCTATTTAATTTCCTGCATATTTATTCATATTTTTATAGGGGAACAACTCAAAACATACATTGTGCTTTTGCATTCCTAACACCATTCCTAACTTAAATTAAATTTTAATAGCTTTACTGAGAATATATTCAGTGTAAACAGAAAGAGAATCTCATATTATCTTCATATCCTCCAAGGATTACTTCAGAATTTGTTACATGATTTCAATATGAAATGAAAATTAACTATAATTAAACTATAATGTCTTACCACATTTGTCTGTGTATGGAGACATGAAAGGAAAACAATAAAACGAACAAACCACAAAACCAACCAACCAACAAAATACCCCAAATAAACCCAACAACCCACATAGAACCAAAAGCTGACACCATCCCAAAACTATGCTAACAAAAGCACATGAAGTTTAAGGGCTGTTTTCAAAAATCCTCAATAGAAAACTACCTATGCCATCACAAGAAAAAGATTATTCACTTAAATTTATGCAATAGGAGTATTTAATTTTGGAAATTCTCCATTTAATGATGACCATAATGTTCTTTTTCAGTTCTTGCTATGGAACTTTGAGTCAGCAGACACTGCACAGCTAAGTCCAATGCTGACATTTGTTCACTGTGGAGGAAATCTTATCTCCCATCTTGATAGGATGGTAGCCAGGAAGTTAGCAAGGGTGATAAATCATTATCCAAACTGTCCCTGATTCCTCAGTTCCCCAAGTCTGAGGCTATGACAACTGAACACTACACTGTAAAAGTTTAAACAAAGCTTATGAGGAAGCCTTTACACAAACTGCACGGAAGGGGCCCACATGAGGTAAGCCATAATAGGAATTTAGGATAGCACAAATGAATTTCTTTTATAAGTAAATGCTATCCTAAAACACCTCCTGTTGGCTCCATAAATAGGATATAAAGCATACAGATATGCATCCTGATACTTCTCACAACAATGCAAAGCAAGGGAGCCTATTTAGAGAGTAATGACTGCTGCCATCTGTGGGATTTCCTGTTTTAAGACCATGTTACCATTTCCCTGGCAGCACTTCAGTTAATAGCAATGAAGCTTCAGCTCCTGATCCCCCATTCTTGCACATAACTCCAGGCACCCACTGTCCAGGTGGGTTTGCTGATTTAAGCTAGTTCAAAGAATAGTAGAGAATGGCAGGAGTTGGAAGGGACCATAAAGAACACCCAGTACCACTGGTACCAGTATCACTACACTCATTAAGCAGACAGTGGTAGGAGCAGCTGCAGCAGCACAAGTGAGGCAGAGCAACGACACATGCTGGAGGTGGCAATGGAGAAAGCTAGAAACCTCCAGAGCTAGTCATGATGACAGGAAAACTGACACAAGCAGTTAAAGAGCAGTGCCTGCTCTTTTGAGAATGAGGAGAAGACAGAATTTCCACCCACACTCTGATGCTTGTTATGCCAGAAAAACAATAAAGAAAAAAAGATATAATAAAGAGAATTAATTCTTCTTCCAATTATTTAAAGCTAACATACTGACAGTAAATCACCATCTTTTTTTGTCTTGATTAATTGCCTAAAACATTTAGAGAAATTACACTGAATAAATCCAAATAAAGTTTTTAAAAGGTTGTGTTTTGGTAATGCTAAAGAAGTTTCACTACAACAGCTAAACATGAATTTTTCAGTTCCAACTCCAACAGTAAGAAAATTAATTTTGCATTGCAAGGGACTACTAAATTAACACTAAAAACCTACATGTGTAATTTATATTCTTAGGCATTCTTACAGTGAAATGAAACTGCTAATTAAATATAACATAGCTACTCTTAATCATGGTTAATAAAACACATGGGGCTCAAAAAAGCAATTTACTTTACAGAAGAGTAACAACTTATTCTTCTTTGAAGAATATACAAACTCACTAATCCTCACTAATACGCTTAGTGGAATTTGGCCCACAAACAATATAACAAATATTTGTGTAAAATGAGCAAACGTGTCTATTCCTGAAACTGCAGACAGCAAAAAGCAGAAATTAGACTTTAGGTTTGTAACTAGCTATATATTTACGGTATGACTATTAGTACAGTCATTACTGAAATATGCCCTACTATAATAATAAATGAGAACTATGTTAAGACTAAAATATCCCATAATTCAGAAAATTTAAAACCAAGCTGGGACATTGTACATTTCTTCTCTTTTTGTCATAAGGCAGACACATGCTTGACCCAGCAGGTGAATACTTCAATTTAGTGCTAGAGTTAATAGAAGTGAGAGTTCAACTGCTAAGCAACATTTTGAAACTCAAGCACTAAATTGAATTCCACCATTTGAAAGTATTTATCTAAGTGCCTGGCAGGACTTTTGAAAATATTTTCATTAAGTTTGAGAGACAAAGACACACAAGAATGTGCCTCAAAACACATGTGGTTAATACATAAGTAAATGGTTTTCACAGGACACTGCCTTTTCCAAAGGAATGTCCATGTGAAATGACAAGTAGCTACGTTCATTTTTTTGTTTTAATACTACATAATTTAGCTGTCATCTGGACACCACTGTAGAAACTTGTTCAGTGATTCTTCATTTAACTGAAAAACTAGACAAAAGACATTTAGGCAGGTTCATTGTACAGTACAGTCAGTATTGCTGTAAAAGTCCAAATTTTCAGGTAAAGTTTATGTGGCCTACCAACATAGTGAAAATGTTGATTTTCTTAAACTATGGTAGCTTGGCTGTGTTAGTATTGAAGTTTTTAAGAGTCCAGAAATAATCTCATGGAAATTTAATTCTTACACACAAAATAAACAGAATTTTAATTTAGGTGTGTATAATCAGATACAAAATAAACAGAAATGTTTTTAAATTCTTAAATTACTGCAGTATGCTTATAAAACACCTACTTTCCTCCAGGGTTTTCTTTTTCCTTGAAAAAGTAGTGTACAAAAGGAAGGTAACTGAAACAGCTTCAAAACTGCGTAAGAACACTGCTTTAAAAAAAGCATGTGGTTAAAACTGTTTTAATAGGTAACAACCACAAGCACTAGCCTAATTCCTACTCCAAAATTTTTGTGAAAATGTTGATTTTCTTAAACCATGGTAGCTTGGCTATGTTAGTATTGAAGTTTTAAGAGTCCAGAAATAATCTCATGGAAATTTAATTCTTACACACAAAATAAACAGAATTTTAATTTAGGTGTGTATAATCAGATACAAAATAAACAGAAATGTTTTTAAATTCTTAAATTACTGCAGTATGCTTATAAAACACCTACTTTCCTCCAGGGTTTTCTTTTTCCTTGAAAAAGTAGTGTACAAAAGGAAGGTAACTGAAACAGCTTCAAAACTGCATAAGAACACTGCTTTAAAAAAAGCATGTGGTTAAAACTGTTTTAATAGGTAACAACCACAAGCACTAGCCTAATTCCTACTCCAAAATTTTTAAAGCAAAATGGTCAAAAATGCAAAAGGCATCAGACTTTTTAAAGTCCTCTAATATAACTGCTGTTACTGGATCATGTTCTATGATCCAGGTGTTTCAGAGGAGTTTAAAAGAAAATACAAAGGACTTTTTAAACAGCAGTTCTGCTCTCAGGCACAAGGTGTGACTCTTGGGGATGGTCCTGTGCAGGGCCAGGAGCTGGACTCAATGATCCTTGATGGCCTCTTCCCACTCTGCTGAGTGGAAGGGATTCAGTGATTCTGTGACTTCTGTTAGAGGCTAGAAATTCAACAGTGAAAATCTTGGACAGATTACTTTTTTGCAAGAGTAGTGTCAGAAATTTTGAACTCCATCAACCATACTTCAGTTTAATAAGTATGTGGAAAAACAGAGTTAGCAATTCCATTATTGATGGCAACAACAAGGAGGACTTTCAATTAGCGTACATTAAAATGACAAATGAACAACCTACATTTTCTCTGAAAAGAAGAAAACAAGATAAAAAAAATTCTGACAGTGCTTTCACTAGAGATGAACATTGCATATGTTATATCAATACACAAGTATTTTCTTTATTAATGGAAAAAACAGCCCTTCAAATCCAAACCAAATCTTTACACACCTACACATACATTCACATGCCACTGCTTACAGTGGCTCCAAGCTGATTTGGGGATCAGAAGAAAGAATGTCTGATCTGCAATTGTTCTTTCTACATAACATAAAGACCCACTGTTTCACTCAAATTCTAACACAAGCTTCCTTGGAAAATCAAGGACATAAAAATAAAAACGCAAACATCTATTTTGTATTATTCTAAAAACTTCTTTTGAAAATCCAATATCAGCATTTTGCTATCCTGAACTAAAAACAATATTACAGCATACAATAGTCATGGGTTCTTTATCCTATGGGGAAAGTCCTGAAGTTAGTTTTAACTTTTTGTTGCAATTACTAAAGGGTGCAGCACACATACCTCACGAACAATGACACTGCCTCAAAGGCACATTGTATTTTTTGTCAACATGTTTTGATAGAGGTATCTCAGATGATGGACAGCTCACACAATATTAAAGGATTCCAGAACACTGTGTTGACTGTAACCACTCTGCTTCCATCAAACATTTCACTTATAGAAGCTGGAGAAAATTCCTGTGTTTTACAGTAAGTTCTCACACACAAGTTCAAGAGCTGCTATATTTTCTTTTCTTGGTTGGTTGGTTTTTATTAAGAAAGGACTATTTGGAGGTAAATTAACAGGCCCTAAAATACTGGAAATCTAAATCCAGATCAGATAGGTGATGAAAAATCTGAAAGACTCTATGGAGCAAGTAATTTTAGCTGAATTTACTATCCCAATCCGTATCACATATGAAAATAAAGCTTGAGAAGAAGAGGATTTGGTGACAGAGTATCTCATTACGAAGGGAAGAATGTTAGCATATAATTGATCTCTGCAACACCTTTAATTTATTTTGGTTTGGGTTTAAAGTCTCCTAAAAGGGGAGAGGAATAAGGATGTTGAATCTGCCCGGAAATCAGGTGCTGATACAATGTTAACTGGGAACAGATGAACAAACAAGTTGCTGGAATGGAAAGCAACAGAAATGCATTCTGTCATACCTGAAGGACAAAAAGGAGAAAAAAAAATTGAAAAATGCATGGCTAAAATAGTCAAGATGAGATTCTGGTTCAAGAGAAAAAAAAAAACCAAACAAAAAGCCACCTCTCAGTGATGTGAACTATTTGAACATGCACTATGCTAAGCCTAGATTCATACAGAGTAATAACTTTCTACATAAATCTAAGCTATTGTTCAGAGGAGTTGATTTGCCTGCTTCTTTTTCTGCCAAAGCTTAGATGCCAATACACAGAAAACTCTTTTCTAGATGTACTAAAGACACTTGAGGGAGGCCAAAAGTACTGTAATGAGTAGTCCAAAAGAAGTCAAGACATAACCCGATCAAAGGCTCTCCCCATGGTTCTCTTGCTGATAAGTGACCCAAAGAAAACAAGGAGCTATACACCCTAACATCCACAAATCTGTGATACCTTTATGGAAGGAATGACTAGAAGAATCTCTTTGTCATAGCTTATTGTGCTTAGAACAACAGATTGTAGGAGATGGTTGTCTACAATGTTTTGTTTTAGGAGACCAAGAAAAATCCCAGACTTTCAGTCCTGATGCACTAAAAGACATGCAGGCCTGAGGAAGGTTTGTATCTCCTTTTAGCAGTTCAATAAAGCCTTTCAAAAACCAGATTTTGATGTTTGAGCACAGAAATTACTTAAAAGCCACAGTCAGAGGTGATGCTTTAGCAGAGAAATCCCCAGTCTAAAGGACATCCCAAAAACAATGCATTACCCAGAGCACTTAGCACAAAAGTATTGACCAAGTCGATGGGAGAGTAATCAACATGGGAAGGGTGAATTAGAGATGTTGATACTGTAGTTCGCTCAATAATTTTTTGATTGAATTCAAGCAGATTCTATAGATTCAGCATCTGGTAATCTGAACACCAGATCATAGAATATTTTTAACAAATCAATACACATTACACTATACAGTCCTTGAATCTAATGTTATCTTTGCTCATTATATTCTGGTTTAATTCCTGTTAATGACAGTCCCCCTTAGAAGGGGCCCAGTACAGAAAGCACAAGTGTACATCTTTGTTCTGTAAACCATGGAGATTGCTCCATCTTGTAACTTTAGAGAAAGCTTTGATTTCTGGGCATCTGGACTGAAGTCTCTCATTCCTCTGAAATTTGGGAGAGCTTTGCATGCTGCAAAAGATACACAGCAGCACAGCTGTCTCTTATAAAATGGATTCGGTGAATATGATGTTGTCTCAAACCACAGAGCTGCAGATATCTTGCTGCTTCTGAAATATCTCCAAGCAGATACACAACATCTGAAGAGCTTTGCAACAGCCAGTTGTATTAACTGCTTATCTAAATAACATAAAAGGAAACCTTGGGCACCTGTAAACAAGTCAGATTACATACTGACTATAATCAGAATTCCTATGGAAATGCAAGCCAGCAATATCTGAGAATACCTCACTTATTTATGACTACACAAGCTTATATGATATCATAAGGGAATTATTATATCTTGCTTCTGATGATTTATGTCATATGTGACGATCTGTGTTTTTGCATTGGCTGATTTGGTTTTCCAACTGAGCTATAGCAAGGCTCCTGCATGACCACAATTTTCATTAGAAATGCACATGAAAATTAAGAAAAACCTGAATGAATGAATTCTTTGATGTTTAGTATGCCTTATTTCTGACATTTTTTACAGAAAATGCCCATTAATATAATTTCCCAACCCATGTTAACTCATTCTCTAATCTCTGAGAATTGTCTGTTTTCTTTCAGGCTTTCTTTTTCATTTTCTCATTATCTCAATAATGGACCCTTTAGAGATCTGGTACAAAGACTTGTATTTGAGCCCTCTTTCTCTGTCAAATTTCACTAACAACATAGAGGGATAACAGTCGTAAACAGAAAAATAGGACATAAAATACATAAACCTTGCTTTCTTGGGAAAATACCATTGAAATAGTTTTCATAATCAACACAAAATTATGCGCTACTTGTATAGATAATGAAAATAATAAGAAGAGTTGCAGTCTTTTGTCTGCTTTCTTTGTTAAAATCCTTAAGTCATACTCACTTGGTCCACTGATGCTATCTGGTCTGGTTTTCATGACTTTGCAGAACTGTTTTCTACAAATTTCTGCCCACCCGGTTGGCTTGTCTGGACTTTTTAAGAGTTTTAAGAGCTTGTCAAGATCTTTATCTGGAAGAAATGAAAAATTAATGTTATTCTCTAATGATCATATACTGACAGAATAGTTTGAGTTGAAAGGGGCCTCAAGGATCACGTAGCCCCAACTCCATTGCCACATGTATTTTTGGCAGACCTCATGAGAAAAGACTACATAAATATGTCTTTTCCTAAGAAAATTAAACTGGAGAAGCAGTCCTAAAGCTGATGTCATTCTGCTTTATACACAACATTCTATTTACTGATGGGATTTTGTGCTTATTTTGGCTGGGGTAGAATTAATTTTTTTCACAGTGGCTGGTATGGGGCTATGCTTTGGATTTGTGCTGCACACAGAGCTGATAATCTAGAGATATTCTAGAGATCTGTGTAAGCAGAGCAGAGCTTACACAGATCTGGCCTTTTCTGCTTTCATACTGTACCCTGGCAAGGAGGCTGGGGTGCCTGGGAAATTAGGAGGAGACACAGCTGGGACAGGTGACCCAACCTGACCAAAGGGATATTTTACACCATACGATATGCTCAGTATATAAAGTGTGGGGAAGAAAGAGGAAGGGGAGGAACATTCTGAGTGATGTTGACATGGTGGTGTTCAAAGGCTGGACTCAATGATATCCGAGGTCTTTTTAAACCTGTTTGATTCTGTGATTACATTTGTCTCCCTAAGTAACCATTACATGTGATGGAGTCCTGCTCTCCTGCAGATGGCTGAACACCTGCCTGCCACCCAGATGTAGTGAATCAATTCCTTGTTTTGCTTTGTCTGTGTGCAGAACACCTGCCTGCCACCCAGATTAGTGAATCAATTCCTTGTTTTGCTTTGTCTGTGTGCATGGCTTTTGCTTTTCTATTATACAATCACAGAATAAGCTGAGTTGGAAGGGATCCGTCAGGACCATCGAGTTCAACTCCTGGCCCTATGCAGAGCACCCCAAAAGTCACACCATGTGCCTCAGAGTGTTGTCCAAACACTTCTTAGAGTCATAAAGGCTTGTTGCTGTGACCATTCCCCTGGGAAGCCTGCACCAGTACCCAACCACCCTCTGGATGAATAGCATTTTCCTGATGTCTAATCTAAACCTCCCCTGACTGTCATACCATTTCCTCAAATCCTGTCATTGATCACCAGCATGAAAAGATCAGTGCCTGCACCTCCGCTTCCACTTGGAGGGATGTTGAAGACCACAGTGAGGTGTTCCCTCAGTCTCCTCTTCTCCAGGCTGAACAGACCAAGTGACCTCAACCATTCTGCATAAGGCTCCCCCTTCAGACCTTCACCATCCTCACTGCCCTCTTCTGGACACTCTCTAGTAGCTTAATGTCTTTTTTATGTTGTGGTGCCCAAAACTGCCCCCAGCACTTGAGGTGAGGCCACCGCAGTGCAGAGCATAGGGGGACAATCCCCTCCTTGCCCAGCTGACAATGCTGTGCCTGATGCCTCCCAGGACACAGCTCGCCCTCTGGGCTGCCAGGGCACTTGGCAACTACCAGGTAACTTGGCCCCAGAGTACTTGATGCTGCTATAAAATACTTTCTGGCCATCTGGAGGGGGAAAATAAAGATGGTACCTGACACAAAGCAAATGCACAAGCATTCACTCCAGATGTGTACAATTCCTCTGCTGTTAGACCATTAATATTTTTCATTTTTCATGTTTGTGAGTACTTTGCTTATTAAATAAAGTTTTTTCCATTTTTCTCAAAGTAGATTTTTTCTCCCAAGCTTGTTGGGGGAAGGGCCACTTGAATCTGCTTTCTAGAGGGACCACTTCAGAGATTTCCTCCCTAAATTTGCCCTAAACCAGGACAATTGTCAACAATTGCTTGAGCCAGCCTATGGATATGTAGAATATTTGCTGTTTCTTTTACTTCTTTATAGCATTTCTATTTCAAAACACTCTTTTCAAATGAACAAATGATCTTATTCTTTTTAGAATATTTTCAACAGAATTATGATTTTGCATGTAATTTATTTTAAGCTCATCTAAAGAACTTAATGATTTCTAATTATTAGATTGTATCCCTGTCATTGGAATTTATTATACAATACATAACATTTCAAAACAATCTTATTATAGTAACATAATTGTTATAATTAATGACTCCAAATTAATTAACCTGAAATTTCTTTGTTATCCTCACATAAATAAGTCCTCAGTATCTTCCCAAATAACATGCAGTGATGCTTAGAACAGCTTACTTATGAAAATTTAATGTGAAGAAGGATTTAACTCTTACAGTATTATCAGTATGATTTCTAGTTCTTTTTCTACCCTTTTTTGTTATTTCTGAAACAGTTGAGTATTGAATGAAATCCTAGAACTTAAAAGAAACACTCCTTGATACAAGTTAAATAGTTATTTTACTTCCTCAAGGATTGTAGTAATTCAGTTTGGCAGACAAGGATCACAGACTACAAGACGAGACTTAATCAGTCAATGTACCAGAGACGCATGCAACCAAGATACTGTGGTGCAGTCATGTATTTAATATATCCAGTACAAACTGAAACTGGTATCATACTGTGGAAACTTACTGTGGCTTATTTTCTCTCAGGGAAACCATTTGCTTCCCTTAACTTGTCATTAAATGTGGACTATCCCTTCTGCCAGCAGGTGATCACAGTGCAAAAAAAACAACAACAAATAAATAAAAAGACAGAACCTTGGGGGGGGATTGGAATGACAATTGCTTCCAAAAACTCATGATATCAAAAAAATGCCAGCTCACTTTCACAAGGCAACTATAACATGCCCAACAGTATTACCCTCTACCTGGAACTTAAGCAACAACACAGTTCTGGGCTTATATTAAGTGTTATTGAGCGCAGGCTGTCATACTACCACTACCACTAGAGCATTCTAAACACACCAACACCAAGAAACAGAAGTCCTGCTTTTATTTTTTCTCTTTTCTGGTTTGTCACTAAATGAGTTCACAAGTTAACCTAAATTAATGACTTGAATTTTTTTTTTCCTGGAAAAATACTAGACCCGTTGAATGACGTGAAGGACAGAAGGTGAGGGAACAGGGGAAGGAAAGAAAAAAATAGAAAGAAGAGAAAATGTGAGGAAGAAAATGACTATGACCTTCCTCTACTGATGCTGGCAAGCTTTTCATGATTGAAAATAAGCTAATGCAAATTTAATTAATCTGCTGCTCTTCTACTCTCTTCTTCATATGTGGTTATGTTTTGCCATCCCATCCCTTATTTGTACTTACTTTGTGCTAGCAATGGTTGTTCTATGAAATTCCATGAAAAAAAACCCAAAACCTCCACATTCACTAGTTTATGAAGCAACGAAATTGCACTATAAATAAGGTGCACTTTCACACATGCATGAAATCTGAACCACTACATTATAATAGTAAGTTTCAATTGATCTCCCTTTTCTAAAAGATGCTGCTTTATAATTCTTCAAATAATTCTTCAGCTAGCTTGTTTAGATCTTCCAAAGCAAGTAGGATCCAGAAAAATTCATCAATGTTTTATAGAACATAAGAAATGCAACAAGCCGCTTCTCATCTGACTGTGCTTTGTGGCAGAAGCGTTTTTCTGTGATTAATAACTAAGATCTGTAACTCTATGCATATCTTATTCAAAATCTAAATTGAGAAATGAATAACCTGACTACAATTTATTTGACTAGTACATAGAAACAAATCCATATAGAGATATATAATTTAGGAAACTTCATGCATATTTCTCACAGACCTTACTACTCTTTCATCTTTTTTTAATTGAGTGGACTTAAAATCAAAAGACAACAGACATATACCATAACAAATATAAAAAGGAGTACAAGTCAAAGAAGTGTAGGTGATAAAGGCATTTATGAGACATTATAAGGGATAATCAGTAAGATAATACAGCTGATTCTTTGACAGAGAAAATTTAAAAAAAACTTAAGGACACTGCTAAAACCAGGTATTACCAAAAAAAAAAAAATAAATCAGATTTAAAGAACAAAACCAAACATAACAAACAAGCAAACAAACAAACAAGAAACCCTCAATGAAACCAAACCTGAAACCTGAAAAACCTGAAACACGTCAGCAAGTTCCCATTGAAGTTTGAAGTTTAAAGCAAAGAACTCAGAGAACAGTGGCTGAGATAAATTATCAAAATACTTTTGATAAGAAATAACCACAGATTTTTGGTACCAATTCTGGAATGTACGGTTTCAGAAGAAAATAAGATTAATGACTGGTGGAGTACCCAAGTTTAGAGAAATGTTAAGCAGTGAATGCATCATTGCAGGACATTTATGGACAATATTCTTCAGCCACAGTCATTACCAACTGTCATAACTGCGGAGCTAGGACTAGAAAGGAAAAACATATTCTGTGCAAATAGAAGAGTCAATATTACAGTTTAGTAGCCTTCTAAAGAGTTTAACTTTTAATAATCGACACTATAGTTAATATTACAAGTATAAAAAAATATTTTCACAGTTGTATCCTGGATGTAAAAGGACTATATCACTCTTTGAAAATTACTTAATAGTTCTTCCTCAAATTACCTTAATGAAATAATAATTGAACAAATAAACAAGAAAAGCAAAGGGTATCTTGCTGGAGTGTAAACAGGTAGAAATGGCATAATTAATTTTCACTTATAAATAATGATCCGCATAAATCATTTGAAGTTTCACTATGAATTATCTTTGACAAAAGTGAGTCATTAATATACGGCTATCCAATAGCCTTCAAACTCTAACTACTGGTTGAAATTATTAGAGTACATTAATATACAATCAAACAAATTTCTTTTTCCATAAATCCTTTCCTGCAGACCCATATACCACACAAACAAATACCTAACACCTCCAAAACCAGGACAGATATTTGTAAACATTAACTCACAACAAGTTTTCCCTCTAATACAAACATATTTTTGGGTGAGTCTGCTTTCTCAGTCCTCATGAAATGGAAGAGATACTCCACTAAGTCAACGCAGTTACTAAATTACAATAGAGTCCTTTTTTATGCAGTGAGTCAAAATATCCACTTGCCAGTGTCTGTGGTAACAGACACTAGCAAGTGGATATTTTGACTATAATAGCACAGATAGCAGACTACAATAGCACAGAATAAAAGCAAGAGTGTTAAAAGAAGAGTTCTGTTACATACAGCCTTTAAGTCTTGGTGCTGGGAACATGTTCCACACACTGTCAGAGTTACCACTGCTCTGCTTTTTAATACAGCTGAACCATGAGGTGTTAGTGTCGCATTTGAGGTGTTAGTTTAACACTGTCCTTCAAAAGAATTTATAGAATAAAAACCCTACCCACAACTTGGGTTTTCATGCTGGAAAACTCAGTGTGAACAAATCCTTTTAATTAACCACCCCTCATAAGCTACTTTCAGTTTTATCCATGGTTTCCATTATACCAGATAAATACACAATAAATGAAGTCCAGAGATCTGGAAATGAAATTTCCTTTTCCCTGACCTCAGTTTGGCAACACTAGTTCCAAAATGTTCTGTTACAGCATCTGTCACTGAACTCCATCTGAAAGGAGGGTTATTAACAGAACTATTATAAGTATCATATTCAAAGCACATCTGTAAATTTAATTTTTTTTTTAAATGCTCACAAGCCATCTCCATCTATTATATAAATATATTAAAAAATCAACTTGGGTTATGTTTCTACAACTGCCATCACAATTATGTGATGTATATAGGATACATTTTAAAAGTACAAAGAAAAGGTAAGTCTCTTGAGCTATAAAAGAGGACACAATAAGAGGTCAGGACAGACAGAGTAACCTACAGTTACAACTTTTTCAGCCAAATAAACTAGTAGATTCTTAGTACTATTAAAGAATGTATAGTCTTAATTATTCATATCATAGAAACATGCAAAAATAAGAGGGCAAGAATGATACCTCACAGGTTACATAATGAAACACTACAGCATGAAATCTAAACATAGACAGTTTCAGGGAAGCAGAGACATCGTGCTGGCCTTCAATCCTCATCAACAGATACAATGAAGCAGTCATGCATTCCCACTCATACAACGACTGCAGAACTCCTGCCAGTCAAAAGTCTGTGTGAACTCTGTCTTGCACTAAAGCAGAATGAAAATTTAACAAGTATTTTTCTAAACTCCAAGCAATCGGAGTAAAACACAACATGAATTCTGAATATTCACAACAAAGAAGATGTAAGATCTCGTACAAATGGATCCATCTTGTAATCATATTTTTAACCTGTCTTTTGAAAGAAAACTTATATCACTGCCATATCATACCACTTAAAAATACAGTTCAGATATTCTTCATTTTCTGTTCATGCTCTTTGATTTCTTGTTTTTGCAAACACTACAATAGCAATTTATGAACTTCATTATTTTAATTTTTGATCTATTTCCTCTAATGCTTTCTTTCAAAATAACTTACACATCATGAAAGCTTCCGTCTGGCAAATCAGATGTTCACAATTGAGTCGTTTGTTTGTTGTTGTTTTTTTTTAACCCAGTACTGAAATAGAACACTTTCAATGGTTTATTTCCCTTTTATTTTCAAACAACAAATACAAAATATTTTGACTCCACTACCAAACTTTCTGGTCATTTTGCAGTTATATAGTCTTTTACTTTAGTTACTTATTCCAAATTAAAAGCCATTCCAAATTAAAACATTTCTTTGATTTCAATTTTTCATCAAACTCATTTGCAAACCTTTGAAACTTCATTTCAGCAAATTTATTTTTAGCCAAAATTTTACCCAAGTTTTCTTAGTTGGCTGTCATCCACAAACGTGACAACTCTAATATCTATTTCATTAGCCCACTGGGTAATGATGAGCAACAGAATTATGCTTAATAAGAGAACCAAGGGATCTTTTGAACATGTTCTGAGAATAATAACACAATATGCTTTTCCAACCCAAGACTGACACTACTGCCTCCTTGAAGACACCCACCTTACCATTATCTGATTGTTGTCTCATGAAACTTGCCTTGGGAAGCCTGGAGCAGTATTACAAAAGCTAAGATACAGAAAACTCACTTATTTTATAACTATATGACCTTTCCTCTGGTCAGAGCAGGAAATCACCTTTTAAATTTTTTTCCCCAGATACATACAAAGAGACTATTTTATAGTCCACAGTTAATGTAAAATTTCTATCACTTCTGTAAATCTGTCTCTGCTAAGGAAATTCACAGTTTCTAATAAGTTGATCTCAGGGCTGTAGTAAACATGAACAAATACAATGAATTATTTATTTACCAAACAATTCACCTAATTCTTTTGCATTGTCTATGCAAACTAAAACCTTAAAACAGTTTCTCTGTGAGAATTAAACTGCTGTGCCTAGGTAGTTCTTCAAAGGATTCTTCAGTCTGCTCACATTCCAAATTGATGTTCAATGTGGAAACCAACTATCCTAAACGCTGTCTATTTCACACACCACCAAGCTCAGTAAACACAGGGATGTGAATCACGAAAATAGTGCACAAAGAACTCTGCAGTTTAAGCAAACTGTCTTGCTTCAGTTACTGGAGAGATGATATAAATGTACCTTATGAGTCACCCACCAGAGACGAGCCAGGAGGTTAATCTTGAAGTGTGCATAAGAATTAGATTACCAAACAGCTTTTCAGATTGACAGCTCCACAAAGCCAAACAAGCAAAACCAAACCAACTTACTTAGCTACAATTGCAGCCAGCACTGAAATAAACTTAAGTACTTAATGAGATTATGATCAGTGGGATGTGAGGGTGGGAAGCAGGGTGCAGAGAGGAAGGAAAAAGGAATTTTTTTAATTGACTGAGATCCTTGCACGAAATCTACACTGGTTGCATGCTTTCTACGTACCTTGTCTGAATTCAGCTTTCCTAGGAATTTCTGCAAGATAGCACTTTGGCACAGGGAATGATGAAAACATTGGCCAAGGATATAGACCACTGCCCTAGAAACAAGACCAGAAATAAATTAATTTAGCAGAAACATTAACAGCTTTTTCTCGATTAACACACAAAGGTACAGCTCCCAGAATTACAGCCTATGCACCAAAATTGTTTGATACTACAATTTCCAATGAGATGTGCTATAACTAAAAAAAAAAAAGGATAGAAAATCCAAAAAGCATTTGAGAATATCATTTTTATGGTGTATATACCACTGACAGTTTTGATTTTACAGTTCCTTTTTTCAACCACAAAGAAAATTGCAAGCTTTATAAAAAATATAAAAACCCCAACAACCTACTAAATGGTATTTCCAGCTTTATACATTGATTTAGGTGTCTTTGTTATGCTGACAGTAATCTGCATTTCATCTCAATGAGACTAACAGCCAGTGAGAAGTAGAACATTTAAAGAAGTTGCTTAACAAACATTCCTTTGTTAAAACATCGATGAAAGCTCCAGGTATTTCATACTGCATATGAAAACCCAAGAATGGCAAAAATATCAAATAATACAAAGATAAATGGAAAACTAGTAAAGAAAACACAGGAATATAGAAGTAAAAAACCAAACAAATTGTATTCGTTTAAAAGTAACATTAAAATGGAGCAAAATAAACATGTCGTCTGAACGTAGTATGTCCTAGGTACATGACAATCCCCAGACAGTGGGAGCAATGTATTTGCTCAGTGTATCACTTCTTTGAAATATTAACACTTCATAAAGATAAAGGTGGTCTGGTGTTAAATAATTTTTCACATGCCAAATTATCAGCAAAAATGTTCAGTTAATGAAAGCAGAAGTTACAGAAAGAAACTGATAAACTTTAAATTCTAACCTTATCTAATTCTCTCAAAGGCAAAATCCTTTCCTGTGGTCCTCCGATCAGATTTATCCTTACAAGAACATGGTTTCTCTCCACTGACAGACCATCAATTATAAAAACTCTGTGGAAAAAAACCCAAACAAAACACAACAAACCTCCAAAAATTAGAAGCTTTAATTTACTGACTATTGAATTCTCAAAACTGAAAGAAACAAGAATATTTTGAGAAACATACCAGAGTTAAAACACAGCCTGGAATGCATATAGGCATAAATAAACAGAAACATTAAGCATTTTGCGATGTCTCCAAGCATTATTGTAACTTTGCGCTACCCTACCTACTACTGATTAGAAAAATTTGAGCAATTACTGGACCCAAAAGTGTAGAAAATCTCACAGATTTTCTTATGTCACATAAAAATAATAAAATTAGGGTAGTGACAGTTAATGGACCATAAAAATTTGCTCCTTATTTGGCCTACCAGCATATTTCTGCTGTCACAAATAAGCAGAGTTATTCATTACTTGAAACAGAGACAACTTGCTGTCTGAAGACACTGGGCAGCCCAAGGTACAAAATTTTTGAAAGCAGTAACATTTTTATTCACCATGTTTCTTAATAAAAGTTTTGCCTTAGGAGGGAAATAGCAGCTTTCATCTTCAAATAATAAATAACTGTAATCTTCACCCACACTGTTTGACTTACATTCTGTAATGGTCCCATATAACAGTAAGAGGAAAATACTTAAAACTCAGCATGCCATGAGAAAGGAAAAAATGTCAGTAACTAAATGACTGTCCGCTTCTGTCCCAAAAATACTTTTTTTCTTTTGAAAGAATTCGCTGTGCAATTTTATTTAGAAGACAGCAGTGGAAAGTCACAGAAGCTGGAGAGTTGACGAAGCTACAAATAAACTGTTGGAGAGTTGACAAAGCTACAAACCAAACAATAACAACGTAAAAACCCCAAAGTACTGATGATGCCTGTAACTCCTGATTTTATATTAAAAATGTAATATTAAAAATATATCAAATTAAAAGGTATACTTACATTCAAAAGCTTTAAACACTTTTTATTTTAGAAACAACTTAACAGCTGTTTTGATGACTAAAAAGTAGAAAAAATAACTGCTTTTTTATTTCTTATACTTTTGGGGCCAACATGGGAGAAAGAGAAAGCTATTGTATTGTGCCTGTTGTATCCTTTCATAATTTTAAACTGCTGACAAAGCTGCATGTAAAGAAACTTATGAACATTAGAAACCAGCGTGACAGCATTTGTATATTTAAAGCTACTAAGGCATTCATGTATTTGTTCTCAGAAGAAGAGTCTGATAATTAAAATAACATTTACATCAATCACTTCTTACCCTGGTCCTTCTGAAGTTTCTGTGACATTTTCCTCCTGAGCAGTTAGTAAAGCTTGTGACACTTTATACTGAGTCTCCAAGAGTAAAAGAGTATTGAGCTCACAGCACAGCACATTTAACAGCCTGCAGAAGGACACATTGAAATGGTAGCACATCAGTCAGGACTCGAGTAATGCACAAGAAGACAAGGGTTTACATGTTTATGAGATTTTGCAATGGAAAGGGAGAGGAGGAAAAAACAACAAAAAAACCCACTCTAAAAAACTCAGACACAACTAGGTCAGGAACACCCTTTTATATCTTTTTTAACCATTCAAGTGGCACAACCTTAAGCAAATGGGGAATGGTTCCCAACAGGTGTTTTTTTGCATGCACTGAACAACCAGAGAAAATACCCACTGGTCAGCTCAGTCTGCTTTTGAGTTTACATCACAGTGTAACAAAAATTATACAGGCTTAGTAAGACACTCCATGTGAAATATAAGGAAATTATACAATAATAAGCTGGTAAAGCAACTCAGAATTAGGTTGTCTGAAGGGGGAAGGAGGAACGGAGGTAAAAAAATATCTTTCATTTAGAAAAGAGGCTTTTAAGCCCTTCCGTATAATCACATTTAACGCAGTTCAAAAGCAATAAAAGATTTAACATGTAACATAACCAACAAATCTGCTGGGTTGGGTTTTTTCAGAGAAACACAAATGGTAAATGAAATTAATAATAACAAGTGCACAAGACAGTACATTATATACAATTTTCTTTCATAACTTTGGGGCAAATTAAGAGGGTAAGTACTCCAATATATTTTCATATAAATCTGAAATAAAGCAATCCAAATCATATTACTTTTTCTTTTAACTAATCTATTCACTCTAAGACCACAACAGAATAATTTCATTGAGGGCTTCCAGTTCAAGGAAAACAATGTAACTAAACATTCTTGTTACTGGTTTTATTTCCTATTTTAACACAGTCATAAAATGCAACATAAATTAAGGCTGATCAGCATTATATTTTGCATTCACATAAGATTTTATATGAACTAGAAAATATACTGTTTTAAATTCATGGTCTGTTAGTCAAAGCTTATTTTCTTCCTTGTAATTCCTAATATGTTTCTACTGACAATAGCAAAAATTCATAAGCCATTCTCTCAATAATTTAACACCTGCAAATTCATACAGTTGTGGCCAAGGATTAAACAGCCAAGATGAGAATACGTCTCAGTTTTTTTCCTGTTGTTTTTTTAAACAACTTGATCTGTTCAGTTTCAGTACTCTTCAGCTTTATTTCTTTTACATTAACTATTTTGTGACATCACTTTGTTCTCAATACTTTTATAAATCATAGAAGAAGAAATGACAGGTCAACTATAATTTTTATTATTATTTAGAAAAAAAAAAACCAACCAGAAAAGAGCACTGAAACCATTATGAAGATGGGTAATTTTTTCTGTGAAGTACAATAAATGGCAAAGACCAGCAGTTAAAAACCACTTGGAAGAAGACTAGTAGCTGAGAATGCTTTATAACATGATCTCCTCTGGTAGGCAAGACAGAGCGGAAAAAAAACAAAAAAAACAACCAAGACCAACCAACCATGAGCAAATAAAACCAGGTAGATGGAATAGCGGTAGAATAAATGACGAAATATACAAGATCTAGTAGTGTAAGCAGCTGCTGCTTGGGCATTCAAATGAAATTTTCACCTATATAGAAAAATACATTTAAAAATGCTACTGTTGAAGTACAGGTTATTTGGTTAATAGTAATATTCCGTTAACTACCTTCCAAAGTCATAAATGTATAAAGTTTCCAATAAAACAAAAAAAAACCCAAAAACAACACCTATGTTTTATAGTAAGTGTATTTGTAACCATGCTTGAATACAGCTATGGAGTTTTTCTTCCTTTTTGTTTGTTTTTGGAACATAAGAATTTAATCAGACTCGCCATCTCAATATCTCATCTATAAGAAGTACATGCTTAGGAGAATGTATAAAACCTTTACAGATATAACACAATTTGATTAAAGCATATATTTTTGAGATATGCTTTTAAATTTTCTTTAGAAAGCAGAAGACAGAGCTCTCAACCTAAATACTGCTGAAAATTGGAAGACATACTTTGATGAAGTTCTTGTACCTGGGAAGAACCCAATGCAACAGTACAGGCTGGGGACAATCAGTCATAAGGCAGATTTGCAGACAAGTCTGAACATGAGCCAGAAACATGCCTTTGAGAGCAACACCATCCTGGGCAGTGTAATGAAGAGTGCTGCCAAAAGTCACTTGAGGGAGGTGACCCTGCCCCTCTACTGGCTCTGGTAAAGTCATACCTGGAGTGCTGGGTCTAGTTCTGAGCTCCCAAGTAACAGCATGACATGAATGCACTGAAGCAGGTCCAACAAAAGGCCAAGGGGACAATTAAGGCTTGGGCCATCTGACATAGGGAAAAGTTGAGAGAGCTATGATTGCTCAGCCTGAGGAAGAGGATCCTCAGGGGAGATCCTGTCATTGTGTATAAATATCGAAGAGGAAGGTTTGAAAATTTAGTCAGACTCTTCCCAGTGATACCCAGTGAAAGGACTAGATGCAAAGGGCATGAATTGAAAGACAGGAAATTCCATTTTAATGTACTGTGATGGTGGTAAAACAGTGGAACAAATTGCCCAAAGATGCTGCAGGATTACCAGCCTTGACAATATTCTAAACCAGACTGGACACATCCCTTAGTAATGCTCTGTAGTTGAACCCACTTTGAGCAGAGCAGTTGTACAACACAATCTTCCATCTCCCTTTCAATTCTGATTATGTAATTCTCTGATCACTAGTAGTAAGATATATACATCCAGGAACCAACTGCAATGAATATAAAATAAAAGTTTATCTGAAGCCAGACCTTTATAGAAGAGTAATTCAATTCAAAGAAATTCAGAAATATCAAAATACATATCATAGCTGTGAAAATATGTAGGAATAAGTAGTTTTGTTCTGAATTCTGCATTTCCTGCCCTATCTGTTTTTCTTGAAAGGTGCTTCCTGGTTTCTAGCCCTTCAACTACAATTTCACAACTAATACTTCACTGCAGAAGTCCCTGATCTAAAAGAAAGCATTCTTACTAGTCCTTTGTTCCACAGGCTATCTCCTTGGTTTTGGTATGTGGAATCATAATGACTTCTTTAATTATGACACAACAAAAGGTCCTTTGCGGGGTATAAATCAGCTAGTAAATAAACCTTGCTAATTTTTATGCCGTCTCTCTAATTTTTTTTGCCTGAAAATAATATAATTAACTGCCCATGATTTACTCTGAGTTGCTAAAAATGCATATTATGAGGATAACTTACTAACAACTCAATATTTTTTCTTGGAGTTCCTTTTAAGAACACGAAACAGTATGTTCTTTGTTCTTTTTCCCAATGTCAAAGCACATTTCTCTCAAACAGGACCTTTATTATGGTAAACCCAATTCTATTTTTCTGCAGTGACCACTACACCACCATACACTGTTCTTCCTTATTTTCATATGTTCTTTCCAAAGCCACACTGATGTTCTGTCCTTACTTCAGGCATATCTGCTAATGCTCAGCTGGTGGTGAAAGATGCAAGACACTATTCTTGAACACAGCAGCTGTAACAGTCTATGGTGGGTTGACACCAGTCAGCAGCTAAGCACCCACTCTGCTTCTCACTCCCTTGACACTTGTGCCTGGCCAGTCTCTGACCAATAAGACCTGCAAGACCAACCTCCAAGGCCCTCAGTTTTTATTACTGAGAGGGATGCTATATGGTATAAACCATTCCTCCAGTCAGTTCAGATCAGCTGTCCCAGCTGTTTTCATTCCCAACCTCTTGCACATTGCTAGGTATGGGCAATGTTGATAAAAAATAAAGCCCTGTTGCTGAGCTGTTGCTTGCACAGCGTCAGTAGAAACATGCTGTGTTATCAATACTCCTTTAGTCCCAAATTCAAAACACAGCACCCATGTGGGGTGCTATTAAAAAACTTGACCCAAGTCTGTATGTACTCCAGAGAAACAAGATAAAATTTTATGCTATAAGCAGCACAAAATTTCCACCACACAGAAAAAAGAAAGCAGCTCATCCAAAGTAAACTATACTACAATCTCAGTAATAGATGTGTGCATGCAGCATAAAATGACCAACTAAACACAAAATGCTTACATCTCTGCTATAGACAGTGACATGATGCTGAAATAGAGGACTAAATCAGTCCTTAGTAAAAGGTTTTCTTTTGGCTTGTAGTTACTGCCTTCTACTGATATAGGCATGGCTGAATCAGGCCAGTGCAAAATACATAGCATAATATTTGTAGAGACTCAGCTGTGGGGCAAGGTAAGGTGCTTTTTTTTTTTGTTTGTTTCATCTCTCAGGAATAAATATTAAAAACTGAAGAGCAATAAAACAAGAACTGGAACCTGTTTGCAGTAGCAGGACCTCCTTTTCACTAAATGATTACGTACAACAAAAGTGAAATCCAAAGCCAAACTTGCATTAAACAATTCCAGTGTCATCATCATGGGGGACAGCCTCAAAACATTTAACATCAGAGCTTACATTAACAACTTTATTTATTCTTTATTACGCATTAAGTAAGAGCCTAAGCTTCAACGAGAACATGAATCCAAACAGTGAATGGCAATTATTATCAAGTGCCAGACCAGTAGACAGAGACAATGGCTAAAAAAAACCAAACCCTAAAGATGTCAAAAGCCACTTAGTGTTGGAACACAAAGGGCATTTGGAAGCTTCAGCCAAGCAAAGCTTTGTACACTGCCTTTGCAAACTGAAAGAAAGGCCTTTGCACTTGGTCTAGCTAAAGGATTGAAGCTTCTAATTGTTCCACTGAGGGCAATGCATGGTTTTGAAAAAAATTATGAATTTCTGGATACAGGAGTTACACCTTTGGTGCCTGGGGCACTGGAAGCTACTACCTCAGGGCAGTCATGTTTCTCTCAGAAAGAAAACTCAGGGACTAATGTATTCCTTACAATGTTTACAACCTGAAAAGATTTTCAAAAGACTACCAACACCATTTCAGCTACCCAATGTACCTACAAGTGACAGGTAACGTGAATGCTAATGATAAAAGGTTTCCTCAGGTAAACAAAAATGGTTTTCATGAGCATCACTTGCCAGCCTAGAGGACTCAGAAGTGAAGAGTTTTAATTTCCCTCAGTTAAGTAAAGAAAAAAAAAATCAACAAACAAGTGATGTCTGATCACAGAATCTACTGTTCCTATTTTATTAACAATTATTTGTTTTAAATTAATAAACCTAATGAACTTCTATTAAAGTATAAGTTAGAAAAAAATTGAATTAACTGTGTAATTACATGATCACAGATAATGTGGAAGCATTCTCACATAATCCTGTTGCAAATCCCCATCACTAGCAATCACTACTAATCCAGACCCTGTCCCCTTTTACCTTTGGATTCTTGTACTCATAATGTTTTTTAATAAAGAGAAAGGAAAAGAGAGTAGATATAAACAGCACTGCGTTGCAATCATTGAAATCACACATTCTCTTAATTAACAATACACATAATGCAAGTATAATTAAGGACTGACCTATTTCACTACCTCACTATTAAAATGCAATTATATAAGAGGGTGTTTAAAATGCAGTTGACAAAAGTAATGGAGAAGAATGCAGGGGTGTTTATTATTTGTATTTTCTAAACTCAAAGTTATTTTTTACCTATCACTTTTTTTTTCATTTAATTCATTCACCTGGATTTCACTGGAATGCTCTAGATTAAATTTTGACAGATATGTGCTGCTTTAAGGCAAATTTCAAGATGCTGATTGATTTTGATGTCAGTAAAATATAAGCCATTTAAATTTTCTTTCCAAAATCTTTCTCTACTACGTTTTTAGGGCAACAGAAATAGATACAATGCATTTTTATCATTCTCTGCAAGAAAACATAAACAAGTAAGAAAGAAAACATAAACAAAAAACATTCATCATAATATTTTATATGACAAAGAAAATGTGACCTAACAATGTCAAAATCTTTATTACACAAACCTGAAAACAACAAGCCAATATTATTTTTCTATTTGCAGCAGACAGTAGATTTACAATCCTCAGGCTAACACAGATGAGCATATGACTTGGACTAATATTTACAATTTTCTATAATTCCAGAGAAACAGAAATGCATTTATTCACACAGAGCATTGTCATAAATATTGGGTTTTCAGCCTTGCCTCAGAGAAGCCTAAAATAAATCTATTTTCCATTTCAGTTCAAATTACACTTCAACAAAATGGGTTATCTTCAGAGATCTCTAATGATAGGCAAACACATTGTGTCTTTAAAATTAAACAGTCACAAGTTGCATATCTGAAGGAAAAGTATTTACCCCCAGAATTTTCCAGGTATTTCCCTGCAGAAGGCCAAACTCTTTAACAGAGTGCTCTCCTTGTCACTTGATGCTCACTACCAGGAGGCACCTCAGTGAACAAGTGTGGAGCTAACAAAGGTCCTTCTGATTAAGAATATATACACAAAAGATCTTTTGTCTTCACAATATTTAGGAGTTTTATTGATTTATGCTCAAAATAAGCCACTGAGAAAAAAAAATAAGATAGCCAACAACAAAAAAAAAAAAGGGTCTAGTTTTCGTCTTTAAAGTATTCAAATGTCCCTTACTGCCATTTTATCATATATCCACAAAAAGAGATTCCAAGAACAGTATGTGACAGAAGTACTCTATTAAATAAAGGGAATTTTTGCAAATCTGCCTGTAAACCACCTCTTATCCCCTCTCATTGCCCACAGTCTAGGCATATTCCAGTAATGTTGTTTCTCCTTCTGTTTACTACTCAAGCCCACACTAACTGAGTATCTTCTAATTTATTTTGGGGTATTGATACTGTTTAGAGTCAGGATTAGCAAAGCTAGAAATTTTTACTCTGCCACACTTTAATCCAGCTAAGAAAACAGTACCACTAACGTTCACAGAAAACCTATTTTCTGAATAAAGAGAACAGCAATATGTAAATTCGCTTCAGGCGAAGACTTTGAAAATATATATATTATGCATATATTTTCTTGGCAGGCTGTTAAAACTCAAAACCCATGAATGCATTTACTGTACTGAAATACTAGACAAATTGTGTTGATAATATATCAATGAAGGAATCTTTCAGGTTAGTAAGTTAGAGACAGTTAGAGAGCTCTTCAAAGAGTTTGGTCTTAACAGAGAGCTGGTGAAGACTTAGTGCCACATTTTAAGAAAACTGTTATTTCTCAGATGCACTATCTTTTAAAATCAGATTGATGGGTATACTTGTATCAGAGAAATAAAGCTGATCATTAAACTAAGAAAATACTCTCTGTTTAGTATGTAAAAAAACATTGCCTTAATTATTGCTCTGAATGTCATTTCTGTAGGATTTGTGCTCTGATGGCAAGTTCAGAAGCATCTAAAACAGAAAGACCACTGAGAATTTCTACATTAGTTGCCGTGCATCCAGATTTTCAGCTTGTACAAAAGAGTGCCTGAGACAACCTTCAGAATTCTTTTATCAACTGATATTGGCCAACTGGGAGACTTCTCGATTCTAAATAAGTGTAAATCTGCTTTGAAGCTGAAAGCTGAACCGACAATTTTAAAATCTTTCTATACAAAAATTAGGAACTGTCTATATACTTAGACATTTCTATTCCTATCTCCAACTTCTTGCCTAAGGTTTCCCTTTAATAAATAAATAATAATGATAACAACACCTTTTTTTTTTTCTCCAATTAGCTTAAAAGGACTTTCAAGTGAACAAATCTCATGACAGAAACACACAATAGATTCAATTAATGTAATACCAGATCACTGTCTGCAACAACTGTAGAACCATCCTAGGCCAAGATACTTCCAAGAACTTAAAAACAAACAAACAAAAAAAACCAAACAAAAATCAATCCAAAAACCCCAAACAAACAAACAAAAAATCCCTAACAAAACCAAACAACAACATGAAAACCAAAGTAACCACAGATTGGAAATTAACCACAGGTTGTGGTGGAACTGCGTATTTCACCACTGACCACACAAACCCTAATCTATATGAATGCACCATAGAGAGTATTCTTTAAAGACTAAGAGATATTGGCTGTGCCCACCATATTTTGCTTCCCTATGTTTTCCCTTTACTTTCTACAGCATGCATACCACTTTACAGTGGTTAAGCTTGAAAAGTGAAGTTGACAGCAGAGCCTCTACCAGACTGTAATTCAAAACTATAATTCAGAATCCTACTTATTCAAAATGAAGAAAACTATTCACCAGAAAATGCAATAATGACACTACAAACATAAATATATACACCTGTGCATTTTGGATTAAACAGACTGTGGAAACACCAATGTATTTTATGCTTTATATGCAATTACGCAGCTAATAACCAAAATAACTTGCAGAAGTTGTCTAACAATCAAATAAATGTGTAACTGTTTTGAAAAAGAAAAGTAGCACCTCACAGTAAAGCCTGTAAGTTCAACAGATCTGAAGTTCAACACTCAACAATGGGCTGAATTGAGTAGTGTATGGCTGTGTAGATCTGTGAAAAATTAAAAGAATGTGGGTTTGGCTGTACTGTTGGTATTAAGTCTAGCAGAAATGTTTCCAGACAATTGCTTCACAAAATCATACTGTTTTTCAATGCTGCAATTATCACCTAAATATTTAATTTCTACATAACAGCAAAGAGAAATTAGATCTTTTGCTATAATTTCCACATTTTCAGATATGTTAAGCATCTAATATTATTTGGTATAACTACCACTGAACTTAGAACTCTTGATGGAATTTGGTCAAGGAGCAAATCAACTACACAAGGCAAGGTTCATTTTACAGAACATGGATGTCTGCAGTCAGTAGCATTCACAGGAAAGATCACAGAACTTTGAAATGAACTGTACACCTCTCATGTTCAGCTAATATAGGCCATGGTTACTTGCAAGTCTTAATACTCTAAATTAAAGTCTTAATACTGTAAATCCTGAGTTAGAAGGGACCCATCAGGATCTAGTCCAACTCCTGGCCCTGAACCCCAAGGACACCTCAAGAATCACAGGACATGCCTGAGAGTGCTGTCCAATTGCTTTTGTGAACTCTGTCAGGCTTGGCGCTTTTGTCACTTCCCTGGGGAGCCTGCTCCAGTGCCCAACCACCCTTTATTTTAAACTGTAAAACATCTCATTTTCTCTTGATCCTAATTAAATCAATGAAAGTTCTGTCAAGTTTTCTATGGAGTCAGTCTAATCCTAAATGAAGGACACTTTTTTTTTCAAATTTCATCTTAAGACTTCTCATTCCTATATAAACTAGTGATTTCCCCCAAAGCAGCATTTATAACTTCTGACTTATATGTCAAAATCATATATACCTCCCAACCCCAATCTCTGCCATTGTTCATCTCCTCTATGCTCATCCTTATCAACAAATTGTACTGTATCTTATGGTCATTCATATATAGTATGAAATCATTTTACTGTGATATTAAAGTATAAATATGGCTGCAAAAAGCTAATGTTTCAGAACTTAATCAGTTGGGCTATATCTTGCTCAAGCAAGGTAATCAATGTTTTCCACACTATGAAGTACAATCCAACAGATTTTTATTTCAACTGTCTAAAATAAGTTCCCAACAAAAATGTGAATTAAAGGATATATATATAGACATCCTTGGAAAACAGAATAAAAATGCAGAAACTAATTTCTATGTTAAAATTATAAAGCACCGAATATTACAATTCATGAGCATAACAGTGTGAGCATCTTTTAAAGTGTACCTTTAGCTTCTAGAAATATTTGGAATCAAATGATACACTCCCTAAACTAAGTTTTTGTGAAAAAGGTGATAATCAAGCAAACAGTTAAAAAACAATTTTACGTACAGGGAAACTACATAAATTACATAAACATAGTAAAAATAATTTCAGTATTTTGGAATACAGCAGATGTACAACTTGTTTTTTACAGTCAAGTAGGCAAAGTAACATGCAATTTCTATCACTGCTTCTCATAATACAATATATCAATTTACAGATAATAAGATTAGATACGTCACTGTTCTCATGTTGTAGGCCATTTTTCATTTCATCTTCTCATGGTAAAAAAAGGGGGGAATTTCACCTTCATACATAATAAAACCCAAACAATGTTATCTTGTCAGAAGCAACACATCCAAGCATATTATATCCTATTTAGTTAATATGAGCAGAGAATAAAAAACATGCATCTTACCTCAGACCAAATACATGGGATTGTTCATAATTGAATAAGGAATGAATTTTAGCCTCTGAGTTCAAAATTATAAGCCTGTCAATGACATCCTGTCAAAGGAAGAGAAATGTAAAAAACCACGCATGTTTTTATAATTTAAGCACATCATAGTTTCATAGGGATATTTACTATTGAATGATAGCTACTATTAAAACACACACTGAAATTATTTCTGCAACAGGAAGTGTTTTCCACACAAAAGTCAATGGCAAAATTGAAGGCAAAAATGGCAAAAGTTTCCTAACCATGTAGAAGGTTAGGAAAAAAATCTATTAAAAAATATAAACATACTAAAAGATCTTTGCAGATCAACTATCCTAGTTCTTCTTTAGTGTTAAACTACCAAAAAAAAGTTTAAAAATTTGTTGTATGTTTGAAGTGTGTATATGTCTACTTTAATAAAGAGAACAGCAACTCCTTCAGTATAATAACCCTTTCTCACACCGGTTAGTACTATATGCTTCAAGACACAGCCGTTTAGTCTTGGTTTAACAAGGCTTGGCTCAGATGTTGAGGCTTACATCTTTCATCCTGGAGCATCTCATGTAGCAGACAATGACTTGTGACTGCTTCCCACTACTTCCACAAAGCCAACCCAATTATCTTCCCCTCTGGCTCACTGCATATGCAAACTGGTTCTGAAAAAATTATTTCATTAAAAAAACTAAGGAATGAATTAGAACATTCAGTGAAGTTATCATGTCAGAGAGAGATTGCTGTGCTATGGTCACAAGAAACAAATTACAAAATCCTTAAGAGTTTTATTTAATTTCGATTAAATATAAAGTTTTATTTTCTCCACATTTTAGAAGTACAGTTTCAGAGACAGAGGAGGGAGTTATTATTCACCTAATTAGACCAATGAGCATTTCAGTAAGATATGAAGTTAAGACCCATAGTTTAATGAAATTAACAAAAGCTCTAGTTTTCAATGGAGAAAAGTAAAAATCACAATAGAAGAAAAAAGTCTAGAACTTTTCAAAGTAAATTGTCTTCACAGAATGTACTCTTATATAAAATACAGTGAAAGATTACTTTTCCTATTAGATTGTTGGGGCAGTGGGGGAGAAAGCTTTTTCCACATAATTGATTTACAATAAAGTTATCAATTAAAAAAACTCAACTTGGACCTCAAGGCTGTTGATAAAATTGATAATGCAAGCAATTGATTTGTTTGGGAATTGAGATTTTTTCAGATATCTGTGCATACAAAGAGTTAAATGCTAAGGGATATTTCTCTGGCATTATCTTCCTTCTCTCATTTATAAATCAAAGCTTGGAGCTGCAAAAGAATACAAAGAGCGGGCACAGAGGACTATTGAGAAAGGAGACTAAGCTCTGATTTGGGATTTTAGGAAGCAAGATAATGAATAAGATCTAACACAGGATTACATCCAAAAAATGTGTCGATAGATTTGCACTGCTCAGCCACAGAACATAGCTTAAATATTACACGTCAGATGTCATCTACCTTGAATACCTAAAACAAGCCATCTAAGATTCTCTAGAATCACTGAAGAAAATAATCTTTTCTAATGTCTTTCAAAGCTACAGGTCTAGAGAGTACCTTCCAAACTAGATTCCCCTGAATATATACACTGCAAAAACCCTCAAAGACTGGAGGTAAGCAGAAAACCCTAATTTACGTGTTCCATTCTCTAAAATAATTTTATATGCCAAACACAGTAAAGAGAAATCTTGCATGTTTTAAGAAAATTTTTCCTAAGGCCTTAAATGAAAACCTGATTAGTCTACAGTTAAAAGTTGAAAAAATTGTTATCAACTATCACGATTATCAGTTGTTATCAACTGATAATCTGTTCAGTCAATGATACTAATCAGATTTATCTGAGCTAGTCAGATAAAAATATAAAGGAGGTAAAAATATTTAAATCCTGGGTATTCAAGAAATAAAGGATAAACAAAATTGATTAAGTTCTGTGCATTAGCAAATATAGTTTAGCATAAACAAGTCACATTCTGTGGCAATGTGACACAATTCAGAAGTAGAGAAAAAATAAGATACACAATCAAATCTTCTAGCGGCACAGAAGTTGCTTTTACTTTGCTTCTTGTAGTTATAGCCAGTCAAAATCTTTTACCTTTTGCTTTCTGGAATCACTGCCCAAAAACATGGTCATAACAAACCTGTATCTCTTAACTTCAGAAGTTTTCTGAGTACTTGGACTCAGCCATTATATGTTAAATAAACATTAGAGGATTTCCATGACCATTTCCTTTCTGTTAACAACATAGTCTTGAATCCCTATCTTACATAGGCATATCTTGGATGGCTAGGCTTACAAAACCCACTGCTGCACAGTAGTTAACTGAGAGAAGCTTCATCCAAAATACCTTTATCTCCTTAGGGAATTTTGAACAATTGTATCAGTATTGGCATTTCTAAAAACCCAAAAAATTTCATAAAAATACTCAAGTGCCTCTAAAGCTAAAATAACACTGGCTTTCAAAAGTTGCAAAAATCATTCTTGAGATCTACCACAATTTGAATGCTCTCAAATAGTTATGATCTTCAGCATACATCTATCTTCCTGACTCAGAGTTCATTAAAAAACTTGATAACTGAACAAAGCTATCCATCGGTGAACTCACTAGCATTGAGTAGATTGGAAAAATGAAATTTATCATGCAATTTCCTCCTGAAATCATCAAAACAGTATTGCAAAAAAGCACTCAAAAATCCCTTCCAAACATAATATACCCTATTACGATAAAGTCTGTCTAAACAACTTAAAATATCACCAATCCAGAGCCTGTGCCAGACAAACACTTCAACATAACAGCAATTTAAAGTGCTAACTCATTATGAAAAAAATCTGATTTTAACTGCCACACAAGGTCACAAATTGTCTATGCTTTGTAGATGAGAAAAAAAGCCATAATTGACTGCAGTAGAATGACTGAATACAAAATAATACCAAATACAGAAATAGTGAAGCTATTTCTCTGAAGTATGTCTTAATCAGTAGCTTTCCAATTACTGATTTTTTCCTTTGTGTGAATTATGTGTCCTATTAAAAAATAGCCTGAGGTATGAGGTTTTTCTGTTTTCATTTTGTTTTTCTTTTCTTTTATTCTTTTTAAATCCATAGATAGTGTGATAGAGCAATGCTGTATAAAGTGCAAGTATATGTATTTTCCGACATTTTCCCATATGTACCTGTATGCACATACAAACATGATTATTTATGTTACCTTTTTTGGAAAAAACCAGAATTCTAACACAAGTCAGGAAAGACGATCTTTAAATTAGGCATCAAAATTTATATTACCTTTAAGATTTCAAAATGAAAATTTAGGTTAATATGAAGTGATATGTGCATATACTGCCCTCATGCTGTATATAATACAAAATGCAGAAAATTTCAAAATCTTTCAATAGGAAAAAAACTTACTCTTTTATAACAATAACATTTTCTCAGGTAAAAATGTCTTCACTGAATTATTTTTCCTCCAAATTACTTACAATGATATCTGTGGGTACTTCACGGAATGAGTACATGGGTTTATTTGGTATATCTCGTTTACTCAGGAGCTCAAAAACTGCTGGGTAAGTGAGCAAGTTTACCAGAAACAAAAATGACTAGAGAAAGAAAAAAAGGAAAGACAACAGGGAATGTTAATCAGTTAAGTGCAACCAAGTAAGTGTTAGCAATTATTTGTCATTTACATTGTCCTTTACAGGCTAAACTTAACATAAAGAGACCTGTCCAAAATAAGACTGCAAACCTTGGTAGGCATCTATGTAATCTAAAAGGGCATAGTATCTGAAACATCTATTACCTATCAAATTGTACATACAATTTTGAAAATCACAGTATTCCATTACTACTTAATTCTAAAATCTTGAGACAAAGAATAATCTAAAACGTCACTCTTCCTGATTTTATTGAAGTAATCTGGACATAAACTGACGGCCAGCACTTAAGACTTAGTTTTGTCATGATTTTTATCCATTATTTCATAGTTAATCCTTAGCATTGTGAACTGCCATGCAATATAAGAATTCTGTACCAGTCATCATTTAACTAGTGTATTATACCAATTTTGACACACATCCCAAGAAGCTGATATAATAAAAATTTACAGAAAGGTATGTATCATCCTATCTGAACCACAGCACTGTTTCTTTCCAAACAAAAATGTAAGATTAAATAATTTCTTACCTTCTGACAACTTTGGTCAATAGGGTCAACTGGAGTAGATTTGGGTTGGGTTATTCTCAAATCATCTTTTCCACATTCCAAAAGAGCCCATAATTCAGTTACAAGTGCCTTTATAAAGCCTAAAACGAATGTTTGTTCTAACCATGAGTTTCATATTAGAAATGTTTTACACCACAATTCTAACCAAGATTTGCAAAATTTCTCTATACTGAAGGCTGAAATTTCATAACAGATTGCCTTAGGGTTATTATCCCTGCTATTCTCAATCCTTTACTCAAAACTACCTTTCTAGAGCAGTTCAATCTATAGTCTGCAGCAATGGTTTCCAAAGACTATTATACTAGAGCAGGATTACAGTCATATATCTTCTATGTAAATGAGCTTCTGACCTTCTTAAAAAAGTTAACTGCAATGGATCAAGGCTTAGCTACTATTGTCTCTGTGGTTCTAAAAATACAGATTCACTATAACTCATAAATAAATTATAATAGACCATAGTGAAAAGGACTAGAAAAACCCCAACTTTAAGAGAAGCACTACTAGCTGAATTTAAATTGCTAAAATTTAAAATGTTAAATATTTAAATAGAAGAGGAAAGAGCCCTCTTACTCTGAAATCTTCAAATGTAAGGGTTTAAAATGCTGATTATTTTTGGTATATCATTGGTCTCTGACGCCAAAGGGCATAAAAGGGCTATAAGAAGCAATTTGGCTGAAAACCATACAACAGGACAGATAGGTAACTCCTCAGTGGATCTGCTCCCTGCTTTGTGAAAAATCCCAGAGGCATAAATAGTAACGAACTAAGAAATTAATCAGTTTCCTTGACTGGCAGAATTTGCCTGTCTTTCTGACAGTCTTTCAGTCAACAGCAGTCCCTTCTAGATACTCAGAGAGACGATCTGCAACTTGTATACCTCATGGACTTCCTTAGCAGCTTAAGACATTCATTTTATCAATGAGATTCTAGTTTTAATATAATGGCTACCTGGACTGTTGATGCTATGGTAACAGTTGGGTTATCTGAGATTGACTCTGAAGGGACTTTGTCTGAATTGACAATCTTCTCACACCACAATCTCTTTTACATCTCACTAATGTGTAACTGCACTATGACATCCAGGCCCTTGCAGTTCCTCACCCTTTGAGCAGTCAGTAACCATGGAAATGTACATAAAATTAGAGACATCAACACTTATTAATTCTGATCTGCAGATCAATAAGAAGCACATGCAAACTTATTTTTAAACAGTACAGTACAGATGTCTTCACACACATACAGGAAATTTCTGGAAATCCAAACTAGTGAAGTAAAGATTTTGCGCATCAGAAGAAAAAATAAAACAAACCCTAAAATGCTGCATCAAGATTAATGAATGACTTGAAAATTGGAGAGAATTAATTTCCATCAAGAAATAATTAGCAAACATTTAGGAGTTGTTGTTAATACTGTGTAATTATTTTACACAGTTGATCTTTTTTTAACATCTTTCTCACTGTCTTTTTTCAAAATGAAAGACTACAGCATGCAATTATTCATAATAACATCATCCTTTAGTTTACCTGAATTCTGCAGAGCCACTGCAGCCATTGGTGTAGTTGCCATTTGTGTAACAATGATTCTATTACCAAAATCTTCATATTCATTTGTCTGTTGATAAGAAGTATAAAAGTGCAGTGTTAGTTATTCAGAAGACATGAAACTCTCAAAGCAAATGATCTCTTAAATATTGATCTTTCTTACACTTGTTTACAGAATTTAATCCACTTTATGTTGAACAGTTGAACTTGAACAGTTCATAGATATTACCCTCTACAGACTTATCAGGGTCAGATTCCTAACCAAACATCTTTATCAAGTATCTTATAAAAATTTAAACACAAAATACTGTGGTTGAGACATGCAATATTAGCAAATAAAACCATTAGTATTATAATGTTTTTGTACACATTCAGTAGGATGCCTTTGGCATTACTTTTTTGCACATTATCCAACTAAAAATGCACATTATCTGATTTTTTGTTTTATTTCAAGCCTTGTCTAACATATTTAGATTTCAACATGACCTACCAACATTATGTAAGAAAGTTTGCACTTAGAAGAAAAGAAAAAAATTTTTTCTAGCATTTCAAACTTTACAGTAAAAAATAATCTACAAATACTGCAATGCTTACCTGGATTTTTTTTGACAAACTGTTAAACATAAAGTTCACACAGTCATTCATGGCATCTGTACTATGAAGCAGAAATAGTCCTTTGGGTGTGGTAGAAAAACTTAGCAAGGCATCTAACAAAGTCTCTTCCCATAACAAGCTGCAAGAGTAACAAAACAGTAATTAAAAGCTATACGTAAAATGGGAAGGGAAGAAAGAAAAAGTATGATTCCAAACTTTGACAAACAACAGTACTTTACTCACTGTACTCTATGCTTAATTTATAAGCTTATGTTAGATTAAAAAAAGCATTCGGGGAAAAAGATAATAAGATAATATACCAGACTGCATTTTGTGTGAACATTCAAACTCAGCGTGGAAAAACTAAGGTTATGTAGGAGCACAGAAGACAGAGATGATGTAAAGGGGAACCCAAAAGACCTGTGATATCCCTAAACATATATATGACTTACAGTCTGACTCCATACACTCTTAAGATATTAACGTGGCAGTTACGTGTTGGCAAAACAGGCATAGAATTTCTCAACAATGTAAAAACACTATGAGGGACTCACATTTGAGGAGCTAAAGGTTCCTGCAAGAAATTGGTATGGAGTTATGAAGAATGGTGCTATATTTACACAATAGCTTCACATAATATAAACAGTAAATGGAAAATCAACGTTGTCCTGAACTTTCAGACTCCCAAATACTTGTGTATTTTTCATCTCAATGAATATAAACTTCTATAAAGGGACATTAAGTTTCAGTATAAAAGGAAGGACACCTTTCATTTGGTATCAGCCAAAATGCTGCCAATCTTGCTACATAATATTTTGAAGGTGTAAATATGATTCAGCAGAACAGCATTTGAAATTAGCACCACATCATCTTAATATATTAGCGTGGCAGTTGGCAAAACAGGCACAGAATTTCTCAACAATGTAAAAACACTATGAGGGACTCACATTTGAGGAGCTAAAGGTTCCTGCAAGAAATTGGTATGGAATTATGAAGAAAGGTGCTATATTTACACAATACCTTCACATAATATAAACAGTAAATGGAAAATCAACGTTGTCCTGAACTTTCAGACTCCCAAATACTTGTGTATTTTTCATCTCAATGAATATAAACTTCTATAAAGGGACATTAACTTTCAGTATAAAAGGAAGGACACCTTTCATTTGGTATCAGCCAAAATGCTGCCAATCTTGCTACATAATATTTTGAAGGTGTAAACATGATTCAGCAGAACAGCATTTGAAATTAGCACCACATCAAAGGCATAAGATAGACAGCTATTTTGTCTTGTGCTTTCTAATTCACATTTTCCTTGAACTAAATTTAGTCATAGAGGATCAACTATAAGTCAATTTTACATAGTTCAGACACCACACTCTAAGCCAAGGAAGCTCTCCAAGGTCAGGAAGAATTTTGTACCTCTACTGAGACCTATGCCAGGATAGTTTCTCTACCTATCACTATCCTTTTGGCAAAAAAAACCTGTCCTGGGTTTGGCTGGGATAGAGTATGTTTTCTTCTAAGTACCTGGTGAAGTGCTGTTTTTTAGATTTAGGATAAGAATAATGTTGGTAACACACTGATATTTTAGTTGTTGCCAAGTAGCGCTTATCAAAGTCAAGAGCTTCCAGTTTCCCATGCTCTGCAAGTGAGCAGGTACACAAGAAACCATGAGAGAGCACAACCAGGAGAGCTGAGATCAGACACAACACTCTAAGCCAAGGAAGTTCTCCAAGGTCAGGAAGAATTTTGTAGCTCTACTGAGACCTATGCCAAGATAGTTTGTCTACTTATCACTATCCTTTTGGCAAAAAAAAAACTGTCCTGGGTTTGGCTGGGATAGAGTGTGTTTTCTTCTAAGTACCTGGTGAAGTGCTGTTTTTTAGATTTAGGATAAGAATAAAGTTGGTAACACACTGATATTTTAGTTGTTGCCAAGTAGCGCTTATCAAAGTCAAGAGCTTCCAGTTTCCCATGCTCTGCAAGTGAGCAGGTACACAAGAAACCATGAGAGAGCACAACCAGGAGAGCTGAGCCAAACTGGCCAAGGGGATATTCCATAGCATGGGAAGTCATGCTTACTACATAAACTGCAGGAAGCTGGCCAGAAAGTTGGCCAAAAATCACTGTTAAGAGATGAGCTGGGCATCACTCAGAGGGTGATGAGCAACTGAATTGTGTGTCACTTGTTTCTCTTGTGTGTTACTTCTCTCTCTCCTTTTCATTACTATTAACACTATTATTACCATTGGCAGCATTATTACTAGTAGTATTACTATATTTTACTTTATTTACATTATTAAACTCTTTGTATTTCAACCCATAATTCTTTTTTTTATTCTCCTCCCCATGCTATTGGGGTGCAAATGGCTGTGCAGTATTTAGTTGCCAGCTGGAATCAAAGTACAACAAGGACATGGGGTTAGATGATGTCTCAGTTGTGTGTGTTCACACTTACACATGTGCATAAGTTAAGTACCAAGTTACCTGGTTTTTGATTCTTGACTTATCGATGAAGTGGAGTCTGCATCAGTTACAGGAGTAGGCACTCTTTCTGAAAGCAAACTTGTCTGTAAAATTAAAAAAAATAAATACCTCCTTAATATTTATTTACAGCATTTTTAAACCCCAGATCTTGTTAATTCTCTTGTTATATAAAAAGAAAAAAAAAGCACAGTGATCCAGTTATAGTCCAGTCTTTGGTACAGAATACACTATTCCACTACACTGTTTTTATTCCAGAAAAGCTTATTTTTTACTTCCTCTGTGGGTATAAACAGTTTGAAAGTTAGCAATTTTTTTAAATAAGAATTCTTAAATAAAGCTCTTTACTTTCCAACTGGAGACTCCCAAATCAGAAATTGGTATTTAAAAGAAAAAAAGGAAAAATTGTTAACACAACTCTTTACTCCGTTTCTGTCACAAGAAATGGAAATAACAGCCTCTGGAGTCACTATACCAAACTTACTGATTAATTCTGACATTCTTTATTTTATTTATTTATAAATTATAAATTGATCTGTATTAGTAGGAATGACATTAGAGTTACAGACAAATATATACACATATTTTTATATTTGATCATTTAAATTATGAAAGAATGGCATATTTTAAATTATTTAATTTGTTTTATGTTTATGGGATACAAAACAAATTACCCCATTGAAATATAAGTGAGCAGTTATTAATTTACTGCCTTATAAGTGTGATGCAAAAAATCAACAACAGATTATTCTATTAAACTAGTAAACTGTACTGGATCCCCTTTTATTGTAATCTCTATAAATTGTGTTTTAGAATTTCATCAGAATCTGCCAAGAAAAAAAATATTTTTTCTCCATTAATCTTAAAACTCCAGGAGACATGTAAAAGAAAAGGATACAAGTGACCAGTCCAGCCATTAAAAATTGAAATCATTGCTTGGAAAGAATCTACCACTATTTTTTCAACACTATAAATGGCAAGATATTTTATAAACTTCAGGGGTTTTAAAATCAAGAAATGACAGAAAATAATTTTAGAAGTAGTATGATGATGGAGTTGACTTTCCTGTAATAGCATGTTAAATCTTGAAGAATCTTGAAGAATAGATTGATTCTACTTCAGTTTATATCTGACTACCAAAGTGAAGTGAAGAAATAACATTTTGTAGGGTAAACTTTGTTTTCACTCAACACATTCTGTGTACTTATCTTGTACACGTCAAGACAATTTGTCTAAATTATGTTCTATAGCTTAATAAGGGATTTTAATGTGGAAAGAAGTCTTTTGTACACAGTGTAAATGCTGTGGTTTTTAGAGGAAATAACTGGAAATGCCCATCAAATGCTTTTAACATTCTGCCTGTGGTAAACATTAAATAGAGTAAGAGGCTAGTTGGAGTAAGACTGACAAGTTACACAATATGAAAGCATCAAAAAAAAGATTGCTAGATTGCTGAGTTACGTAAATTACAGCATGGATCAAGTGAACTAAGCTCCTTAATTCAATAAAAATCCTCAAGTTTTCAATGCAAGGAATAACATAAGTTTCAAAACCAACATTCTTTGATGAGAAACAGTATTTACTGTGATATAATTATGATTTTTAGTAATAATATATTTTATTTTTAAGACAATGTATGGCTTTGTGGCAATATTAATATATGAAACAGAGAGAAATACCCTCAAACTGGGGATTTAAGTACCTTCTATTAATGTTCTCCCTTTTGGCATTTTCTGCCTTAGTTTACATTGTGACTGTATTTTTTAAATGCCTCATAATAATAAAAGCATATAGTAGAAGCATACAAGAAGGAAGAAAAGCTCTTCCATTCTTTTTCCCTTGCATTCATTTTCCCTCCCACTTCCTCACCTCCAGAAAAAAACAAATTTGGTCTTTTAGTCCATCCTTTGTTCCAGCTTGATCTGATCCCTTTCTAAGATATGAAACGGTAGTTCCATTTTTCAGGTTAAAGTGAATAGCACACTAGACTTTGGTTTTCCCCTATGAGTCCTAATACCTACAGTTTAAATACGCTTGCAGTTAAGCTGGAAGCCCAAGTTGAAGATTTGTTTGCTACCTTTACCTAAATTGTTGCAATGTTATTTTAATGATTCAAACGTTGAATTTGCTTCCCTGTGAACTTTTTGAAAACTGCATTAGCAGGATCTGCCATTATTTCTCCATCTTAAATAACTTTTTTACAATACACAAGGATTTTCACACTGCATGTGACTTTCAGAACAATGAAAATAGAACTGATGATGATGAGGGACTGGAGCATGATCATTTATGAAGCAAGGCTGAGAGAGATAGGCCCGTTCAGGCTTGAGAAGAGATGACTGAGAAGGGGCACCATCAATGTCTGTCAGTATCTGAAAAGACGGTGTCAAGAGAAGGGACTCAGGCTCTGCTCAGTGGTGCCAAGCAACAGGACAAGAGGCAAGGGACAAAAACTGATGCACAAAATGTTCCACCTGAACATGAGAAAGAGCTTCTTTAGTGTGCAGGTGAACGAGCACTAGACCAGATTCCCCAGAGAGATTGTGGAGTCTCCCCCACTGGAGATACTCAAGAACCCTCTGGACACAGTCCTGTGCCATGTGCTATAGGATTACCCTGCTTGAGCAGGGAGGTTGAACCAGTAGACCCACTGTGGTCCCTTGCCATCTTACCGATTCTGTGATTCTGTGACAACAGAAAGCAAAATACACAGAACTGTTGGATCCAAGCACTTTCTTTCATGTAGAAAAAACACTGGACTAGCAATCAAACTGAAGTACAGAATCTAAACTTGATAACAAATCCATGTACGCAGGTAAGACAAAAACTCCTGCCTGGCACTTCTCACTATGGTTTCTTGATAATATTTCAGTGTCATCTCATTATTTAACAAATAGCTGCAATCTGCTATTTTTTTCTCTGTATCTCTCACCTGACACAAACCAGTTTAACTAAAAATTAATAAGAGCACATCTCAGGAGTATCTTCTTTCCAAATATCCCAAACCAAGAGTGAAGGCAAGATCTGTCGTGGTCAGTGGTTATCATGACATCTAGCGACTTCTATCATCAATTAATGACAATGACAGGTCTACCAATGCATCAAGAGTTCCTGTTTTAATCTTAGGCATAGAAATCTCAAATTAAATTCCTTTTTGGTTTACATTCAAAAGGAAAATTTGCAAGTAGAACTTCATTTTTACAACATTTTCAAGTACTACTTAACTGCTTAAAAATAATTAACCTATAAGAACAACTATTACACAAGCTGAACCTCTCATTGGAAGATGTTTCCCAATCCAAAAGCAAAATTTACCTTTCTCCAGGCCTCTGCAATAGATTCATGCAAGCCATAAGGAATTAGCATCTGTAGGCCTTCACAAGTTTTGTACATTTGACGGCATACAAAAATGAAAGCTCCTTTAACAACTGGCATAAACTCACATCCAGATAAAAGAGAAAGGTCATCATGAAGAAGTTTCTTTGTGAACTGAACAAGTACATGAGCAGCTGTAGAACTAGAAATAAAATAATACATTTAAAATTTTGTTTTGTAGTGAGCCTTGAAACAAATCCTCTGACTAAACTTACTTAAAATTTTTAGAGGAAAAGAAGCTACGGAAAAAGACTAAGACCCCCGATGGAGGGACAAACTATGTTATAACTTGTAACACCAGTCAGAAGAAAAGAAACTTACAGCAAGTGATGTCACCTTGGCAAATAGTTTTGCAATGCAAAAATACATCCATTGCCTTCCACAGAAGCCACAGGACCATGAACTACATAGACTCTAAATTTTATAGACCAGTTGGAAAGACAATTCGGAGATTTCTCCATTTAGAAGACATACATTGCAAACATTTTCATGACCTGCTGCTTAGCTGTTTTCAAAGGATCGTCTCAGTTTTACTGCTGTTACAAGCTTTAGCATCAGCTAACTACATTCCACCCACAGGAACACACTGATCCTAAGTTAGGTGCAGTATTGCACATGGCAGCTTCTTATACTAAATCTGTCTCTACTATATGTACTGAAATGTAAATGCTACATTAAATCTATTCTTTCAATAAACTTGGTTAGTTTAAATACTTATTCCAAAATCAAACATATAAAATTGAAGAAGAAAGGCCTTTGGTCTGAAAAGTAACATTACAAATATAATGGAACTATATTCAGAGAAAAGAAAGTCCTCACATGAATTAGAAAAATCAGAAAAATGTTAAAATCTCCCTTATTATCAGTATTTCTTTACATTGTCATTTCACCTGGTTCTAAACATAAAGATCTCCCTCATACATTCTATAAATTGCTTACTAGTTTAATTTATAATCAGATATTTTACTCAAACAAAACCAAAATGTATCACATTATAGATAAATGAAAGATAAGCAAATGAGTCTAATAAGAACAATGTAATTCATTGAAGTGCTCACTAATGCCATCCATTAATGCACTCTTACCTGTCTTTGGCATTTTTTTCATTTTCTCCATAAAGAAGAAGAGAAAGACCATTTTCTGAAGCAGCAATCCTTGCCAAAATATCAGCTACATCAAGTAAAGTGGTTTCAAGGCAGTTTATATACACCTATTTGGAAGAAGAAAAAAAAAAGGAAGCTTTAAATTCAATGGTTTTGTGAAAGCTGTTTTTTCAAGTCTGTCTTAGGTATGCAGAACCTGAAGGTCACATTTCTGATGATTTCTTAATGTCTTAAACACAGTAAGTTAACAGCTTATGTTCCAGTGTCATTACACAGAAATCTGCATCACAAAGGGCACTCATTCCCAACATTTTCCATAATCCTTACAAAAATGTTTACAGGGAAAAAAAATAAAAAAGGAGAAAATCCCTTTTTCTTTTATCAATCCAGAAAATAGTAGCTTTCAATAAAGAATTATAGATTTTATTTACACTAATTATTGAGAACACCTAACTTACAAGTTGCCAACTGAATTAAAAAATAAAAGCAGGTTGCCTTTCAAATAGAAGGTAGAGAAAATAGTCATCCATGAAATATCCAAATGATGACAGAAAAAAGCCAAAACCAATGAAAAAAATTGAACAGTGTGTTTCTTCCCAAGGAAACAGTCCCACTACAGCACAATTTTTGTTACTATTCACAAGACTTCCATGTCACACCAATCATAGTAACGGACTAAACTATTCTGTGCACACTAGGATAGTTAATGTATAAAATACCACAGAAGCTACCATATTATGCGAGTAAATAAACTTTCTACATAGAAAATATGGATAAAGTATAATATTCTATACATATAAAAATCATTTGGAAGATTATTACAAACCTCTGTGCCATTCAGCAAACTTTGAACAGGATGAAGCAGGGCATCTATCACTGTGTCCGTATACAAACATTCAGCAGCACATCCTGTTTGATCACAAAAAACCTGCAGAATCTCCATAACAAGACTTTCTGGAGAATAATTTTCTGGTGAACACAAGAAATATTTATTTATACTTTCACTTAAATATCTGTATATGATTTTTGTAGTTGCTTCTGACTTATTATTAATTTTGTTAAGTCCTGATTCAACATAGAGGGAGGAAGAAAGGGTAAGGGTGGAAGGGAAGAGAAAAACTGCACTAATAACAGATGAAAATTAAAAATTGCAAAAGAAGTTATCATATGCCTCATTATAAGTATATATATTAGCATAGAAGGAAAAAAATGCATTTACCTGTATGCGCTGTCACAGCTGTCTTTGGGTAACTTGGAGAATAATAAATAAGTTGAGCAAATAATACCAACACATCAGTTATGGATACAGTAGCTATTAAAAAAAAAAGAAAGTACTTTGTAAATTAAAGATTAGTTTAATTTTCCAAATAAAAAATTGATTTTGTAAATATATGTGAAGAATGTTTTGCTGTATAGAGGAAATCAATTATGTACACAAGTTACAAAGCAAAGGACATACATGTCCTTGCGACTCTACTAATGTATTTCATGATCAACTTATAAGGCTTGATCTTGCTCTCAATTTAGCCAATTGAAATTTTACAATGTCTTTCACTGTAACAAACAGCAGCCAACATTTGAAAATACTGGCTGTAGAAAAAAAGCATTACCTTACTATTAGATTAAGTGAAACAACTGGAAAAGAGCGGAGTCACACAACTCTTACTCAGGTCTAAAACAAAAACAATAAATATAGCTAAATGCAAGATGGGAAAAATTGCTCCAAGTTTAATGTAATTATGTTAATAAATCAACCAATCTGTGAGGAAGGAGTTGTGATCAATTAAGCGGAGAAGGACACTATTAAGAAGAGAAATGGCGAGATTGTTACATTTTATGGGAAAGAAATAAGCAACCACCATCCCAGAATCTCTGCTGGATGGGTGTTACACTGGTAATGCATAAACGACAAAAGCACTTTATTAGTAGATGTTTCTAATTCACAACTGTTCTACACTGGATCAAGTCCTGATCCTCTAACCAGGGCGACAAAAGACAAGTCACAGAATATCCAGTAAGGTCTGGAATTCTACATTGAATTAATAGAGACACTAAAGCAGTGGAATGCTACAATTGCCCTCACACACTTCTGTTTGCCAACCCTGCACCACAGAGATAGAGATTTCTCTCTCTGCTGAAGAGCTTTTCCATCTCATACCTTGTGTCCCTATTAACACTTCTGTTCCACAGGTATGAAACTTTTCTTCTACTTTTATTTTATCTTAATTAACAGATTAAACTCAGAGCACTTGTTTTTAATTTGCAATTAGCTTGAAATAATGATTTTTCTTTAACACCCAAAAAACAGTTTTGGTCCCTGAATGTGTCTCTCTTCCAACCAATTACATCAAATGTTTTGACAGAAGCTATTACTCGCACCTAGTAGATGTAAGTGATTCAGTAGAAAAACTGAATCCCTTACACACTGATCCAACTGTCCTTCAACACAAAAATAATGTATTAAAAGTAAAACACATAAGCAATCCATTCAATCACATCCATCAAAGAATAAAAAACTGTGTGTAGATGCTCATATATAGATATATACACACACCACCGCTATGAAAGTTTCCAGGCGCAGAATTGGTGAATAAAGTATTGTTCTTCAATATCCACAATATTGCAGTGAAAATATATAAATATATATTGAGAATGGATAGTTTTTCTGAACAGGCTCCATTTTCCATTTTCCTCAACTCTCCCCCTACCTTTTTTATTTTTCAGCTGTACTGGAAAGAGATTCTGGCCTTCCTTATAGATCAACAATCTTCCTAAGAGGCACAGCGAATGAACAAAATAAATGTACTGCAATTCTGGTCCAGTGTAAGAAAAATTCTGCGTATCACCTATAACAATAAAACAAAGAAATTAGAACTTTACTCTTGTAGCTTACGGTACCTAGTTACTTCCTGCAACACAAGCAGATAATTTTGGATATAAAGATAGTTTAAGTAATCAACCACTGCTATCAGTTTTCTCTTAAAAGAGTCATACAACATTTGGGGAATAGAACAGATAGAATGTCTTCTACTTGAGGTAGCATGCTCAAAGCCCTAAATAATGTGGATGTATGTGCTTATAATCTGAGACATGCAAAGATACTTACTATGGTGCTGCTGGGAAAAGTCACTGACTTTGGAATTTTTATTAACTGCTGCCTTACAAAATTCAAAATAATCAAGACATTGCTGGACTGCTGCATTAATCTGTGGAATAAAACACAAAGGAATAAAGTACCTGATATTTCACAATAAATTCATTCTCTCTTGTATGCAAGTACTGTCCTTTAACACAAGAGCTTAAATATCCACTTCAATTACTTGATTTTTCAGTGCTTTGGATGTATTAACCAAGAGTAGGCAAAATTTTATAGGGCTATTAAAATATATCACCATTATTATTATTATATTATCACACAACCAGTTCTATACACATAAAGACCGTCTATGAAAAAGAGTTCAGAGAACATGGAAGTGTTTTGAGAAGTCAACAGCAATCTGTGGATGCCCTATTGTCATTACTGTGGAAGATTTTAAATTTCCACATGTGAAAAACTTTGTCTTCAATACACTTACTAAACTGTAGGTTTGGTTGCTGGGTGCTGTCAGTGCTATTACTGCTCTTGGTGGTGTATCATTGTCATAGCACTATAATCTAATCAAGGTATATAAAAGCTTAAAAGTTATAAGCATTGTTGTAGCAAGGAAACACAAAGCATATTGTCCTGGTTTCAGGTGGGATGGAGTTAATTGCTTCTATTTTCTAATGATCTGAAAAGAATTATTTGATTTATTGCACCTTGGAGCTGCCAAGATTTATTCACAAGTGTATACACAATAAAAAAAACCCCAACCTTAATCAGATGTTTACACTTGCTTATAAATTAGATTAGACTACTCTGCTTATGGACTTGCTATTATGACCTCTTTGTTGCATGGATCATGATTTAGTCTATGTCCTGATCTATGCACACAGATAAAAAAGATCTCTTATAGTTGTCTGTGTCCTTTTCTCCATCTTAAGGTTTTATCAGTCCCATACATTTTACATTTGATTTCATTCATTATTGGTTTCTCTGGGTCCAGACTGAAGGCTCTTGAGACGGTAGTTTCATGTTCAGACTCAGCTGTTTATTATTTCTTATCAGTAAAAGAATCTCACAACCATGAGTTCAGCAGCTTTTCAATAGAAGGCACAAAATGGCTAACAATCTCTTGTTACAAGGTCTTTTAAGACTAAATCATCCAATTAAGAAAGGACACCTAGATTATTTTCCCTTTTAACCCAATAACTGATTCCAGGAAGCTCACAATGCAGATTTTTTTGCTCAATTACAAAATGCCACCCAAACCCATGAAGAAGGAAGAAGCATGAAAAAGAAACTCAGGATGACAGCCTGTGCCTTCCATCTTTTTTCCATCTACAACATACTAAAAATCCTAAAACCTAAATTTCTCACCAAGTGATAAACCTACACTACTGTCTATAATCTATTTCACACTTTGTGGATTCTAGTCTATCTTGAAGTCTAGGAAACTTTCTCCATGAATGAGGGTCAAAGTCAGTGCTCCCCAGGGGGTCAGCACACCCCAGAGCAGACAGAAAAATATTCCCAGTACCCTGGGTTTCCACAATTTATATGACAAGATTTTATAAAATATATAGCCAAGTCCTTTTTATATGAATGGATCTCATATCTACAGTGGTCTTATAAAAAACAATGAAAATTCTACCCCAGTAAAGAGATTTGCCCATACCAAATATATGATAGGAATAACAGCTATATTACTAGATATATTTTCCCAGTTTAATTTATCTTGATGACTTTGAACACTTTATGATTCAGAGAACACAATGGCAATTTTTTTAGCCTCTTTTCAACAAAAAGAGAAATTTAGCGCAGTGTATTTACAGTATTTATCACGCACCATTTGTCATTTTTATGCTTTTTTGGAAATAATTCTAAGTATGAATGAAACATAACAAACTAATAAATTATAATACTAAGTAAACACCTGCAATAAAATATCCAAATTCCCCTTACACTGAGCTGGCCATATATGCTTCTTTGCATTTATCAATTATCCATTTAAGCAAAGAAAAATTGACAAAAAAGTTCAAAAATCCAAAAGGTTTATCTAGCTGAAGAACATGGAATAGCTACCAAAAAAAAAAAAAAAACCTACACACAAAACAACAACAACAAGGGAAACAAAAACAAAAAAAAACCCAAACCAAAAAAAAAAAAAACAACCCTACACATAAAACATAAAACAACAACAACAAGGGAAACAAAACCAAAAAAAAACCCAAACCAAACAAAAAAATAAAACAAAAAAAAACCCCCAAAACAACAACAACACAAAAATTGTACAAACCACTATGTGCAAAAAAGACTAAGTTGCAAATAAACATGCCTTGTAATTCATATAATTGTAGAATGGCCTGGACTGAAAGATCTTCAAGATCTAGTTCCAAACAATGTCTTGGGGGCAGGGACGCCTTACACCCTCATCCAACCTGGCCTTGAATATTTCCAAGGGAGGGGCATCCACAGCTTCTCTAGGGAATCTTTTCCCATGTCTCACCACCCTCACAGAAAAAGAAGTTCCTCCTAATGTCTAATCTAAATCTACCCTCTTTCAGGTTCAAGCCATTACCCTGTGTTCTATCAATAAATTTTATTTACAGACTATTATTGCATATATAATCAATACAGTATATTAACAGAAGTACTTACCAAGGATTTATATTTCCTTTCCAGAAGCCTAAATACCACTCTTCTGCTGTAATGTGCATGCTTGAATGACAAAGAAGATGTAATGTCAACTACAAAGAAATGTTCCAGTTTTTAACTAAAAAGTATAAATTATCTCTGATTTTGTTCTAGTAGAGATCCCATATATATTACATATTCAATGTATTGAACTCCAGCTCGAGTAAGCCAGTATTATACTCAACTGAGACTTTTGTTTGCAGTACACTTATGACAAAAAAGACCCTTATATCATTAGAAAAAAAAATGTAGTAGAACATGTAGATAAAAGAATTAGGAAAAAAGTGTAGTAAAACTTGTAGTTAAAAGGGAAAACCAATAACCACACTGAAATGCTAAATTTTGTATTTCGAAATTGCCAAGTAAATCCTAAATTGTAAGTTTATATATGGTAGGCTGGAAAAAGTTCTAATGTCCACTAAAGTTAGCAATTATGTGTAGTGTGTAATACATATGTGTTCTTTCACGCTCATCACTTCTTCCAAAAAAATACTTCCATCTTTTAATGGCTGACAGTCAGTTCTTCCAAAGGGAGAAAATTCTTCCAAAGCACAGAAAATCCTCCTAAATTTCATGAAAACAAGTAACTGAACAGAAATTGAGGTGGAGAGTAATATTGAAAAGCAGTGGACATAAAAGTCTAAAAAGAATCTGCACTTCCTTAATTACAGTTCTCAGTATAGGCTGTTATAAGACACAATAGATCTGTGATGTCAGAACCATAACTTTTCAAAATAAATGTCTTACATGAACAAGTTATGTGTTGGTGGGTTGCAGGTTATTTGCTTACCGTCCACTTCTTAAACCACACTGCTTTGATATCTAGCAAGGCCAAGAAGTGCATTGGACTCAGGAAGTCTGGGGAGGCAGGATGATTAGGCTTGTGTTTTAATGACAGAAGTGACAAGGTACTCTCCACTACTTCTTCCATGTACCTTAAGACACAAGTAGGAAAAAATGGACAGGAAATAAAAAAAATCACTGAAGTCCTTCAACCAGTAACAGTCAAGAACAATCTTCCAATAAAACATTGTTCAGATAAATCATTAATACCAACAGCATTATCTTTAACTTGCTCTTGTATGGGCATTAATTATTTGTAATACCACGAATAAAATTAATATGCATCTATATTCTCCTAAGTTATTACAACTTCTAAGTGTATTACACTTGCTACACTTACATCCAAATTATTTTTGGTTCAAAAGTACTTAGAAGACTCCAAAAGCTAAGTAAGCTAAATATGACTCCTATGCAACTTCCTCATTTTACTTTTTCCACCCTCTGCTTTTATTTCCCCTGTTGTCACTGACCAGCCACTGTGCATCCTATAATCAAGCCTTTGCTAAAATTACATACATATTATTTCATGTCAATAACTATTAAATTAAGAAATAGTTACAGGGTGTTGAAGGTAACATACTTTTCTGGATGTCGAATCCAGGAAGATGGTGCTTCTTTTTGGTACTCATTTAAAAGGCGAACCTGAGAACATAATTATTAAAATTTAAAAATAATTAATGCATAATGTTTCAGTAATGACAGAAAAGCTACAAAAAGTTCATTTATACCTTTTTAAGTAAACGATTTACATCTGAGTTAGATACATCCAGACCAACTGAAATATGAAGAGAATATTCTTCAGAAAGAAAGTACAACTCCAAGTGTCGTGCTAAAAAAAAAAGAGAAACCAAACAACAAAAAAATCACTTCAGCTCCATGACACCAGTGACAAAACAGACTGTCTTATACAGTCTTCATGATAAAATTTAACTTTTCAAAAAGTACATGACCCACAAAGTTTGAAATGTAATTAAATGTACATACCTAAACTTATATAGACTTCTTTTGTCATATTAAATGGAGAAGAAGAAAAGGTTTTTGCATAGAACCTAAGAATTTTCTCCTAAGGGTGCAAAAAGCAAGCAATGGATTAGTCATTAACTGTGTATTATAATTGCAAAATAATCAATACTTCACTTATTCTTAATTCATTTATTCTTAATATTATTCATCCAGACATCTGTACAGATACTTTTAAGCATACTTTATAAAAATACAGTTTCTGATCACAGAAATCTCAGTTCAAAGGAAATTTTATTCAAATACTTGAACTACAGCACCAATGTAAAGCCTCACTGAGTTACAAAGCAGACCAAGGAAAATTACTTTTCCATTAAGAATCAGTAACTTGTAATTATCACTGTTTTATAAGAAACTGTAGAACTCAGATGAAAGAGAAATATATGACAGCAGCTGGGGCAACTTTCCTATTTATTTGGTAATCACTTTAAAATGTGAAGAAGCAAAGAAGTTTAATTGACATAATAAATAACCTAAAAGCCATTTAAGCTGCTGTCATTTCTTTTCCTCATCACTGCCTGTGTCATATTACTATGTATCATTTTCTCATCATCATGGGGCATAAACGTGACTTGAACAGGAAATATTAACATGACCTATTTTACAGAGCAGTTTTGTCCATTCTTTTTACATGGGTTTCTGCTAAAAGAAATTTAAATGTCTTCACTGCCATTAAAAGAAATGCAGATGACTACTCTGGAGTCTCAAAATCCTATGGAAAGTCTTGCAGTCCTTTAAACCAAAATGTAATGGAACCCTGTATTTCTGTTACTTAAAAAAATAGTTTATGTGATTCACACACAAATAATAAAATGTCTTAATCCCTGCTTGACTACTTATAATATGTAATAGGTGTAACTTCTTACACCTCTTTGGTAGTCCTTTCTTTGGATACAAATCTGATTATTAGATACAAAACATTCCCTTACACTGAATGTTGCATCAGGATCTGCGAGAGAGATTGTCAGATGCTTACTCAGACTTGGCCAACTCTCAGAGCTCAGGATATCAGAGGCAGGGGCCAAGCACAGCGTCTGCAAAGCTTCTTGGCGAACCTAGAGCAGTCATAAAGATAAACAACAAAAACCCATTCACAGCAGCCTCTGAAATTTGTAATTTACAAGTCAGAGGGAGAGAGGACAGGAAGCAACACAACTTGGCTGTAGAATAGATAAGGAATAACAAATACTTATCTTCTGCTATATTTTTTACAGCTATTTAGACAAAACACTACATCACTGAGTAGGGAAAATGTGTGCATTCAAAGAAGCAATAAAACCATTTTAACTGGGTTTTCAATAGTGGATGCAAGGTTTATGTTTTATTTTCTGCCTGTAATCAAATATTTTGAAACTGGGGAATATAGCTCTCTAAAGCTCTCAGCTAGGAGAAGCAGACACAGTTATTAGACATTGTGTTATACTGCTGAATTTTCATCAGCATTCTAAGTAATTTCAAGTAACTTTTTTTTTTCAATTCACAGACAACTGTTACCTCCAGCAATTTATTTCATTTTACTGAAAGAAACTGTAAGACATTTTAATAACATTTAATAGCATCAAACTTTTTAGCTGGTTTTCTAATAGAAAAAATTGTTTGTACCATCTCCTACGTACCATGCCTGTTTCAACAGCCAGACAAGCCCCAACAAGTCTTATCAAGGCAGCACATTCAAACTGGTATTTTTCCAAGCTTCAAAAGTGCCAGCAGCTGGTGCTGGTTGTTGGTTAGAGACACAAATTAGTACTGCCACTGACATGACAACAAACCTAACTTGGATTTATATTTTCCATTTGGCAGCAGGTTGTTGGCAAATCAAGCAGGCATCTCTCCCTCCAGACAGGGGTAACTCAAAGGGCAACAGAGAAGTTACCAAGAAGGGCAAGGGACATGTATACAGGACAAATAATGTTCAGTAATTTTATTTATCATGGAACAACTTGTCATTTTTAGTTCAAAAGAAATCTATAGCACACAGATCTCTAAAAAATATAGATACTTGCTGCAACACTAGTTTTTGAACCAGATGGTTACAAACAATGAAATATTGCACTGCAGAGTAGCTTCTGCCCTGAAGGTAAGATAAATGAACTAATAAAGGCAAGTATCCACTCAGGTATATAGGAACTCGTATGTACATACAGGCTACTCTACAATATGCAAAAACATTCATTTGTATCAACATTCTATTTCTGTTTTTAAACTTACTTCCTTGGGCTGACTAGGGTCAAGCTTTTCTGTGAGTAGCTGCAATTGTTCTTGACTCATGAATGCATAACTCTGTAATACACATTATAAAATGATCATTAGTATATTTTATTAAACTGAACAGCAGAAGATTAAAATAATCAGTCTTTCTGATTCCTAATTTACTTTTAATAATTAGGACTTCAACATTTATACTAATTTTACCGTAAAGTCAACATTTCAAATGTTTTCTGCTGCTTGCCCAAAGTTAAACTTATGATAATGAAATCACTATGACATATTTTGTTTGCTTTACTTCAACATTTTCTGTAGCTACAAAAAGTCCCTTACAATAATATATTCAGCAAGAAATGTAGCCTAGTACAGCAGTCTGGAAATGAACTGCACATTATTTGGCTTCTGAAGTTGTTTGGCTTCTAAAATCACAAAAGTTAGATGATGTAATTATTTTATCTTTCTATACCATACTTGGATAGGTACTTTGGTGCATATGGGCATCATATTGATCTCATCTAGCATATGATGCCTAAAGTAGCTAGTATAAGCCTAGTACTTAAAACTGAAAGAAAAGCAAATAGTTTGGGTTTAAGATATAACAAAGATGGGAAAAATTAATCTTTCTCTAGGGCCATTCCACTGAAAAAAAACTTAACAATTTTGCAGTATCACATTTATTTCATAACATAGAGAGAAAACCCATTGTACTTGGTTGAAGGAGGAGTCACTGTCAGAACAGTTGTCTGTGTAATAGCCACTCTGACGTTCTTTCTTTGCTTTACTAGCCAGCTCCTTATCATGCATCCGATCTTCCTCAAACTTGTTAATCAAAGATTCTACCACAACCATCATGACATTCTTCAAGGCATGGATCATTTCTCTGTATCTTCAAAGTAAAGATGATTTTAATATATAAGAATATAAAAATCACTATGTAAAAAACAAAAAAAGGAATCACTACATCATAAATAACTGGATATAATGTAATGCTAATATGCTAATTGGACTTGAATTCACTGAATTTACAGAAATTAATGAATACAAATCCAAACTGGGCAAGGAAACATATGTACCTTTCATCTTTCAGTTAATGATGTTTTAAAATCACAACAAAACTCCTTTTGTTCCCTTCTAGAACCATTCAATGAAATACCACTATCATAATTCTATTTTGGGATGTTCTTAAGAAAGAACAACATGAGTCCACCAAAAAGGAGGATCTGTCCCTGAGAGAACAGGTCAGTTCTCATCCTTGTTACTGTTTGTTTCCTGTAGCTCAACATCCAATTTTTCTTTTGCTATAAACCCTGCGCAGATCCAGTAGAAGTGAATATCATCTTGATTCAAGATCTTGAGTACAGGTCATGCACACAAAATAATTTTCTTTCAACAAAACCCATGTTTTTCTAATTTCCACAAATTGAAAAATAATATCCACAAGGATGCAATTCAAAATAAAAAATTGCTTCAGAAAAGCATCCTATCATAAAATGTTGATGTTTTATTTCAAATTATTTTTGACTTTAATGCTACAATTATTTATTTTACATTCATCAACGATAGAGATTATCGTACTGTGCTTTATTATATTCCTACATGTCAAATTAAAAATATAAGATACATATTTAGTTCATTGGAGTTTCTTTTACCAATTTTAATACACACAAAACCCTAAGGTCCTGATCCTTGAAACAAAATTATACAAACAACATAATCTAAAAAATTTTCATGCTAACATCTATTTTCCTATTTTCTTATTCTGCAACACGTAAAAATAACCAATGATGCTAAAATCCTAAATACATCAAAAATTTCACATATTTGGTACCTATTTTTTTATGCAATTGTTCTCAACCTTAATTCCTGGGTGAGACAAAGCACAACAAATTGCAATATAGGGTGGGAATATCTGAATTTCTTAGCACTGATTTTGCTTGTTACATGTTCAGAGTTACATGTTCAGAACTGTTATTGGTTCAGATCTTATTTTTCCAAAACACATTCTAGCAAAGCAAAAAGAAGACTAAGACAAAGAAGAAATAGAGATGTGAATTTCAGGTATATACTCACTCTTTTGATTCACGGGCCTTCTTAGTAAGATGTTGGACAAGTGTGTCATAGCCAGATATTTCACCCTGGCTTTGAGCAGAGGTACATTTTTCTGTTTCCTCTTCAATCACAGGTCCCACAGTCTTTTTTATGTATTGTCTAAGGTATTTCACAAACTCATAGCTGTAATAAACATGCAAAATTAAAATGTTATATCTCTTTGAATTCACCATGAAACATTTTCAATATTATATCAACAACCACTATCTTCTGTCCCAGAACATCTGTTACCCTGAGGTAAGAGTTTATGACTTGCATGGAAATAAACTTCAGGAGTGTAAAATAACATATTACAGTTTGATTTTCTTCAATATGGTGAGTACCATCATGTTGTAGGAAGAAACAATACCAAGAAGAAGAAACAAAGCCAATAGCTAGTTTACCAAAATGCACATTTTCACTTCGTGCTTCTTCTAAAAATAAAGATCCACTCAGACAAAAGGTAAAGGTTTTGCAGACAATAAACAAAGAGTATCAAGAAATTTCAAATTCCAAAAGAAACATTCCTCGTAGCACTCTGAAGATGTCCTAGAGTATATACTGTCTGGTAATATTATTTATGCATCATACATACACAATTAGAAAACACACAGAAGACAGTTTATAAATTAGAGCATATGAGAAGACCTATGGCCTATGAAATTCTATGTGTCATGACAATACACAGATCTCAATCAAACTAACAAAACAGCCATCTGTGATTACACAAACATATCAAATTCAAGAATTCACCACTTTGCAGTCTTATGATCAGATACCCCCAGACAATACACTTGCTAACAGAACAGAATAATCATAGAGAGATCTCAAACTAAAGACTCTCCCTGGGTCTTACAACTTTATATTAGCTATAGAAATTGCTAGAATAGTGCTCAGAATAAATCAACTTCCCTTTTTGGCTAGACTTGTGATTTGTATAAAGGGCAAGGCAAACAGAAACATATAAAAAAGTAATCATATAGTAACAATACATGCATCATTTTATTTTCATTGATTCAAAAGTAGATGCGCAACTACTTCACATTAACTTGGATAAAAAACAAAAAAACAAAAAAAAACCAACAAAGCACACAAAATTGTATCATGATAGATACTTCCTCACTGGATTGCCTACTTCAGGTTCCATCAAGTATGTCAGCATTTTTCTTTTCCCCTACCTTTCCATTCTTAATCTCAGTGAAAGTAACAGAAATACATCTCAAGAAGTACACAAAAAAAGCTTATTTTTGTTTTCATTTATGAAATTGCACACAACTCTCCACTGCACGAAAGCTTTCATGAAACTGTCTCCCCTTTGTTCTATAAGGGTAACACTTCCAGGGTATATGTTTTTGCAGTGACTCCTTCACTCTGAAATATACAGTAACCACATCGCTGTTCACACCACTACTTTGATGAGGTTCTAGTCTTCATCTTCGGCCTTATTCTTCCACCTTAGACATGTTTTGTAACAATTATGCGTTTCAGCAATGACAATACTACTTCTTCATAGGCAGAATCAATTCAGACTGATCTGGTAGGACTTACAAAGGAATAACACCTGGGTGTTAAAATACTTCTAATATAACAGAAAACATGCTACTTATGTAATTTAAAATCCTTTTGTCTACTACTGCACAGAAGTTTTTTACTTGATTCAATTTTCCTTTTTATTAGCTTTCTGAGGATCCTGCATTTCTGTCTTTTCTATGTCAAAGTGGGAACAAAGGGTAAAGCAAGGCCTCAAAATCTTGTAAAATTACTGTGTCAAAATAAGCACGAGGCAGAAACAGTACTGCTCAAATGCTGAGCTGAACCAGAGCACTGCACAATTCAAAAGCACACACTACTACTAACAGACCTTGCACTCTGGATGGATAGGTTAAGGATAAAGTTTCTTAATGGCCTCACTTATAAATGACCATATGACCTCTTGACTTTCCACGAAAACCAGTCTGCACCGCCATGGGTCGCAAACAAGATAAGAATACCTCCAGAAATATTGCAGCACCAGACAGTAATCCTCATATTCTGAATGTAAAGATCACTTGATTTTCCATTAAATGTAAATTATAAGTGTTCTCACGAAAAGAAGTATTTTTAGGATTGCCAATTTTCTAACATACAAAAAAAGAGTAATGGATGTCAAGGTTTCACTGCTGCAAAAGGAAAAGCTATATAGGCATTGCTTCAACCACTTACAGACCTTATTCCCTCACCCTGGGTATTCTATTAGGTTCTCAAAAAAATTGTCAGAAATAGTGGGGTTTTTTTGTTTAAGCTTTATTGTATATATCTTCTCTAAATATTTTTTGTCTTTCAGAATTACATTCTTTCAACTCTGACATGTTTACAACCAAAATATTTTATTATCATGCTTGTCACCCAGCAACCTATTATTCAAAATTCACAAGTACAAGCAACAGTGTAATTCAATGCATTGGTAACAAAAACTAAAACACCGTTTAAAGAATCTTCAGAACATATGCAAGTGTCAAGATTTTAAAATTACAGTGAAATACATTGGTAACAAAAACTAAAACTGAACTAAAACACCTTTTAAAGAATCTTCAGAACATATGCAAGTGTCAAGATTTTAAAATTACAGTGAAATTTTAGATAAACCCTAGTTCTACTTCACTTTTTTACTTTTACCTAACTCCTACCACTGACAAAGGAATGCTAATACCTAGGTAAATTTAAGAGAATGTAAATAGGGCCACTTCTGAGAAAGCTGGTTCCCTATCAGTTTTTTCAGAAGTCAAATCACAGAGCTCTTTCTTCTTAAAATGTCTTCAGGTCACTTTAGCCTGATGTTGTCTTGGTTGCATAAACCATGTACTAAAAATTTCCAATGTAGTAAAATATAATCAAGTTATAACATCATGGAAAGGAAAGAAGAGCATGGGATCTAGAAATTTACATTGCATGTGAGGTCACACTGTCAAATCTGATTTAACAGAAGTGTGATGGGGATACATTTCTGTTTTACTTACAACATAAACTAAAAGAATTATTGGAATAGAAAGATAAGACAGTTCAGTAACATAGGCTAGAGAGAACAATCAAATATGGAAGCCAATGGCCCTCTGAAAAAGTACTCTGTTTTGAAAAACACAACTATGCTGTCTAGCAGGTATCAAGTATACTGAGAGTCTCCAGTGACTACTTCTTCTAGCTCCTTTTCATGTGTGCACATGCATCAGAGCTTTGTAAATTCCTCTCTCACAAACAGCTCATGAATTACTACTACAGCAAAAATATATCAGCAAGAGTGGATGAGGAAAAAAGCAAACCAATAAAATGGCAACGTTACTTTTATTCTTTAAATTGGCATCATCTGAGAGTTGATTAGTGACAGGAATATCTACATGTGTATAAATACACACACATTTACAAAGTAATGTAAAGTATAGACATTTCCCAGGAATAGTACGGTTTGACATACCAACTTCTTAAAAAGACTAAAAATAGCAAAAAATATTTTTACTTGTGAAAATTCTCATCCGTTTCCTCCAGATGCAAGAGAATTTCTTCTGCACATTCTACTGATGGAGCTCCAGTGATTTTTTCCTTCACACTCTGCAGCAACTGTCTAAGCATAGACTGTAATAGAGCTTCATCTTCACTGGTAAAGTGAGACATCTGCAGAAAACAAACAGAAGAATAAGAAACTCTCATAGTTTTGTTTTTCCTCAAGATGCTAAGAAAAGCACAAATCCCTTAAATTCCCACTTTTTTACTGTTACCAACAGGATTTTCATCAAAAGGCATAATCACAGACAGGAGATATTTGACAGAGTTTATCTTAAGACCAACTGAAAACACAACAATCAAATCAGTTTCACTAAAACTCCTGATATTGTAGCACAATATTCCTAAAGGAGATAGTACATTAAGAAAAGTTTGAATATTCCCCTTTGTACTTGCCCATGATAAAGGCACAAGACCACATGGTAAGCTAAAAAAAATAAAAGGAGGGAAGGTTTTACAGATATAATTACTGTATTTTGATAAGAAAACTTGATAAATAGTCTCTCACCTGCTTCTCATCCATTATTACTACCCAGTTCTGACTTTGGAATCCCTCTGCTCAGAGCTATTGCTGTGCCCATGACTGAAAGTGTTGTCAGCTTTTGCAAGGGCCAGGTGGAATTATCAGAACAGTTTAATTACCCTGTGCTAATCAACAGCAGTGACGTGACAGAGTCCTGTCAAATTAAATGGAAACTACTGGGAAAAATTGGGAGGAGAAGAAGCAGTGAGAAACTGGAAACATCTGCCAAGTTCAGAAGACAATCAGTTAAATTTTCAAGAACTGAAAAAAAAATACGTGAGCTCATTTTTAATCTTAATCAATGGCTTAAAAATCATTATATGCCATGGAAGACTTTCAAACCTCAGTGGCAGTTTTAGCTTATATATTTATAGCCTATTTAAGGGAAAATTACTTAGAGATATTTGATTTTTCTGAATTAAAAATAAAAGACTCTCTAAGAACCTATGAATAAACAATACACACACACTTGGAAGAGACAATATAGCAAATTGCTGTTTAAGCATCAAATAGTATCAACCAGAGGAAAAAGAAAAAAAAAATCTAGCATCAGCTGGAAAAGAGTTATCTTCAATGAAAGATAATAGTTCATCAAGGTAACACTGTTCTCTAGTAAGTAACACAGTTGCTGAACATTTTACTTAGATCTATCATTACTCAATATTAACTCAATCATCCTACCAGAAATTTCATTAAACTAAACTCAGAGCAAACAAACAAAACATCCTAAATCCCTTGCAATAATCTTAAATCACGGATTTGCAGCCCTCTTTTTCTTATAGAATCTCAAGACACTTAAAGTCAATGCACTTTTAGGTCTATATAAACATCAGACAATGTTTCCCGGGGGGGTGGAAATCACCAAGTGTTTTTGTATAACTAGGCATTTTTAGAAGTGCAAGGTATCCAGATACTTGCTGGCAATCAGTGCAAAGCCCTGCTCAGGTTATTCATAGAGAGAAATCATGACAATATTGCAGCTTCACCTCCAGTTTGCCTCGAAAAGTCTTACCTGACTTATGTAATCACTAAGATACATATCTTACATTTCATTTGCAAAGGTTTGCGGTTTGTTGTGCTTGTTTTTTTGGTAGCTGTTGCTTTGGGGGTTATTTCCCAGCAGGTATTTCCCCCACTCTGTTTCCAGGCAACACTTAAATGGTCATTTTCTCCCAAAATTACAACTTTACCCAAAGCCCAGTTAGGGCAGTCTTTTCGAGGTCCCGCACTATCCCAGATGAAAATCCTGCCCCACATCTCAGGCAGGATTTTCAGAATTCAGAAGCGGCCTGTTGTTGCCAGCATCTATCCTCACACCAGCCTCCGCTCGGCAATGTTAGCCACAAGCCGAGGGGAGCAGCTCCCAGACCGCGAGCAGCGCGACAATCCCTGCCCCTACCGGCGCTTCCCCCTCCGTCCTTCGGCCGCGCACCAGGGCGGGGCGGCAGGCGGCATTCCCGGGACAGCCCGCAAAGGAGGGGAGCAGCCGGTCTGTCCCCAGGCGCCGGGAGAGGCTACGCCTGCCCAGGTGCTTCCCTCAGCTAGCGCTGAGAGCGCAGGCGAGCTGTGCTCGGGCAGCCGCTCAGCTCCGCCACGCTTCCCCCCGCCCGGTATCCCGGGATCCCGCATTCCCAGTGTCCGCCCGCAGCCCCCGCCGCCGCCCGGCCCGCCGGGATTCACCTTGGGCGGCCGCGGCCCTTGGCAACCGCGCCGCCGCCGAGTCTCGCCGGGCCCTGGAAACATCGCGAGAGGGCGCGTGGGCCGCCCGCGCCCCGCCCGCGCGGGATGACGGAGTTGCCGCCGTGAGGGCTCCGCGGGGAGCCGCGGCACCGGGAGCCGCTCCGCCGCCAGCCGGGATGCGTTTGCCGATACGGGCAACCCCAGCACAACTCAGGAACGTTCCTGGCTTCAGGCTCCTCTCTGTTCAGCCCGGGGTGGCGTCCCTCAGGTTTTCCACTGAAATCGAAGGAATGCAGTCGTGCCGTTATTCCCAATTTACATCACTTGGGGAGCAGGTTGTCTCAGTAAATAAAATAATGAAAGGCAAGGAAATTTTAGCCCTCTTTGGCTCTTCATTCTCTCCTGTGATGAAAGAAATATTACAAAAATATCAAATAGCATTTTTTCTGTCCGACAAATAAATGTGTAACACAAAAAACAGCAAAGCAGTTTGATATGAGATAATTTATATTAGGTCAGCTATAATAAACCAGAATTTGGTTACCGTAAACACTCGTAATGATGTTTTTCATGTGTTTCAGTGCTTGCATGCAAAGTGTTGTATAGTGCATTATTATCCTTTCCTTCTTCATTTTTCTAATGATTCTAATGTTGGGTGATGCTAATTTTCCATTATGATGTCCTTTAAATTTTCCGTGATGTGTCCTTTAAATCTTAATCCTCCATGTAATGCTAACCTTCCATGAGGACTTGTTTGTTTAACTGTAGCCCTTTCAGTTAACTGAGCTCTGCTTAGTTGTGGGGATCCACTTCCACAGTAGAATTAAGCCTGTAAGCGCCTGTATTTCTATTGGAAAGGGACGATTCAGGAGCAACACAAACCCCCTTGCTGGATCTCAGAAACTGGATTTTGATCGGTTGCAACAAAGTTTCTGTGATAGCTTTAGAAGTGAGCTCTTCAGTGCTTGGATGTGGCTAGTGCGCTCAGGTACCCACAAAATAAAATTGGAAAAATTGTCTGCTTACTACTGCTTGCATAGGAGCTCCAGGAAGCTGACCAGAGTCCTGGTAGCTTGGCCATGCACTCTCCCCATCTTCTGCATTGTTTGGAATGGGCTACACGTTACAGCAGCTTATTCCACATCCATGCCAGGCTCTTCCTTCACAGGCAACAGGACAGTTTGCTTCTTTTCTGTCCTCATACCCACTGAGAGGTGCAGTGGTGCAACACTTCTAATTCCTTTATCACTTCACAAGCACTGATTCAAGTGACAGCATCTCAGTTTCGTAGCTGATAAGGAATAGAAAAAAAAAAATCAATGTACATAGTGCTCAGCATTCATACTCCTTACTGAAAGAGCCTCCACTTTAACAAGCCTTCCCTATCTTATAAAAAACCTTATAAGAAAAGTTGCGCTTGTAGTGGCATCACAGAACAATGTCCTCATGATGCCTGTAGTGTTCCTGAAATCCGTCCATTTCTGTCTACCCTTTCCCTGCTTCTGTATAGCATCCAGCTTCTCTAGCCACGTTTTGCAGCCATTGGAACCTGGAGCCCTTTCTTGTGAGCAAAGCTGGCAGACCTCAGATGCTGTTGGCTACAATTATTAGGATGCATCCAGGCAAAAGATGATACCACTCTGAGGGTGATACTCCAAAGTGAACAGCACCATTCTGAAGTACAGCGTGTTTACATGGATGGATATATCTGTCATTGAGAGAGGTTGCAATCACTGTGAAATTGTTCGTGCAGATTTCACACTGGTGAATTTCCACTCTCACTCTAGGAATTCATTCTCCTTGGTAAAAACACTCCAGATGTTCTCCCTCTGTTGTACAAACAGGAAAGCCCGGCTCGTAACCCCAGTTCAGGAAGGCATGGTCTTCATAAGATCTCAGCATTGTTAGAAAGTCACAGTGCTGACTTCCATAATTTTAGAAACTTAGAGGAAACAACACACAAATTCTTAGAGTGTGTAGCATATAAGATAAGCAGAGTTTCAAACTATGAAACATTATAGGAATGTAATTTAAGTATTATTGAGAAGTTCAATTTAATTTAATTATTTATTAAATTACTTAATTTAATTAATTTAATTATGGCTTTCTCCCCATACCTTGAACATGTCCCGAAACTTGAACTATCAGTTTATGACAAATTTCTGTAAATTTAAAATGTTTCTGCAGTGTCTTCAATGTGGCAGACCATATAAAAAAGGAAACTGTGAAAAACAGAAGAATTTTCTTTACAGCAGGTGGTAGTAGTGGAAACAGCTTGTGTTGGTGCCCATGTCATTACAACAGGGACATAATTTCTCTCCCCTCTTTCTGCTCTTTCTGACTTTTTTCCTTCACTGGAATTTCCCACAAGACCACTCTTTTTCTGGATGGCACAGAAAGGTTTGGAGAAATTTTGATTTTATGTAGTTGATGCACAGCTGGTAGTTTCTCCACGACTTTAGCTACAACTTTCACCAACTGTACGCATAGGACCTGCTAATGAAATTGGGGTTTAGTATCTGATGAAAAAAATTAGCGTAGCCAGTATCTATTGAAATTCCAGTTTATCAGCCTTTCCTTGTCTGATACAGTTTTCAAAGAACTCTATACCAAATAAATAAAAGGCAAGGCAAACTCCACTTGACTAAGACAAACCCAACCAAACCAAAACAAAAGCAACTTTCTATATTCCAATTTCAGAGCTAAATCAAGATCAGAAGGAGCCACGGTGTCCTCACTTTAGAGTTTCCCAAACAGGGACTAAGATATGAAAAGGAAGAAATAAGTTAGGAAAGGAGAAATATGTGTGAATTCTGATTTTGGAGGTAGCACAAGAAGTCTTCACCGCCTTGCTGCACACTGACATCCCTTAAGCAATTCTTGAGTCTCCAAATAAAAGATGAGGACAGTTCATCAACCCTTGTATGAATGCTGTGGCATTTGTTGCCCTCTCACCTCACATTTATGGCAGTTTCCCAAATTTGGAGGAACAATGAACATGTTTTAAGACATCATTAGATCATAATCTAATCATAAATATCAAAAAGGAAACTGCTTAAAATATTACGGCTGATGGGAAAATCTTTTTAAATAATCTCCAAAGGAAATTTTCTGTTTTGGAGACCATCTGTCCTTTCCTCCCTGTGCACTCTGGGGAAATACTAACCCCTGGATAGATGTTTCCGCTAAAACAAACACTAAGGAACTGGTGGGTAAATGGTCACGAGGGTTGCAGGCTGGAGCACTTATGTGATCAGCTGCACTTAGAAATCTTGTGTTAAAACTCATGCAAACAGAATTTATATCACTGCCCTAACAGGGAGAATGTAAAGTGTCCTGACAGGTCAAAAGTTACATCAGATGACTTTGTATGTACCTGTTGAGAGCTAAGCTGGTATGAGATGCATGTAAACTATTACAGGAATCAAAAAATTAAATTGGGTCAGTTTGCTTATTTGGTGATTAAACTTCAGTTATGCTGACATTTCAAAAAGACTGAAGATCTTATTTTGCTGTTCCTGATCTCTTTTTTTCTGAAAAGTGAGAGACTGGCAGGAAATCAATAGGACTCTCACAATGGTGCATTGTAAAGCACCAGCTCTGAACCAGCCTGTCCAATACCAATCAGGAATGTTATTGATTAAAAATGTAATTTAGTGAAAATATAGGTACTGATTTTTCCATCTGTATTTTATGATGCAGTTTTCAATAGATGCCCTGTTTGCAGTTGTAAAAGTAACTACTGGAACTGAGGTGATAAAATCTATATTGAAATGCTAAGTAACTACCTCAAAGAATCAAAGGAAAAATAAGCTTCAATGACAATGTAAATATCTAAATGCCAATAAAATAATTTTCTGATCCACAGCTTTTTTTTGGTGAAACTTCAAGGAGCCAAGGACATGTGAGTGTCTAGCTCTGAGTGGCCTTAGGCAGATCTCTTAGTGTCAGACTTAGGTCTTTATTGGAAATTTAGGATAATAAAATTATCTTTATATGCCATTACAAAAATTAATCTCACAACATAATAACCAAATGGCATCATAGGTCTTGACTTTATTTCCCATTTCTTTTTTAATTAATATTTTGGTCCTTTTTTATCATGTGTTTCCTGAAGGTGGCAGCAATATTCAGGACTTGCACGAATGTCTGACTTTTGAACCTATTGACCTTAATACAGCATTTCTTGCAATGTAAATATGTTTGTATTTATGGATATTAATAATCTGTTTAAATCAAAATTTGATGATGTTGTTGTAGACAACAACTGTTGCTGTAGACATAGGATGTACAATATCACTAGAAAATATGAAGAATCTATGTTGACCTGGAGTGTTAGAATTGCTTACTCTTTTGTATGATAAAAAATCATAAACTAAAAGAGGATTCCTAAAGTATTTGATATTTTTAGTTAACAATTTACCATTGCTTGCAGTTAAAATTATCCATTTCATTATCTTCATTGAAGCCTGTATTTTATGCTTTTTCTGAAGTGAACTGTAAGCTCATTTGTGGACACTACATTGGCAGTTCAAAACACTACAAATGTTGTGTGTGATCACTGAAGGAAGGTTATAGCCTATCTGTAGGGTTTCTTTCAGTTCCATTCCTCCATTTGATCCTAATGATTTAAAATTACTGCTGGAGTCAGGCAGGCCAGCTATCTCACAGAACTGCAGTGTTTCAATTAAAAAAGAAACTTTAACATTTCTCCTTTTGCTTCAGATGTGGTACACTGCGTTGTTGTGAAATGCTTCTGCTAGTGAGGCAAGGCAGTTGCATCAACATTAGAAATATTAAATCATTTAGAGAACTTTTGTCTTCTCCTTTCATTTTGCTAGTTGCCTGGTCAGGGAGTTGCAGATCCCACGGCAGTTTAAATGGAGGATCATGGAAGCCCACAAAGACATCTCTGCAGCAGGGCTTTCCTCCCCTTTGTCTTTCGCTAACAGAACTGCATTATATGAGGTGATTCTTTTGCCTGCAAGTCTTCTGTCAGCTCCAGGGCTGCTCTCACCATGCATCAGGACAAGGGCCCAAGTACTGGTACTGCTGTCCCAGAAATGCCACTTTGATGCAGGGCTCCTCAGTACGAGAGAGTCATGGAGCTCTTGTAGCAGGCCCAGCAGAGGACTATGAAGATGATGAGGGGACTTGAGCATCTCTTTTAAGATGAAAGGTTGAGGGAGCTGGGCCTGTTCAGCCTCAAGAAGGAGTAGCTGAGAAGGAACCTCATCAATGTCTGCCACTATCTGAAGGGGAGTGTCAAGACAATAGAGCCAGCCTCTGCTCAGTGATGCCAGCAACAGGACAAGAGACAGTGGGCAAAAACTTATGCAAGAAAATTCCACCTGAATGTGAGGAAGAACTTTTTTACTGTGCAAGTGGCCATGCACTGGAACAGGCTGCGTGCCAGCAACAGGACAAGAGACAATGGACAGAAACTTACACACAGAAAATTCCACCTGAATGTGAGGAAGAACTTTTTTACTGTGCAAGTGGCCATGCACTGGAACAGGCTGCCCAGAGAGGTTGTGTAGTCTCCCCCACTGGAGATGTTCAAGAACCATCTGGACACAATCCTCTGCCATGTAGTCTAGGATGACCTGACTTGAGCAGGGAGGTTAGACCAGATGACTTCCAGTGGTCCCTTCTATCCTTATTCTGTGATTCTGTCAGTTGCATCCTGCCAATGACCATGCTTCTAATGAAAATGCAAAACAGGGCTTCTTTCTGAGTTTTCACTGGTCCAAGTGAACTCCCTAATCCTTGCATGCCTTCAGATCTGAATGTTTCATCCCAAGAGAAAAGTAAGGAAGAATTGTTTTTTCTTTAAAGTAATCTCCACTCCTAAATATGCATGGAACACAAATGCTACAATTTTAAATTATACTGGCAGAATTTATCACATTTTACTTTTTAAGGAGTTTGCTCGGCAAACATGGTGGCCTTTTTAGTAGTTGTATATGAATATTTCCATGCCTTAGAATTATCCATCTTTCTTCTTGTGCTTATCAATGACTGTTTGTGCTACCCCTCAAAACATTACTTTGATATCCTGAAGTGGAATACTTTCATAATTGCTCAATTTATGTTCATCCTTAGTGAAGTATTGCTAAAGTAACTTCCTTTAGATTTCCTCTCAAGATCAGCATTAATTCCTGTGCTTGTCAAATTGACATTTCAGAATGCATTCATCAGCTTCTGTGAACTGCTGATGTGGTATTCTTTTGCAGACATTGACTGGTATTCCTCTTTGCATTTCTGCTCCCTCTTAGATTTCCCTAAAATGTGTCATTGGTATCACTTCCTTTATTACACCATTATTCCTACAAAGCCTAACACTAACTACAAAGCCTAATTACTAACAAAAGTGATTTTGTTATTTGTGGTTTAAGTGTTGAGTGACCCCACCTTCCCTTTCCTGTTTCCCATTTGTCTTCTGGAAATTTTACCAGTCCAGATGAACTACTGCTCTTCTTACCCAATGGCTTATCCTGCTATACTTCTGAATCCCAGTGTCAAACACAATACAGTTTCCTTCCTGGATCCTCAACCAAGTGCTGTCTGTAATCTTAATATTTGCAGGGAGTCAAATGCTGGAGACATTTGCTGTGTAAGCTGTTGTTTTATATCCTCTTGTTAATATAAGTTATAGTCTTCTTGTAAGAGTCTCTTCTACGAGTACAGATTAATCTGACCAGATGTGACGCACAGATAACTTTGTTCTGTTCATTTTTGGAATGTTGTAAAATGCTTGAAAAGTAAGCAAATCGTGCTCTTTGCTGCTCATTTGAAGCTGTACTCTTCTTAAGACAGTCTCAGGAAGACAGAATTTGGCCCATCCTTTGCCATGCTTTATTCCTTTGTGTACTTTCAGCAACATGAACTGTGTGCTTTGTTTTTCAAATGTTTTGTGTCCTAGCAAACTGTGACCTCCTCTTCAAAGTTGTGTTTTAAAGAAATAGTCAAAATATTGCTTGGTAACAACACTGTTTATTTAAATTCCAGAAAACACTTGTTTTTACTTTTTTCTTTTATTTCACTTAGATATTGTCTGTGATCCTAACAGAATTTTACATCTGAGAAAATTTTTTGGAGATTCTGTGGACAAATGCAGTGTCTGAAATTAAAAAAAAAAAAAAATGGATGAAGAAAAACACCAGTCCTGAATACCTTCATACACAAAATATGGTCTTTTAAGAAAAATGTGTCTTAAGATTGCTGTGTAATAGAATCTGTTGTGCAATAGAATCATATTAGCAACACACATTCCTTAAGATAATTATTCTAATTTCTTTTTTTTTTTAAAGTTATAGTTTTGCATTATTGAAGCCAATATGCCACCATCATCTCAATGTAATTCCAGTGAATTTTAGTGTTAAGGATGAATTTGATTCAGTAAATCTGCAAATACATTTCTCTGAAGTGAAAAATAATCTCCAAGTAACAAGAAGTAGACTTAATATTTTCACTGGCATTTTTTGGTGCCCTCATGGTGTGAGTGAAATTCCAATAGAGACATGTTTTTGTCAATAGAATTCCTTTCACTGAGGAATATGACAAATACTTCTATATCTTGATACACCTGTTGACTGAGTGTTACAAATTTTGTAATGCATGTTTTATCATACAGCCTGTAGTGCTGGGTTGTTGTGACCCAAGGGCACAACTCGGCACTTGGCCTTGTTGAACCTCAGACAACTGGCCTTGGTTCATCAATCCCGCCTGTCCAGATCCCTCTTCTCCCTTCAGAAAATTCATCTTTTTATTTCTTTTTTTTCAGGGAACCACCTTTTCAATCCAGGCAATTCTGCACCTGTCTGAGGCTACTCCCAGAACAAACACACACTGAATCCCTGTTCTCCTGCTTAGAAGTTTATGCCACCTTTTCAATCCAGGCAATTGTACTTCTGCACCTGTCTGAGGCTATTCCCAGAACAAACACACACTGAATCCCTGTTCTCCTGCTTAGAAGTTTATTTGAATTCACAAGATGAGACTCAGGTCTCTTGATTCAGAAGGTATCTTTTTCCTAGACTTGTGAATACTCTTGTTTACTATATCAGACCTGCAGTGTGCAAGTCAATGCTACTGAGGGGGAAAGAGCTGTGATTCTGGAGTAAAAGTAACTCTTGATGGAGGGTGGAACTTCATAATTGGCTTTACAGTCAAAGCAAATGGGAGCATATTCTGTTTTGATGAGGTAGTCTTGAGTGTAGTCTTCATCCCTTTGTCATCTGTCAGATGGGTTTTGTGAATTTGTTGTGATTTTTCTGATTATTCTGCTTGGAATCCTTGGAGCACTCCTGTTATATGAAAAATATGCTATGAATGTGATACTTACTGTTTTAAAGTCTGATTCTCTTTTGGTGCACTCTTTTTTGCTTAGCTGAGGTTCCTGAGCTTTCATTGGAGAATAATGCAGTAGCTGGAGGGAAGAATTCATGTGGATGTAGACTCTAGGCTGTTGTAGGTTAATGGACTTGATTTATGCTGATGGATCTATCAATGTACACCAGTAGAAGATTCAACCCCAATTTTAATGAGGAAGGAAGATACACTCACAGATGAATAGTTCTTGGCAATGCTCTCAGAACGCTTTAAAAATACCTTTTTCGTTTTTAGAATAATTTTGCTAGCTACTCTGATGCTTTATAGTGTTTATTGCACTAAATAATTGTAATGCCATTGTGTTTCATACTCTTTGTTTTACTGCTTATGCACCATGTGGTATTGATGTGTATTATATTGCATATAACTCAATACAATAAACATGGTATTACAAAACAGAGTTTGTGGATTTTTATTATAGGTAGTTTACCTACTGTGATGAAAATAATATAAAATTATAGAGAAAATATTATTTGCTTTCTTCCTAGTTTTTATTCAAGATATAACCCGTGGTAAATTAAGTGCAATTCCACAAAGTTTTTATAGAAGCATAGATCTTGATATAAAACAGTAAATAAGCTCTGCTAGGATTTTATGGTTTTTACACCTGTCCTTTAAAATGAGTTTATACTTGTAATGCTTTGCCTCAAAGGTTACTTGAAAATCACTCCTGAGTGTTATTACACATTCTCAATTGTTTCTGAAGGCAATGAATGCCAAGAGTCTCACTTTGCAGACCAAAACCTTTTATTCTTTCTTTTATTTATCCCATGCAGATTTTTTTGCATGTTAAGCACGACGCCTCAATTCCTATCCATTAAAGATTTAATACTTAGACAAGAGAGTAAATTTAGACACTAAATAAATTTTCTGTTGTTCTATGATATGATCCTAAGCTTAGTGAGATGAGCCGACCTCTGCAAAAATAAACTATGTGACTCTCATTTTGTTGATTTAATTCCAGAATGGGACCTAAGAGGTAAAACAAACCACTGAATTTGCATTTTTTAGGCAAACCTTGCTCTCTCAGCTTTCCATATTGTGAGCTCCACAGAGAAGGGAAAGGAAGGGAAGGAAAGCATTCCTTTCCCAAAGGAATTACAAATTCCTTGAGCTCTTACACAGTGATGAAGCTTTACTGTAGCATTATGGTTAAGTACTGATGTGGGAGTGTATGTACTTTGCTTTTTATTAAGTCCAGTCACTACTTAATATAAAATGGATGATCAGTCCTGACAATAGAGACAGTCCCACAACTCACTCCTACCCAAGTCTCTCTCCAGCATAAATTTTCCACTTGTTGGATTTCCCTCCCTCTTTGGCAAATTGCTACCTCCTTCACAAATCTTCACCAGAAGAGGAAAGCCCTGCTCAGCATAGCCTGCTTCTCAGCCACTAAAAAATTCTCCTAGAAGCAGATTTGTTTTGAGTTCCCTGTTTCTAGAGCTGATTTAGATACTGCCAGTGGGCACTGTGAGACTGTGGTGAAAAGAGGCGTGTAGGCATTTGGGGTCTTCAGAGCCAAGGAGGAAGCTGCACCCTGCACCCTAATTTTCAGTTTCAGACCTTCTGAATCTGGTCCTAAATGTCTTCCATTTTTCACATGTGCCTCTTTTTCTAGGTCAATGACAGGTTATGTATCAATTCTGTTACCTAGGATAACATAATAAGGATAGGACGTAGAAGAAGTTGGTATCTTTATATAAGCATAATGGGGTTTTTTTTCAAATTTTCACTCATTTTGTGTAAATGTAAGACTTTTTATCTGACAAATGTTACAGCAAATTAAAACCTGCATGGGGTACAGAAGGAAGTGAACAATCTGGATCAAACATATAAGGAACTGTGCTGTATGTTTAGAAGTTTTATCTGCAAAAGAGGCAGCATGTAGAAAAATTCCTGTCAGCTTTTCACGTCATCTGTCTGTCAAAGATGATTTGTGTTTTATGTAATGTTAGTTGAAACTATCATCTCCCAACACTATATATAGTTTTATCAGAGCACCAAAGCCTTGGTTCATAGTACACCATGCAGATTTATTTGTCTTGAATAACTTTTCTGTTGTGAATAACACAGACAGTCTTATACTGTTACGATTTTAGAGCAGCACAAAAGCAATGGAGCTACTTCACCTGCATCATCCTCCCCTTCAGTCTTATGCTAGCGTAGCACATCTACCAGAAAGAAATTACATCTATCTGCTCTACCATTAGTGTCCTAGTCACTCTTGGTACTATAAAGGAACGTGGGACTGCCCCCATGGAATGAGCATCCAATCGAGGCTCAGACTCCCTGCAATCATTACTATTCATCCTACTGCAACTGTGCCCCTCTGGAATTTTAAACACAGGCACTGCAGAGGCTCATTAGGAACAAGTGAAGCTGTTCAAGTGCTGATTACTCTGGCAGAGCCTGAGCAAATTAGTTAATAATTAGGTGTGAAATTAATGTACACCTTCTGTTTTCCTTAGTGGATTTCCCATGTTGTTAATTTGCTTCTGCACCACCAAGGGACAAAGTACATTTAAAGAACATATGTGGGAATGAGCTAAAAGTGTCCCCAGGTAAACCTTGTTACATTTGTTATCTGAATTTTAGTATTGTATGGAGCTTTGCTTGAACTCTTCAAAATGTCTCACTTCTTAAATCCTTGCTATGTATAGTGCCTGTTTGAGCAAGATTTAGTTGGCTGATGAGAAAAATAAAGTATTGCTTTGTCTTTATGTTACATTATGTTAGATAGATATGTAGTATATTACTTCATTATGCCTTATCCTGTATGTAGCATTTCAAATGTTGAGGGTGTTTATATAGAATGTACTAGCTAAAAATTGTGTGACATGATCTTGGACCTGCAGTTTAGTGCCTAATGTAGCAATGTGTTGTGGAAGGGGTTTTAGATATTTCTGTATGTTAAGCATACAGAAAGGATGTTTTACTCAGAGTGTTTTGTGATTCTTTACTATGAAAAATACATAAATTAAGTTAAATAGACCTGAAAGCCTCTGTAGGAGCTTGTAGACTGCACTATAGACTGCACCAAAATCTGGAATGGACATTATCGACCTTTCACTGTCACCCTCAATATAGAGTGTGGGAAGATCTCTTGGAAGTCTGAGGTGGTGCAAGATAAAGTTTGAATCTCTGCTCCTTTTAAATGATGAGCTTAGAGACTTTTCGCTCTAGCAGACCATTTTTGGGCCCTTCACTACATACATAAAGCTAGCTATGCCAAATCATTGTCTCACTGCTTATCCTGTTAACTCAGACTGTAACTTTTGTTTTCTGTAGCCTCTCTGACTTTTTCGATCACTCCAGTTTATTGGACAGGGATGAAAATATCTGTAGCAAAAGGGCAAACATGTAAGTGTGGAAGCTGCTATGGGAGTAGGTAGAAGCAAGTACCTTGAGAAGCACACATTGCTGTAGCAAGCAGGGCACATAAGAAAATGAGAAGTTCTTTCCCTTTTTCTATAACAGACCTGGTGCAGGGATCAGCAAGTCTTTAAGAGATTGTTTTGTTGCCTGTTTTGAATTTTGTGCTATTCAGGTGTCTCACTTCTGCTGGAGGAAGAATACCATTTTGGGCAACTGGAAACATTGCAAGATGACATAACTTTGGCAAACTCTAACAGTCTGAAGTAGCCCGTATATAATGTAGATAATTTCCCAAACTGTTCTTAATGCATATGTTAAGCAAACAATCAAAACAAAATTGAGCTAACCTATCAGGTTCAGATTAGCCTTCTTGCAAGAATGTCAGCATAGGGAATTTTTGTGATCTCTAAGGGTTTATTGTAATGGTACACCAAAAGGTAACACTTTCTTTTCTTTGAATGCTATTTACCATCAAAAAATCTAGGAATAATCTGAAGGGTAAATAGTTAGGCTACTTGTAAACTGTGGTAGGAATATATGCCAACATTTCAGTTTACACAGGATAGTATTTGCATATAAATCTAAAGAACTGTTTACGTAAAAAAATTTAAAAGGCTGATTCATCAAAAATCAGTTATAAAAATACATTAGGATTAAATAGAATCTAAATGTTATGGCTGGACTTAAGTGGTTTGATTATACTTTTAAATATCTGGCATTGAGTTTCCATAGTTCTAATAAACTGAAGCATTTTTTCTTCCAAAAATTGTTTCTACTGTTTATCCCATTTGAATAAATATTAGTGATTGAACTGGCTGGCAGGGGAAGAGAGGCAAAACCCTTTCACTCAAGTCACTGCTGGTGAAAACTCTGAGAAGCACCTGCCATCTAGACTATGATCTGTGCCTGGGTGAGGAACTGTGTCTTCATGAATAGTCAAAGCTGGTCTGCTCACCATCTCCCAGGATGAAAATTTTACAGCTCTCTCAGTGTAGTCTCAGGTTAAAATATTTTTGAGGTAGGCTTATTGTTATTATGGATTTTATTTTATTATCAGTTTTCTGATGTGGGTTTTCTTTTTTTTCCCCATCTCATCTCATAATCCCTTTCTAAGGCCACCCATTCTGCTTCATGCATGCTCATGAGTGATAGAGGACCATTTTTACCAGGCTGTAGATAATGATCTTTTTAGATTATGTGTCTTTCACTTTAATCACAAAGAGTTTTTCTGAGCTAAAACCTTCTCTTCAGTGTTAACTTATGAATGCAAGACGCTGTATTTTATTGGCCCGAGATTTGCATTCTCTCTTTTCTCATGACTAGCATACTTGCTTCTTCTTGCCACCAATGCAAAAGCTTTCCTGTTTGTCTTTGCTTTTTTGCTTTCAGTTTTATTGGAATTTGCAATAAGAATAACAAAGTGGGAGAGGTACTTGGAGGATACTGAACCCTTTCAGCTTTAATCAGAGCTCCATAAAGGAGCTTCCACCTGTGTTATTCATTTCCCTCTGCTGTGCCAGGTTCATCTTCCTCCCTCTTCCTTGGCCCACCTTGCTTTAATCATGTCTCTTCCCTTCCCTATCAATTTCTCCAAGAAGTACATAGCCCATAGCTATTCTCCTTTTTGCCTCCACAATTCCCCATTCTTCTGCCTGCCCTCCTCCCTTATTGTTCTTTTCTTTTTTTTTTTTTCCCTTTCCCCTTGTTAGGCATAGAAAGGCCAGGACCTTGTCCTCTGGGCTTTCTTGAACTTTGAGTGCTACCCATAAGTTCATTTCACTTCATTCACAGAATGTCAGAGTCTATTTAAGTCCGTGGAAAGACTCCAATAATTTCAGGGAGGTTTTGGTACTGGCCGTGAGACCGTGTCTGTGTTGGTCAGAATTTCTTTCCATAGCAACTTATCCAGGGCAATGCCATGGCTTGCCCTCATTCTCCAAAACACTTGTTCACTGTTTCAGTAAGTGATAACTACAGCAGCAGTGAGAAGCTCTTTCTTGACTTGTTTCTTGAGCTATTGCAAATATTACTTTTTCAGTGATCACAATATTACGAATTTTTGCTCCATTCTACAAAAAAACCCTTTTTTAAAAATAATAAGAAAGTGGCCAACTGATTCATACAATACATCTGCACTTTTACAATGATGCTTCACTTACTAAATATTCCTGTGGTATACAATTTCTTTAATTTTTCATAATGAAAACCAGAAGATGCTTATTCTTACTTTTGTCTGATAATTACCCAATTTTTCCCCAGTTTTACTTTATCCATAGCATATTGAGATTAACATTTTTAAAGAAATATCTGTGACTGGTTACATTACCCTGCAGTCAGCCCCCTGCTAAGTTTGAGGTATTCAATACTTTTAATTGTTCCTTATAATTAGTCCCAACATTCTGACCATTTCTGTTACTCTTCGCTGAACTTCTTAATTTAGTAATGTTTTTCTACTTCTTGAAAATATAAAAATTCTCGACCTATTAGCCAAATTGTCCTATTCAAATTTCAGTATTTGACTGGTAAATTTGTATAACAAGGTGGACATGATGTATTAATATTTTAAATGAGCTATTGAAGAAATTACTTCACATATCTTGGAACTCCTAATTTTCTTCTTGGCACATATATCCAACTATGCATACCCATGTAGTCATGAGTTCTTGGCTTAAGTTACACAAGATCTTTTCTCTGTAATTTTTTTTTTTGACAGTTACTTCTGACCCCAGGATGCAATTTTTCCAGACTTTAGGAATAAATCAGAATATCCTCTGGAGTCTTTTTTTTTGTTTGTTTGTTTGGTTTTGGTTTTTTATTGGGTTTTTTTTTTGTAACTAGAATTTTCCTGGTTTTTTAAATCCTTGGGGTTTATGCACTGGATTTGTGCTTTAAATTTATGCCAAATGAAGATAGTACAAAATCTATGCAAGCTGATCCACAAATTACATTTTTTGTCAATATTTATAATCCTTTCCTCATTTTATTGTGATTTCTCAACTGTAGAATTTTTTTCCTATCTCTTAGCCCTGCCAACTTAGATGTTCAAAGTAATTTAGTTTATTGAAAAACATCAGCATGATCCTTCATCATGGAAAAAAGAGGTCACTGCAACACTGATAATTTTGCTATATTAGCCAAAAAATCACAGTGTGAGGCAGTTATGCCATTTGTTCAATGGCTGACTATGAATTGGAACCACAGCAGAAGAAAATCTTTCATGTCAAAACCAAATCCTCAAATAATGTATCAAATCTGATTTAGAATCCAGGAGAATTTTAAGGAGGATGAGACAAAGGAGATAAAACATTTTGGAGAGATCTGTGATGCTACCTTGTTCAGGCAAGCAAATGGTAAATTGTCCCATCTGCTTCGAAATTTCAAGCTTGGATGGAATTCCTGAATTTAAAAAAAAAAATTAAAAAAAAATAAAAAAGAAAACCACAACTAAAAATCCCAACAAAACACTACCCCCAACACCAAAACAAAAAGCAACCAACCAAAAGAAATAAACAGCAAAAGTAAACTGATTAATAATGCATGTCCAAATGCTAAAAAAAAGTAGTAGTTGGGTCACAGAATAACAGAAGAGCCTAAGTTGGAAAAGATAGTTCATTTGATTCAAACTTTCATGGGAAAGGGAGCCCTAATGGCATCTAGCACCTTGTCCAGTGGTATCTTAAAAACCTACAATGATGGAGGCTATTACATAAGTGGGAGAGTGTTCCAATTGCTGATTGTTCTCACTATGACAAAATTATTTTGTATATCAAGATGAAACCTGTCCTTATGCAGCTTGAGCCCATTGTCCCTTGTCCTCTCCCTGTGTGTCCTTGTGAAGTGACCTTCTCTCTGCTTTTTAACTGCCCTTTAAGTGCTAGAAAATTTTGGTGAGGTCACATGAGCCTTCTCATGAGAGAAAAGGCCTAATTACTTCAGTTTTGCTTGTAAGTCAGGTTCTTCAGCAACTGAATCAACTTTGTGGCCCTCATTTGGATCCTCTCTAGTCTGTGCATGTCTTTTTTTGAGTTGTGCAGTTGAAAACTGGACACATCCACACACAGAGCACATCCTCATTTTTGTTGGCTAATACCTCTGCAGATAGCCTTCAGAGATGTAATGAAGCATTACATTTCTTTTACTGTCTTTAAACTCAGTTAAATCTTGGCTTTCATACACTTTGCATTAATAGCATTCTTGCAATTTTTTCAACAAGACTCTTTATATATATATATATATATGAATAATTTGCTGGAGGATTTTGAGAGGAGGAGTACTTATAGTTGATGAAATATTTCTTCTTCGTTCTGTTAAATTCTGGTAAGCTTCTGCTGAGTTGTAAATGTCTTATACCTCTACTGGCCTTCTTTAGCTCATGATTGACAACAAAAGACTATGATAGCAAGCAGAAATATTCACAGACTGTGAAACTCTGTGGCTGGGCTGATTCAGAAGCCAAGGCAAAAACCAGATATTCTTTCTAATGGAATCAATACACAATGCAAAAATAGACAGTTAAGACTGTGTATTTTGGCATTGGCTCTATCTCCAAATCTGCTGCAGTACCCCCAAATTTTGTGTTTCCCTGAAGTATGATATGCAGAGCAGGAACAGGGAGAAGAAAAGTTGAGTTCTTGTTAATTATCTCCCAGACAAACCAGGTGTGATTGGAATCTGTTTCATCATATTAAACTACATCTGTGTGGAAAAGGGAAGGAAGGAAATAAGGTTTTGGCTTTACACACAACCTAGAAGTGTTTTAGAACTTAGCAACTAGATATGTGTTACAGAACCTTCCCTTTCACTATTGCCAGGAGCCTCAGTCACTCACCAGGGCTGCAGTGCCCAGGTGCTGTCTAAACAGAGAAAGAACAGTGCCTATCAGTTTACAATCACAGAATAAAAATAATAGGAAAAAGCAAGAAGCAATATGCTAAAAATGTATATATTTTCTGAGTTGGAATTTGGAAATGTCAAGTGAACTTTTCTTGCAAAACCAGCTTTTGGACATCATAGTGGGCACTTGTATCCTAGGATTGGGCATGTACCCCAAACACACAGGTTTAATACACAAAGCAATGTATTTTCTAACTTCTTTTGTCTTTAACTTTTCAAACCATAACTCAGGTTTCTTTAACAACAGACAGTTAAGAGTGTGAAAATAAGTTTATCATTCTAATAATAAATGAAAATAAAGGCATCATTTTATACTGAATTCAAATGAATTAATTATGGTTATCATTTTTCTCCTGGGAAAAAAAAAAGCTGCCTTCACCTATGTTCATAGATTTCAGCAGCTTTGATGGGATTTTATAAACTAAGCCTTAAATTATGCTGTCAAGCCATGGACAAAAGATCTTATGAAAGAAGTAGAATTTAATGAAAGCGGCTTTTGAAGACACCAACTTAATTTTAAGTTCAATGATTAATTAAATGTTGTATCCACTCTGAAGATTTCAAATCTGTCTAATAGTAGCGAAGGATGTGCAATACAAATTATCTTACATGGGAGTTGGAACAATTTCTACCAGTTAGAGTAGTCTCCAGAATGCTGATCCCAGGGAAGACTATGGAGCAAGGCCTCTTGAAGAACATTTTGGGGCAGGTGAAGAAGAAAGTGATTGGCAACAGATAGCATAGATTTTCCAGGGAGTGATCAATCATACCTTACCAAGCTGACAGCAGTGGGTGCCATTTACTTTGACTTTAGCAAGGCTTCCAACAGAGTCTCCTTCAAACTTCATGGAACTAAGTTGAGTCATTACACTGTGAATGGGTGGACAGATGGTTAAAAAGCAGTTGGATGGTTGGGCTCAAAGGACAGAAAGTGCTTAGAGGATTGTGTTTACCTGGAGGCTGGTGGCAGTGGAGTGCCACTAGTGCATCTGCCCTGGGACCTGTTCTCTTTGACATCACAGGAGCACTCCAGTCCAACCCCAGCACTGAGTCTTCTGCAGCAGGGCTGCAGCAAGGACCTCCCAAGCATTTTTATCATACAGCCTTTGCACAACTGCCAGTGTCTGCATTCTGTAAAGGATATGTTTAGAAATCTTTTTTTTTTCCCTTTTGAAAGACTGTTCTTATCTTGTAAGTAACTCTTTAAATGACTTACAGTAGGCACCAGGCACAACTGAGCTCTGTTGAGGTTGAACAGTATGTTATTTACATCTGGAAATTTGATTAACAATGAGGATTTGATTTTAAATGTCAGAGAAAAAAGAAAACAAAATCAAAGTAGGAGGAATAAATGCATTTACTAATAAAAAATATTTGCTAAGTGACAATCCTACTTACTAGAATTTGAATTTTTTTGCCAGAATGAGCACTGAGTCAGAAAAATTCATTGTGAAACCAGCTGAACACAAGAAGCCAAATTCAGCACTCACATGTATTCACACAGCTAATTGTTTACTGGGAACAGGATTGGCGCAGAGCAAGGAAATTAATAAGCCTTTGCCAAGGAAAAAAAACTGAGACAAATTTCAGAAACCACATCATAGGAACATTTCCCCATAGTGCCTGTGGTTGTGGTCTGGTGGTCTGCTGAAGTGAGGAAGAGAAAAGCATGAAATCGGACAGAAAAATGTGTCTGCAGGCACCAAGCAGCAAGAGTGTTGCAACATAATGGCAAGGAGCCTCACTGACTAATTCCTTCTTAAAAAGCTGAAACTGCATTTTAAAACCGTTTATTAATTCTTTACAGTCAATTGAAGAATTGTGGATGGATGTGCTTTGTAAAAGTGATACTCTGCTTGTTGAATCTTAGATGTATCTCTCCTGATCAGGCATTTTTCTTTACTGTACTGTTTTTCCCTCTCCACATGTGGACAATTGTTTTAGGTTTTAATTAATTAAAGTCAGGAAAATGAAACTAATTTTACATGAAAATATAGCTTACTGTGTGGTCAAGAAGAGTTACTTAAATTATATTGAAAATTATTGGACTGGATTAGTCTGTACAAAGTTGGAGGGGCCAAAAATTCACAAAGTCTAAAGTTTCCTAGATCTTCATGACAAAACACTAAATTTAAAGCAGTTATTTGGCTAATAGTTTGATTCAGATTTGGGGGGGACAATGGAAAATAATTTTGAGAGAAATTCCAATTCTTTAGAATTACTGAATTACTACTAGACAAGTCAATTTCATTCATATCCCTACTTTTCTTTTTTTTTCTCTATGCTGCAAAATCTTTTTCAGTTATTTTCAATGGGAACAGATAATTGTAAAGAATTCTGCTCTCAGTGTTCCTGAGCAGACCTTCAGATGGCACTTAACAAGTCTAATGGACCTGAGGAGATGGTGCTCCAGTGTTAGCTGAGCTTCTTTTCAGTCCAGTCGGGTCTGAGCACAGTGAATTCCTTTCCTTGCTATTTTTTTCAATGAGGAAAAGCCAAGAGTCAGCAATGTGAGTTTTAAACTGTGGAACTTTACTATTTACTCAAAGGATAAATTAAACCATTCTCTAATCTAAATCGTAATCCTGTGTGCTCTCTAGATGCAAGGTGCCTGCAATAGGAAGCTGGTCCCAGGAAACCAGAACAGAATCCCTGCCCACCCAGCAGGGCTGGGGTTTTCTCCTTTGGTAAGAAGCTCTGTCTAACAAAGTGTGCAGTACAGGAAACATCATGTGTCTGTATGCCAGTGCCTGTGGCCACTGATCTAGCTACAAACAGAAGTTATTAGACCCATTCTGATTATGCATGTACTGAGTAGGACATTATCAGCAAGAGCAACAGCAGGTCTATCTAGTAATATAATGACATGATGGTGGCAGAAATACTAAGAAGAAATAGCTGTTTCCATTGCTTTAGGCTTTTGCTTCAGCACAGCACCATAGAGCCTCATATTCCTAGTCACACACTATACAAGTGTATGACCTCAAAAATGAGGGAAGTGTAAAAAAGATCTATTAAGTATCTGCAGCAGACCAAATCATAACTACAGTATCTGTACATTTTTTTTTTTTTAATTGGCAAAGAAAAAGAATTTTATTCAAGTGTCATTTTATTAAATATAACATATCCAAATATGCTAGTGTCTTTTAAAGCAAACACACAGCCCCATCAATTTTTCATGTCTCTTTTTTTTTTGGTGTTTGCTTTAAAAAACACCAGCATATTTGGATATGTTATATTTAATAAAATGACACTTGAATAAATTATTTTTCTTTGCCAATTAAAAAAATGTACAGATACTGTAGTTATGATTTGGTCTGCTCTGATGCAGATACTTGATCTTTTCTACACTTCCCTCATTTTTGGATTGTGCTTCTAGCTAAGATTTCCTCTTAATTCTGAGGTTTTGGCATTGTTTAGTGCAATTATAACACCTGAGGAGCACTCAGTCCTCACTGCACCCTGAGCATGTCTTCTGAGGGCAAGAGAACAAAATATTAATTATTGCTACACAACGATTTCTCAATGCATTTTAATACAAGACTGAATACAAAGAAAACAGAATCTATGTGTTGAGTTGCAGGAAAGAAGTGGTTGCATCAAGCATAAGGGCAAGTCAGAGAGGCTAGATGTGTGCTTGAATTGAGAGGTTATTTCTGCCACATGAATTTTGCAGTGGTTGCTGGAGGCTTGAAACAAAACACCACCTGAATTTGGTTATTTAAAGTGATAGTGGCAGCTCCTTTAATGCAACAAAACACACTGGGGTTCTTGTGTTAATTTTGATCACTGTGTAAGTGACTTGACTAACTTCAGTGGGTATGGAAGAAGGTTCCACTAGGAGGAGAAAGGGGATGGCCATTCAGAGCTCCTTTCAAGTGCTTATTCAGAGTGACACTCTTTGAGGATGTTAAAAGATGGTGATGAGAGTTTTCAGAAAAAGATAGTTGATTTTTGGGGTAATTAAGTATATTTCAGGAAACTTTGGTGGGGCATGCTTTTTAGGAAGTGCTGTGTATTCATGCTCTGCACAGCTTCTTTGTGTCTCATTTGCACACATTGCTGCCAGCCACTGCTGAAAATCTCAGGCTACCTTCTTGCATCAGTTCTAGGTGAGGGAAGAAGCTGCCCAAATCTAATTAAAGGAGCCACTTTGGCATCACAAGAAAGAGTATTCTCTGTGAATAAAGTATTCCAACTTCTGTCCATGCACCCTTTCCTCTCCAGCTAATGGTGACTGTGCCAGTTTATCTTATAGTGCTTATCCATAACAGCAGGAAATTTAAATTTGAGATTTCTGTTTAAGAAAGCTGAATAAAGTGTTTGCATTCTTCCAGTTCAACTACTTTTGAAAATAAACCCTCAGTATAAGGATGCCAGAAAGCACAGTAAAAGCTGCAGCCTCTTGTAGACCCAGAGCAGACACTTCTGGCTGAAGTAGGAGCTAGGAATTTTGCAGAAAGAGAGAGAAAGACCAGCATGAAAAAAACAGAAGAAAAAGAGAAAAAGGGTTGGGGAAACTACAGTGAAAGAGGTAAGTTGAAGACAGAATCACAATGAAATTAAAGTTGGCATTAGAAACACATAATGGCATTACTTTCCCAGTAGTGCAAAGCTGTGAGCCTGCTGATGGAATAAACTCAGTGCTTAATGCAATCTGCTCTTGCTGATGGAAACGGTGTCTTGCTGGATGTAGAGGGTGGAGCATTCCTGAACATGTTAATGCTATAAACTGTTCATAGATTAGCATGGCCTGTTGCAGAAATGTTTGAATTAGAGAAGAAAATGACTTGTCATAGCAACTTTAAAAGAGTCCTTAAAGGTCTCTTGCAGATCTACTGCATGCAAGTGACTGACCCAGCAGTGATCTGAGAACATTGCAAAATCTTATCTGCAAGCATAGATCCTGTTTGTGCCTGCAGGCAACATACTCAATTTACAGCCACAGCTGAAAGCCCTTTGAAAGTTGGCTCTTAAGGTCATACCCTCTGTCCTAGAGTCTGTCAAGGAATTTTCCCCTACAATATATTCCAGGAGAGTTTTCTAGTGCATGCTTGTCTTGTTTTGTTTTCTTTCTTTTTTTTTTTTTTTTTTTTAATGTGGCAGAAATGGCAACCTTTGTGAGAGTTCAGATAATCAGATTTGCATTTTGTTTAGCCAGTCTCACTGCTACTATTTTGAATATAACAATATAGTTTTACACTCCAATTTATTATCACAGCATATGGTCATCTTTCAGATAAAAAATAACAGAAAAGAAATTCCTGAAGGAGTACAGAGTCCCTGGCATTCCTTCAGTAAGGAAATCTTTGTCTTCATACACTCACAAACTTTGTCCTGTGCTTTTCAGCTTGGTGCTGTTATAAAGCTTTCTCCATAGTAGATATTTTGCCCTATAAATGTTTGCATACACTTAGCACCTCTCTTCAAAAGCATCACACTGTTAGTATTGATTTTTTTCAAATTAATATTTTCTCATGACTTTCTCAACCTTCAAAGTTCTTTAGTTTACCTATTTTAACTTTGAAAACTCATTGATTTGCTTTCTTCTTGTATTATTATTATTAAGTATCCTGCTGGGTAAATCTGAAGTAATTTAGAACTTTAAATCTCAAACCTTATAAGGGAAGAACACTTAATTTGTTTAAAGTATTTACATTAATGAAAATTATTCAGTGGAACTGGATTATAAACCAGTTAGTTTATACAACACTGAAGTCAGTTATTTTAGATTATTCCAAGGGCCTAAGAATAACAAACAAGGCAAAAATGAATTCTTTAACTGAGAGGATGCTAACTAGAAGAATAAGCAAAACAAAATCAGAGGGGATTAAATGGCATAGTAGTAAATGGATAGGAGGCATGCAGGCAATCTAGAATTATTTGATTTCTCTCCCTGTTTTTGCTTATTTTACACCACCAAGTTAGTCCATTGGAAGCCATGCTCTGTTTATAATATTCTAAGTGATGAGAGAATCTGGCTAAAATGACATTCAAAATCTCTGTAAGTACCAATCACATAAACGGGAGCCCAAAGGAAACACAAACTGAATTAGCTAAGGTGAGGTCCATGTTAAAGACATGGAGTCATAGACTTCACGCTAAAGTTCTTTTCTGCCTGGCCTCCTTTGGAATGCAACTGTTCACCCCTTTTCCCTTACAGACTGCAAGTGACAGAAGTGCTTCAGGGTTCAGGGGTTCTTGCAGCAACTGCCAGCCTTTGCTTCAGCTCTGTCTGCGTGTGGGTCATTAATTTCCACATCATCAGTGCTGAGACTGAAAGTACAAATGTCAGTTGATTAAAATATTCTGTTTAGTGAACTCAAAGGAATCTCATAAAGTTGTTTCTGCCCCTATCTGGCAGAATAGCAGTGACATGTGGGCAAGTGTTGATCTGTTGGCTGTATAAAGCGCCCTGCTGTGCAGAACTAGGCAGCGCAAAACCATCTTACTTTATATTTGTGAGTTTTCATTGGTAATGAGAACTGTAAAGTACCCTACTATTGAAGGGAACATGATTTGGAACAACGTAAAATAACAATGGGAAAATGATCCATCTGTTAACGAAATCCGGTTTTTATTGTAGAGCAATTTGCCTGGAAATTCCTGGGTTAAGTGTGGCCTTCTTTTTGCTATATTACAATACATTATTGTAGGTAATTGTTTTGAAAGCTTTTATGGGACAATAAGCATCAAATTCAGTTCTCTATAAATGGCTTTTAGTTTGAGATATTCTTGGGCCTAGTGTGTGGTATCCAGATGCTCCAGAACAGTGTAGACATCCTGTTTGTCCTGTCACATCTGCCAGACACACACACATGTCTGAAGTGCCCTAAGGCATCCCAAATGGCAGTAGATGTCTGTTTGAGCCTGCTGAATCAATCCTTCAGTTTAAGCTCACTTTCAGGTGAGTTTAAACTGAAGCTGTATTTAAGCCAACTAACGTAGGAACAAACTTTAGTCGAACTTAAAGGAAAGTCTTGTCAAAGGGCTGGGCATCTCCTGTATTTCTGTTCTTTCTCACAGTCCCATAAATATTCTAAGTGCACCCATAAATATTCTAAATGGCCCTAGTCACCTGTAAATATAGGCAGTCTCACCATGTGCAATTCACGCAACTAGATTTTATCATTAACATTTACTTAATTTCTATTTAGGCTCCTACATCCTGTGTATGAAACCAAACCTGTTACTGAAGTCTACCCTGTTAGTTCAATCTATTGGCTTTTCACTAATACACTCACCCCCTTTAACTCTGAGGCACTTAATGCATGTGGAATCAGAGTGGTGAACACAGAAATTAAACAAATGAAAATGTAAGACAATAAATTCCTTCTCTTTATTTTATAAATAAAATGCAGTGGCTTATGATTTCTGATGGGTGGATCAATTTAGCCCTGTCAATGTCTTATTTTAACATGGTTTTTAACACAGAAAAAGACCCCTGCTGTCAGATTTTTTCCTCCAAGTAAGATCTCTGTTAGAATCTGCTATTCTTATAAATTTTGAATTTTCCCAGGTAAACTCAAGTTAGAACCCATAGTTTTGTTTCCCAGGAATGAAGAAAAAAAAATCTAGTTTTTCACATCAGGAAAATACTTCTTCATAGTGACAGGAGAAAGAGACATGGGTATGTGGCATAATAGCATCTGACTGTACTTATACTTTAAAATAAAAATGCACAAAATAGAAATGTGAAACTTGTCAGGTTCCCACTACAGAAACATATCTCAAAGCTTCACAGTTCAAATCACCTTGAAGAATTGTCTAGCCAGCCCCAGGAAGAGCTCAGCTCAGAGCCCATCAAAAGGATGTGAGTTTCATAGTGGGAACACAGAACTTAGTTCTAAGCCTTTCAAAGACAAATGGAGACAGAGCTTTCGAATGGGTCAATAGAAACAATTTTATAGTATTGTAGTGACAAGTTAGAAATGGATTTCATTCCATGTTTTACTGAGGTAAATTTGGTTGTTACTGTGGACCAGTGAGCTACTCGTGCTTGCTAACTGGGCAGTATACTGCTTCCATTGAGGTCCCTGAGCTGGGTCAAGGGTGCTCCACATGAGGTATTCCATAGGAATAAATCTATCTCCTGCAGCTGCTGGGAGAGGTAGGATGAGCAGGAAGGGTTAGTGGTGGCTGGAGGGATCAGACAGGCAGATGGATATCTCCAATACAAAATCATCGTGCTTTGGTGGCAAACCCCTTCAGTGCAGCTCCCCCTTACTAAAATTCCTGGTGTCCAGATAGAAATTTATACTCTTAGTGATGATAAGACAAAGAAACTATTTTTTTGTAAAGAAACATTATCTTATCTCTCAGATTTTCCCACTTTTTTGCTAATAATTCATTCTCCATCACAATTACTGCCAGCCTTTCTCAGAAAAGCAGTCTCTTGTCTTGGAAGTCATCCCACTGAAAATATGCAGGAGCTCCTGGGCAGAAAGTTCTTATTCATTTCACTAAAATAATTTGAAAGATGAAAGGTGCTTGTGGAACAGGCTACATCTCCACAACAATCATTGAGACAGCAGCATATGCAGCAATTTGACTGTGACATTAAAACCATGCACCGTGGGCTCTCAAACAGGTGACATTTTTGGACTGATATTGCCCAACTTCTGACAATTTTCCAGCTTGTGCAGCTGTTGAGAACATGTGGGCTTTAATGTTTCTGTGCTTAGTGAGTCTTCCTCTTGCATTCTCTTATGTAAACACACACAGACCACAGCTTGCCTCTACTGAGCACATCAAACATTAAAATAACAGATTTGTTTTCAGAACAAGAAAGTAATGAATTCAATTCTTAATTATTGAATAGCTGCATTGTCTTTTAACAAATCTGAAACTATTCAGTTCTGTAATCTGCTACTTTGATATTGGTAAAGATTTCATTTGTGAGTGCATTCAGCCACATCTGTAGGAGAGTCTGAAAACCCTAAAGCACAGCTTGCTCCTTCCTGATTATACTGAACATTTTACAGGTATGGAAACATTGCATGTTAGTTGGCTACAGTAATTTAGGTGGAAAGGTAAGTGCTGGCAATTTCAGTGGTATTTAAATAGAATTTTTACAGAGGCAGAAAGTGATATATCCTGTTCTTTCAAATATAGTTTCAGTCCAATCTGTCTTTTTAATTGCACTGCAACAGATTATTACATTATGCAAATAAATAATAGAACAAAGCTTCAACTAAAATCCTGCTGAAGGGGAAAGTGCCTTGTATAAAAATGGTTCCATAAAATTTTGTTCTGCATTCTGACAAATACACAACCATCAATATCCTTGCCTCAGTATGACAGAATTGTTCACATTAATAGCTAGCTATTTGGGTCTCAGTATGAATAATTATTTAAAACATTGATTAAACTGCCATCATGCTTTTAAATGGCCAGAAGATGAAAAAACTACCTTGCCCTGAAGTGTTATTTAATAATTCAGCAAATTCAAATCTTGAGAATTTTAGTAATTAAACTCCAAAATTAAAAACATGCATAAACCAGACAATTCAAGACAGAAAGAAAATTCAAGTCTTTTGCCAAATTATGCTTTGGATGGAAGAACACTATGTAACAGATACTGAATACTAATCCTTCAATAGCCAAACTATTTTGAAAACCACCTGACAGGAATTCATATGCCTGGAGGAAAAGTTGAGGGTAAGGCAACCAGATCCTAGAACCACATAGAGAATCACTGCTAGGAAAAACCCTGCCTCCATGAGATTGGGAGTTTTCATCTCAGAAAGTGGAAAAAAAATTTCTGAACTGTTGGTACTAAGATAAGAGAATAAGATATGAACCTCTTGATCGTTTGGCAAATCACACTAGTGCACACACCTGGGCAAAAGCTCAACCTTGGAAGCAATTACGGGTTCACAATCTGCAGCATGGAAAGGGCTAACCTACAGAAAAAATTAGATCGGGGTAACTGGAGGTCTTGTGGACCTTCAGCTTTGGGAGGACGCACTGAGACTTGCAGACTGGAATGTCATTTCCTATTTAGTACTCATAGTCCCCAAATGGTTATCTTATTCACCTTTCACCTACAAATAAATGTTTACACCTGCTTACAAGATGTTTTGATTTTTCTAATTTTGAGTTTTAAGGCTGGCTATCCATCCCAGATACAGTAGGTGCCACCACAGTATTACACTGAGAAAAGTTGGATCTGTCTTTTAAAGCAGCCTCTTCCTTCAATAGATTGCCAGTCGTGGTATGTGTCAAATGTAACCCTGCTTGATAAAAAGGGAATTGTTTCGAAAACCTGGTGAAAAAGGCAAACAAATGAGTTAGAGTAAGATCTAGCAAAACCACTAATGGTGCAGCATGGCATACATGCACTCCTTAACTTTGCACAAATTCATAATGGAGGTACACTTCTTATTGAGTCTACCCAAACATTAAATCTCACAGAAATTAGATACTTTTAGAGATTATCTTTTAAATGAAGCCCTTAAAACTGAGATAATTCCCATTTCCTACATTTATCCATTATTTGCTCCACCTTGAGCCATAATTTAAAGTCCAGGTTATTTAAGTACTAAATCTGGTTTTGACATAATTAACTTTGTTGATCCAGAAATTTTTTTTAATACTGAGCAGGGTACACTCCTTAATATGAGAGCAAATAGAACAAGTTAAATAAAAACAAGTTAAAAAGGCAAAGAAACAAAAACCCAGACTGAAAAGGCAAACTGAGAATCTATGTCAGTGTAATGATCACAGAAAAACAAATGCCTCAATATGGTTGTTTCAAGAACAAATCAGATTATATTTACAGAAATATAACCCATATTGAAGCATTAATCACATCACTATCTCTTTTGTACTGTTAATAATTTGTACAGACCTACATTTTCTTGCATAAAGCCCTCACACTTCTTAAAGGTGCACCACTGTTTAGAGCAGCTCCGTGTTGAGGGTTCCTTCCAGCTACTGTAAATTCTAAAATGTATTTTCTAAAGAGATAGCAGTTTGCAAGAAATGTCTGTAGCAATATTGGATAAGTTTGTGCATATCCATCATGTAGTGCATGGCTTTCAATAAGGAGTTTTCATCTCTGTGTTCTATGTTTCTTTTTCAGATAGTTTCATCTTCTGTGGTTTGATGTTTAAAAATCACCCATGGCTTTAGTGATGTCTCTTTATAGTGTTCACTTCATTGACACTGATCTTCAAAGTCTTCAAAGAGGACACATTGTTCATTTTCCTATGACTATGTGTCAAGTCTCCCAACACAATGAAGGAGAAGATCCCAGTTGTTGAAATGCAAAATCAGATGATTTGGAGCTGGAAATAGCCTTAATTATGTCCTCTCACCTATGGTTTTGCTGTTTCAAAATTGTTGTCTTTTGAGTGTTCATATCCATGTTATTTACAAACCACTTTGGCCTTACAAAGACTGAGAACAAAGTTTCCATTCCCTGGAAGCTGGAAAATATTTTCCTTCATTCAAGAACATCTTTCTACCTTTTATTTTCACTTACTGTATTTTCTCACCTTCTCTGCACAAAACCAAATAATCAGACAAACAAGAAAATCTCAAACTTTACCACTATCCTTCATTTCTGTTTGTATCACTGGCTTGGAGTTTAAATTGCACTGTTTTGTCTACTATCCTATGCTGTATTCGACATTTCCTTCGGGACAGTCATTCAGGATAAGCCTTATTATCAGCAATTATTTTCTGAAAATCAAATATTAGAAACAAATTAATATGAGAGTGTACATATCTTTTTTTTAGGGGTGAACAAGGGGAGTACACGTTCTGGAAGGTCTTCTGTGGGTTTAAGGAGTCGATATAGCAGCCACAAACTGTAATTTACAAATAACCCACGCTGGAAATAAAGAGTTGGAATTATGTGTTACAGGAGCATTCCCAAGACATTCCTAAAACACATTAATGTAAATATTTAAATGGATAGTGTTGAGCAATTGATACTTTTGTAATTATCAAACTGTGCCTGGAAATATGATGTAAATATCTAAATGAATTGTCTAAATTAATTAGATATTATATTTCCTATGGTTGTAATTCACTATTGCATGACTGCTACAGCAACTTAAGACTAATGGAAGTCTCTAACTTTTTTATGGAATTCTTGACTTTTTGTTAATTTATTTACTGCAACATTAACTTGTATCTACAATACAAGTGGAAGGCCTCCTGTGTTTTGATTATCCTATAAAGAGCAATAAGAAAGTGCTTAAACTCCTGCTGCTTACATCCACCAGTGACTCCACATATTACCTATGGTTATTTATGTTAGAACTGGTTTGGATTTTTTTTCCTCCCAAATGCATTCAGTGCCCTTTCTAGAATGGACATCAGATGGGAAGTATCATTACCAGTTGACTTTTTTTTTAATTAACTTATTGTAAAGGAATTTCAATGTTTCTAGAGATAATTAGATCTCAAGTGATCTAAATACTCTTTTTTTTTCTGCAGGTAAACATAATCTCCAGAGAAAAACACTAAGGCTTGACATACGGTCTCTGAAATTGAAATTGTTGTTAAAACAATTATTCTGTCATATTTTCCAGAAGGAATGGACCAAATCAATTACAAGTAATCACTCACTTTCTGTGCGACTGACACTTTTAATGAAAAATGCCTGTGTTGTAGGTTTATTGACAAAAGTATGCAAGATGTTGTTCCCAGAAGAACCAGAAAATTTAAATAGAGCAATATGAATGACAGAAAAGAACCAAGAAAACAATTAATGACAATTAATTAGCTGTACTAATAGACCTTGAAAACCCTGGGGTAGTAGCCAAATCACTACACCATGTAAATGGTAAATGTGTCCTGGGGGGCATCAGGCACAGCATCACCAGCCAGGCAAGGCAGGGGATTGTCCCACTCTGCTCTGCACAGGGGTGGCCTCACTTCAAGTGCTGGGGGCAGTTTTGGGTGCCACAACATAAAAAAAAGAGATTAAACCATTAGACAGCATCCTTGAGGGATGCTGTCTAATGGTTTCATCTCTTTTTTATGTATGAGGAGCTGAGGTCACTTGGTCTGTTCAGCCTGGAGGAGACTGAGTGGAGACCTCACTGCAGTTACAATTTCCTCATTAGGGAAAGAGGAAGGGCAGGCACTGATCTCTTCTCTGTGGTGACCAGTGACAGGACCAAAAACAATGGATTCAAGTTGTGTCAGGGCAGGTTTAGGTTGGATGTTAGAAAATGGTTCTTTACCCAGAAGATGGTTGGGCACTGGAACAGCCTCCCCAGGGAAGTGGTCACAGCACCAATACTGGCAGAGTTCAACAAGTGTTTGGGCAATGTTCTGAGGCACATGGTGCGACTCTTGGGGTGTCCTGTGCAGGGCCAGGAGTGGGACTTGGTGGTCCTTGAAGGTCCCTTCTGACTCGGCTGAATAATTCTGTAATTCTTGACATGTAAAAATCCTGATACAGGAATTAAAAACAAGGACTAACTTTTTGAAACGTACTCTGTTGAAAGAGGATTGACTTTGCAGATAATACAAGCTGATAGATAGCCAATCAAGCATTCTCTCAACTTATCTTGGCTTTTACGGGAAAAACAAAACCAAACAGAATATTGTTGATCAGTTTGTCAAAGCCTGAAAACATTATGACAAGTTTATATTATAGACCATGGTATAAAAGACTTTAAAATGTATTTCACTCATTACTTTCAGGTGGGAACCCTTAAACAAAACCCCACAATCCAACGGTGTCCAGCCTTCCTTTGACCCCTGCCCTGCCGCATTCCCGGCCATCCCTGTGCCAGCCGCGCTCCCTGTCTCGCACCGCCCCCTGGCGGGACCTGCTGGAAGCGCGGACGTCCCGCCTGTCCCCCGGGTCCCCCCGGCCAAACTCCTGCCTCCTTCTCGTTCAAAACCTCAGTCTCGCATAAACCAATATGTCTATCTTTAAACTATTTCGTATCATAACAAAGAAATTTTTAAAACCTTTTTAATTTTTAAAAAAGTCTTTATTTTGGTCCTTCCCTTGTGGTTTTATGTATATTTTTTCCCTAAGTATAGAGCTTCTTTTATATTTAGATGTAGGGCAAATATGAATAGGGGCAAAGTAAAAATTCATGTTATCTCCTTCAATGTCTTCGAGGCTAATTTGCTATTTGGCAGATTATACTTCCTTTTAGCCACCAAAATTTCAAACCCTGGTTAGAATTGGGATGTCAAAAGAGTCCTTCGGGCTTTTTGCCCAGCAGCAGTTATTCTTCTTGGCACAATGTGAAAATTGTGTCTAATATCTCTCTGCAACCTTGGTCTGCAGAGCTGCTTAGAAATGTGAGCTTGTCGTAAAACCAGTAATTAACAGGGACAGAAAGAAAGATTACGTCTCAGTGTAACATTTGGAATTAAGTCAAAGATTTTTGATATAAAGACACACACTGTTTTTGGTGCTGAGTTATGCTTTAGGCCTTTCCTGCTGTAATAGCCTGGAAGCTCCAAGACAGCAATTGCCATCTCTGGAGGCACCTCATTTTCTGAGAAGTCATTAATTGCTTCCTGCTGTGGCTGCTGAGGGGCATGCTGGTCTTGAGAGCATGAAGATGCTTGGTGCCTTAGTCTGTGTAAGGAAAACATCTTTCTAAGCTAAAACAGGACTTTGAATAGGTTGTGTTTGTGGTGGTGATCAGTGTGCCCATACTGACCAGTCCTGTGCTGTAAGGATCCCTTTTACGAATTTGGTCTGCACAGATCTTCGCTGTGCTTCTTTCCTGAATATCCTTAGTATCTTCAAAGAAAAAAAGAGGCAATGATGTTATAATTTTTTGTTCATACTTTTGTTGCTTTTTTTTTCACCCCTAAGTTGAAAATACTGGCAAGCACTCATAGTTTTATGGGAATAAACCTTCCTCAGGGCAATTTATAAAAAGAAGTAATATGCTTTTCCCTATCAGTCCTACTCTCAGGAGTTCATAGAGGAGTCAAAAGATGTTTCACACATTTTAGGTACATATTATTGCCTCAACGTGTTTACCTAGATTTCATGAATATTCAGAATAATTATGTGCAATAAGTACTTCATTCCCATATGGCTGTCTCACAATAAATCTACGCAGATCTATACCATCAAAGCAAAATACTTATTTTAAAACTCATGGTGAGTTGTTACAGCTGAGAGTAGTGGTAGAAGTGAGCTGTTTTATGGCAGTATATATGGCACTAGGGTTCCCAACACAGGCACTTCTCAGATGCGGTCTGCTGGTCAAGCAGATTGCATATCAAGGACTTTTACAATTTCACACTGAGATTTCTACATTTCCATTTCAAAGGCTGGTAGAGACCCTGTTTGTAGAATTCCTTCTTGAAATCAAATGGTATTGAGGGAACAAAGGCTGAATAAGTAACAAAGAGCTATTTATGTGCCATGAAAAGCAAAAAATTTGTGCAAGTGCATCAGTATCACTTGACTCTACAAGAATTCATAAATGGATCTGTGTTTTATATAGTCATTCATGAAGTAATCCAAAGAGATTTTATTTCTGTTTTAGCATTTAACTTGCAGTTTATGGTGTGTTTCCCTGTCCTGTACCCAAGATTAACCCTTCTTTTCTGGCTCACTTGGCTAATCAGCAGGATCTTCCTTAATCAGTAAACTTTTTCAGCAGTATCTTCTACAGATATCAGCTTAACTGGCTTCATACCCATGACTGCTTTCCAGGTTTAAGAGAAAGAATTTACTCAGAGGAGTATAAACAGTGAGCCAAGAAGTTCATCCAAATAAAGAAGTTAATCCAAAATGTAGTAGTCACTCACAATTTCCACAGAATAGTGTGCAGTGTGTGGCCCAAGGGGCTCTCAGGTTCATGTAGATTGTATCCACTTGTGCTGTGATCATCTGAATTTGACATAAATAAATTTACTTTCTTTAACACTGTTATGAGATCTTATCCCATTTTTAGGACTATTTTTGAAAAAGATGCTAAGAAAAAAACCCCAATTTTTTTCTCAATTATTTCTCATCTTATTGAACTTTTCAATTATTTTTCGTGTAATCATAGCATGGTTTGGGGTGGAAGGGACCATAAAAATCATCTAGTTCCAACCTCATAGAATTACTAAGGTTGGAAGACACCTTTATGGAGTTCAGCCATAAATCTAGCACAGGCAAACCCACTGCTAAACCACAGCCCTAGTGCCATATTTTTGCAAAATAGTGCAGCTTTCTCAACAGCAATAAAAGATGCTCTGGTTTTCCTTCAATTGTCCTTGGTTTTAGTAGTTTGAGCAGTGGCTTTGAAAGCTAAAGACACTGTTTTGAACTTTACAGTCTCAGCAGGGCTTGCAAGTAAGTTTACCACTTTGGGAGCAAGTGTTCTGATCACTAAATAATTAGCAAAAATCTCAGCAGCAGCAGAATCACAAGCAGCCTCATCCAGGAGGAACAGGATGGCGTGAGGAGTCCCATATGGCAGCTCAACATGGGCTGCTTCAGATAAAATGGGGCAAAATGGGGCCTTTCTGGGCAGGGAGGTGGGAGCACCTCTGGTGTTTTGGGGTTTCTGGTCAGAGCAAGGGTAGGAGGGGGCTCTGGGCAGAACAGTGTGGGGTGGTTCTGGGTCTGTTGATCACCACTGATGCTTCCTGCACTTTGCAGGAATCTGTGCTTTTCCAGAGTTTGGTAATCACTGAAGAAAGGCAGCTGGACAGAAATTAGGACTTTTGTGCCTCAGCTCTCCATATCTGTACTAGGACACAAATTCTGAATTCATTCTCATCCTCACTGCTGACAACACTAGGTCACCATTAAATGCTATTATATAAAGACTTTTTTTTTTCATAAGAGATAACAACTTACAGGCATTGTCTACCATTTCTTACTTAGATTTTAGACAGAATTTGCCAGATATAACCTTTTTTGTGAGAATACTGATTTAATTTGTACCTTCCATCTTCTAAAAATATGCTGCACATATGGAAGATTCTGAGATTATTAGTACCCATTTTGAGTTTTATTGTGATCAAGTGTGCAAGAACAACATTTTTGAATAATACACCAGTGTCAGTTTTAGGGCAGGTAAGTGAGAGTTGTTTATTTCGAGGTTTTACTATTCAAATTTGATACGTAAAAGGAAACCCTTAGTTTAATGCTCAGTACATTACAACTAATTTTTCTTACATTATTGAACATGCTTTTAGCATTCTTTTGATACAATGTACTTTGTCTTGAAGTTTAATAGCTGAAAGCTATTGTTATGTGTTATGTGATGTTTTCCCTTATGCACCTATCTTCATGTCTGCTGAACAGTGCTGGCAATAACTAATGAGCAGTTCCCAGCCTAAACTGTGAAGTCAGGATTTTTTATGTTCTTTACGCATCATTTGTATATGTCATTAAATTACTGATATACTGTGTAACTTGACTACATTTCTTTTTCAGTTCAGTTAATCTAAAAAGCTTTGAGAAATTAAATTAATGAATGTACACACATTTAAATTCAAAGCAGATTTCTGGACCTGATGTTCTTTACTACCTAAAAAAATGAGTCATGGATTATACTGGAACCTGTCCTTCTGGGAAAATCTATAACAGAAACTGCTAATTCCAGTAGATTAATTTTCCAGTTGTTTTCCCAAAGCTGTTCTTATGGGAACCTCTTAATTTGTAGTATTTTTAAATCAATTTGTGTTTTTACCAGCAGTAAACCCTATTAATAGTTTTTACTTTGCTTTTATGTAGAATTTCTTGACATTTAGTTCTTTGAAGACCCTTTCATGTCCTCAGCACAATTAATTCTGCAGGCTTCCAAAAGAAAGAAGCAATTATGCTCCTCAAGTGATTCTGCCCAACGTATAAGCAGCTGTACAGCAAATGGCAACAGAGTGGTGTAGGGGAAGTGAGTGGGAAACCTTGAAATGTTCATGTCCTCAAACACCCCTGTGGTGCTATCAAGAAGCCCAGTGAGTGCACCTTTCCCTTTCAGCCAGGAACATCTCACTCCCTCTGCCTCTGATTTTCAGAATTTTTTTAAATAATGTGCTTCAGGCCCATTCTCTTAGATGACATCAAATTTTTCTGCAGGCAAAAACCATCTTAAAGTGAGAGGAAAGATAAACCTCTTTGTTTCCTTGGCAGTCGTGTGAGAAGAAGACTTTAAAATAAATGACCAGCATAATCTGTCTGCATGTGAGTGGGCAGAGTCACTCAGTGAAATGTGAATGAAGCCATATGTCAATCTAAACATAATTGTATCTACTGGTAAAGGCTTCCCAAAAGCATTCTTGAATCTTGTAAAGAATAAAAAAAAAATAACCCAACAGTTACAATTATAATGTACTGCTACAATTATAATTAACACACTTTATTCTAATGCATGACATAATAGGAGAGCCTGTAAAATACTGATTCTAGTTCTTTCTATGTAGGAATTGATAAAAAGGGACTTTTTTCCTAAATATCAATGTTTAGACTAGCAATAAAAAATGTTCATTTTGATGTTCTAGATAAAAAGTCCATTTAGTTAGATTTCAATGCTCATTTAAATGTTGAAGCAGCTCAGTTTAATTCGTTGTAACCAATGATATTGACTAGCTAAATGTAAAAATATTGTTCTCTTACTAAAGCACAGTACCTCACACTAATAAATTCACTCAAAGGATGAGTGAATCTGGAATTATTTAAATAAGACCAAAAATCAAAATTAAATAAAACTCGAGGATATTCTGAGAACAGGATTGAAAAGGCATGGTTTCTTGAGGGGAAGAAAGCTCACCCATTTCCTCTTTGCTCCTCTGAAAGTAGCCAAATTTTCTGTCCCTCAATTCAAACACATGTGGAAAACTCATCAATCTCTACAAGATTTCTAAGACTTCCATAGAAAGGCAGTTGCTGTTTCTAAATCCTGGATAAAAAGTATTAGAATTACGTCAAAACAGCTCACTTACTCTAAACATCCAAAGCCCAATGATTATTGCACAGCAATTTTTTTTTCATAATAAAGAATTTTTTCATCAATAAAGTTACAGAAGTATTTTCAGCTAGGTAGTAATTTTGGGGACTTAACTACTCTGGTTTTCTTTCATTTGCAAAGATTATTATTTTGTAGTTTGGTTGTACAACCTTTATTTATATTGCTGGATAATACTTTATGTGCGCAAATTTATTACCTTCTGTGAGATTACCCATAAGACTAAGTAGGATACAATGCCAATGGATATCCTGAAATTTTATTTTATTTCATTGTTAATAAATTCCATCATTTCCAGACCTCCTGAAGAATTTAAAGACAGTTTTGTGAAAGACAATCATCACACTATTACTCTGTAGTTTGAAAACATGAAATGGCCATATTTATCTCCCGTCCTTTGGGAGTGAAGGACTTTGAATCCTCACCACCATCAACAGAGAGAAGCTCAGAAAATACTGTAAAACCATCTCACTGCTGGAATTGTTAATGTGAAATTAAAAATAAAATAAACAGAAAGATATTACCTTGCATTCAAGATCCAATATAATTCATGTTTATTTTCACTGTGTACAGAAGGTGGAGCCAAATTCATAAGGATCTGTGAACTTATACTTCAGTCTTTGTTTGAATACTTTTCTAATGTCTTTCTGGAGGGGCCTCTAGTTCAGAGGACATATTGATTGGAATCAGTTACAATCTTGGGATTCAGACCCACTTTTATGGTGTTTAAGCTGTCTTTAATAGGTTTAGAAGTTTCTTGGCACAGCTGAAGAGCTTCTGAACCTTCCTGTATTGTCCTTCTCACCTTCATCACTGACACAGGAGTGAATTCATATTTCTAAATGTAGCATGTGAAAGTGAGCAAGCTGAGTATCTCCATGAAGTTGTGGTAAGACCTTAGTGGTATGAAGTGGCAAGCACAAAGAACAGAAAGGAAACCATCACCCTAAGTTTTGAGCACTTTATTTTCCTTCTCGGTGATACTCATAAATTTTAAAAAGAAACTCACACTTAGTTGTTTGTCCTGCTAGCTAATATTCCAAAATGCAACTAGAGAACAAATCAGAATAAGTTGGGTCTTAAAGGATGGACCCTGACTTTAAGAAATGTTGTTTCTCATTCTGGTTGAGCCATGAGCTGTCTGTGACTCAGAAGAGCTGCTCATATTCTCCATGACAAACTTTCCAAGTCCATAAAAGAAGCTACTATAACGTAACTTATTCTGTGATAATATTTATAAAACACTCTGAGATTGTAGACAGATGACTGTACAACAGTGCAATGTAGTTCCAGAGAATGGTGACCAGTCCTTAGGGTGGGCTCTGATGCAATGGCGTCTGTCATAGAGAACTTGCCGCTTTCATTTAGGTTCTTCAGTCTGCTGCTTTTTCCAGCAGGGTCTCTTTTCCAATAGCAATTCTTATCTTCTGCAGACAGTAAGAGCCGAATATATCTTCTGCTGACTAAGACTCTTGTTCCCCTGGGGAATATCTAGCTTTGAATTAAATTAATCTGAGAGACCAGTTTCAACAAGGAATGGAAGGTGAACTCACTAACAGGCAGTCTTGTGATTATCCTCCTTTTATTATTACTATCCTTAAAATTATTGTAAGAGAATATTCTTATAGGCTATGTGCTGTGCCACCCAAGTGGGATCAGATACCGCCCTGAAGGATGAGAATTGCCTTTAACTGTCTGTTTTGAACAAGCAATGACCCTTTGAAACTTGGGGCAGAGGGTGGATATGGCTGTCCTTCTTAAACTCAAGGGTGTGCTGGGTGCATCAGTGAGCTCCAACCCAGTCACCCCAGCTGGAAGAACGTGCAAGCACTGTGGCTAGCTACTTCAAAGCTGAGTTGTATTTCTACGTGACGTAAATCCCTTAAACAAGCAAAAAAAAAATCCCACTGGGTTAAAAAAAAAAAAAAAAGGCATTAGTCTGCACATTTATGTGCTTAGGTAATCATGAAATACCACATTATTGTTCCTTGGATGTTCTGAAAAGCTTTACCTCCATAGGGCGTGAAGCAGGGCCACGCATTATTCACAAGTTTGTCTTCAAAGCCAAATGTGTGAGAAGGGATATCAGTGAAAAGCTGCCAAAGCTTATGCACCATCCAGGGACGTGAGTGACCGCACAGCTACCTTGAAAGCAAGAAAATCTGCCCTGCCTGTGTATATTAAGCTCTATTTACTGTATATTCAGCTCATGTTACTTGGTCTGTGGATTCCTCTCCCAAAAAGCACAGGATGAGGACAGTGCTGTGCATGGAAGTACTGGGAAGTGAATTTTGCAGGCAAATTGAAAACAAGTGAAGCCATATGATTCATTTTAAGAGCCCCACAAACTAGAGACATGCTTAATTGGAAGTAGATCATGAACCCCACTGGTATCCATGGGGGATTTGGTGATGGTCAAAGGACTGGATAGAGCCTTCCAAATGAAACATTCACGTCGGCTTTTCTAGTGAATCAGGTTGCTCAAAAATTATTGAGGGACTATTTGGAAAAAATATGAGGAAAAAAAGGGGTTTTTAATGAAATGTTTCACTTGTGATAAGGTATTAACTACAAAGAAAACAGTGGAGTGAGTTCTGTATTAACCACGAATATGTGCCAAAACTGGAAGTACTAAATAATCCAAATTTCAGTTCCCTTTGGTAAGTCTGCATAGAACAGCAGCAGCAGTGGGCAGTGTGGGCTCTGAGCTATTTCACTGTTTAGGTGAGGATTCAGCAGAGAGTGGACAGAAGCACTATGGAAGTCATCCTGAGGTTCAGCCTCAGAGGGGCACTTGGCAGAGCCTGTGCTCCAGCACTGCACATGGGTTGAGGTGCAACACTGCCCTTACAGATTGTGCTGCAGCTGCCAAAACAAAGGCAAACAGGTTCTGGAATCCTTGCACTACAAAGACAGTGCTGTTTGCTCCAAAAGGCAAAACATCAATGGATTGCAAGAGAGTTCCCAGACAGTTCAATGCCTCAAAATATTTCTTTTTTTTTAATGTGAAAAAAATCTGTCTTCTACAATGTGAGACTTCAAACCTAACTGTGATTTTCTTACCCCTCTCTTAGTCCATAATTATGAACAGATTTGAAAACATCTCAGATCTGACACCCTTGTGCTTTCCTGTTGAACACAGTTTCAGATGAAGAAGGGTTGTGTGTGAGGACATTTGTTCCATCTGAAACAATTGTTCCCCTTGCAAGCAAATGAGTGTGAGGTTTTCTTGTAACCTTGTGAAATGGTAGATCATTGCATCACCTGAAGCTGGATATGTTCTGGTAATAGTCTTTAAAATGTGATCATGAAGACATATTTCCAAACTCTAAGAGACATTTCCAAGTAATTCTTATCAGGACAGATAATAGTCCTTCCTAATTCTACACAGTATCTCAGTGGAGATTTGTAAACCTTTCCCTTTTGCATGTAGATAATGCCATAGCAAAACCAAGTCCTATGCTTAACATGGCTGCAAAACCATGTTACTAATGTACACATTTTAGGTTTCCAAACTGGGCTTTAAGATTTCTGGGCTTCTCACAAATGCTGGGAGTTTTAATTTAAGTGGAGAAATACTTCTTCTTCCTTCCTTCAAAACCATAATGTTTGAAAAATTGCAAAGCCTATACTGGAAGAAAAAGGGAAAATGCAAGACCAGGCAAGCTGGACCCTGTGATCTTGTGATCTTGCAATCTTGCCAGCTTCAAAAGGGAATGATAGCTTTGTATTCTTGCATGTTATAATTCAAGGGTTTATTCCTGGCATAATTCTGCTTTCCTAAGGGGCAATTTTTTTCAGGACCAACATACACGACATCCAAAATGTCCTCAATGTCTCAACATTAACACACATAGTCACATTGACAGAGTTTTGTACTTTGCTCCAGAATAACCAATGTTTTACAGACACTAGCAGGAGCCCTACATGCTCTCTGCTCACTGTCTATACCGCAGTCATGAAGACAGTGAAGCACTATGGTTTGTATATTACAATTTATGTATTCAAGAAGAAGGGCCCACAGTCTGTGAGGCACAAAGTTACAATTCTCCCTAATGTGATGAGAAAAGGCAACCTGAAAACTACCTTCAGAAAACCTGAAGTTTCTTTCTGCCATATGGCTTGGACAACTGTAAAAACAAGAGGAGGGAAAAAAAGAAGTCAAAACTAACAAACTAACAGCCACTATCAAAGGAAAAAGAGGAAACTGAGCAAACCGGTTGTCTTTGTCTGCAGCTGAAAGAAGGGGAGGTGTGCACTGTAGTGTACTATCCCATTTTGTCAAACAGGAGGCAGTGTGGGCTGCTATTAACTGCTCCAGAGCAAGAACCAGGATGGGTGTGTTTAGCTCCTCGCTTCAAAACTCCCTGCTGAGTATATTTCTACAAAGATATTGTCTCTTCTATAGAGAGATCTAGGTGAAAAACAGTAGGGAAGAGCTGTGAAACATAAGCAGTAATATCTAGGTTGTGTGGCAGAATGTAACTCATTATTTCAAAAATGAACTGTAAAAAGGACATGTCCTCTTTACAGTTCAAATACCCAGCAATGGGTATTCAGCTCCATACCCATTGTTGAACTTCTTCCCTTCAAAGAGCAAAAAATGCTTATCCATGCTACTGAGCCCAGAAATGTTATTCTTGAGAATAACATGAGTTGAAACCCAAGTGAGCCTGGTACAACCCAAAGTGTGAAACTTCATGGAGAACTATCTGACCAGGACACTTCTAGAGAAGCTCTTAGGCCCCATGGAGCAGCTAATACTCCATGACATGAGCAAGGACAAGACCAATTCCTAATGACTTTTGAACTCCATGTGTGAGGAGCTTAAAATAAAGAAACAAATTAATCTCTGTTCTACAGACAAGGCATTTTTCAAAGAGCATTTACCAGGGTCTAGGCAGAAGCACAGCCAAATTACTTTTGTTCCAATTGCATAGATCAGTTTTGAAGCATGCTTTTATTCTGTAGAATGTGTTCAAAAATTATCGAGAACATTTCTCACTATTGAAGCCTGATTCTCTATACTATGTTTTATTTTCTGAAGTTTCCTGGAAAGAGTATCCTGGAATGTGAGATCATTTCTTCATTTCTCCCGTGGGACAGACACACGCACACATGCACACAAAAAATATGTGATGCATATCTTCCGTGGAAACAAACACGCTGCTCTTGGTGTGTACTTTCATGTGTGCACGTAAAGGAAATTGACCTCGGTAAACAAGGCTGTGTTCACAACAAAAAAGTAGAGAGGGCTTGGGAGGGCTTCCTTTCTTGAGTGGTGGCTAGGAGATGCAGCCCCCTCATCCAGAATGTCCACGCTGGTTACTCATTAATGCCTTTCACTGCATTTCTGCCTTTCCCTGCAGTGAAACTCCTGGCACACCACAGAGCCAACTTGTTGCATCTGTCCCCGGCGAGCCCAGATCCGGTCACCGTGCCACCCAGGTGCCCCAGTGACCGGGGGCTGTGGGGCGGCTGCTGACTGCCCGTGTCTTTGTTTTGTTACATCAGCAAGATGTAGTGCCATGCTCTGTCTTTCCGCGGGCTGTTTTTTTTGCTGTGCCTTCAATCCTCTCCCTCCGCCTCCCCCAGCTCCGAGCTCTCCGCCCGCAGAGCGCCCCTCCTCCCGGGCTGCCTCCCCTCCCTCTCCCCTCCTCTCGCACAGTCAGGGGCTTGAAAACTTGTTAAAAGCTCTCCCAGTGTTCCAACTCGGAAAAAACTTTTACGAGGTATCAGCACTTTTCTTTCATTAGTGGGGAAGGAAGGATGAAAAATACAAAACAGCAGTAGACTTTTAAACTTTAAATAGACAGGTCTGAGTGCCTGAACGTGCTCTTCCATTTTAGTTTAACCCTCCAAAGAAGTGCTCTGATCCATTTTCACTGCTGATCAGCAAGGGTAAGTTTAAAGTTTTATTTTTTCGTCATTTTATGGATCCTTTTTCCTTTTTTTTCTGAAAACACTTTTTTTCTTTTTTTCTTTTTTTTCCTCCCCACCCTAAGAATTCTGCGTTATTGCGTTGAGGGTTGAACTTGTTTAAAAACACACATCTCTAAACAGCGTACATTCTCTCTTAAAGCGCTAAGTTCCAGCTTGGAGGAATTCTTTGCTTTCTTTTGTCACATTTCTATGCATTTCTAGAAGTGCTACACTTTTACAACTCGTAACCTTGTTCAGCCGAAGGAGGAACTGCGGCGAAGTTGCGAGTGCCGGGCTGAGCAGACTTGTTGCTGCCACGAGCGATGTCTCCCCTCCACTGCTCTCGGGCTATCTCAGCTCCTTTAAGAAAAAGCCGAGGTGCGCTCTCCTCTGCTCTACCGAAATTGCATCAGAAGTTAGTAACAGGGAGACCTTAACTTGGATGCGTCCCATTCCTTCCCCACACGTTTTGCTTTCATATGGAAATCCTGATTGATGCCTGATAGTTTGAGCAGAGTAAGCTTCTTAATTAGATGGCTTGTTAAAGTGCTGCAGCTACTGAAGTGGTGACTTTCACGTGGTCTTCCTGATAAGTTTTTTTCCCTTTTTCTTTTAAAATAGATGTGATAAAATCCAGACACGGGTTATGGATTTTTAACCTGGTTTGTATATAGTTACTCTGTTTTAGCAACCTCAGTGAGGGATTTTAGAGAAGGAATGTGGGATATCATGATATGCCTTACCACACTGGCAATGTCTGTGAAAGTCTTGGGTAGATATAAATGAAAATTGTCTAGGAAGGACTGTACATAATCCGCATATGACACATTCCCTGTATAATACCTCAAAGACTTAATTGTCTAAATGCAGAGGGAAAAATACTTGAGCAGCATCTCTTGGAGAACCAAAAACCTTTTCATGTTGGGAGACTTGGAGTGATTCCTCATAGAAGTAGTTAAAAAGCAGCACGAGGAAGGAGAAAAAAGAGCCTTCAGCTGAAAGACAGACGAAGCAGAGAGTCTATCTTATCGAGTAACACATGAACAAGGATATTGTGTGCTTATATGTGTCCTCATATTTTGCCTTGAGATAACCAGCAAGCCTCATGGAGCAGCATATTTCCTCTGAGGATTTCATGTTTGTATGTGATACTTTTGATGAAAACCCTGGTAATGAGCACAAAAATGGGATATGGACACCTTTTGCCTGACGTCCGTCCCTGTGTATGCGCGCGTGTTTGTGTGCGCATGGGGAGCAAGTTAGAGGACGTGCATGAAGCTTTCATCCTGCCATTTTTAACATCTGGACAGCACACTACGCGGCAGAATTTAAGCCTCTAGTCTTTGGGATGTTTACTGAAGTGTTTCCTTCAGAAACTTCAAAGCCAAACACTGGCGCTGACCCACGATACCTAACGAGCACTCGAATGGCAGAAAGGCAAGGGCAGGCTGGGATCAAGAGAGGGATGGACACAAGGGATTTGATTTGCAACATAAAGCTGAATGCTTATACACACAGGAGTGCAGACAGATTTAACACTCTAAAGTTATCTCAGCTCTCATATTATGCAAGCCCAAGAGATTATTTTTATTTGTCTCTGCAATGAACCAGGGCCAAGGATTCCTGTGGGTATGGGGAAGGTTAGAGGACATTGAGCAATGCATCTGTTTCATTAGATACATTGCTGTCTTGCTCCCCAATCTCTGGTATCTCCTTCCCATGTTACTCACTGAATTTGTCTCCTGTAGAGGCACTTGGACTGTTGTTTGTGCCATTTATGTACTTAGACATCCATATTTCAAGATTCTCAAGCAGGAGGATCAGAGGACCTGAGGCCCCCTCAGGGAATTCAGCGTTCCTTCCCTTAATTCCAAAGTGAGTCAGGAGAGGGATGAATCTGAGCATTAACACAGAGGATAGACCTGACTTGTACAACTAGGGAACATCTAAGAAAGTGCTTACAGTTGCCTTTGCAAATATGCTTTAAAATTAAATTAGGTGTGGAGGGTACAAGATGGGAAAGGCAGAGGCTATGAGGTACATCTGGTAGTGACTGACCACCAGCAGTACTGGCAGACAAAGGAAAAACCATTTAAAGTGTTGTGACACTTTAAATTCTAGTTACTGCAACCATTTTGTGCGCAACCTTTGTCCTGTGGCTGAAATGAACTGAAGCTCATCTGCAGATCTATATATGAGCTACACCTTCCCAAGGGAATGTCTGCAAGGCATTTGCTTATTTTTATAAGATTTTTGAAACTAGCCTTCATTGTTCCAGCAGGTCCAAACCCAATGAGTCGTACATCTCAGCTTCTTTGTGATGCATGTTACTTTTGGGAAATGCTCAAGCTGATTTATGTTCAGGGTTGTCTAGGTGTGTGTGAGCACAAATAAAAAATTAGAAAATGTTGAAAACCAAAGCTTTGGCCCATTTCCCAATTACTTCAGCTGCACAATGCCACTTTAGAACCCACTCTAGCTCTTGCTGCTCTTCCATCCACTGGCATGTGACCTTCTAACACTGTAGTCAGACCTAGGACATTACAACAGCACTGAGTTTGCATTATTCTTCTTGGAAAATATGAACCAGATGACATGATGAATGCCATCCATAAAAAATAGTTCTAGAATTTCTTAATTGTGGCTTACAAATCAAATGTCTTATATAAGTGGTCATCCTAAACCCGTGCAGATGAATGCTGTCAGATCTCCTGCTGCTCTATGGATTTTTTTTCCCTGCCTTTACCCACACACAGTAGGACCTGGAAGAAATCCATCTTTTAAAGACTGCTGGATTTTAATGCTAGCAGTAGTCTGCCTCAGAGAAGGTTATGATCCTCTGAAGTATTAATCAGGAGGAACTCATGAAATGCACGTACTCATCATCAGCCATATCCTTAAACTCCTGAAGTAATGAACTTGTATGAATTGAATAGGCCAGCCTGTGTCATTCAGTGGACTCCTTTAAGTTATTTGGAAGTGTTAAAACAAGCTAAAGACAGAAAGCTAGAGCTATTTTTAAAGGTTGTCTGCCAACCATTTCAAGCTAATTACAAAGCTAGAATACTTAAGTACCTGTTTGATACAAAACCTCTTTTTGTACCTGATAAACAGATTTGTAATCGGTTAATAAAACTGGTCTTTCAGTGCCCTGAAAGTAAACAAGTTAGATCCGATGAATGAATTTTCTCTACAACAAAGCAAAGTACTGTGTTTCATAAAGCAATGGAATCCACTTAAGAAAAGGAATAATATATTTGTGCCACCACAAGGTTATCTGATTAACAGTACAATGTTTTGAATTGATGTGGTTTTTTTTATCACTGGCAAATGCTAGCATGTAACTGATCTCTTTTTAAAAAAGTTGCTTTTCAGAACTATGTATGAGTAATTCAAGCATGGAATGTTTCCTCCTGGAGTTTATATTGCCAGCGGACACAAATGAAACTTAGCAATTTTGCATGCTGAAGCAAATTAAAAAAATAGGGAGTAAATTCTCCAAATACTGCAGGTGTGGGATTAAGTAGGTCAAAACTGAAGTAAATCATATTGCATTAATGAACCAGAGAGGAGTGTAATTAGAAAACAAACAACACATAACTGCCTAGAAATAACATATCCTCTGTTTTCTTAATCAGGCTTTCAATCTGAAATAACATTTAGACAGTAAAAAAAGTACATGGAGTCTGAGGAAAGTCTGTTAACCCAATAGTTTCTAGTCACTGGAAAGCTGACTAATTAAATCAAGAAGCTGTTTCTTGAAAAAGGCTCCTTCTGTCCCCTTGCACTAGGACATGGAGCAAATAACTTGCCTTGAAAACAAACTTCACGTGTTGTATAGTTACAGGCTGTTCTCTGTTTTAACAATCTCTGCCTGAGGAGGAACGTGGTCACATTTCATTCCAGACTTTCCAGGGACCTCCACACTTCTCTGCCTAACTCCTTCTCTGCCGCTCCAGCCCAAAAAGACAAACTCAGTTTTTCTGGGAAGGATGAAAGCTGAGGATGGCTGAGGGGATGTGTCAGAGACAAACATGCTCTGTTTGCTCCTCCCGGCAGAAGCTTCCAGTTTTAAAAGTTTGAAGCAGGCCTGATCCTTTGATGGGGCTTTATTCATGAGAAGAGCTAATTACATGAGGAAGGGTCAACAGGCTGCAGTGGCTGCTCCAGAGCCAGCTGTTAAGGCAGATGGAGGAAATGGCCCTGGGATATTTTTCAGGGGTTCAAAGATAATTGACATCTCAGAGCTATCAGAGCGAATACTTTAAACACTCGTCTTCCATTACTCTCTCTCAGACTCGGTGGCAGGAATGGTGTGTTTTTATTTGGCATCTATTGTTATGTTTGAGTCTGCCAGATTTATGATATTGTGTTCCCAGTGACTCACCACTTCTTGAAAGCAAGTCTCCTTGGTGCTAAAATTTCCCATTTTATGAATTATCCAAAAAGCCCATATTCTATAAATGACCTTCACTAGGGAATATATCCATGATGCAGTGGGGAGGAAATAATTTGGACATTATCAAAACTGTTAATACCAGGAAGGGATTACTCAGCATCCATGGAACAAATATCTGTGCCCTGCAGCATTCACATTAAAAGGGAAACTTCATGATTATTTTTCCTTTTAAGTTCCTGATTTCATATGATTTCATGCTTTTTCATGTTGGGCAAGTTAAAACATGTTTTAATAAGATTGCCATTCTCCAGCTGATAAAAATCTATAGTGAAATTTGTTTTTCCTAGGAATCTAGAACATCAAGCAAATTATTTCATTTCTTTTATGCCATTCTGTGTGTTTCCATATATCCAGAAAAGCTGCCTGTGTCCCAGAAACGAGCACTTTAAAACTCAAGTCAGGAAAGGCACTTTAAACTTGCAGTGTTCAACACTTGGAATGCAAATTACAAGCCAGGAGTCGCCTTACAAACAGAGCATATTTACCTTTTTTTTTCTTCCTAAATCTTTTCCTTTCAAAACAAAGAAGGAATTTAAATACACAAAGATGCAAATACAAACCTGAAACTCCAATGAATTAAGCAAATCACAGATAAACAGGAAACCAGTTCCTCCAATATGGTAACATGCTCTTAGCTGTGTTTCATGTATTTACAATTTTTTGTTCCTTCATAAAACTATAGGTAAAGAATGCTTTCTTTGATCTTCGTGATGCAAATACTAATGCATGAGCTTAATTTAGACAGCAAATGCTTTTTCTGAAGTTTAGTAGAGTATAAACTTGGCATCATTAGGAACTATACCCTTAAATGTATTGCATAGTATGAAGTTACAGGCAGAAGCTCAGTTTAATATTGCTTGTAGGAAAAACAGTATGTATTTTGCAAAGGTAGAATTTTAGGGATGTGACCCCAATATTAACCTAAGCTAACCTATCGTATTTAGGCTATACTGTGGTTTGCTTTTTTAGTATCTGAAAGAGTGAACATAAAAATTACATTGAATGATCAATCTTCACTGAAACTGAGAAATCTTTCATATAATCCTATTTAGGTAGTGCTACTACTTATTCCACACCCTGCTTCAGCTGTATGTCACATCTGTTTTTCACCTAAGGCAGGTGTAGGTCATAGAACTGAGGCTGCCATCAAGGAAGCTGAGCCAACCACATTGATCACTGAGGGTTATCATGGGCTTCCTGAAAACTGGAGTGAAATTAGGAACTTTTTCTACTGTGCTCTGAGACATTGTGTTACTTTCTCTTTTCAGTTTTCCTGACTTCCCACTTCACCTGCAGACTTAGTAAAACTCCAGTTTCTCTTCAGATTGTGTAAAATACATTAATTGCAACATAACTGACACCACTGCTCTATTAGCATTGATCAGTGATTTAGTGTGTCAAAGGTATTAAAGCTCTGACTTAACCCTTGCTGTTTTTTTCCTTTGTGTCCTTGTTTAGCCAGCATCCTGTGAAGATGGGTGATTGGAGTGCCTTGGGAAAACTTCTTGACAAAGTTCAAGCCTACTCTACTGCAGGAGGGAAAGTGTGGCTGTCTGTCCTCTTCATTTTCCGAATCTTGCTATTGGGAACAGCAGTTGAATCTGCTTGGGGAGATGAACAGTCTGCATTCCGGTGTAACACTCAACAGCCTGGTTGTGAGAACGTCTGCTATGACAAGTCCTTTCCTATCTCCCATGTACGCTTTTGGGTTCTGCAGATCATATTTGTGTCTGTACCGACCCTTTTGTACCTGGCACATGTGTTCTACGTAATGAGGAAAGAAGAGAAACTGAACAAAAGAGAAGAAGAGCTTAAAGTAGTGGCAAATGATGGTGTTAATGTGGATATGCATCTCAAGCAAATAGAAATTAAGAAATTCAAGTATGGGATTGAAGAGCATGGCAAAGTGAAGATGCGTGGGGGACTGCTCCGTACTTATATCATCAGCATCCTGTTTAAATCTGTCTTCGAGGTGGCTTTCTTGCTCATACAGTGGTACATTTACGGGTTTAGCCTGAATGCCATCTACACCTGTGAGCGAGACCCATGCCCACACAGAGTGGACTGTTTCCTCTCCCGTCCAACTGAGAAAACCATCTTCATCCTCTTCATGCTGGTGGTGTCCTTGGTGTCTCTTGCCTTGAACATCATTGAGCTTTTTTACGTGTTCTTCAAGGGTGTCAAGGATCGTGTGAAAGGGAAAACCGACCCCTACTCCCACAGCGGTGCCATGAGCCCTTCCAAGGACTGTGGCTCTCCCAAATATGCTTATTACAATGGCTGCTCATCCCCCACCGCCCCCTTGTCTCCCATGTCTCCCCCGGGGTACAAGCTTGTCACTGGAGACAGGAACAACTCCTCCTGTCGCAACTACAATAAGCAAGCCAGCGAGCAAAACTGGGCCAACTACAGCGCGGAGCAGAACAGAATGGGGCAGGCTGGCAGCACCATCTCCAACTCGCACGCCCAGCCCTTCGACTTCTCCGATGAGCACCAGAACACGAAAAAACTGGCGTCAGGACATGAGCTGCAGCCCCTCACCATTGTGGACCAGAGGCCTCCCAGCAGAGCCAGCAGCCGAGCCAGCAGCAGGCCTCGACCTGACGACCTGGAGATCTAAGCTTCTTGATGCAGTACTTGCTCAACTACGAAACGACGTGCGTTGGAAGATGCCGTCAGTGCTGATCTTGTTCCAGTGGAGGTGGTACTTAACAGTCTCAAGCAGGAGATTTTAACAATCATAAAAGAAAAAAAAAAGCAAAACAAACAAGCAAACAAACTTTTAAAATACTTGCTGGTTCTTTGGGGGGTGTGGGGTTGGTGTGGGGTGGTACACTACACATTGGTATTTAATGTAGCTGGTTTAAAGAATTTAAATACTAAAAAAAAAAAGGAAAAAAATAGGTAGTACTAAGGTAAAGGGCTGTTTTTCTAGAAAGGCTGTAAATATCTGAGTGTATGTGTATGTGTGTACTATCATGTTTGTTTCTAAAGATTCTTCTGTAATACTAAAACCCAATAATAACTGAACTCACATTTGTCAGGGTGAAGTGCTACCTGAAGAAGATGAAAACATTTTTCCTATTCAACATGCAAAAAAGTCCAGGATTGCCTCTGATCATTTCCCTGTCAAGAACATTCCATTCTTAGAAAGTGCACTTTGAAGGTAAAATTTCCTACATGGTCCTCCAGGTTGTTGGAAGCCTGCTGTGAGGACAATTTACAGTCTTTGAGTCGTTCAATTCAAATTTCAGGCATGGCCCACCAAGAAATTCTTTGGTCACCTGCTCTTCCAGCCCTTCATGCAGGTGTATTTTGTGATGTGCGTAAATGGGATGGCTCCACATACGTGGAACCGGCAACGACACAGTCTTGCCCACAGCAATACTTGTGTCCTGATACTTATGTAGAGTCTCTTTAGTATTATACAAAACACAGTTTGCTGCCACTTGCAGATTTAAGCATCAAGACAAGCAAGCAACTGCCTTTAGTGAATTTTATCACACCTTCATGCGTACCAAGGGTGTACGTATGTGTGTGGATATGGAGGTAAAGGTATACACAAAACACCCTCAGAAGCATAGGCTGAGAAATAAACGCACACAGGTTACTTGCAGTTGACACTTTCTCATGGATGTTGTGAAGATCTGGGCCACTATGGTGTTTACATTCTCTGGTTCCTTCAATGTAAGTGAAGCACACGTTGTTATATTTTTTTTAATTCTATAAAATATTTTCCATGTATCCTAAATGGATGCTCTTTTAAAAATAAAAATAAAAAAATCTAAAGGGCCTAATCCTGGATGTCTTGCTCTGGAAAATCTCTCTTTCAAGTTGTTGGGAGTTTTGCCTCAACAAATCTGCAGGATCAAGCCCAAGATGTAGCGAACCATGTTCTTGCTGGCATGAATGATTTTCTTTTGTAGAAGTTAGGGGTGGAAAAGACCCATTAGGTCATCTAGCCAATCTCCCTGATAGGTAATAATGATGCTTGAATGATAGAAGATGTAGTACTGTAAGCAAGCTTTAGTCTTTTATGTGAGAAACTTAGAAGTGCTTTGTGCTGGATTAATAATAAAATATGCCTAAATGGCTTTTGCAGTAACTGGTATTTTTCTTGTTCTAAATATTCATATTTACTGAACTGCAATGTTCACTGAGTTTGACAGGTCTTTCTAGATGGCTCTAGCAACTTTAGTGTTTACAGTTAGATTATGTTTGAAATGCAAGTGAAGTTGAAAGGATTTTTAAAGAGTACAATTCTAGCTAATTTATTTGAAATATATGCTAAAGAAATCTACCAGTTTCTTCAAATGCATAGACTCTTAGCTGAACACAGATTGACCAAGGAAATACATAACTTGGTTTCATTTTGCAGCAACACAGATAAATTGTTTCATTTAATACATTATAATAATTTGTTTGACATTCCATGTTAAACTACTGTTGTCTTCAACTTCATTGCATGTATGCAACCATAGTTTGTCAGATCATGTTGTCTGGAGAACATTAGTCAATAAAGTTTTAATTTAGTATAAATACATTTGTTAATTGTCTTTTACTGTTTCATATGTCCATAGATATCTTTAGTTTCAGGCTTTTAATCCAAGCTCATTCCTCCTTTATTAATTTTTCCCCAGTCACTGCATTTCAGAACCATCCTTTATTTAATCCATCTGGATTAGCTTTGAACTGAAATTCCACAGGGCCACATTCAGACACCCTCACAACAACTTCAAAAACAAGCATTGTCTCTGCCACTCCTGAAACAAAGTAATGTTCAGCATGAACAAATCTTGCTAAAAGTCAGAAAATGTATATTTATTTGCAAACTATTATAAAAATTACAGTCCTAAAAGATTGTCACATAATTTCTCAAGCAATTTTTATATATGGCTTAGATTTAACATTATGAAATCATTGCATCTTGTTTACATTTCCCCATCTCATCAGATTGCTCAAGTGACAGGCAGTTTCAATTTCTGAAATTAAAAACTCATTTTTTCAAGCTCATTAGGAGAAAGGTACTGATTTTGATAAGGCTAGGATTTTGCATATTGCTTCTCCTGCTTCACCTTTTATGTCCCCATTACTAATAAAGTCATACAGTGCTTGGCTTTTCAGGATTGGACTCTAGATGTAAGGTGGTTCAACTCTTTCTTTTATTTAAAAAATGAAAATATAATGGTCATGTGATTATCATAAAAGGTTTTCCTTTCAAATTTGCTTGTTATTTTAAGTCCAAATTCTTCCCCTTCTTATTAGTAAAGATGGGTGAAAAAGCAAGGCAGTGGTAGTGGTAGCTCTGAGAGATACTACAGAAGTACCAGCATGAGGAATTACTCCTTGAAGTTTTCCTTAAATTATAACAATGAGTCATTTTTAAGCTGGCTTGTCCTAGTTTGTCTGCACAAATGGAAGGGCATTCCAAGCATTTTGTAACAGTCATGTCCTTGGAAAGGTGGACACCACAACATTCAGAGAAGGGCTCACCCTGAGATAAAATGCAGTGTCTCCTAGACAGGCTGAATGTCAGGTATGTCCCATGGGGCATCTTGGACAACTGAAATAATTTAGTGTTTCAATGCCAAGGCTCTCTGAGTGATTTTTTTTGTGGTAGTGCAGGTGTGTGCATGTGTAGCGTAAAGACATCCCAGAGGCTACTTTTCCCACCTAGATTTATTTCTGGGAACAGCATTTATTATACACTTCAAAGTCATCATAATTTTGTATGCCATTCATCTAGTTCTTTATGCTCTTTCTCCCAGTGCATCCCTGCAGCAGTATTTGCTTTGTCTGCAGGTGACACAAAATAAGCTGTGATACAATGCTAGCACACACTTCTCAGCCTTTGTAGAAGGACATGTTAGATATTGATTTCAAACTGGAAAATATGCAAAAATACAATCTCTGAAGGTAATTAAAAACATAAAACCCAAATTCACACCCTGTTAATTATTTTTAAATTGTGTTTGTGTTTTGTGCAGCAGTATTTTGCAAAAAAGGCAAATCATCTTAAGTCTTCCACCCTATCCCAGCAATTTGAAATGTTTTTAAAGAGTAAAGTTAGAAGGAAAAGTTACAGACAGCCTAAAATCTATATGTATATCATGTAATTTCAAGATGTTTTAAATACTGTGAGCACACACTGTATTTCCTAATTTAGAAATTCTATTTCCATATTTAAAGTGGAAACTAAAGTGGAGTTTGAGAACTGGAACAAATTATGTGAGCGTACCTTCCTCAGCCACTGAAATCCATCATTTTTAAGGAATGCACTTGTGTCATTTGTCCAGAACCACATCTCCACATCTGTCTGGAGCACTCCTGTGCTACTCAGCAGCAAAACTCTGGCTCAACAGTGCACTACCACCATGCCGCCTTCCCCTCAGACTTTCTCTACAGCTTGGTATTGATTAAAACAGAGGAAAAAAAATAGTGATGTAAGGAGTAGAGTTTTTCAAGTCAGATGTTGGAGTTCTGAAATTACCTTGACTGGTTAATCCAGAGTTCTCAATATATTCAGATCAAAAGCTCCTCTAGTTTTGATGGTGTCTATTTTTATTCTGCTGAGACAGAACACTACTTTTAATCCTTCTTGTAATTCCTCCATGATTACCACTGCTCTCTTTTCAAGAATTTAAACAAACTAGGGCAGAAAATAGGATTTATCTTCCTCCTGTAGAAATTTTCCTTTCTATTTACTCCTAATCCAAATCTAGCTGGATTGTGTTCTACTGAACCCAACATTTAATGTGCTGTATTATTCAAATAGTCAGATTTAACACAATCTCCTTGAAGATGTCTTGACTTCTCATGCTGCTCATGAGAAGTCATGCTTCTCCAGCCATTGTCCAGCCATTTGCATTAGATCTGCCATAGAGCTCAGATGACAGAGGTGGAATGGATGGCACTTAGAGGATTTCTCTGGCAAAAATACAGTCCTTTGATGATACAGAGCTACTCATTACATTACTTTTATTTCTACTGTCAACATAGATAATAAGGTCAGAAAGATGTCATGTCTGAGAAATCACTACCTAGATGTATTATCTGCCTCAGATGCATGAAACTATTTGAGTGTCCTCCATTTTATTTTAACTTATTCTAGCATAATTGCTCCAGAAACATGGGGCTGCAAAATCAGCTCTGCAAAGATGATGACTGCCTTTCCCTGTCTTAAATCATGTGCTTTTGACTGTGCCCAAGGATATATTCACACCCAGACTCTGCCAGTCCTGGAAAAGTGTGTCAGATGTAAATTACATGATGCTAGCACATCACTAGATTGAAACAGGAAGAGCTTATTTGTTCCTGTCCCTATTTAAAAGGTATTTTGAGAGACACAAAAAAAAAAAAAAAAAAAAGAATGCTTGTCTTAAACTTATCTTAAATACTTCCTAACCTGGAGCTCTACCAAAGACCCTGTGAAGCAATAAAGATGATGTGGATGTAAACATGTTGACCATTATCAATGGATACCATGAATATAAACAGTTTAAATAGATCCAGCTGGTCAGTAATGTGGTAAAACCAGCCTCCTCTGAAATGGCTGTGCTCACTCTTTCTGCCTGGCAGCCAAAATGCTGCATCCAGCTTCCTAGCTTTCTGGCATTCACAATGCAAAAGCACCTTGGACAAAGGCAGACATGTTTTTACACAGATTGTTTTGCCTTAACTCCTAAGTGCTGGAGGCAGAGAATCTGGGACAGCCTGTACTGGGTTAGTGATACACTGTCAGGGGAGTCACTGGTGAGAAGTAATGGCTTTTTGGGGATTGTGGCCTCTCCCATCACTTAAAAAGGTCTCTGCTGCTGTGTTGAGGAAATTTGCTCAACAAAATGAGACATGTGGGCTTAGACCAGTATAAAAGGGAGAATGTTCAGACATTTAAATTGCTCCTTGAAACAAGCCTAGACCACAGTGACATGCTTCCCATTAGAACTGACAGAAAACGCTCACATGAGTTCCAGGATTTCAGTCATTTAAATCAATGCTAAAATTCTTTTCAACATCAAACATAAACAGATTGGACCAAGAAAGATATATAATGACATTTAATTTTCATTTATATAACTGCAGGGGGAAAGCTGATGAGTATAAGCTATGAAATCTTGGATGTGACTACTTAAACATGTGTAATCATACTATTTCCTCACACTGTCTTTTTACTGTAACTTGGTCTAGAGGCAAATTTATGAAAAGTAGTCTAAAGGTTTGCATTTTTTTACAAAGAGACATAAATTCTGTTAATGTAATGAAATACATTTACATGATGTCCATGGCAAATTTTTGCAGGTTTACATAAGGGAGTGTGGGGTAATATATAATATGCATTTAACTCTTCTGGGCTAGGCAGTTGGGGGGTGAAATTTTAACTTTGTCTCTTCTTATCCTTGTTAGAAAGTTATTCATATCCCAAGCAACTGAGCAGTTTCTCTGGGAGCTTAGCTTGGGTAGGGGTCTTCCATCCTCTTCCCTCTCCTTCTTTTTCCATCCATAGTGTAAGTTCCATACTGGAAAACAAGTTGATAACAAAACACTGAAATCAGGGAATAGGTACTATTTCTTTTTTACATGTCTGCAACTAACTCAATAGGAGAGCAACATGGGAAATAGTTTAAGGCATTAGAAAATCCTCTGGATACTTTAGCATCTGAAAACCACTCGTTCTTGCTGAAACAGGCCTTTTCAGTCTCACCTTCTGCTGAGTCACAGAGTTTGTTGCCTTTGAAGGCTGAAGTACCTTGGCCCAAAATTGAAGTTGCTCTGGAAAAATTCAGACCTTCCCTAATGACCATATTTGCATGCTATTCTTGGTAGTATTTACATATAATAGGACACCCTCCACAGGAAGGCTTCTTCAAAACACAGTCTCTGCTTACACTTTGAATTTCCCTATTCAAAGGGGAATATTCAAAATTATCTATGCATCACTACTTCAAAGTGTTTCACTGGGAGTACTCTGCCATATATTTGGGAGACTCATCATAGTTGTTTCAAAGCTGAATATATAGCCAGCTGTAAGATTGCCACCTGGGTTTTGCGTGTGGAGGCAAAGTATTACTCAGGCAAGAATCCTACCTGGCCTGACCTAGCATACTTCTGTTGAGGACAAGGAGTTTCTGTTGAGTGATGTGAGATGAAAATCCTTCTCTGAGCTTTACTTAGTTCCTTCTTTTATTCAAGTTCCTGTAGGGTTTTTTCTTTGGAGCATACAGAGGATCCAACCGTGAGTCCATGAGCCTGTGTAACTTTCTGAGGTCCAGGATAATCTCTGAGGAATTTCTTCTGGTTCCATTTTGGTTTTTCCAGCTTGTGGACTTTGAATGGACTGTAGTAGACTCAGTCTCTCAATGGTAGGGTAATTGGTGATGGCAAAGGGTGTGTGAGTGGAGAAAGTGGGTCTGGATTGTTTCCCAAAGGATTTCCTATAGAATCAGGGCAAGCTGGTCAATCATCCTTGTCCTGAAAAGTCAATCTGCAAAGGTGTGAAAGGATTCCTGCATTCTGACAGAGGCTTCAACTGTGTGCTGTACTATCCTCTTAATCTCTGTTGTCTTCTTCAGTCCTCCCATACAGCTGTCTTCTCCCACCACCCACTTCTTTTCTGCATCACTTATGCCACCGGTATTTAGTGTTTTGTACTAAAAAAGCTTTCCATATGATTATCTTTTTCCTTGTGTCATGTGCTGGGGACCACTCAAATACCTTAGAAGGACCTGGTCTATTAAATATCTATTAATTAACAAGCTGTTGTATCTCCTATTTCATTTATTTAGAATGAGTACTATCTACTACAAGTTTTGCCTGACAGCTTATGAAGTAATTTTGTATCTGACCTCATAGGAGCCCAAATTTGCTTCAATCACTTTGTTTTTCATACTATTTTACAATTAAGGAAGATGTCAGAGGAACTCAGAATTCTAGTTATATACCTTAACCAGGTGCAGTGAAAGTGTCAGGACATGGAATTTGTCCAAATCTTCCTCCCACCTTAGTCCTAAAGGGACTCAAATCTAGGCTCCCACTAATGGTTATGTATGCTATATAAACAATAATAATAATCATACCTGGAGTTGCACTGATACAGTGCCTTTCATCTTCAAAGCACTTTGAGAACCCTGTATAATTAGTTTGCTATGGAGTCATCACTGACAATACTGCATGAACCCCAGTACTACACATTGTGAGAGTCAAAGAGAGAATCTGGACAGTCACAGAGACCATACATAACCTCCATATCACTACTAAAAGAAATTGAAAATGCTGAACAAGTATATTTTAACACTTCACACAGGAGGAGGATCCACAACCAGCAGGAAGCCAGTCTCCCTATGATAAGGAAACAGGAATGTTTTCTTTGCTGGTAATCTACTACTTCAGATCTCTAAACATATTCTAAACACATTTTACCTTGAACTGTGTCTCAGTCAAGTTGGCAGAAGATCACAGGTAGATTATCTCATTGCATGGACTCTTCATATTCATGTAACTAGAAAATATCAATTTTTTTTAATTTAAAAAGTTTTGACTTGATGAATCCAGAAGGGATGCAGACATAATAAATATAACATTAAATAGATGTTACAAATTTCAATGAGACTCCAAGGGTACAATTTATCTAGAGTTTGCCATTGGCAATTGACAAATACAATTTTAATATCATAGTATTTTTTCAAGTATTTCCTGTGAGCTTACAACAGGTCCTTGCCAATGTCCAGGGGTTTGCTCTTTAAATCAACTTGGCATTTTCTGGAGATTATCATCCCAACATAAATTTGTAAGCAACCTTTTCAAAACTACACCATTAAGAGAAGAGAAGAAAAAAAAAGCAGCAAGAGTCCATTCAAACTGGTGAGAAAAAGAATGCAGAGGAACAGAACATTTTTGTATAAAGGACACTTGGAGTATCTCAGAACATTACTAATTTTTATTTGCCTCACACTTGTTCACTGCCTAGCATTTATTTTTTCAGCACAAAACCTACTGTTCTTTATTTGCCCATTCCAAATAAACTTTTCTTATGGAAGATTCCATAGGACAAAAGGACACAATTTTGCATCATTTTATATATTAATGGTCAAATGAAGAATAATCTTGAGACTAGTTTTCAAAAGTTGTGGTCAGGCAGAGTTACTGGACAGGCAGAAGCAGCTCTGCTTCCCATGCAGTAAATGAATGTGTGCTCTCACATGTCTTGATTTTTGCTCCATTTAAAGATCACTGTTTCTTTTTTTAAGAATTGGTGTTCTTCCCTGTTATATTTAAATATAATACAAAACCATAAACATAACCATATGTCAGAATGAGGGTTTTACTGATGAATGATGGTTTGGACTCAGACTCTTTGCTTTTATTTTTACTGCTTATTCCATTAGTTTTAATTGAAATGTATTCTCTGTGTATGTTACATTCCGCTTATTTTTAGCTACTCTTGGACTTCTTAAGGAAAAGTCAGCACATGACCTCAAGAGTATGAGAGGTACCTACTAAAGCTGCCTTTTCTCTTTCCCGTGGTGCATCAGTATAGCTTCATCCACATTGCCCACTATATAATAACTATAACATCACCTAAACAAGAAATAATGTTTTGGAAAAGCAGCAAAACAAGGAAAAGGGCTGGGGAAGAGCAAGCAGTGAGATGAATGATTTGGGTAGTCCTTCCAGATTTCAAGCAATCACAGCTGTTTCATTTCTGCAGCAAGAGAAGTTAGCCTTCCACACCAGCTATTTTTACAATGGTGGAGCTGCAGGTCTCTGAGCAGGAGGAAGGAAAGGGAGTGACAAGGCACAGCTACATGAGAGGTGGTGTAGGAAAAAAGGTGACAGCCGGAAAACGGATGTTTCAAAAGAAAGAATTGCACTAAAGTAGATGTTCATTGATCTTCCCATATGCAACAATAGTGGAACTTTGAATTTGAGATTACAGTGTGGAAAGTGTTGGAGGTGAGAAACTCGGAGCTTAAGAGACTCCAGGAATTCATGGAGTTTCTCTGGGCCTGACTGCACTTTTGAGACATATGATGAATACATATCTCAGCAGAGAAATGTGGTTTGCTTCACAATGCTGCCGGGCAATACACAGCCACACTGAGGAAAAATGTCCACTTCAAGGGTGTGAAAAGGAAACTCATCCTCTTTCTTTGGTTTTTTTTTTTTTTTTTTTTTTTTTTCAGACGCAGACTTCTCATTTTCAAAGCCATATGTACAGCTGTGCTTTCACCTTTCACATGTCATTCCTTGTTGAAGCTTCATGTGGCCCTACTTTTTAATTATTTATCTGACATTGCTCCCTTTTTTTTTTTTTTTACCTCTACTCAGTGGTCAGGTATACTCTGCATGTCTGAGCACAGTACATCTATTCAGAGGCACAGCCAGCCCTGGGGCTTGGGGCAATATTTCCACATCCCAGTGACACTGTGGCTGATTCAGCGTGTCCATCAGAGAAGGTGATGTTACTAAGCTGGTCTGAGCGCCACAGTAGTGCGGCTGCCACGCTTCTGGAGCTGTCACACCCTGCTGCTCTGAGTCACCAGGAGGCACTGGCCCAGGCTGGTGCTGCCTCAAGGACAGGGAATCTCAGGGGAGAGCACCAGGTTGCTGTGCACAGCAGAACTGCCCAGCATTTTCGTCCACACTGTTTCTACTCTTAAGTTTTAATTGTGCTTTTGGATCCTACCGGATTTCTGCCCCATCTTGCCTTATTTTCCATTGCTCTGGGCCATATGCTGGCAAGCTTTTCAAACAGTGAACTTTTCAGGCATTCATTCCCTATCAAATGCAAATAGAGCATTTGCAGAAGCATGCAAACTGAGTAGTTGATCTGCTGATGGTTAGATGTTTTGGGCAAAGGAGGAGGATTAATTTTGCAGTTTTTTTAGAACCAGAGTGTCAGAAATGATTGTTTTTGCACCTGTGTGTTCCTGGGCTCTTTAATAAATTTACAAGTGAATGAACTGGAAGTATCTAGCTTTTTGCAGGCAACATTCATCATGAACATACATATTTCTCAAATATTTTTTTACTTCCTTCATTCACTTCTAACAAAACTTAAAACTGATACGTATTTTCTAAATTTTTAAATTAAATTTATAAAATCTGTTGTAGTGGTCTGATGTCACATATGATATTTAACATATGAATTGGGACTTATCTGAGCCAATAGCAGTGACCACAATTCAGTGGAAGAAGACTCAGGAAGTCTCCAGTCTATGACTGAGTGACCTTTACTCTTAGATTTCCTTTCTGAAAAATGTCAATTGTACTCCTTTCCTTTGTCTGCCCTGTATAGATAAATTGGAAGGTTTGGGGAAAAGGAGATTACTAGTGTTATACAGAACATCAGAGACTCATCTGAGACATAGGAAGGGCTCACCGTTGGAGAACAGATACAGTCATTACCCTGGTCTGTCCAGCAGGTCCTCAGGGCAGGAAGATGTGGTCCACTGATCAGTCAGTTCCTGCAGAGATTTCATGTCTGTATCAGCATTATAAAGCCTGTTCTAACCAGTAATAACAAACCAAATCTCACTGTAACCCAGTGATTAGGAGCAGATGCATGAGCTGTTCTGTTCTCTGTGGAGTGCAGGTGAGGTAGGCAGCTGAGCACCTTGCCTGCCACCCTTAGTGACAACACCATCATTTGTCTGTCCAAAGCATAGAGACAGAAATTCAACTACCAAAAAGCCCTGTTATGCTCGAGTACGGCTAGTCAGAAAGTTTTGTGTTTCCATAGGAATTTAGTTTTTCAGGAGCAAAAATGAAAGTGGAATTCGGTGGAATGCTGCCATGACAGTTGTAGCAAAAAAGCATTGCAATCATTAAGAAAAGCATCACTAGACCTTTGCAGTACTTGCTGTCTGGAATAAGCTCTCCTGGTTGGCTTCCAGGCTGCTTTAAAGGCTTCATGATACACCATGGCCAGGTCTTGTCTGCTCTCATGGTGCATCTTGGAAATTCCAAAATAAGTTGTACCAGATGGAATATTCTTTTCCATTTGTAAAAATTCACTAATACTCAAAACACAAACTGATCATGGAACCCAATATATAAAATGTCTTGCTATTTTTTAAATTAAATTTAACTTTATTAAGCTCTGATTAACTTACATGTCTTAATCAATAATGATAACAGTTTCATGTTTAAGTCTGATGACACAAGGTGAAACAACTTGAGAGAAACTGCCTTTGCCACCTGGATTCATGGCGTCTTTTGCTTGCTGAGGTTTTATTGTGGCAGAGACAAACAAAACTCAGCATCAAAAGCTACAAACAAAACTAAAAAATAGAATCCTTTCTAGTATTGCTTCATTTTTAAACAGCTGCTTCACAGGTGGAGAAATATTGCGCACAGCGGTTTTCATGTTGGGTGCCAGGCTCACCACAGGTAGCTCGATGAGAATCTTGAATCTCCGTGGAGAATCGGATTGGAGGGAAAACAGGTGGCTGAAGTGCAAAGAGAAGGAAACAGGTCTAACTCCTGCTGGGAACTCCTGCTGCAGGGTGGGGAGAGTTGGTGGTGATGCTTACGTGCCTGAAAGCTCGCCAGCGCTGGCCGTCTGGTTGCTCTTGCACTTGATGAATCGGCTCTCAGAGTCCCTCCTGCACATACCTTTTCTCAGTGCTTTGAGTTAGTGCTACCTCAGTCTATTTTTAACAGCTACATTTTCCATGATTAGGTTTTAATGCTATTTATTTATTTAAAGTGAACCAAACAATTCCACATAAGCTGAACATTCCAGCAGGCATCACTCTTGGCCATGCAGAGGATTCTAAATCTAGTTTAAATTACATTCCTTGAATGGTAGAAAAAGCTAGGTCATGTGCCGAAGCTTGGTGATGAATAACCAAGTCATTCTTTCACACATTGCAAAAACTTTATTAAGGGAAGATAAACAGGTTAAAGGTCTTTCAATGGCTGTGATGTCTATACATAGCAATTTCCCCTCACTTTTCCCCTCTTAAGCTCCTTGTTGAATGTGCATTGCTTACTCTCACCATCCACTGTAATCAAGGCAGGTTCTCTGTATTTTCACTGAAGTTAAAGGGAATGAAGAACTTGGGATAATTAGACTCAGTGTCTCTGTCAGTTTCTGGCAGTATGAAGTTTTTAGGTCCCTCCGTCCTGCACGAATAGCAATAACAGGTATGAAAATTTGGCATCTCTCAAAAACACCTTTTCTCACCAAAGAGATCATCTTTACAAATCTGTGGCATTGCTGTTTCTGAGTCTTTGTGCTAGGCTTCCAAGGCTTCCTGGTAGGAAGGGAGAGTGTGCTTCCCAGTTGCATCCATGTTAGTAAAATAAATCACTTGTGTTAAAATTAGCAGTGGGCAAACTGTTTCAGTTAAAACAGGAATTGTCCTGGGTTGGTGCCAATCCTCAAAATAAATTTAAGCCCATTTTATTTTTAAGTTTTAAAAGTAATAAAAAGTAGTAAGCACGTGATGTATATATAGGGCATATGCACAGAGAATAGCTCAGGGATTAGAAAAATATGTATTTTGCATCTGGAGCCCTAGTTTTGCATATGCATGCTAGCAACTTCGCTCATGTGATTTATCCCCTGGTACCATACAGTATTTCCTGTCTGATCAGGCAGCAATATATACAAAAATCTTTAGTGCATAAGGGTGCTATAACCTGCAGAACATCACCATTTGTGCATCTAGCAAAGAAAGACGACACTTGTTAATAGGACAAAGCTGGCACCAATTAAACCACGTCCAGCGCATCGACTCCACTTTCTGGAAGCAGAGTCATCCCCAAATATTGTGTTAGGAAGTACAGCCAGCCCTGCCTACAGCAGGATGTGGCTTCCAAATATAATGAGTTGCATATAATTTATTGCGTAAATTAAAGCGGGGGGACAAGGGGTGGGAGGGATGAGGCTTCACTGGGCTGTGGCCTCAGAGAGGAAGATCAGTTTGGTTTACATGGGGAACATGGGGGTTATTTTGAGGAGCTGGAGGAAGGGAGTGTTGTCCATGTACATTATTTCACACATCATAAAGTTCATTTTTTTGAGTTTTTTTTAGCAGCCCAGAAACAGATCATTCCCATGGGAGGTTTAACAGCACCAAGCTGTGAACATAAGTCTTGGGGCTTTTGTTTGGATTATTATGTTTTCATCTTCAGCCTTCATCTTTAATGGCTGCAGGGGGTGTTTACTCCTGCAGTCTTGTCCAGGCGCAATAGTCACGTGTGAAGTGAGGGTGTGAGGTTGCCTATCTTTAGTTTAGACTGACTGCTTAAACTTTAATAAAAATTGTTTCTCTGTTTTGGCAGCTCTGACCTGGCCTGTGCAGTGACACATAGTCACTACCTAGCACACCCAGACATCTCACTCCTGTGTGATTTATCTTCCTAGGAACAGGTCAACAGAGACACTGTACAGAGCGTACCATAACCTCTCTGGAAAATACACATTTTTTACAGTCTCACACACACTTTCACAACAATTTTTTTTTTACGTCAAACTTTTGGCCCTCCACAGCTCTTTTTTAGATATGTCTTCTAGAGTGGAAACAGAACTTTACAGCCATCTTCTTTCCAATTCACCATGAACATCCTTCACCTGTTCCTGTTCTTCTAATAGCACTGTATCTAGGTGTGGATAAACAATGGAGCTTGCTAGAAGGGGCCCCCAAATATAAAGTTCTAACTGCTGGATTTGTGTGATAACGTCTTGAAAATGCCAACACACATGAAAAGTTGATTTTTGTGGCTGTAAGGAATGCTGGATAAATTACTTGAGGTTCAAGCAAGTATTGGCAAATCAGTTTTGTACCAGCTATACAGGAGTGAGGACACTCAGAGATGGGCTACCAGTAGTAAAAGAACAGGAACCTTCTTGAACAGTTCTCACCCCACTTTGGTATGTACAATATATGTTAAACGTAGGATTTTTTTTTTGTCCAAATAGCCATGAAACACAATAAAACTGCAAGAGACCAATTTAAAAAAAAAAAAATTAAATCCTGCCTGAGGACCTCCCTAGAACTGAAGCTGAGTTACAACACTTCAAATGTATATTAATTGGGACATATGGTCTAGTATTTAAGGAAAAGAATGCATTTGTTTGGCCAGAGTGCTCAGGTGATCCTTAAGATTGAAGCCTTCATGGGTCTGATGAAATTTGTGATCAGCTGATGGAAATGTTTACCTTACAATAAACTTGAAAGACTGTCCTGCACAGAAGTGACACACAGGAGTTTGTTTTTGGGCACCCCTGTGAAATCAGCTGAGGTGCCTGTATGTGTTTTGTTATCCCCAAGTCCCTTGCAAAAGAGTGACACACTTCTGAGGCATGGCCCTGAAGAAAGGCTGGTACAACATTCACCTTGCTTGATGCAGACATGCAGAGGAAGGCGTCATGCTGCATCTCTGATGGGCTCTGAGGAAGAGAGGTCATCATATTTCAGTCCCTGAACAACATCACTTATCCCATATTAACTGTAGGACTCTCTCGCAGTGGCAGTGGGATGGTGTGAGCTGCATTTTCTTGGTCTTGCACAATGAAGATCAGACGAGACCAGCGAGGAAGACCACCTGCACCAGAGCAGACAACAAATGAGTCCAAACTGAGCAGTCCATCATGGTAGCCCTTATGCTGCCCATGAATGAAGGCAGACTGGGGAGTACCAAGGGGATGGCTGTTGCAGGCTGAGCTCATGAGCTACACCAGTTAGAGTGGTAACCCTGTGGTGAGAGCATCTCTGATGAACAGGCTGCCTACTCTATTTGATGTTAAGGACACATGGGAGAATCAGTGGAAGTAAAACCTGTCAGGATGTCTTTTTTTCATCTCTGCAAACCCAAGAACCATGACTATTTATCTTAGATTCATTAGGTGACTCATTGTGTTACGCATTTAATATATTTCACATAGACAGTGTTACATCTCTTTTCAATAAGTAATTTAAAAGAGCTGTTCATGTCATACAAGACACAAACAGTCTGTCTGTAAGTCAGTATCTTAGATCCTCATCAACTTTGTCACATTTTCTTGTTTTCAAATTCCTCATTTAACAATATGAGTCAACATAAATAGCTTTGAATCTTTGTTACCTTATTAACCAATGATGGGTGACTCTGCTCATAAAATATTTACATAGACAACAGTCTTGTGCCGGTAATGTATTTTCACATTACTTAGTAATTTAAAACATGTCAAACCTTTCCAAATAGTAGAAACAATCCAAACATGAAACTGATGTTGACCTTAAAAGGCTGCTACTTTTTATTTTAAGTCAAGCAACAATCATTACCACAGATTATTCATGGTACATCTTTCATACAACTCTTTATCAGCAATGCCCACAAATAGAACTCTAAATGGTAAGAGATAAGTAGATGGAAAGGGATGATGTTGCATCAGTAGCATAACCTGTAAGGGAGTTTGTGGAAGACCATATGGAAAATATATAATTTAACATTTAATTTAACATATTAATGAGGTAAATCAGTTATATACGTCTATTTAAAAAAGTTACTGAGTGTGTGTTTGACTGATTCTGCATCTGATCATTCTTTGCGTCATAAGAGTGTGCATGAATATGCAAATGCATCTATTTATAATGCCTATGTATACATGTGCATGAAGGTTTTTATATAATTTATGTGTGTATTGGATATAGTTTTTTGTTCTCTTTTCTTTTTTTTTTCTGTTTTCAAATCCTGCTTCTGTTATTAGAGGACCAGGTGATAGTATAGAGAGCATTTAGTGTGTGTTCTGGAGTACAGCATGTGCTTACTATAAACTAAGTGACCTGGACTCCTTAAAAATACTGTCCTCTTTTTTTCTCCCATGGTGAACAGTAGAAATGGATTTTGGCTCCCCAAGTCACAGGACACAGCCATGGTTATGAGCTGGAGCAAGTGAAAGAATAGATAAATTTAACATTCTTATTTATCATATGGATATTTATATAATACATGATATATTCAGTGTGTTCACTGAAAAAAGATTGTAGTCCCCATGTTGTATAATAAATTACATGTGTCTCCTTTGGTAGACAGTCCATTCAGCCAACTAACTGTTTACAATGCTTTACTTTTGAAAAAAAGAAAAAAAGAAATAACAAAACCAAAAATTCACAACAGTCTACTGTTTCTTCCTGTCTCTGAGAACACTTTTCCAGGGTCAGCCATGTGGCTTGGAGAGCTGTTCACTAAAGGTAATACCTTAATCACACTTTTCCCTGCAGACTGGAGCAGATCAAAGAAACAATAAATCCTCTGTCACACACAGGACAAAAAAACCTGATCACACCATGCTTCTCAGGTGACTGGCAGGTGTTGAAGATTTTTGGGGCAGCAATTGTGACTAATTGCTCAGTTTCTGTACCTCAAGTTTGTTATATACATTAATATTGAAAAAAGTTCTTTACAAGATTTTATTTTTCACTTGTATCTCTTGATAAATCAAGTCCACTTACACTGAACCTGATAGAAGGGCAGGGTGTTTGATGGCTATAGTGAGAGGGATGAAGGAGATAGTAAGGCATCTGCAGTGATTTTTTTGAAAATACCATTACTTGACCCAAGGGCAGAGAGCAACAGAGACCCCTCAGGTGGAGGAGTGTCAGTCTCTAGGACGAGACAGGCTAATCCCTCCCTGTAATTGACTCTGACTTTTCATCTTAGTATTACTAACAATGGTATACTTCTATTTTTCATTTCATTTTCATGTCTGTTAAAGACATGAACATTTTTCACAATGCTGGTAAGTGTTCTGAACTTAGGTTGGCATTTGGATGATGAGACTAGTAAAGTGTTTAAAGGTCTTTGTTGGATCAAGTCTTTGGAAGATAATATATGTGGCCGTTCCGATTTTTTTATAGTTGTATGTTAAGTTATAAAGTTTATGATCTAGAAAATCTCACACTGAAATAAAACCTTCTACAGAGACACGTAATCATGGTGTTTAGCAGGGACAGCTGTTATAGAACAGCACAATAATTTTAGGCACAGAATAAGATAGAACTGTGTGTTCAGGTGAACTTTTTTTAAAGGCTGGCAAACATTTTTTGAAATACCTATTTGTCCAACAGTCCTGTTCTTCTAAAGGAAAGTCCAGTTTTCCTTACTTTGCTTATCATTCCAAGACTATTCCTTGTGGCTGCTGTTGACTTGGCTTGGATTTGCAAGATATGAAGCAGCTTCAAACAGAATGCAAGGGTGACAGAGCCCTGGAACAGGCTGTCCAGAAAGATTGTGAAGTCACCTTCTCTGGAGATATTAAAAAACCACCAGGACATGATCTTGTGAAACCTGCTCTAGGTAAGGCTGCTTTAGCAAGGAGTTGAACTAGATGCTCACCAAAGGTCCGCTCCAGCCCCAGCCATTCTGTGATCCTGTGTTTCCATGATTCCGTGGTTTTGTGATTATGTGAATTGATGGTACACTATTATATTTCAACATGGAAAATCATCACGTAGGAAGAAGCCTAGTAAGTATCCTTCACAGCAGAGTTCTCCTTGCTATAAACTAAGAAGGCCAAAGGCTGCTTCTTATTGAACATGACAAGAGTAAGGCGTGGTGTGGTGTAACTGGAAGATTCCCATCTGTGGGGAGTCAGAGTGGCGCAAGGAGGGAAAGGTGGGACATAGGGCAAGGCGTTTGGAGACTGCTGCAACTTCTGTTGGTCATGTGTGATAAATGACTGCAAATTATTATCCCTTGACTTTTCCTCTTGTTACAGGTAGGAATTAATTCCTCCCAATATATACTGAGTGAAACCTGACCCAATAAAGCAGATGCCATTCTCTCCCAAAATATATGGGGAGGAGTACCAGAAGGCTTTCATTATCTTCTGAGTGGTAGATGAATGAATGGTCCCCAAACCAGTCCCAACCTTCTCTTTCACCTACCTGATTCCTTCAGGTGAAGGTTTGAAACCTTTCATACCATCTCCCCACTTTTTTCCAAGTTACCTACAGAGTGTATGATAGGGATAAAACATGGAGTTAAACAACTTGGCCTAGTCCTTTCTACTACTCCTAGAAACACCTACGATAACTTTGTTAAAACCTTTTTGAGCTCTGTCAGTGTATAGGCTAAGGCTCAACCAGTCATTCTACCTTTTGTTGTCAGTTCTTGAACTGCGGTGTAGTCTCTTGGAATAAGAACTTTCTGGAGGAGAAGAGTGGTGGCATCAGTGGTTAAAAACAAAACCTAGGTTAAAAGAGGTAGATGAGTAAGATTGTCAATACTAATGCCAGGATATAAGGCTGAATTACTTATCTTACTTACACACGATCATTTGGTCTTTGATTATATGTTCATATACTGTTTTAAGAGGATCCTTGCCTGATTCAGTGTACCTGATGTGCTGCACTCACATGACATACTAAACAATGTTCAGTTGCAGTCTCCTTGTTCAATGTGTGGCTGGGTGGCTGGATGCCTTATTTACTGCATTCCCTCCTTAAATTATAATCATAAATTTCCTCACAGACTTTGCTGTGGTATTTATGGTGATATTAGACAGTTTAGAAAACTAATTAGTACTTATCTTTGTCAGACTACTGTGAAACAAACTGTATTTATTTGCATTTAGAAATGAGGAACCCGAACATGGACAGAATAGCTAGAATATATTCTCTGCTTTTTGAGCCTGATCTAAGGTCACTAAGACATTATTTTTAAGTACCATATTTGTTAGGTGTTATTTTTTATAACAAGAATTGCAGGTGCCACCTTCACAAAGATTTCCTAGGAGTGGTTCCACAATCCATTGGAAATGTACTGAAGCATAGTCTTGAAAGCATCTTTCTTATGATAATACTTCAATGAAAGGTTTCTTCTGCTATAGTGTTTGAGGTCCTCTCAGCAGAACTAAACATAGTTGATGGTCTGACTTCCACGTATAGGGATAGTCTGTGTTTAGTTTTATTCATCATTTTAATGTCATGTTGCATTTAATGTCACCCAGATTTCCCCACCTACATTTGCTATTTGTAAAGGTTTTGTTCTGCTTGCCCAGGGTTTCCAAAATATGATTGTTCTAACCCTGAAGAAAGGCCCAAAATCTACTGTTTATCTGCCAAATGTTACTTAGTGGAAAACAAGTAACAGGTGACCTTTCATCAATATCTGCCCCTTTTTCTGATGTCAAGTATGTTTATCTAATATGTTTTGATACAAATTGTACATTCCTATATAACTATTCCTACTCAACTTAAAAAGTTGAATTCCTTAGGAATAAGGTATTTACAACAATTGTCCATAGTAAAAGGAAAGGTGTTTCCTTCGAAATTGGAAATTTCAGTCATTTTCTCATGCATTAGAGACAGACAGTTTGCACTTTTACATGTGATAACACTGCACCATCTAGGAACAATGACTTTTGGATATAAAGGATTAAGGCAGGGCAAGAAGGCTGTGGCGTACCACAGGAAGGGCAACGTGGTAAATGAACTGGTATGAAGTTGACTGGTCATTGTTTTTTTAACACGGTTGATCTGGTACCGTGAATTGATATCAAATGAGTGCTTTGGACCATGTGGCAAGTATGAAAAACCCTAAAACTGGATTTTCAATTTCATTGAGATGTGACCTGGGATTTTACCTTGTGATTGTTATCACAGATGAACTAACGTGTGTCACTGGTTTAGATTGTAATAGCAACTTCACAACCTCTCTTGGGCAACTTGTGTTGGTGCTTGGTCACCCTCACAGTGAAAAAATTGTTTTCTGATGTTCAGGGGTAATGTCCTCTGTTTCAGTGTAGGCCCTTTGCCTCTGATCCTGTGACTGGGAACCACTGAAAAGACTCATCTCCATCCTCTCTGTACCTTCCTTTCAGGTATTTATATATGTGTTGTTAAGAACCCTGTGAGCCTTCTCCATAATTCCCAGCTCTTCCAGCCTTTCCTTATAGGAGAGATGCTCTAGACCCTTAATAACTAGGAAGTTCCTATCAGCCTATTTTCCCAGTCTTTTGAGGTCTCTCTTGGTGACAGTATGACCCTCTTATTCATCAGCCATTTCCCTCAGTTTTGTGATATCTGAAAGCTTGCACTCTGCTGCATCATCCAGGGAATTAATAAAGATGTCAAATAGGATCAGAACCAACCATGGCCCCTGGAGTACGCCACTAGCTACCAACCTCCAACTGGACTTCATACCAGTGATCACCACCCTCTGGGTCTGGCAGTTTATGAAATTTTCCTCTCACTGTCTGCTCAGTTAGCCCATATTTAATCAGATTCTGTAGGAGAATCCTATGGGAGAAAGTGGAAAAAGCGTTTCTGATGTCAAGGCAGAAAATAGCCACTGCTCTACCCTGGTCTTCCACGGCAGTCATCTCATCACAAAAGGCTATCAGGTGGTTGGAGCATGACTTGCCATTTGTTAATCCAAGTTGACAATTCCTCATCACCTTCTTGTTATTCACATGCTTAGCAGTGGTCTCCAGGACCAGCTGCTCCATCATGTTCCCAGGGACTGAGGCAAGGCTGACCTGCCTGTAGGTCCCTGGCTCCTTCTTGAAGGTGAGAAGAGCACTTGCTTTACTCCAGTCTTTAGGGACCATTCTCAGTCACTATGATCAACCAAAGATTATCATGAGCAGATCAAAGACTGTCGCCCTGATTTTTTAAGAATTTCTAAGCCTTCTGATGTTTACATTCTTGTAACGAACTTTCTCACACACTTTCTGTAAATAACTTATTGTTTTGCATTCTTTTACAGAAGAAGAGAAATTTGATGGACTGTTGGTTTGTCCAGTGTCATTGGAGAGGTGGCACTTTCACCCTCCAATCCACTGTCACTTTTGGAAATCTATAAATGTTGGAGCCAAAAAATAAACTGCCCATTTTTTACCTTGAGAACAACAGCGTGTCCATGTGGTGTTATTTCGTGTCTTATAGTGACAAAAGACTATTGAGGGTTTTGAACAGGCTTTAAAAGATTATAGCCATCAAATGAACATAGCAGAATTGTTCAATTTAATCTCAGTAGCTCTTTATCCAATGAAGACAAAACTGGAGGTTTTTACTATTACAGTTAAAAAAATTAAGCAGATGGGGGAAAAAAGACTCTTAGCATAACTGCAAAATTGAAGTGATTTTGGCTTTAAATTTGATTGATTTTGTTGTATTTGTCATGCTGTCTTGTGCAGTTCTGATGACTACAGTACTGATGATAAAAATAAAACCTGGCATTCACTGTTTAAACCTGAACAAATTTTGTATTTGTTTCCAAGTTTGAACAAATCTCAGTGTTTTTATTAAAATAAATTGATTGTGAAAGAAGTGTCAAAGCAGATTATTTTCCAGGTCCTGCTGATTCTGTTTATTATCAATATTTGCAGAAAGTAATCTAAGTCCTGCTGAGCTGTAACCAGAAAGTTACTTCACTGTCCAAATATTGACAGCAGTTAGGGAAAAAGTTCTAGTTTATTCTAGTCTCTTGAGTTTGCCATTTTATTATAGACCTACATTTGTAATGATAAGATTGTTGATAATCTTTTTTTAATATGAGTAATAGATGACATTTGAAAGTCTGTTTTTCTCTAAGGTTTCCTTGGGTTATCTCAACCTTATTTCTTTCATTATAAAACTGATCTATCGGATGAGATTTCTATCATTCCTGTCATTTCTTATGACAATAAATCCAAACCTTTTTCTAAGTGATTTTGGACATTGGTGTTATGACTTCATATTGAAAATAAAAATTTAAAAAATAGTTATTTTGTTGGAAGCCTATATGAAAATCTAGTTTAGAAATGTATGATTGTACCAAGGAGCTGTGGTAGTGAATATGCATCCTTTAGTATCATCACACATGCTGAGTGATTACATCCAATGTCAATCATCATTTCCACTCTTTCTGTGACCAACGGTTTGACATCCTAAAAGAATGTTTGGATTTTTTGAAACTTTGATGTGGCCACTGCTGTGTAATCTCTTTGGTACCAGAAAGGGACATAGATACAGTTCAGAGACAGGAGATCTTACCTTTCTTACAACAAACTACCCCAGCACTGAAAATTTATTTAACACTCTTTGCAACATGCACAATGTAGGTAAATATGTAAATTAATATATGGAGAAGCTTCTAACAGACAATCAGAAGAGAGCAGAATTTCAGAATTATTGAAGTTGGAGAAAACCTTTATGATCATCAAGTCCAACCCTTCACTCAGCACTGCCAAGGCCACCACTAAAGCGTGTCCCAAACTCCCCACCTACACATCTTTTATACACTTTCAGGGATGGTGACTGCACCACTTCTTTTGGCAGCTTCTTCCAGGGCTGAACAACCTTTTCCACAAAGAAATTTTTCCTAACATTCAACTTAAACCTCCACTGGTGCAAACTGAGTCCCCGTGCTCTTGTCCGATCACCTGGGAGAACCCTAACTTCAGTACAACCACCACTTTACTACAACCTCCTTTCAGGTGCGTAGTTGTAGAGAGTGATAAGGTCTCCCCTGAGCCTTCTTTTCTCCAGGCAAATGTGTTTTGTGTTCAATTACTAGGGATCTTCACTGATACTCAAGAGTGAATTTATTTGCCTTTTTTTCTTCAAAATATGCTCCTCTACACTATCTACACTACCTAAGAGGATAATGCAGTAA